>NC_044304.2:53997915-54650504 GCF_007474595.2 Lynx canadensis
CCTTAGTATTGCTATATAACATTTGGTAATCTGACAGTCTGGCCAGGGGTTTCTTTTTCCTGTTGTTTGTTAAACCCTTAGGGCTACAGTTCTCAGGCCATGGCCCCACATAACCTCTTTTGTCTTCTGTTGATTAGAGAGGAACATAATGACATCCTGGCTGTAGCTGACTGGGGACAGAAACTATCCTTTTACCAACTGAGTGGAAAACAGGTATGTAGTTCTGTACAAACCCAGTGGGAGATACAATTGCAGTCATGCTTGTTATAATCTGTTCACTTTTAGAGGTTATATTTTTGGTAATTATACATTATTATTCTTGTTGGCTCCTGTTTATTGAACATTTACTTTGGTACCAGGTACTATGCCCAGGTTTTGCATACTTTATCTCATTTAATTCTTACAAACCCCTGCAAAGTAGGTACACTGGTTATTAACTTTTTAGAAACGAGTAGACAAGACTCAGAGCATGAAATAAAGATTATACCCAAGGTCCCACACTGCTAGTAAATGGGTAGCATCTGAGATTGAAACCCAGCTTGTTCTGACTCTAAAGCCTTGGTCTTAGTTATGACTCTACCTTCCTTTATTTGCTTTATTCATTCTGTAAACATTAATGAGCACCCACTTAGGTCAGACCTTCACCTGTGCTAGGAGCTACTGACATATAACTGTGTAAATTAATGCCCCTGTTCTGAGAGCTCACAGGCTGATAGGGACACAGTTGATGGCCAACAGTCCCAGTGCAGCATGATACATGGCATCTTTTTTTTTTTTTAATTTTTTAATATTTAATTTTGAGAGAGAGAGAGTGTGAGTGAGGGAAGGGCAGAGAGAGAGGGAGACACAGAATCTGAAGCAGGATTCAGGCTCTAAGCTGTCAGCACAGAGACTGACACAGGTCTTGAACTCATGAACCACAAGATCATGACCTGAGCCGAAGTTGGATACTTAACCTACTGAGCCACCCAGGCACCCTGATACATGGTATCTTAAAGAGATGTACAGATAGACTGCCATAGGGACACAAAAAGGGATAACACCACTGCTTGGTGGAAATGAGAGATTTTGAGCAAGATAAACAAGAGTTTGCTAGGCAGAGGACATTGGGAATAGTGTTTCAGGCAGTGGAAATAGTATCTACAAAGGTAGGGAGGAATGAAGGTATATGTCAACTCAGGGAACAGTGTATTGTTCAGAGTGACTGGATCCCGAGAATTGTGGACAAAAGATGGAACTAGAAAGGAAGATGGGGACATGATTCTAAAGGACCTGAGTAGTGTGAATTAATTGGGAGTTTGAACTTCATATACTATAAGTATTTAGGAGTCATTGATTTAGGTAGGGAGGGACTTGGTCAGCTTTCTGTTTCAGAATTCCTTGTTTCTGTGGAGGGTACATTAAAATAGAACCTGGTGGTAGGAAAACCTGTTATAGTCAGGAGACACCAAGGATTAGACTGAAGGTGGTGGGGATGGCTTAGGTACCACAGCCTAACAGGTGAGAAATACAGCCTGTTCAACGGAGCCTTTGTTTAGTAATATTCTTAGTCCTTAAGAGGGGTTTCAGTTATGTAGCCTAGTTTGGGGGCCATTTCTTTTCTACCTCATCATTTGTCTTTTTTTTTTTCATAGTTGAGTAAAGACAAGATAAAAATAGTGAAGTGTCTTCTGAGTTTCCCATGGCTGATTTCCCCAAACCCTCACTTTAATTATCTTGTATCTAGCCCTGGACTATCTGTTCATCCACTTGATGTGTGTATATCATCATTCAACACATATTTATTGGTACATCTATTGTGTACCAGGCACTGGGCATAGGTATTGGAAGTTCTTGGGAACAAATAACCACACTACACAGAGAGAGAATGGAGTCTTGTTGCTACAGTGACAATAAAAAAGAACTTGACCTGGTGGTCAGGGCCATGGGAAATATCTTGCATGTATGTAGCACTAGAGCTCATGTTGTGGCCCAGAGTTTTTGAATGATAAGCAACCTAACTCTGCTGAGATAACCCACTTGGTTTGGGACAGTAAAATTTTTTCCTTAGTGGTTGTCTTTTAAATCTGGGAAGATTTAGAATTAAATATAGGATGATGAAGTAAATCAAACCTATACTTTTGTGTTGGTCTTAGGTATATACAATTTGTGTATTTTTAGCTTTTTAAGTGTTTATGATGTTTAAGGGTATCTGGGTTAATGATAATAATAGCTAACATTTATTGAGTTTCAGGCATTGTATAAACTCTTTATAAGGTTAACTCTTTTAATCTTTGTAACAACTCTGTGAGGTATGTACTGTTACCACCACTTTACATGTAAGAAAGTTGAGGCACAGAGAGGTTCAATGACTGCCCAAAGTCATACAGTATAGTTAGTGCCCAAGTGTGGTTTGGAACCCAGGCAGGCTGATGCTAGAATCCATACTAGAATATCTATCATATCTGTCTTGTGATGACCAATTAGAAGTTGTAATTGAGTAATCAATTTATACGTCTGATTTTAAATTGAAAGATGTAAGAAATTTTTAGTAAGTACCTAAGTAATATTGGAATGTTAAAGAGATTCATTATATTTTCTGTCTTGGGGTGGGGTGGGGGATTATTACTGATCTTCCTGAATCTATATATTTATGTCTTTATTCTTTCAGCAAATGTGGAATAATTCTTTGTTATTTCTTCAAATAATTTTTCTTCTTCATTCTCTCCTTTCCTTCTGGGTCTCCAATTACACATTAGACCTTTTGATACTGTTCTCCAGGTCATTGAGGCCCTTTTCATTTTTTAAATCTTCCCTCCCCCCCTCCCCCGATCTGTTGCTCAGTTTTCAACTTCATTGACTCTTCTGTCATCTGTAATATTTCTGTTAAGCCCATCCAGTGAATTTTTGTTTCAGTTATTTCATTTTTCAGTTCTAGATTTCCATTTGATTCTTTTTTATTATTTGTTCATTCATTATAGATGTAGATATATTTGCCTTTATATCCTTGGCCATAGTATAATAGCTATTTTAACATTTTCATGTGCTAATTTGTATCTGAATTATCTTGGGGTCAGTATCTACTCATTGTCTTTTCTCTTGAATATGGTTCATATTTTTCTGCTTTTTGGAATTTTGGGTTATATTCTGGACATTGTAAATGATACATCATAGGTACATCATAGGGATTAATTTCTGTCATGTTCCTCTGAGGATTATTGTGTAGTTGTTTTGTTTTTTGTTTTTGTTTTTTAAGTTTATTTATTTTGAGAGAGAGAGAGAGCACGCTGTAGTTGAGCTTTTTTAAAACAGGTAGTTAACTTTGCTGGACTCAACATTCAAACTCCATCTTTCTAGTGTGAGCAGCAGCTGAAGTCTCTATTCAGCTCTTTAGCCTTGCTGGGCTGCTTGGCATCTGCCCCACATGTGTGTAGTTCAGGGAACTCCAGATATTCAACAGAGTGTATGTGCAGAATTTTGGCTCTCCCTCTGCATGTCTCTTTTTTGGGATTTCCCACCTCATTTTTAAGCTGTCATGGCTTGAAATTCTGTGCTCATCCAACAGGGTGCTGATAGGGCCTGCCCTCAGGCAAAAAGCCATTAAAAAAATGAGAAACTCACCTAGGGCCAGTCCTTTCTTCCAAATGCTCATGTGTCTTCAGTTTTTGTCTGCTTCTGGTTGCTCTGTAGTGCCTTCAGGTGGTTGTAATTTATAGTTGGTTCAGCATTTATAGTTGTTACCTGCAGGAGAGTTGGCCTAGTGGGAACTAGTGAGCCATTACCAGAAGCTGCAAACCTTCTATGTCATGACTCAAGATTTTTTTAGTTTTCTTACTGTCATTTACTATCATTACTATAAGTGCTAGGGGATTTACTATCATTATATAAGTGCTAGGGGAATTTTGGTGTTAGGCATTTGAAATTTTTATAAAGGAAAATTGAATATATAAAATTAATAATTACAATTTATTAATTAAAAACAATTTTTTAACATTTATTCATTTTTGAGAGACAGAGACAGAGTGTGAGTGGGGAAGGGGCAGAGAGAGAGGGAGACACAGAATCTGAAGCAGGCTCCAGGCTCTGAGCTCTCAGCCGAGACCCCGACGTGGGGCTCAAACCCACGAACCATGAGATCAAGACCTGAGCCAAAGTCAGATCCTTAACCAACTAAGCCACCCAGGTGCCCCAAAATTATTGCAATTTAAATTAGTTTAAGGGAATCAACTAAAATCCCTTAAACTAAGGGATTTTAAAATCTGTTCAAAATTTAATTCAGTAAATGATAATCAGAGGCCCCTTTTCAATTAGTTGTTTTCCTTTGCTAGACTTATAAATAGAAAATATTTGTAAATTGAACTTAAAAACTTAATGAGGAACCAGGTTTTTAGGATTATTTCTTTAATAAACTGTTGTGAGGTTTTTTTTTTTTTTTTTGCCTATTTAACAATGGTAATCATAAATAGTCTTTTTATTTACAAAA
Organism: Lynx canadensis; assembly: GCF_007474595.2. Taxonomy (NCBI): domain Eukaryota; kingdom Metazoa; phylum Chordata; class Mammalia; order Carnivora; family Felidae; genus Lynx; species Lynx canadensis. The sequence continues at coordinate 54,002,378 of NC_044304.2, forward strand.
AGCACCCTCAGGGCAGCAAAAAACTCCAGTGACAATAAGGAGCTTGGGTTTTAACAGGTTAAAAGGGGAGAAAGGACATCAAATTAAACTTGTAACTACAGAGCATTGAGAGCAGTGCTGTGGGGGAGGTGAGCACAGGGCCATGGGAGCACAAAGGAGGGAGCATCCTTGGGTAGGGTGAAGAGATAGGGGATGTTTTTTGTAGGAGATGACACCTGGTGGAGAGAGAGAGAGGGAGGATAGTTCTGGCTGGGGTGGTGGTGGAGAATAGCACTTGTGAGGGCATGAAGGTCTGAAAGAGCAGGGTCTGCTTGGCAAACTATAAGATGTTTATCTTGGCCAAGGGAGCTGAGCTCAGGAGCTTGACCTTCATCCTAAAAGCTAAGGGGACAGTACCAAAACTGAAAGACAACTCATAGAATTGGAGAAAATTTTTACAAATCATATATCTAATAAGGGACATATATCTGGAATATACAAAGAATTCTTACAACTCAATAATAAAAAGACAACCCAATTAAAAACTGGAAAAAGGATTTGAATAGAGATTTCTCCAAACAAGATATACATGTGGCCAAATAAGCACATGAAAAGGTCCTTAACATCATTAGACATCAGGGAAATGCAAATCAAAATCATACCCACTGGGCTGGAAAAATTGGAACCCTTACATACTACTGGTATGAATATAAAATGTTACGGTCACTTTGAAAAATACGGCAGTTCCTCAGAAGGTTAAACATAAAGTTACCAGCTGATCCAGCAATTTCACTCCTGGATATATGTATCCATAAGAGATGAAAACATGTCTGCATAAAAACTTGTACACAAATATCCATAGCACCATTATTCATAATAGTCAAAAATTACACATGGCCATTAACTGATGAATAGATAATAAAATGTGGTATATTCATGTAATGGATTCCATGTAATGGAATATTATTCAGCAATGAAAAAGAATGAAGTACTGATACACACTACAATATGGATGAGTTGGTCACAAAAGGCCACAAATTGTGTGATCCAATTCATAAATTGTGAGATCCCATCTCCCATTTGGAGATTTGTGAAATCTGCAAAGTAGGCAGAACTATAGACACAGAAAGTAGATTAGTGGTTGACAGAGGAGGGAAAGAAAAGAGAATTGAGATCGACAGCTACCAGGTATGTGGTTTCTTTTTGGGGTGATAGAAATGTTCTGAATTAGTGATGATGTTTGCATAATTAACTGCACACTTTTTTTTAATGTATATTTACTTTGAGAGAATGCACACACATGTGCACACCATATGCGTGCACACACACACATACAGGTGAGCAAGCAGGGGAGGGGCAGAGAGAGGGAGAGAGAGAATCCCAAGCAGGCTTCGCACTGACACAGGGAGCCTGAGCCAAAATCAAGAGTCGAATGCTCAACCAACTGAGCCACCCAGGCATCCCAATTATACACTTGAAGTGGGTGAATTGTATGGTATATGGTATATAACAACCTCAGTAAGGTTGTTATAAAGAGAAGTATGATGGGTGTAGTTTCAGAATAGAGGACAGTTTTTTAAACCAAATGAATTTAGCTTTATGAAATACTTGGGAAGGGGAAGGGGAAGGGGAAGGACCAACCTGAGGGGAACCATTGAAATCCTTGCAAAGGCTGTGTGTGGAGGAGGCCTGTGGGAGAAAGTCCCAGTGGGAGGAGGGTCCAGATTGGCTGAGGAGCTGAGACACACACCTGGAGCAGCTAGTGGGACTCTGGGAGATAACTGCCAACTCAAGCAGTGGAGGATTCAGCTGTGTGGAGGGGAGAAGTAGGGTGCTCCAGGGGAGGCTGGCCTGTGTTCATGATGGAATCACACAGGAGTTAACTCTGGCCAGCTTGCCCTTGTCTTCTTGACTCCCCCCATTAAAGTCATTAGGAAAAGCCCTTAATTGTATTGTGAATAGTATGGATTTAGGAATGGTTTTTCCCTTGGTGTGTGTTCTCTTTCCTCAGATTGGGAAGGATCGGTCACTGAACTTTGACCCCTGCTGCCTCAGCTACTTTACTAAAGGGGAGTACATTTTGCTGGGAGGGTCAGACAAACAAGTATCCCTTTTCACCAAGGACGGAGTACGGCTTGGGACTGTTGGGGAGCAGAACTCCTGGGTGTGGACGTGTAAAGTGAAACCTGACTCCAACTACGTGGTAAGAAGAAGTCCATTCTGTTGGGCTGTTGCCTGACTGGGCACAGACATCAGCCATGTTTAGCCAGTCAGATCCTTGACATTTGCTCCTGACAAATGGGAGGGCAGACTCTTTCTCCAGAGAGAGCTGGGAATTGACAACTCTCTTTCCCTACAGGTGGTAGGCTGCCAAGATGGCACCATTTCCTTCTACCAGCTTATTTTCAGTACTGTCCACGGTCTCTACAAGGACCGGTATGCCTACAGGGATAGCATGACTGATGTCATCGTGCAGCACCTGATCACTGAGCAGAAAGGTAAAAGGCAGACTTTGGGAAGAGGGATAGGTTGAGAGGACTGCTGACAGAGCAAGTAAAATGATAGGAAATGTTCCTCCTCAGTCTTTTGGAAACACATTGGACTACTGGTTCTTCTTTTCGTTTTTTCTGAGGGTAAGGGGAGGATGTACATGTCTTTGAGAATCTAAAGAAAGCAATAAACCCTCTCTCTCAAAAAAAAAAAAAAAAAGGCACAGACTCACATAATTTTGCTGCTGCCAATTCCAAGGGGGACGTGGACTTCTTGACTAAGGGAAGGATAATGTATGACACATCAGAGCCAAGGTGGCTGAGCTGCATCAGTCTTTGTGGATGTGTATCCTCTCTGGTGTGGATATACTGGAATGCTTCTCTCTCACCTTCATCTCCACTTGCCTCCTGGTGGGTCCTTACCCCAGAGGTAAGCAGGGATAATGGGTCATCACACGCTTAGGAGATCTGGGTTCCAGGCCTAGCACAGTCAGTCTGAACCTCAGCCTCCTCCGCTGTCCACCCAGTAGCCATGCTGATTAAATGGGCTAAGGATCCACTTATTTCAGGTGTATTCATATACAGATGTTTGGCCACAGCACACTGCCTGGTGCCTGTGTGTGGGTATGCACACTGAGGGTTGTCTTACAGATTCAGTGGCATCCTTTGGTTCCCATCTGGGAGCACCTCTGTTTGAAGATTCCAGCTGTGCTGGTGAGGGTATAGCTACTTGGGCAGTTCCCCAGTTTCCCTTATTGGGGACACTTTCTCCACCTGGTCTGCAGTTAGAGTGTGAGAGCCTAGTGTACACAGAAACTACATGCATTTCCCTGTTATTGAGGGTGGTGGGTGGGGAGTGGCCAGAGATGTGGGTATTTATTCAGATGGACTTCTGATCATCAGGGGCTGTTAATGCTGTGCAGAGGAGTTTTAAACTTATATTCAGTAAGTGATGGTAATGCTAAGAATTTTACTTTCTGTACTCAGGTGTAAGCTTTGGACCACGAAGATTGTATACAATTTTGGATTCCCATATTTAGTAGAGCTGATTGTACATATTAGACAGTCTGTAAAGATTTTTTTTTGATGAAAGTGTCTCCTTTAATTGCCATTAAATGATAGCTTTTAATTTCTCTGCCTTCTACCTTACTTAACGTCATGCTAGAGCTAGCATTTTTTTTTTCTTTGACAGTTCGGATTAAATGCAAAGAACTTGTCAAGAAAATTGCCATCTACAAAAATCGATTAGCTATCCAACTGCCAGAGAAAATCCTCATCTATGAGTTATATTCAGACGACTCGTCAGACATGCATTACCGGGTGAAGGAGAGGATTGTCAAGAAGTTTGAATGCAACCTCCTGGTGGTGTGTGCCGATCACATCATCCTCTGCCAGGTGGGCACCAGGTTGGAGGAATCGGGCTGAATCTTCTTCATGTTTCCTCCAAGGATAGGGTACCCAACTCATTGTTTTAAAGTTGGACACCAAGAAAGTCCCTTTCCCTCAAACTCAGTAGCTGTTCATTGCTTTCATTTTATTGACATCTAGAGGAGTTGGACTCTACCGGAAAGTCATGGACCATAAGTAGGAAAATACCTTTTTGTATTGCAAAGCACTTTGTTATACTAGGATCATACATATTTTAATGACTTAAAGCATATACTGATAGAAATGATCATTTTTTTGGTAAATATATGTAATATATATATTACATGTATATTTTACTATCTGTTAAACAAAAATATTTATGATATCAAGTCAAAAATAGTAAAGGAAGTTTTACTTTTTGAGAGATTTTTTTCACAGAAAAAAATTTTTCAACTTAGAGCTTCCTAGAAAATGTCTAAGTCAATGCCAAGAGAAGTTTGGAAAGACTGAGATAAGGCCAGCCCAGCATCTTTCTTGGAAGTAGAGGTAGATTTGGATTCATAAAAGTAGGCCTGTTGGAAGTGATAAAGTTTTAAGAAATCCTTTAGCAATCACTGTATGTATGGGCACCTGGGTGGCTCAGTCAGTTAAGTGTCTGACTCTTGGTTTTGGCTCAGGTCATGATCTCACAGCTTTGTGGGTTCGAGCCCTGCATCAGGCTCTGTGCTGACAGCATGGAACCTGCTTGGGATTCTCTCTCTCTCTCTCTCTCTTTCTCTTTCTCTCTCTCTCTCTCTCCCTCCCTCCCCCTCTCCCTCTCCCTCTCTCTCTCTCTTTGCCTCTCTCCCTCTCTCTCTGCCCCTCCTCAACTCACACTGTGTCTCTCTCAAAATAAATAAACTTAAAAACCACTGTATGTAAAATACAATTAAAATCTCTCTTATGTCTAGAACTAAAAGCAGTTTTGAGGTGCAACAAGTTATAGGATAGATGTGGCAAAAAGATATGCTTTTGGATGCTGCCTTTGGCTGTGGCTGCCTAGAGGTCTGCACAGAAGATGTGAGGCTGAGCTGGGCTCTGTGGTGAAGGCTGTGTGAAGGATTAACGAACAATGCCAGTCATGGGGACTAGATCGAATAGACCCTGAGGTATTTTTCATCCCTCACATGCAGGAACACCTGGGGAGGGCTGGGAACACTTACTCTGTCAAATATCCATGCAGAACTGGGTTTGCTTTCTAGGAGAAACGGCTACAGTGCCTGTCCTTCAGTGGAGTAAAAGAGCGGGAGTGGCAGATGGAGTCTCTTATTCGCTATATCAAGGTGATTGGTGGCCCTCCAGGAAGGGAAGGTCTGTTAGTAGGCCTGAAGAATGGACAGGTGAGTGTTCTCATGTGTCTCCCATCAGGCTGACAATCTGTGTGCCGACACAGGGACCAGTCTCATTACAACCCTGAATGGTTTCTTGGGGCAGGAAAAAGGGTGTCCCCCACCCCACATTTGCCATAGGCACATTGGAGGGCAACCCACATTTTCATGTTTTGAGAACAGCTTCAGGCCAAAGACTTCTAGCATGCGCATCCTGGCAGGGTTGGCACTGTGGCCTCTGGGCTGCCTATAGAGTGGATTAGTGGGTTTAAGGGCATCCAGAAGGTGGGAGATTTGTTAGAGGTGCAGTTTCAGTAGCTTGCTAAGGAGGGAGGCATAGCTCATTCTTAGGTCAGATCCCTATTAGGGCAATGAATGGATTAAGGCAGTGAGTTTCAGCTTGTGTCTTAGAGGGTACTGGTCTTCAGGCAATTATTACTAGATATTGTAAGAAAACTGGGCCCTTTGCTCATATAGACGTGGAAAATCTAGGTTATACAAAGTTAAACAGATTTGTGTGTGTGTTCTTTGCTCAAAATAAGAAAAGTTCTAAGTGGGCTACATGGAAATTTGAAAGTGAAAATATAACCGCATTAGCCTGAGAGCCAAGCTGTCTAGCAGATGGCTTGTGGCTGAGGCTTATCAGGCCTTTCCTGGGGACAGAAGTCATGAAGTATGAATTAGTGCGGGCTGCAGGGTAGCACTACCAAAGGGTGGAAAGTCTGCTTCTTTCTCACGGTCAGCTGTCACTTCCATTGTGAGACCTGAGAACATGGATTTTGGGGGCAGGTCAACCTGGGGTCATGTTTGTGCTTAGCTGCTTACTGGCTGTATGACCCTAGGCAGGTCACATTGCCACTCTGAGACTGAGGTTTTACAAATCAGGATAATGCTTCATGTTGCATAAGGCTGTCAAAAATAGTCAATAACTGATAGCTGTCATCATCCTTATCATCATCATCATCATTATTTTGCTGTAGTTACACCAGATGTCTTGTCAGTGTTTAAAGTAGCCTCTTCCTGGGGCGCCTAGGTGGCTCAGTCAGCTAAGCATCTGGCTTCGGCTCAGGTCATGATCTCACGATTCATGAGTTCGAGCCCTGCGTCAGGCTCTGTGCTGACAGCTCAGAGTCTCAAGCCTGCTTCAGATTCTGTGTGTCCCTCTCTCTCTGACCCTTCCCCGTTCATGCTCTGTCTCTCCTGTCTCAAAAATAAAAAATAAAAACATTAAAAAAATAAAATAAAAAAATAAAGTAGCCTCTTCCTGTGTTAGTGTGACTCAGATCTCCCAACTCTGAAGTTTGGGTAATGTTATTAACAAATCCCCATCAAGCAGACATTTAAGAGAGTTTCTTGCATCTTGGGGCTCGTCATTACTTTGGCAACCTCTGAGGAACTGTACTTCTGGTTTCCTAAGGATAAGTCCCCTCTCCCTTCTTTTGATGAGTCCTTTTCTCTGCACAGAGCCTCTGTTGAAGTTAGTGGGAGTTGTTCTTGTAGAACACATGGGATTCCAATACCTGGCAGAGTTCCAGAGTCTTGTTGCCATGGTAACTCACTTTTTTTTTTTTTCCCTCTCTGAAATTTTGCCAGATCCTAAAGATCTTTGTGGACAATCTCTTTGCCATCGTCTTGCTAAAGCAGGCCACGGCTGTGCGCTGTTTGGACATGAGTGCCTCCCGTAAGAAGCTGGCCGTGGTGGATGAAAATGACATGTGCCTGGTGTATGACATCCATACCAAAGAGTTGCTTTTTCAGGTGAAATCCCAGAGTTTCCATGACATGGTCCTTTGACTTCTTTTTTAGCTTCCTAGTTCCTGCAGGAGGTGCTCCGCTCTGGCTCCCAGGCAGATCTCTGGGAGGAGTGGTGACATGGAGGGGTATAGGCTTTGAGCAGGGGTGCAGAGCCCAAGTGGCCCCAGGGCACAGCCCACCCCCTCCCACACATGAGCTGTAGGAGCTGGAAAAAGTCTCTTTGAACTTTGGTTTCCTCACAGATAAGATGAGCAAGTAACACTTTTCTTTCTGTGAACAGTAAAGGAATAATAATAAATATCAGTGGGGCATGTGATAGGGTCTCAGTGTATTGTTCAATGAGATGATGATTCTTTTGCAAAAGGGCTTCTCACCTATTGGAGATATGCCTGTATCTATGAGTGACCTAAGACGTAGTAAAGAAATAGGACAAGTTTTGTCATCTGAAAGAAGGGAAGACATGGGGGAAGCCCTCCCTTCTATTTATTTCACAAAGATGCTATAAGAGCCAGCAAAATGTGAACTGTTTGGGGGCATAGGCAGTTTACACACCATTTGGTCCTGTGGCTGGTGGAAGTGTGTCACTGGAGAAGAGAGCCCAAAGGCTTCATGCCCACCACCTGGCTGGCTTTCTGCCAGACTAAGTGCCACTCTTTGCCTGTATAGGGCTTTATAAGAGGTCAGGGCCCATTTGCCTGAAGCAAGCTTCCCCTAAAGCTGACTGGCTTCTTCAGCCACAAGTCTCCCAGTGTTAATTGGCAGATTGAGGTCCCCTTCTCGGGGCTCTTCTTTGTCCCTGGGAGCAGAATCAGCAGGACAGAGGGATGTTAGAGTGTAGGGAGCTGCCTCAGTCAGTTAGAAGGGGCCACCTGGCTACTGCTAGCCCAAGGTGGTTCCAGTAGATAACAACTCACTTATATCGCTGTGGAGGCAGAGTGGTTAAGGGGAAAGAAAGAGCATAGACTTTGTCTTCAGACAGACTTGGGCTCCAGTCCTACCCTCACCACTTACAGTGTGATCTCAAGCAAGTTAGCACAGTTCATTGAACCTGAATTTTTTATTCTCTCTGAAATTGAACTTGTAATTGCTTCCTCACAGAATTGCTACAGTACTAAACAAGAGACTACAGTAAGTAGCTCAGTGCCTTACAAAACATGGCCCTAAATGTTACTTTTCCTCTCCTCAGCCTCAACACTACCTCCTGTAGGTAGGTTAGCAGGCCTCCAGTTATGAATCTGTGTCTGAGCCTAGAACCATATAGGAATGGAAGGGTGTGTGTCCTTCCCCATCTCCACTGAAGGTTCTGTAGTAGCTAGGGAGGGTAATTCTCAGACCTTGTCAGAAGATATAAGCATTCCCAACTATCTTTTTTTTTCTCTCCACTGCCCCTGCCCCCTGAAAATTAAAACAGCTCTATTGTTTTTGCTTAGTATAAAAGTAATCCATGCTCATTATAAAAGATTCAGACATTGTAAGAGATTCTAGGCAGAAAGTTATGAACATCTGCTCCCTGGGGCTCCATTGCTAAGCAGAAAACTTGTAGGAGAGGGAGTGCCCCCCAGGGTGACTGTATTTCTACAGCATGAGAATTGTAAATGCAGAGATGATATATTATTTTATAATGTAAAAATAACAGTTTTTTTCCTTATTATAAAAAATAATAGATGTTTATGATCAAAAGAGAATTTCAAGCAAACGAAAAACATAAAAAATGAAAAAGCACCCACAATTCCACCCACCCCAAAACAATCACTGTTAATTCTTTGAAACATATCCTTTTATTTATTTTTGTTTGCTTGTTTTATTTTTGTTTTTACTTAGAGTTAGAGAGCACACACACACTGGAAAGGGGCAGGGAGAGGGAGAGAGAGAATCTTAAGCAGGTGCCACACTCAGTGTAGAGCCCAATGCAAGGCTCTATCTCATGACCACAGGATCATGACTGTGAGATCATGACCTGAGCTGAAGTCAAGAGTCAGGCACTCAACCAATTGAGTCACCCAGGCACCCTTGCTTGTTTGTTTTATTTTAGAGAGAGAGAAAGCGGGTGCACATATGGGTTGGGGAGAGGGAGAGAGGGAGAGAGGGAGAGAGGGAGAGGGAGAGAGAGAGAGAGAGAGAGAGAGAGAGAACCCCAAGCAGGCTCCATGCTTAGCACGGAGCCTGACGCAGGGCTCAATCCCATGACCGTGGAATCATGACATGAGCTGAAATCAAGAGTCCGATGCTTAACTGACTGAGCCACCCAGGAGCCCTGGAACGTATCCCTTTAAATCTTCTGTGTATAGCTGTGTGTACTCATTCTGTAACAGAAGTAAAGCCACTTTGCTCATTCTCTCAGTAGGTAATGATTAATATTTGGGATAATAATACTTTTTTTCAAAAGTAATGCTTGTTTATTAAAAAAAATCCAACATAAACAAGTGCATAGAGGCATAGAGGATTTTGCTTCTATGCTTCTATCCTTTTCTTCTGCTTCCCTTTTCCTCCCTTTTCCCCCATCCCACTCTTAGCAATTTAGTTTGATTCAGGCTTTAAAAAGTGCCTAGCTGAATGCAGGAATGGTGGCAAAGGTCAGGGTGGTTGTCAAAGGATCCTTACTATTCCTGTTCCTCAGGAGCCAAATGCCAACAGTGTGGCCTGGAACACCCAGTGTGAGGACATGCTCTGCTTCTCGGGAGGAGGCTACCTTAACATCAAAGCCAGCACCTTCCCTGTGCACCAGCAGAAGCTACAGGGCTTTGTGGTTGGTTACCATGGCTCCAAGATCTTCTGCCTCCATGTCTTCTCCATGTCGGCCGTGGAGGTGCCGCAGGTAACCAGGGTGCTTGTCAGCTCTCAGCTGTGGCAGGGCAGACAAGACCCAGGAAGCCAGGCTATGCATTTGTGTATCGGGTGGGGGATGGATGGTGAGGAGAGAGGGAAGAGAGAGGAGTTGCAGTTATGATGTCATGGAAGGTACTCTGGACGAGAACCTGAAACTCTGTCTCTACCTTATACAACCTGTGTGTCTTTGGACAAACAGCTCCACCCTATTGAGCCTCCAATTCTTTCTGGTCTCCCTTTCCTGGTTGGGACAGGGAGGGGTATTCAGGGTTGTCTGTCTGCAGACAGAGTCTGTTTCACTGAGGGCCGTGCATGGGGCAGAGTGGAGCAAGCCAGCAAAGCTGGGAGTCTAGCTGGGTATATGCGCAGATGTGTGAGCATGGTAGTGTGTGTGAGGGAAAGAGAATGTGGGTCGGATGGAGGGGCGGGGCGCTGAGGTGTGTGAGCCAAGAAGAGAGCATGGGACTATGCACAAGTTTCTCAAACTAGGAGGAGGCCAGAACAGAAATGGGGACCTGGAGCCACAAACAGGAGGACAGAAACACAGGAGGGCAGAGATTGACAACCCAAGTCTGGTCTGGCCTAATCCCAGCTGTCCAGGCTGCCTGTCTGCTCTGTGAGTGAATCATGCCCATTGTAGAAATGCCGTAAAATAAAGGCAAGCATGAAGGAAAGACTTAGCTCTCAGAATCCCGTCCTCAAGAGAATCACTCTTAAACGTCTTAGAACATATCCACCCAGGCTTTTTCTATATGTATATGTAATATATGCAGAGCATACAATTATGAGTATATAATTTTATATGAACATTGTAAACAATAGTGGAATCTACTGTAAATATTATAAATCTAATTTATTAAACCTCAGATTTGCTGTTCTTCCTTTACTGAATGTGGACTATAAAAGAGAGAGATTTTTAGTCATCTTCCTTTATCACTATCTTCCAATTTAACCTAACATTTACATATTGCCGGCCCATCACTATATGAATTATTGCCTGTCAGCTAGCAGTGTGGCTTTTTCTCTCAGCAGTCTACTGGAAACATGGCTCCACATCAATAAATATACTTTCCTAGTATTTTTAAAATACTAAGATGACTGTAGATTTACTTATGGTTATAAGAAACCATACAGAGATCCCTTGTACAACTTGCCCAGTTTCCCCACTGGTAGCAGTCTGCAAAACTATAGTATACATGTATTACCTGGATACGTTCATGTGTCTCCCACCACCAACCCATGAGATCTCTAATGTTGGACTGCCTTTTCTTTCTTTTTTTTTTTTTTAATGTTTATTTATTTTTGAAGGAGAGAGAGACAGAACACGAGTGGGGGAGGGGCAGAGAGAGAGGGAGACACAGAATCTGAAGCAGGCTATAGGTTGCAAGCTGTCAGCACAGAGTCTGGTGCAGGGCTCCAAGTCACAAACTGTGAGATCATGACCTGAGCCGAACTCGGATGCTTAACTGACTGAGCCACCCAGGTGCCCCATGGGCTGCCCTTTTGTTATAACCATTCCTGCCTCCCTGCTGTCCCCACCCCCACATTGTTTTTAATGACTGCTTTTTGTCCTATCACATGGATGTTCCTTCCACATCTTACACAACCACTACCTTTTGTTGGACATTTACACTGCTTACAGCTTCTTTCTTGCTAAGTCTTTGTACCTGTCCCAGCTTAGCTCTTCAGTATGAATTCCTTGAAGTCAAATTGCTAGGTAAAACGCCACATACATTTGAAAGATTTTTAGACACATTTCTAGATTGCCCTTCAGAGAGACTGCATCAGTCTGTGTTTGCCCTCCACACACACGTGCCCTACTCACTGTCCCCGGCTCAACTTCTTTTTTTTTTTTTGGGTGAGGGTGGAGGGCATGATACCATTTTATTGAGGGGCTTCAGAGGATGGTCAAAGGGCTGGCAGGACAGTGAGATCCTATGTCCTCAGCCTGGCCAAGATCTCCCCACCTTTATAGTCACCAAAAGCCTGGCCTGGCTTCTTACAAAGGGTGGGGCTGGAGTCCACTTCTTCCTCTAAGTTGTTGATACCCTTGCTACTCATTATGCAGAAATTATTAGTGCCTGACACAGAGCAGTTATTTGGTAAACGTTAATGAAATTCAGATTTGAGGAAAAGGAAAGAGAATGAAAGGAAGGAGAGAGGTGGGTGGAAGTGGCGTCAGGAGGAGGGGCAAGAATAGCCTCTACTGGACTGTTTCCTAATAGTCCTCATCTGCCCCCCATCCCAGATCCATGCACCGCATCCACCAGAAACCTAGTCTTTCTCAATCATGCCAAACACACTATGTTGACTGAAAGTTTTTCTCCCAAGACTGCCATCCCAACCTCAAAGATAAATGCAGTTTGCTGCTCCCTGACTTTGGCTGACCAAGAAGAGCCAAAAGGGGGGCCTGGGGCTTCCTCTGCCAAGCCCTTAAGATTCAGAAGTCAGAGTCATCCCTCCCTCACCCCCCCCCCCCAGCCCCCCATGGCTTCACCAAGGCCATCCTGCTGATGCAGCAGGTCAGAACTGCCAAGGGTTAGGAAAGGCAGCCTCAAGACAAAGGCTATTTATCTGTTGCCTCTGCCTCCAGCCATCCTGTGGTTTTGGCCTAGAAAGGAGGGAGAAAGCATCAGACCACTCTGGGGATTTCTGGTTTCCTTTCGAAATTTACATCATCTTGTGCAAGAACTGGTTTGTCAGTGCTGCCAAGTAGGGCGACAAGCCCTTGTCAGGCTTCTTGGGGTGAGTGGTGACTTCATGCTTGGAATGCAATAGTGAGATAAAGTAGAACTCAGAGGGCATTTGTTCAGTTAGGATATTTTTAAAATTCCCACTCTCAGATTGTACTTCCCAAGCAAGCCCGAATGTTAATCATTCATCGTCTCCTCGATTCTCATGTGCCTGTTGCTTCCTCATGGGGTATTCAACATGGTGAGAAGCTGTGCAGTTTAGGCGAAAGAACACTGGCTTTGAGTTCTGACTTTGCTGCCCGAACCAGCTGGGATCTTGAGCAACTCCTTTCACTCTTTGGAGCCTCACTTTCTATGCAGTGGGGTTAATATACCTGTTTTATGGGTTTTGTCTGGCCTAGTTCCTATTGTTATTGTTATTAGCGATCTTAAAGTACAAATGCTATGAAACAGAACTAAATTGGAACAGGGTGCTCACTAAGGAGTTTAGAAAGGAAAGCTCATTGTGCACAGGGAGTGTAGAAAGCTTCCAAGAGGTGGTGACACTTGATCTGAGCCCTGAAAGGTCTGGGGACATAGAGAGGAGCAGCAAGGGTGTTTCAGAGAGAAAGGTAGAGGTAGGAACAAGTCTGGAGAGTTGGGGAGGTGGCGAGGAGCTGGTGCTGAGAAAATACAGTGGATGTACTGATCATGTCCTGTTTGCCCATAGTAGTCTGTGAGCTGGACAGGGCATCTAAACAGAAGTTAATCAGTTTACCCAAAAAAGCACCCAGCTAGGATGTGACTGAGTCAGGCCTGGCTTCTGGCTCAGCTGCTCCCCTGTCCGTACCCCTTTACCCCTCTAAAGGAAGGAAAGGTAGACAGAATGGTATGATAGAAAAGATGAGCACTCCTAAACAGCCACATCTTGCTGTCAGAGGGCAGAATGGCTTAAAAAGAAAAAAAAAAGAAAAAAAAAAAAAAGCTTTAACTCTGAAGCTAAAAAATGAGACAGGAAAGTTCAAAGATAAAGGCCCCAAATGGAGAAAACAGCACTTCCAGCTCCACATTTGAGAACCATTAGCATGAGGTACTGTCTGATTGATCTCTACTGCCCTAGAGAGATTCAGTTCCCTTCAGCACACTGGCTTAAAACAAGGGCAGGGCCTTCTTATACAGGACGCCAAATCCAGCTCAGACTTGTTCTTGTGTGCACACATATTCATGTACCCCACATCCAAGAGCCAGGAAAGTGCTCTTCCTTGTGTTTTCCTTGTGCCACTTATGTGTCCTCAGACTGTAATCAGAGAGTGATAATAACCTGCAACACAGACCTGTTGGGACAGATGCAAAAGCAATGTGTAAACCTAAGAAGAGAAATTATTAGGAACCATTCACAGGTATCACAGTGAGGCAGCCCCGTCTGGGAGGAGGGATGGCAGGAAGGTTCCCAACCTTCCCAGGTAACCTGGAACAAATCACTTACCTTTCTTGGGTAAGCTGGTTTCTTGGCCCTCTTTGTAAGAGACCACCTCAGACCCCTTCCTCACAGTAACGTTCCTTCCTCCACCAAACAGAGACTGAAGGCCTGCTGGGGGAGGTGAGTAGAAGCCCACCAGTGCCTTCAGGGGTTGTCCCCAGACTTGTGGAGGAGAGGGGCTTCTCATTATAACACAACTGACTTCTGGATAAAGGGCAGAGAAAGCTCAGACTCCTTTCCTTGAGGGGTCAGCAAAGACTTTCCAGAAGAGGTGACATTTTAACAGGACCCTCAAAGCCAAATAGGTACTTTCCAGTGGGTAAAGAGGAACAAGGGCATTCTAGATGAGGGTGATACCTTGTGGTAAAACAGACCTGGAGGTGGGGAAAGCTAGTGGTGGAGGGAAGGATAAGCAAGAAGTTTGTGCTGCTGAACACAATTATTTGGCTATGAAAAGGAGTGACAAATGGAAGGCATTTGGGGTGAGAAGGGTACTGATTACTCCTTATAGTATTCCTCTATAGGCATTTGTAATTAAGTCAGTGCACACATCTGGAGTCAGGCTTTGTATGAATCTGATTCTTTCCATTGCTCTCAGTCTTCTTTCTTTTTGATGAAATCCTGCAGTCTGCTCCAATGTACCAGTACCTGGATAGGAAAATGTTCAAAGAAGCCTACCAGATTGCTTGCTTGGGTGTGACAGACACTGATTGGCGTGAGCTGGCCATGGAAGCTTTAGAAGGATTAGAGTTTGAAACAGCAAAGAAGGTAAGCATCTAGTCAGCATGAGCTAGAATCTGACCCTTGGAGGGTCCCTTGAGGCAAAAGTGAGTCCAGGTAACATATGGAGAGGCAGATGCATACAGTAGAGAGCTCTGGAGATAGGCTGACCTGTGTTCAGATCTCAGCTCAGCTATCTCCTAACTGGGTCTGGGCAAGTAACTTGTTTCTAAGGTTGTTTATTTCTTTTTTTTTTTTTTAATTTTTTTTTCAACGTTTTTTATTTTATTTTTGGGACAGAGAGAGACAGAGCATGAACGGGGGAGGGGCAGAGAGAGAGAGGGAGACACAGAATCGGAAACAGGCTCCAGGCTCCGAGCCATCAGCCCAGAGCCCGACGCGGGGCTCGAACCCACGGACCGCGAGATCGTGACCTGGCTGAAGTCGGACGCTTAACCGACTGCACCACCCAGGCGCCCCTAAGGTTGTTTATTTCTAAAAATAGGGTGGTGATTGGCTTCATCCTCACAAAGTTCAAAGGGTCTAATGTGATAATGTCTGTAAGGCCAGATATAGGAGAAATATCGGATAGATTCTAGCTGTCACTCTTATTAGCTATCATTTATGTAAAGCACCTAGCTGAAAGCCTGGCACAATAATAGGGACATACTAAAGGGTAGCTTTAAAAAAATTTTTTTTTTAATTTTAGAGAGAGCACAGATGAGTGGGGGAGGGGCAGAGGGGGAGAGAGAGAGAGAGAGAGAGAGGGAGAGGGAGAGAGAGAATGAGAATATCTTAAGCAGGCCCCACACCCAGCATGGAGCCCAATGCAGGGCTTGATCCCATGACCCTGGGATGATGATCTGAGCTGAAATTAAGAGTTGGATGCTCAACCGACTGAGCCCCAAAGGTAGTTTTTATTATTGGTGTTTTGTTATTGGTGTAATACTTATTGGTATTAGCCATTAATTACACAATGCTATTTTTCATGGTACTCTACTAGGTATGGTGAAGAGATGGTCAAGCTCTCTGATTCTGACAGCAGTGTTACTCCCCACATACCTTCATGGCCTTGATTCATGGTGTCATTTACTGGCCAGTATATTAAAGCTACAGAAACTGGCTGACAACATTTGACCCCTTTCTACACATCAGAAAAAGCCCAGCTCTGTCTGAATTGGGTTTTCATCTGGAACCTGATGTGGGGAGAAGGAATGGCCTTCAACTCCCTTTCCTCTACTCCTCCCTTCCCTCTTTATCTTCCCATAGCCAATCAATCAAATACTCCTTTGTCCATATTACTGAGCATTCAGGGAAGGAATTACAGGAATATGTGATGCTTGCCCTGTGTTGGGTCCAGACTTCTAGGCATGAAAGGAGAGAGGATCTGAGGCCAGATACCAGCTCTGCTATATATAGACTGGATGGCCCTGTGTCCATCCTCCCATGTCTGCAGTGGGGATGGTGAATGCACTAGCTGCCCTGCCCTCCTGACACAGGGTCCTTAGGCTTACCTACCACATTGTAAAAGGGCTTCTAGAACTAGCAATGGTTATAAAAATGCTAGCTGTTATTAAAATAAGTAAAACTGCTGTTATTTAATTATGTTATGTTTTTAGATCTACTGAGTGTCAGAAAACTGGTAATAGAGGAGGGCTTTAAGAATTCAGAGGCAGGAGGAAACATTCTTATGGAGGGAGCTTCCTTCTCCTGTCCCCCATCCCCACCTCCCCCTCCCCCCCTCAAAAAACATCCCTGCCAAAATACCAGGAGGGATGAAGAATAACAAAGTATTCCTAGACTATGTTTTGTTTTCAGCCTGGAATGAAATTTAAATTTTTTTAAATGTTTGTTTATTTTTGAGAGAGAGAGACAGAGCGTAAGCGGGGGAGGGGCAGAGAAAAAGGGAGACAGAATAGAGCCTGAAGCAGGCTCCAGGCTCTAGGCTCTCAGCTGTTAGCACATGAGCCTGAACTCATGAACCAGGAGATCGTGACCTTAATTATGGCTGAAGTCGGACACTTAACTGAATGAGCCATCCAAGTCCCCCTAGCCTGGAATGAAATTTAAAGTCTTCCTTATAGATTGTCATCTCCTCATACCCAAGAACTAAACACCTACCTCATTTTAGTTCAGCCAACACTGCCTAGCATGGGGTTAGGTGCTCCGCAAATGTTTAAATGGATCAAAACAAAGCTGGAATGAACCATCATTTGTTTAACACTAACCCCAAGCTTGTATTCCCCAAACACTTCCTGGAAATTGAAATTATTAAAGCCACAAGATTTTGACCATAGACTTGAGCTTGGCCATTTTATCCAAATCCCGAATCCCCAGCCTTTCTTTTTCTGCTTTGCCAACTGACTCAAGCAAACAGGAGGTGGAGGGTGGTGCGGGAGATAAAGTAGTGTCCTCACTAGATGGCAGAGGAGAGCTGTTTAGCACCGGGACTGCTGCCTTGAGCAGAACTGCAGATGCTTCCCGGTTCCCATGCTTCCTTCCCTCTTCTGAGGTTATTCACGGGCCTTGTGACTCTGACCACTCAGACCAGGGCACCCCTGACTCTATAGTATGTGTCAGGGTCGAAGGAACTCTGAAGCAGATTTCTCAAGATGGCAAATCCTAGAATCCTAGCAGAGCAGAGCTAGAAAGACCTTGGAGAAGACATCGCTAGTTTGCCCCTTTCCATAAGGCAGACTTGGGAGTCTAGAGGCAAGAAAGAAGTTCAGGGGCCCCCAGCTGGAAAGTCTCAGAGCTAGGACTGAGACCTGGAATGCTCCCTCTTTCCTCTCTGCCCCTTTGTGGACATTCCAGGTTTTCCCCTTTCCTATGGTTTTAAGGAAGCCCTGATCCAGAAGAGAGCTTATAAGATCTCCAGTGAGGAACACAAGAACTCTTGGTGCTCCTTTGCTCATGTGATGCCTACTTTACCCTTTCAAAGAACTCCTCTTCAGGAACACCCATTTGCCAGGTTCCTACTCTGTGATACTCTTCTTAATCCTGCCTCCTGCCACTGCCCATGCTCAGACAGTGAATCTGTTTTCTCTAGAGTGTCTAGTTCATGCTTGTATAGCTCCTAGCTCACAGAGATTTGATAATCTGTTTAATCTGCTTGCCTCTCCTTTTAGAGTATGGACCAGTGAAATGGGGAGGGGTACAGATCACATTCACCTCTGGATCCTCAGTCCCTGATAGGATGCGTAGCCCTGCAGGATGAAAAGATGAAGTCACACTGTGGTCATCTGCGAGGCAACCAGAGGCCAGATGACTTGATCATTTCCCCAAGTCTTTTTAGGATGGAGGGCGTCATGCAGCAAAGTAGAGGTTGCAAGTGGTCAGGGTGTTTCTTCCGCATTTCATATTCAAAGGACTCCTGGACCTGCTGTCTTATCTAGGTGTATCTCAATCCATTTCAAATGGGACAGTGTAAAGCAGCACACCTGGGTAGAAATGTTGACAGCAAAGCCACCTGAAGATCAGCCTGACATGATGGGTCAGGTTCCTCTCTAAACCCCTTGCAGAATCAGAAGGCAGAAAAAAAAAATTACCTAACACCAATCTTCCTGAGGAAGGCTGCCTAGAAACTTCTAGCAACCTATGGGTTAAAGTCTCTGGGTTTACTGTGAGTGGAAGGCAAGAGCTACACTTTTAGGATTTACATAAGAGTTTGCCTTCCAGGAACTTGGAGTGATTTATTCCCTAACGTCCCCCTCCCGTCTAGAAACCATTTTTATTCCTTCTTAACTTTCTCCTCCCACCCCCCCCCCTCCTCTGTGCCAGTACTGTGGGCTTTGGGTGCCCTGTGTTTATGCACAGTTGGTAAGCTTAGCTGTCTCCCACTTTCCGTCCCAGTCATCTAGATGCATAGCAGTGTCTCTTCAGTCAGTACACCTTCCCCACTCCACTCCAATGCCACTGCCTCAGAGTATCAGACCGCCCTGTTCTTTTCTTTTGCATAGAGATTTCTCCAAGCAGGCACCATCACAGACTGCAGTATCATAGTTTTGTTTTAACTAATCCCAAAGTGATTGATGCAACCGAGACTTCTTTGCTGTTCTTTGTGTGGACTAATCCCAGGGATAAAGCCGTGCCTCACTGGGTGGTATAACCCTCCTGAACACATGGCGATTAATCAATGCTTGCTTCTTTTCCCTCCTTACTGGCTCACTTTCTAACGCTTGACTTCCCACCCCCAGCCAATCACCCACTTTTGAAGCCCAGAGGGCAGTTGATTTCATTCTTTTATCTCTTCCCCTGTAGGCCTTCACCAGAGTACAAGACCTCCGATATTTAGAGCTCATCAACAGCATTGAGGTAAATGACAAAATGTTCTTCCTTCTCAAGAAAGCACAGACTCGCAGTCAATGGCTTATAGGGAGCTATTCTAGCAGGCGAGAGCGTTAAGGGCACACAAATAGAGCCTACTGGTGTCTGGGCATTTGGGCCGCAGCTTTGGCCTGGGGGAACAGAATGCTGTGGGGGCAGGGAGACAGCACATGGGAGCAAGGAATGCCACTTGTCACTTGGTAGTGGGGTAAGGCAGGTGGGTTCCTAATCTCTCTGAGCTTTGTTTTCTATCTGTGAAATGGGCTGTTTTCCCAGGGTTGCTAGGAGGATTAAATAGGTTCTTAGTAACTGGTTTTCATCCTTGTAGTGGTTGTTAGGTGGTTACCATCCTGTAGGGCTCAACAATGTGCCAGTACAGGAGTCATTTTCCAAACGCACATGAGCTACGCCCCATCCACAGCAATGGGACCTAGGGAGGGAGCCATGTGTAGTGGGGTGGGCAAAAAAGGCTTGTTCTATGGGTTCCATTTGCTGGGTAGCAGTAGACAATGCTCTTAATTCCTGTGACTGTCTGTAAAGAGGCGTACATATTTTTTCTCCTGAACAGATTTATTGTGAGGCTAGGGGAATGTGAGATACATTTGAATTCCCATATGGAAGTAGTGAGGAAATCAGCAAATGTCTTGTCCTTGTGATTCAGTTCAGCATAATAAACACCTGTCGTGGGCCAAGCCTTGTGTTGAGCCCAGTGGGCAAAGAGCTGAGTGGAAGAGAGGCCTGTGGGAGCTCACAGACTGTTAAGCCTAATGATAGTTGCCACTTGTTGAGTGCCTGCTCTGGGCCCCATGCACGATCAATGTGTATACTACAGCTGAGCCTTGAACAACACGGGTTTGAACTGCATGGGTTCACTTATATGTGGATTTTCTTTTCAGTAAATATAGTACACTAACTGTTAACGTATTTTCCTTATGATTTTCTTAATGACATTTTCTTTTCTCTAGCTTACTTTGCCATAAGAATATGGTATATAATACATGCAACCTATAAAGTATGTGTTAATTAACTATTTATGTTGTGAGTAAGGCATCCAGTCAACAGGAGACTATTTAACTGCTATTAGTAGTTAAAATTTGGAGAGTCAAAAATTATACCTCAGTTTTCAGCTGCGAGGGGGTCAGTGCCCTTAACACCCCTGTTGCTCAAGGGTCAGCTGCATTTTAAATCCTCACGGTGACTTAACGAAGCAGATATTGTTCTTATCCCTGTTTGATAAATAATGAAACTAAGGCTCAGAAATCCTATGCCACATCCCCAAGGGTCCAGAGGCAAAAGCTTGGTTGGAATTCAAAGCCAGTTCTAATTCCCAAGCTCAAGCTACCTTTTTTTTTCTTTTTTTTTTCTACATGTATTTATTTTTGAGAGCCAGAGTGAGACAGTGCACGAATGGGGGAGGGGCAGAGAGCGAGAAGGAGACACAGAATCTGAAGCAGGATCCAGGCTCTGAGTAAACTGTCAGCACAGAGCCCTATGCGGGGCTCAAACCCACAAACTGTGAGATCATGACCTGAGCTGAAGTCAGATGCTCAACCAACTGAGCCACCCAGGTGCCCTTTACGCTATCTTTACCTGAGTTCCTGCTGCCATCTAAGTTGCTTCTGATGCACCGCCTCTATAACCCCCACCCCAGCACTGTCTTAAGGAGCTTACTTACCTGCATGGTGAAGGGTTTGTTCAGAGCCATCTACTTGAAATTCCCAGTACTGCTTACTATAGGGGCTGGCATTTGGGAATCCACTGGTCTGGATCTAGAGGCCTTAACATGAAACCATGGAATATGTTCTTTATGCAAAGGTAACTGACTTCTGTGAGGACCACCTCTTGCCATTTATCATGTCTTACTGCTTCTTCTAGTGTGCTATGAGGAGCTGGGCAGTTGGTTAAACTTGTAAGAATTGCCTCTTGAAAAAAAAAAAAAGAATTGCCTCTTGAAAAAGAGTAAATTGCCTTCAAGCATTGAGCCATTTGGGCTGCTCTGAAGCCTTAGTAGCTTGCTTCTAGGCATTCAGCATCATTCCAGAGAACTGAGTTCCATGCTAGGCTCCTTTGGGATAGGGGAGATGTAACTATACTTATAACAGGAGGAAGAGAATCTGCCCATATGGCTACGTACATACGGAATAGATGTAAATCATTTTTTATTGATCATGGTGATATTCTGTGGCCTAGGCCTAAATTCCATGCCTAGTAAGACCTATTTTTTTTAATCTTACTGCAAGATTTTGATTCACTCCATACAGTTAGTAGTTAGTTTATTTGATTAATTAGCCTAAACTACACATAGTTTAGCTAAATTTATTTTTCAATTTTGGGTGTGGGTTTTTGTTGTTGTTTTTTTTTTTTTTTTGGTTTTTAAAAATTATTTTTTCTGTCAGTGGGGAAGCATGCATGTTGCCTCCAGCTGTTAAAACTTTCACCAGCTTGTCTGGGAGTTTGATTCAATGTCTCATCTTCCCCCACTGTGATACACTTGCTAGAAAACAAGCAAAAGGAAACTGCTGGGGATGAGACTTTGGGTGCTATGGAGTGTTTACAAATACTTGAGCTGTAGACTAATGAATGTTCCCTAACACCAGAGGAAGGAATATGTCAGTTATTCTCTTCATCCTCAGTGCTGCTCGTCTGTGTGTGTGCCTGTGCAGGTATGTTGTTGGGGACTGTCACATGTTTCTGAAGGTGGTATTATGTGGTACAAAGAGCATCTGGAGTCAGACAGACTGAGTCCAAATGCCAGTTCTCTATGACCCTGACCTGCTCCTCTTCTGAATCTCAGCTTCTCTCAGTGGTACCACTTACCTGTGGGTCCTGTCAGCACCTAGCAGATGCTCAGCATGTGGCATTACTTGCTTTCTCTTTAGAGACAGGGACATATTAAGACTCATTATCCCATTTTGTTGTCTCCTTCTTGTGAAGAGACCCTAAGCTTTCTCCTTGTCTGCATCATCATGAGTCACAGCTCAGCCAAACCAGGCCTGAGGACTTGGGAGATCCTGAGAGCTTGGGGGCCACCAAAGAGTGGGTAATACACACCATCCTAACTACCCAGTTGTTTCCTTGGAAGATTATACAAGAAAGCAGCCCTGAGGAATTTCCATTAAACAAACAAAAGTTTGAATTACTTTTGATCTTCACTCATCTGGGGGAAAAAAATCTGCTTTTGTTGTCAAGCATTCCCACCAGAAACCTAGGGGAGAGACACAACAGCCCAGGAGCCAAGTGGAGGTTCCAGTAGAAAAGCCCAGGGGCTTAACTTGAAATAGCAACATCTAACCTTTGTAAAGGCTGCTTCCTGCCATGGCTGCAGAGGCTATTTCCTGTGCTTCTAATTTTTCCAGGAGAGGAAGAAGCGGGGAGAGACCAACAATGACCTGTTTCTGGCAGATGTGTTTTCCTACCAAGGGAAGTTCCACGAAGCTGCCAAACTGTACAAGAGGAGTGGGCGCGAGAACCTCGCACTCGAAATGTATACCGACCTTCGCATGTTTGAGTACGCCAAGGTAATCCAGCCACATCCTGGGCCCAAGCTGCCATGTGGAACCCACCAGTGTTCTGCCACCGTGGTGCCCAAGTTGTTTACCCTAAGATATGTTATAGATGGAAAATAGCAACTGCCTTATTAGAAAGGGTTTGGGCAAATTGGCAAAGGAACCATCAATGACCACTGGTTCAGGCTAACCTAAAACTGACCTTTCAGGCTGACATCAAAGGGACAAGAGTATGACAGTTCAAACCTTTGTCAGTCCCAGAGCTGGCTGGACTGTGAGTCTGAACCAACATGTCCCTTCATTAAGTGTTCAGGGTTCAGGGTTTCAGGTCTTTCTCCCACAAATTCTCTTAAACTGTTGTAGAAGCCACCGAGAACCCACATCCTCAGACATGAGCTGGTTCTACCATTTTCATACAGGACGATATGGTTCACTTCAGCCAAGGTTTCCTAAGTGTCTGCTCTCAGATTGCTACCAGGCTTCGCACTAGGCCTTGGAGACACCATGACAGAGTCCCTGCCCTCCAGTACAGTGTGCCTCCTGTCACCCCAAGGATGTATCTGTAAGGGTGATGGTGGAGATTTCCTCTTGCGTTTGTAGATCCTCTGTTTTGGTTAGTCTCCAGTCGGTCTGGGTACATGACAGGGGTCTTCCCAGAGCAGGCTCCTGATGGTTTGTGTGAGAATGAGTCCCACTGGGGAGGCCAGGCCATCAAGACATTTGTAGTTCAGCCTAATGCAAGGTGAAAAGAGCCTTGGGTGCATCGAGCAATGAGGCTCTTCCTTCCGCAGAGATGCTTTTGTTAACCTGCCTTTCCTGGTACTGTCAAAAGACACTTCAGAATGTTATTAAGTGAGTCATCAGCTACAACCAATTAGTGGCTATTAATGGTAATTATCTAGCTCACAAGTTCAAGATGGAAAATCCTCCCCATTTTTTTCCTCCTTTGCTGTTCCCAAAGATGGCTATGCTCTTTTATCTTCCACCTGTGAGATCCTGGGGCTGAAGGTTGCATCTCAGTCACTAGGATGTGGCTCAGGGGTTTCTGGTCATCAATATCTGAATGAGCACCTGGGTCCCAGCCTGTCTCTTCACCTTGGTGCTCCCTTTACTCCATCCGTCAGATCGGAGCGCTTGAGGTTCCCCCACTTTGCCCTCTTCCACTCTTTTACCCTTTCCTTATACTCCCACCATGTACATATGATTGAACACCGCATTCGTACTGAGAACAGCTAAATCAGTGCATCATTTTCTAGGGATAACAACATAACCTGAGGACAAAACCTTAACTAAAGGATTAAATGCCTAGGAGTGGAATTTAGGCATTAGGAACAATGGGGTGTGGTTGTTCTTCAGAGCCAGCAGCCTCTCCTGGAACCTCTGAAACCTCCTAGTCAGCAGCCCTGGTGCTCGCCTTGGCATCTGCAGAGCTGGAGAAAGTCCTAGTCCTTCCTCTGGGTGACCTGGGGAAAGCCTCTTCACTTCGTTGAGCCTTCATTTTCTTCTCAGAGGTTAACATAGCTACAACTCAGCTCAGTTCTCAGAATTGCACAAAATAGTGTATGAGGAAGCCCTTTGTAAAGACCAAACTATAGAAAGGCTGGGAACATATGAGGAGCCTAGCATGAGCACAGACTGGCTGTTCTTTAGGCCTCTCCCCGGCCAGCCCCACTCCTCGCCCTGCGCTGAGGCCCCTCCTCACACCTCGGCTGGGCTTTGGCACCACAGTCTCCCATCCAGAAATGCAGCCCACTTACACACTCCATCTGGTCTGCCTCTCTATGAAGGTAAATATTCTGGGGGTTGTTTTGGTTTTAGTGTTTGATCGCAATTCCAAGTAAGTTGGTTCTGTTTCAATCCCCACCCCCCAGTAGTCTGACTTTGAGGAAATGTGTATGTACACATTATGTTGGGGGGGGGGGGGGGCGGAATACAGTGCTTATTAACATGGCATGTTTTTGTTTACTTGAAAATTGCTTCCCAAGATTCAATCTGGTTTTTGGAAAATTTTTAAATTACATTCCCACGTACAAATAAATTGTATGCTTTCCGGATAAGTGACATGTTTATATGGTGATAAAGGGAATTATAATGCTCTTAACTCTTATATAGTATGTCCTTATCAAAATCACCAAGCATGAGAACACTGTTTAGTCTCATTCATCACTCAGCACAGTCTCTTTCTGTCCACTCCAGGACACAGTCTTTGCCATGGCCCCAGATAACATGTAAATTAGCTTCATGGAACCAAAGAACCTTTGAAAACTGAGTTTGCTGGGCCTCAAGGCCCAGGAACCATTTCGATTCAGCTTCAGTTATGTCAGAGCTCCTGGAGCTGGGCTGTTGGGCTAGAGGTGGCTGCTTCAAGCATGTGAGCTGTGTGCCTGGCTGGTCTCCTTGTTGATGATCCAAATTTATGGCTTGCTCGTGGCCTCTGACCCTTCTCACTGTAGTCGCCCTGAGTCCACTGAGCACTCACTTTGAAGGATATTTCTGTTCTCTTAGGATGCCTGTTTTCTCCAGTTGCTAACTTCATCTAACCAACCAGGTTAGCAGAGTTTCTGACTTTGCACTGGCATAAAGGGTATGCATTGTAAGGGCTGTGTGTGTAACGGCCCAAACTAGGCATCTTCAGATAGTCAGTGATTGTTTCCAAGTTTCTTTCTCTGTGTGAACTCCAGAGAGACCAGATGCCAGCAAGATGGGCCTGTATTTTATTGGATTTCCAGCATCAGAGTAAATGATGCCCTTTCCTCCCCTTACAACAGTTGGTTGTCTTAGGCCAATCTAATGTATTATTTTAGGGGCTACACAATTACCCTGAAAGCAAATGGAAAAAAAGGAGAGCTAATTGTTCCAGTGGGTTTTTAGCATACATTGACTGTACTTTCCTGACAAATGAGTGCTAATCATGGGAAAAGGAGTGCTTTTTTTATACTTTATGAGGTTGACACAGCGCACTCTCTGCAGGGTACATTATTCCTAAGACAAACCGCTTCTTACTAGTAATGCAGATCTGCTTCTAAGCGCTTTTAATTTCCCTTTTTGAAAAGCCCCACCTTTAAAAATGTCAGCACCAAAGCTTCTCAACTATGGCAAACTCCCACGCATATATTTGGGGTAACTATATCCTGAAAAGAGGTGACTTTCTGAGGCCGTTTCTCATGCATTCCAGGGCCAACCCAGGGAAGCTGGGCATAGAGCTTCAGAGACCTCCTGTTGTGGTGGAAGGACATCTCTTCCTTCCTGGGTTCTCTCTAGGCCTCTTCCCCGACCCCATCCTACCATGGCCTCCTGCTGTCCCTCTCCCTACAGACCTGATATCCAGAACAGAGTGTTCTCTGCCCTAGCCACGTAACTGAGGAAAAAGCCAATGGGATGATACCCTAAGTTCAGGCAACAGAGTGTGAACAGAATCAGAAAACAGATGAAAACAGTACTTCCAGTGTGGTATGGTAGTTGAGGAGAGGGCGGGCTCCCCTAGAACTCTGTACATCATTTTGTCCATTTAAGTTTATGGGACTACGTCCTTAGCGTCACTCTGAGGCACATGGTATCATCCCTATTACCTGAATAAAGATCCTAGATCTGAATATTTGAAATTAGG
Organism: Lynx canadensis; assembly: GCF_007474595.2. Taxonomy (NCBI): domain Eukaryota; kingdom Metazoa; phylum Chordata; class Mammalia; order Carnivora; family Felidae; genus Lynx; species Lynx canadensis. The sequence continues at coordinate 54,028,473 of NC_044304.2, forward strand.
CAACCAGGTTGTGGAGTCACATATAGGAATAGTCACACAAATAGCCAACTCTATATGAGAAAGAGACAGAGCTACCTGATCACAAAACCCCAGCACTGCAGAGTTTGTGTATAGTACTCGAGAGAGTCTGGAAAGTCTTGTTTAACTGAAAGACAAATGTCTGTTAGTGGGAGGGGCAGGAAACATGGAGGGCTACAGTCCTTGACACTGTTCCGGTACCCCCAAGGAGCACCTGTGGAGCAGCCTGTGAGCACTCCTCCCTGACACCTGGGACTGCCCCCGCCCCCCTCCTAGTCAGCCATGCAGGGATGGGCTCACGCCTGCATCCTGATTGCCTACTTCAGCCAAACAGAGCCCTTCCTTGCTCCAGCTTTCGGCAGCCTGACGTAATGCTGGCAGCAGGAAGTTCTAATCCGGAGTGTTTTTGTTTGTTGTGCTTCCTCAGGATTTCCTTGAATCTGGAGACCCCAAAGAAACAAAGATGCTAATCACCAAACAGGCTGACTGGGCTAGAAATATCAACGAGCCTAAAGCTGCGGTGGAGATGTACATCTCAGCGGGAGAGCATGTCAAGGCCATAGAGATCAGCGGCGACCATGGCTGGGTTGACACGTGGGTTTTCAGTCCCTGCCCCAAGAAGCATTTGGCAGCATGTCATGTCATGTCAGCTCTTGGTTTTGACTGACAAGGGAAAAAATAGTGTTTCTCTAAATATACAATCCAAATGTTATAGTGACTGGGTTTGGGGGAGACACAGAGATTGAACAAGGCAGGCACTGCCTTTGAGAAGTTTAGTGAGTCCCTGGGGAAAGGGTCGGGGGTGGGGGAAAAGTAGGGGGAGATACCCAGGCATTAGAGCTGCCATTGGCTGAGCCTCCCTAGGAGTCAGGCACTGCAGTATCTTGCAGGCATTTGATTCTCTCCCGTACCCAAAGCTGTGGTGTTTCCATGAGGAAACCAAGGCTCAAGGACCAAGTGATCACATGAGACAAAACAGCTGGCAAACAGTAGAGCTGGGCTTCAAACTGACCTGGCTGATTTCAGTGCTCCTAACATGTGTAATGGTAGGAACTAAAAAATAACAAGAACAGATCTAAGCACATCAGGGAAGGAGACATGAATTCTCAGGGGAAGAACTGTGGCCATCTTCTCCTAGGAGGTGGTCTTTGCATGAAGGGCCTTGATAAATTTTAAGAGGTAGAGGTGGTAGGAAGGGGAAGGGTATGAGGCCAAAAGAACATCACAAACCAGAAGTCAGCTGAGATTGGAATACACAAGTGGGGGCAAGAGGGTGATAGACAACTGGCTGCAGGCAGGGGGATCTGGGCTGGCCACCTCGGGAGGGCCTCAGGCGCTAAGCTGAGGCATTGAGATTTGTCAGTAGGAGTAAGAACCCTGGTCATGGCTGTGCTGCTGGAAGCTCACTCAGGCAGTGGGTGTAGAATGGAGGGAAAATGTGAGGGAGGCAGGCCAGACAAATGGCCAGTGCAGTTAGTTACCAGAGAGAAGTAAGGTGGCTGCAGGAATGAAAGAGATGTGGAGGAGCCACAGCTGACAGGACCCAGCTGGATGTGGACTTGAGGCTGGTCTGGCAAGGGAGTTGAAGACCGATTCTGAATTCTGGGCCTGATGGTCAGTAATGCCATTTTCCAAGGTAGAAAACAGAAGAGGAGTGAGAGTGGGGTGGGGCCACCCAGAGAGAGGATGGATTCAGTCTTGAGAATCTTAGAGCATCAGACCTCCAGGGGATGGCTTTCTTCTCCCTCAGTCAGGGAAATTAGGCTTCACACTCGTGTGTGTGTGTGTGTGTGTGTGTGTGTGTGTGTGTGTGTGTGTATGTGTGTACAGGTGCACATTGCCATATCTGGCAAAGAACAGGTGAGGGAGTGGCTCCTGAGGGTGGCTCAGTCTGAGCCCTAAAGGCTTTTGGTTATTCTGAAAGCCACATTGTGCTCCAGTAGTGGCCTAGGCAGGACCTGACGAAGGAGAGGGCTGGTTAATGATTATGTCACCTCCTTGAACTCCACCATGTAGTTTGCGTGTATGCCCCTCACAAAGGGACTTTGGTGGATGACCTACCATCCCATCTTTCTCTTGTGCAAGAATACAGTTTCTTGGAGACAGAGGCAACAGATCTTGCCCCCCAAATTATTCTTTTCACAGAAGGAATGTTACAGGAGAAAGCCAGGAAGATTTGTGGCCCTGCTCTCCCCTCTGGTTTTTCATGTCACTTTCGTTTGCAACTGACATGTATCAGGTTACCCTGGAGATACCTAACTAGTTCGGGAAAGAGATATTTAAGCATGTTCCCTCTTTTTCCAGGTCTGGCTGTAAAAGGTGCCTCTTCTCCAGGGACATTTGGTTTGATGGGTGGGGCTGGGGGCCTCTTAGGGGTTGGCTGTGCCACCTTTCTCCACTGAGAAGTGTTATTTTTAGATGCCATTATTATTCTAAGTACAGATTGACAGGCCTCCCTGAGCTTGCCTGTCTATGAGACAGGGATCTGTTACAGCTGCTTCCCCTTCTTTTCTCACAAAGAGAAAGCTGGGTAGAACCCCTTTCCTCTGAGAGAGCTGGTTTTACTCCAAATCCCGCCTGCCAAGAAAGAACAAGCACATTCCATCCAGCCTTCCTGCCCCATGAGTAGTGGCGGCGGGAGGGGTTGGGGGTAAGTGCAGTTGCCACTGGGAAGAAGTGGTGGCCGGTGGTCCCTGTGTCCCCTCACCTGTGGTCAGCACCTTGGCCAGCAAGAGAGGCACAGCCAAGATTTCCTGGGGGCCTTTCTTCCAGAGCCCCACACATGCCTCTTCCTTTGAGGTCCTATCAGCTGAAGAATTCTCATGCCTCTGCCTCTACTTTCCTAGGAGAATTCCTGAAAAAGTGGTAGAAAGAACATTCTCCCACTTCATGGCTTCAGAGTCTTGAGCACCCTGCTTCATCTTCCACATAGCTTTTAAATTTTTTTTTTTCAACGTTTATTTATTTTTTTTGGGACAGAGAGAGACAGAGCATGAATGGGGGAGGGGCAGAGAGAGAGGGAGACACAGAATCGGAAACAGGCTCCAGGCTCTGAGCCATCAGCCCAGGGCCCGACGCGGGGCTCGAACTCACGGACCGCGAGATCGTGACCTGGCTGAAGTCGGACGCTTAACCGACTGCGCCACCCAGGCGCCCCCACGTAGCTTTTAATCTCATCTGTAAAATGAGAATTATAGTACCACTTCTTAGGGCGGCGAAGATTCAATGAGATCACACATGGGAAAGCTCATGGCACTATGCCTGGTACCAGTAGGTGATTAGTAGATGTTTGTTTCTATCCCCAGATCCTGCTGTGTAGATAGTGACTCTGTGAAAGACACACAAGGTTGGGGAGAATGGTGTCCTTTAGCAGGTGACTTCTCCCAGTCACTGGGCAACGTTTCTGGATTATGTATTCACTCATTTAATAACCACCCATCAGACACCAGGGGCCATGGCACCATATTGATCACTGGGGACATCAACATGAGTCTACATGCAGCTCACCCTCAAGAAGACCCAAAAGCTAATGCTGCTTCCTTCGATCAGGCTCCTTTTACAGGAGTGCATCTTCTCCCTGTGCTTTCATCTCTCCAGGTTAATCGACATTGCCCGTAAACTGGACAAGGCTGAGCGGGAGCCCCTGCTGATGTGCGCTCATTACTTCAAGAAGCTGGATAACCCTGGCTATGCTGCTGAGACCTATCTGAAGATTGGCGACCTGAAGTCCTTGGTTCAGCTGCACGTGGAGACCCAGCGCTGGGACGAGGTGAGGGTAGAGCCTGCGTAATGGGTAAGGGGGCCCCACCTGACCATAGTCAGTTTTTTGGGGTTTGTATGGGGAGCAGCTGCCCCTCATCATGGGAATGAACATTGGCCTGGCAATCAGGAGACTAAGCCTTGAATTTTCTGAGCCAGAATGTCTTAGAGGCCCTTTCAGTATGAGCTTTCCATTTATTTGCTCATTCAATCATTCATTCAGAAAATCTTCTTTTTTTTTAATTTTTTAATGTTTATTTTTGAGAGAGAGAGAGCGCGAGCTTGAGCAAGGGAGGGGCAGAGAGAAAGGGAGACTCAGAATCTGAAGCAGGCTCCAGGCTCTGAGCTGTCAGCATAGAGCCCGAGGTGGAACTTGAACCCACGAAGCCTGAGATCATGATCTGAGCCAAAGTCGGAAGCTTAACTGACTGAGCCACCCAGACGCCCCATTCAGAAAATCTTTATGCATTGCTGGCTTTGTGCCAGCCCTGTAGTACACACTGTGGACATGAGAGTTAACAGCCCTCACTGTCTGCTGTTGGTCTGAACTGCTTTTGACCAACGCCACATACTGATGGATCTCTGACACATGTGTAACATTCAAAACCTGCTGGGTGCCTTTTGACAGAAAATGCCACCCATACTCTCCATGTGCAAGCTGCCAGAGCTTTTTCATGGGCAGCTCCTTCTCCTCCGCTCTTTCCTAACCTGGACATCTCTGGCATGAGGGGTGGGTGTGAAGAATTAGCCGGGCCAGTAGGAAAGATGGCTAGGGCCGGGCTGGCAGTAGCAGCTGATGTGCTGCCCACTCTGTGGCTTGACTCCCACCCTCTAGCTCACTGGCTACCTGTGCCCTGGATTGAAATTCATTCCCAAGAGGGTCGGAGGCTGCACCCGTGGTCCTGGCTGTACCCCACCCACCCATGCACCCACCCACTGAGGTCTAGTTTACAGAGCCATAGCAAGACCTTTTCTGAGTAAAGTTATCTGACTCTCGTCTGCCTTATGAATGGCTCCATTTGTTGAGGTGACAAGGTTACTGATGAGAAGAGGTGGGGCCAAGGACAGGCAACAATGGCTTCTCAAGATAAATTTATTAGGAGATTTCTTTAGCAGCATATATTACAGCATTTTAGAACCATTAAGTCCTGGGGCACCGGGCTGGTCCACAGAGCTTGTGACTACTGATCTTGGGGTTGTGAGTTTGAGCCCCATGTAGGGTTCAGAGATTACTTAGAAAAAAAATTAATAGGGGCACCATTCGGTTAAGTGTCCGACTCTTGATCTCAGCTCAGGTCTTAACCTTTGGGTCATGAGTTCAAGCCCTGCATTGGGCTCTGCGCTGGGTCTGAAGCCTACATAGATAGATAGATAGATAGATAGATAGATAGATAGATAGATAGATAGATAGAATCATGAAAGAAAGAAAGAAAGAAAGAAAGAAAGAAAGAAAGAAAGAAAGAAAGAAAGAAAGAAAAAGAAAGAAAACGAACGAACCACTCAGTCCTAACTGTGCATCAGGCAAACTTTCTCCCTGTTGCCACATACTGTCCCCCATGACTCATTTCTAGTTCTCCTGGCCTGACAGGTGGTTCTGGGGCTTAGATAAAGCAGTCACTGGGTCCTATACAGCACCAAGTCCACAGTCATCTTTGACAGCTAATAAGCAGTGATGATGATAATGTCAATTCTGTTTCCTTAGGTGTCGCCTGCAATTAAAAGAAATCTGTTTGCAGCCCTACAGGAGCCCACGCAAATCCTTAAAATAAAATGTTTCCGATTCTGTGCCGCTTCTGTGGTCCAGAAACAGACTGTGTTGTTATTGAATCCAGTCGCTTGCATATTGCTGTTAATTGCCTTTTGTTTTCAAAGAGCTGATTTGTTTTTGCGTTTCTGGGGGTGGTGGTAGGGGGAGGCACTCTCCCCCTCTGAGTTGTCAGGCTGGCAAAATATGACACATTCCTAATGGATTCAGCCAAGTGCCATGTTTTCATGGGGGCTGTCGCGGCTGCTTTATTAAGAATGCATTTGCTCCTTCCTCCAGGCCTTTGCTTTGGGCGAGAAGCATCCTGAGTTTAAGGATGACATCTATGTGCCCTACGCTCAGTGGCTAGCAGAGAACGATCGTTTTGAGGAATCCCAGAAAGGTAGGCCACACAGACTGCCACCTTGCAGAAGGGGCAGGAGACGGCACTGCCAAGGCGTACATTTCAGGAAGGCTACCAAGCCCCTCCCATCGTGGGCTTGAGGATGGATGACTTCATCCTGGGGATATGACATGTTTCATGGTGTAAGACTGGGGAGCAGTGGAAAGAACATGGGCTTTGGAGTTGGACACACCTGGGTCCATCACTCACTTGCTTCCGGACGTTGGACAGGTCCTGTCTCTTCTCTGAGCAAAGCACTGTGCATTCAAATATAGCTTCCCACTCAATTCTCACGACAGCCCTATAATGTAGCTACTGTTTCCTAGATGAGAAAATAGGTTGGAAGAGGTAAAGGGATTTGCCTGAAGTCCCACAGCAAGGAAGTGGCAGAGAGGGAATTTGAGCCAGGCTGGTGTGGGGACAAAATGTGAGGACTCCCACAGAGTGTCTGGCATGGTCTCACCTGCCACTTTCCTCTACCGCAAATAGGAATTTGGGTTCTGTTTCTGGCTCAGATAATGGGGTGACCTCTGCTCTTTGGCATTTCCATTGGTAAAGTGGACTGTACTCCAGGTATGGCAGTATCTGAGATAGGAGTGAAAGGAAGCACAGAGCTTTAATTGGTGGTAATAATTTTAAAATGTGACTTCCTTCTCTGTGTCAGGCACTGGTTAGGCGCTTAACTATATAACCCTGAACCTTGCCAGCAGCCCTGCAGAGACACCAAGGCTAACTGTGCCCTGCAAAGTCAGAAAGCCATGGTTGGACCAGGATCTGGCTGGCTGGGAACCTGATTCTTGTGACTAGGTCTTGCTGCCTACTTAAGAAGTCTTCTTATTGAAGCTGGGTGTGTCATATTCCATAGCATCTCATTTACACTTCTATATGGTAACAGTTGCCACCTCCGGACACATTGCAGAACAAATGTCTCCCTGTTGGAGCTCCTCAGCTAAAAGCCCCCATTGAAAGACAGCATGTTCTCTTCTGCTTTAGCATTTCCAGAGCACCCAGTTGCTGAAGTATGTGCATGTTTGGGCAAAACACATCAACCTATCCATCTGTCTGTGTCTGCCCTTCCAAGAATCCATCGCCATAGTAACTTGGTACTCAGACAAGAGATTGTAGATGAGACTGGAACAAAGGCCAGACCTTTTCCTTCTCTAAAGCAGAGGATTTGGATCATCTGAGTCTCCATATGTGGGCAAGTGTCATAGCTACAAGTGCTTCCCTGGCAGCCCCCAATATCCTGAGGGTCTGTCTACATAGTCAAGATTCAGGAAGTTTCTGTTAAATGGATATAGGAACTATTGAGAGATTTTTTTTTGCATGTTTTCACAAATGTTTGATTGCTAGAACTGAGCCATATTTTTCAAGGTTGTCATTAAAAAGCACACAGTTGAAGACTGAGGACTTGAGTTGAGCTAGGTTCTGTGACCTTGGGTGTGCCACTTTACCTCCACCTTAGTAAGTCTGTTGTGATCCTCCATCAAGGAATCAGCAACACTCTGTAAACTACCAAACCTGTGAAAGTGTCAGGTGCTATGAGTGTCATCCCAGATGTCACAAAACTTTGTCCTGGAATGGATTGAGGGTAAAACCTCACTGGTGATGGGCAACAGTGCCGTCCTCAGACTTTGCCCTGCAGTTTGCCCCCTAGGATTTTTCTCTTCTGCCATGCCTTTCCAAAGTCAGCTGCCTTTTCCCTGCCAAAAAGGAATATATCTCACTGTACTTTTTTTCAGGATGTAGCTTTGGCTATTTATAGCCTTCGGCCTGAGAGGCGCATCCCAGCAACGAAGTGCTGCAGATGCTCCCAATGAATGTCCTACTTCTACAGCAGCCCCTTGCAAGCCCTGCAGAATTCCATCCCACTCCTCAAACTCTGTGTTTTTTTTTGCCCCTCTAGCATTCCACAAGGCCGGGCGGCAGCAGGAAGCAGTCAAGGTGCTGGAGCAGCTCACACACAATGCTGTGGTGGAGAACAGATTTAATGACGCTGCCTATTATTACTGGATGCTGTCCATGCAGTGCCTTGATATAGCTCAAGGTAAGTAAACATCGGCCAGGCCGCTTGTTTTCCCCAGCCCTGCTCTGGCACCAAGATAAACATCGAAAGAGCTGGGACGTTTTAATTAAAGCCCTGGGCTTGTTTATTGGGTGTATTGTCCGTAACCCTGTCTTGCAGCAGCATAATCTGGTGTGTCATCTTTTTCCAGTTTGCCCATAAATTTAATGATGGTATGAGGGCCATCCTGGGGTTATGGTTGGGAGGTCCTGCCCTGTGTTGCTGATTCAGAACATATCTCTCCCCTGCTACCTGGGAGCCTATAACTGGACCCAGGTGAGCACTGGCTTAAAAAAACTTAATTAAATAGAAAGATGAAGAAGAGATCACTTTACAGTAATACACTCCAGATTCTCACTCATCCCAGGCAGAAAAATAGTTTCAATGTTGCTTTCTTGAGATTTCCCATGATGCACTGAGGGAGTTCTGGAAGCAGAGGGGACTGGGAGATGTTTTTCATTGGACTAAGGCCAGCATGCTGGAATGGGAAAAACACTGGAATTGAGGCAGTTAGGTGACTTTTAACAAGTCACAAATTCTTCCTAAGCTCTATATCCCCATCTGTGGTGTGGGGATAATCCTATCCTGCTGCCTTCGTAAGGCTGCTGTGAGCCTACCGAAGTTGTGGTTCTAGTTTGGAAACTGTCAGGCCCAGGTGTAAGGTGGCATGTTTCTGTCCGGCCAGTGGTCTGTGCCTTGGATGAGGCATGGCACAGAGGGAAGAGGCTTGAGGTGAGATGAGTAAAGCCGACGTCTGCCCACCCTCCATGCCAGACTCCTCTGATGTGTCCGGGTGCCAGTAATCACCTGCTTCTTGCTGCAGCTGGCACTTCCCCGGTAGAAGGACCCAGTAGGCTGCAGTGTGGGATCCAGGAGGACTTTCGAAAAATGTCCTCAGACTTTTCCTGGCTACATACTCTGCCCAGCTGAGACTTTTCCTGTCTTGAGATGGTCCCAGCTCCTAAGCAGCACCTTTCCCATCACTGCACTTCCTTGTCACTCTCCCTGGCACAAGCCTGATGTCGGGGGACAGCTGACAGTAGCAATGCTGCCACTGCCTCACCTTGTAGACACGGCTTGACACATTTTCCCCTCTTGCCCTACCCCCTCCTGCTCCACACCTCAGACCCTGCCCAGAAGGATGTGATGCTCGACAAGTTCCACCACTTCCAGCATTTGGCCGAGCTGTACCACGGCTACCATGCCATTCATCAGTATACGGTAAGGTGGCTAGGAGATGGGGCCTGGTGAGGGTGCTGCCTACTAAGCTAGGGACCCAGGCATGGCTTACAGAGCAGCAGACCTCTGGATGGAAAGTAAACCGACTGGGCAGGATGTCCTGCTGAGAAATTCTGATCTTCTGGGAGACAGAGTTTGGGACTTTGATTTTCCTCAGTTAGCCACTTTTTGACCTGTAGCAAGCTGTGGGCTTCTGAATTAATGAGCCAGGGCTAGCATGGGCCTTGCTAGTTGCCAGCTTTAGGTTTGTAAAACTCAGGCAGACTCTGGGTTAGCCAGACAAAGGGCTATCTCTAAAATGATCAGGGGTGGATGTTCTACTCTAGATGGGTGAAGGCCCAGCTCTAACCAAAGGCCCCAAGGTCTCTCCTAGGCCCTGCCACTCAATTGCTATGTGACCTTGAACAATTTGACCTTGAGCAATTTATTTTCTCTCTCTGGCTCTCAGTTTCCTTCTCTATAAAACCAGGGCTGGCTTGATCTCCAGAGACCCAAATGGTTCTTTTTAGTCACTCCCTGATTCTTTTGATTAAGCATTTTAAATCTGTCTCCTGACAATGGGGAACAGGTGATAGGTTGTTATCAATTCCCTCATTTTGTGTATCCTCAATCTCTCAGCAAATGTTGATTAAGCTCCTACAAAGTGAGCTTATCCTGTGCTGATAAACTAAGAGGATAATTCCAATAACCCACCTTTATTGAGTACTTACTACTTAGCAAGCAATGTGCCAAAGACTTTATTGTATCGATGTATTTAATCCTTTCAGTCATGCTGCGAGATAAGTAAGTATTGTCATCCCCATTTTACAGATGAGGAGACTGAGATGCTGAACACAGAGATCCCACAGTTAGTACGTGAGAGCCAGGATGCAAGCCCAGACGGGCTGGCTCCGGAGCCTGTGCTCTTAGCTTCTGCTCCTCCACCCCCTCTAACTTGGAGAAGGCCAACGACCGGCCTCACAACCCAGCTCCATTGTGTGACCTTGGGCAGGTTGTTTACTTTCCTCTGTGCTTCAGCTTCCTTCTCTGTAAAATGGAGATGATAATAGTACCTACTTGATGGTCTTGTGAGGATTAAATGAGTTAATATTGGAAAAGCACTTGGAAGAGAGCCTGGCACAGAGTGACCCTAGATGAGTGTCAGCTATTCCTCCTGCCCTGTGTGGAGGCTTCCAGCCAGTTTTTCATGGGTCTTCTCCCCTGCAGGCTAAGCATTTCACAGTTCTTTGCCCATCTTCAAAGGCCCTACCTTTTACACCGGGTCTTTTCCCCACATTTGTGCTGGGCACTCGGCACGTTCTTTGTCTCTGAGGAAAGTCTGGCAAGAGAGACTCCTCTATTAGGCAGAGACAGCTGTCAGTCCTTCATCTCATCCCCACACCAAGGTCAGTGGTTTCAAGGGACCTCATCTTCCCTTACAGTCTTTTCAAGGCCCCTCATTTCTTTTAGGTGCTCATGTGGAAAGAAGCCACCCTAAAAAAGCCATCCTAAACTCAACTCAGCTTGAAAGTCAGGACCCCAGCTCAGTGTTGGTTTGCCTGAGCCACTCTGGAGCTCAGCTCTTTGTCTCCTTTCTGTAATAACTGAGCTCTTCTCCAGGACCTACATGCAGCTGTGAGCTTGTGGCATCTTCGCACCAGCTGGGGCTTTTCATCCTAGCTGAGGCTTCTTATTGGGCCATTTCTTTATTCAACAAATCCCTCCTGTGTGACAGGCCCTGTGCTGAGGCCTTGGGACACAGTGGTGAACAAGACCTCCCTGCCCATGAGGAACTCACAGTCTGTGAACAAGCAGTTGTAGTCCAGTTCCTTCAAGAGAAAAGCTTAGAAGACCAGGAGGACTTCCTGGAGGAAGTGATCCTAAGCAAAGAGGAGGGAGATTAGTAAGAATGGGGCAAGGGAAGAGGAGGGGAAGAAATGGCATTCCTGGCAGAGGTCACAGCATGTGCAAAGGCCTGGAGGTGGGTGGTATTTTAGGGTCTGGCATCAAAGCCCAGCAGAGCAGCTCTGAGTCAGATCAGACTGGAAAGGGGAACATCAGACCTTTCCTGATATGATGGCTTCTTTCCCAGAGGAGAAGTGCTAATCTTGAGGACCCTCCCCCCATTCTGTTCTTTCTGGGACATTTCTTAGCTGCCACACCTAGTGCGATGTAACCAGAGGCAGGCTTCTCCCTGGCTCTTACCCAGAAAAGGGTGCAGTCTCAGGTTTTCTTGGGTTCTTGGAACTAACAGAGGCTGTAGAAATTTAAATGAGAGCTAACGAGAGAATGTTGGGCTCCAAACCCAAGAAGTAGTATAAAGTAAGTCCTCACAAATGTAGACCAATTAGGGTCTAAGTCCTGCTGGCTCCCTGATGAGTACAGCCTAGCAAGACCCTTCAGGAAATGTCAGTTTATTACCATTGAAGTGCTTGAGGGGGAGCTGGCCTGCTTTCATCTCGTCATCTTCAGTAGTCTCAGTTTGCACACAATGTGCCAGATTCCTTCAAAATGGTATTCTCAACCTTTTGTGGACCCCCCCCCTGATAGAAAATTCCCTGTGCTCTACCATGCTGAGCTTCTGGCAGCCTCTAGGTACAGAAGACCTATTCATGTGTGTTAGTGCCTGGTCTCTTAGGGCCTGTGCCAGGTGCTGGGGGCACGGGGCTGAGCCCTTGAGGAGCTCCACTACATGTACATGTTTGGTGGGCATCAGGCGGCTAGGCTGCTTCTGGAGAGCCGAGAAGAGGCATGTGATTTCATGCTCTAAACAGTTAACTGCGTCTACTTAAAGACATGCTTATGTCGGGTCATGTCCTAAATTGCATAAAAGAAAGTTCTTCTCTCTCGAGCTAATTGGAGACAACTTGAGCTCGAGGAAGTGGAATTATTATCAACACCAGGGGCAGTGCAGCTTGGAAGAGAGGCATTCCTGGGCTTTGGAATCAGACCTGGGTTTGAATCCCAGCTCTGCTCTTTTCCAGTCTTTTCTAGCTGGATAACTTGGGCAAGTCGTCTCTCTGGGCCTCAGTTTTTTCATCAGTACAGTGGCAATGACAGTGTATCCTCACAGGACTATGTTGAAGACCACATGAGACGGCGGCTGGAAAGCACACAGTAGATGCTCATTAAGGGAGATTGCTCTTCTACTGAAGTAACTCAGAATCATTGGTGTCTGCCTTAGGAATTCAATCCCTATTTTCTTTTCTCTCTGCAGGAGGAGCCTTTCAGTTCCCATCTTCCTGAAACCCTCTTCAACATCTCCAGATTCCTACTGCACAGTCTGACCAAAGACCCCCCCTTGGGTATCTCTAAGGTGTATCCTTTCTCTCACCCCCACCCTCAGTCCCACCCCTCTTGTCTAATGGCCCCTGCGAAGTTCTTTCCAGAGCACTTTACTGGCAGAACCTTCCCTTTCTCCTGTAGCCCTCAGGGAAGAGAGAGAGAGTTTGTCCTGCTGCTGCTGTTTTGCTGTAGAAGCAGCTCAGCCAAGGGAGGCCAAGGGGCCAGTGCCAAGAGAAGATTTGTTTTTCAGGGCTCTCTGGGCTTGGCCCAGCAGTGGGTCTCTAACCAATCCACTACCCAAGCCCTCCCAGAACCCATAAATTAGGGAGTAACTGAAATATAGGAAACACTTGGACTCTTGGGCATTTCCCCGGGTAGAAGGGTGATGGGTGTTTGTTCAGCCCAGTGGATGGAGCACCTGCTGTGCCCCAGACACTGGGCCAGGCAATAGGTGACGAAGTTGCCATCTAGTAGAGGAAGTAACAAGTGAACTGGGCTTAGTTCAGTGGGATGTGTGCTGTGCCCAAGGGTGGAATGCAGCTAAGGCTGGGGTCATGGTCAGGCAAGGCTGTCTGGAGTTACTGACATCCATCCCATAAGCTACCAGGGAAGACAGTAGAGTAGATGTTCCAGGAGAGTACCCAGCACATGGAAAGGCACAGAGGTGAAGTGAGCATGGTGTATGGGAGCAGCTGAAGAGGGGAGTGGGAGCCAAGCTGGGGATGCAGTGGCCTGAGGGCCTCCCTGTGAGTTGGCCTCACCTTCCCCAAACCTGTGAGGGCCATTGAGAGGCTGTAAGCAGAAAAGGGGATTGAGGACGCATGCTGCCAGCAACGACCAGGATACAACCAAAATCTTTAAAGTCCTTATAGTCATAAAAGTCACAAAAGGACATTCTCCTTGTCCTTTTCTAAAGCTTATATTCTCTCAGTCCCTTTCCAGCCCCAACCTTGCCGCCTTTCTGTGAGGAAAAGGCCTTCCCAGAAGAGAGCTCAGAGGTATTAATCGGTTAGAACTAGCTTCTCTAAAGGGTTCCAGGCCCATCATTTACATTTCAGGGGAAACTCCCCCAAACCAAGCTGTGCCTTCATTGACTGAGACCTGTGCAGAGGAGTGGTCAGGGCCACACCTGCCAGAGCCTCAGCACATGTGCCCAACCTTTCCAACAAGTTCTATATAAGTCAGCAGAGTTTGATTGAACCTCTGCCCTAAGCTTCACCCTATACTGTCCACTGGGGACCTAGAAATGGCTCCTGACATGGTCCCTGACTGGGAGGGGTGACAGTGGAGACACAGACAAGGAAACTTACCACCATGTAACTGCTAGGGTGGAAGGTGCCACACTGGGGGTGTGGGGAAGCAGGAGCATCAGGGGGAAGAAGAGTGCCAAGGAGGCATGGTACTTGAGGCTTGCCAGGGAGAAGTGGGGAAGGGGGTTCACCAGTGGGGCAGGGGAGGAAGGGCAGGCCTGGCCTGGGCACATTTAGCATTTAAGGTGACCTGGGATCAAGCATAAAGGCCTGTCAGCCTCAGATTGAGGAGCCCAGAGGAGAGCCTCAGAGAGCCGGGGAAGCTGTCCCTCAGAAATCGCTGTGGCTCCTGGTGGAAGTGCAGGCAGAGAGAAGTACTGTGCACCCAGTGACCTCTGTGAGCTGGACCTAAGTGAGCTCCCCAGGCAGTCTGGGACCTGTCTCCTCCTGGCGAGGCTGGAGCAGGATGGCACTTGGTGCTGGGCATTGTAGGACCTGGCTGGCAGGCTGGGCGAGGTGGGGAGAGACATTTTGGCCTAGTCAGGGTACAAGATGAGCCATCAGCAGGCCCAGAGAACCTAAGCAAGGTTAAAATATTAATGGAAACTGCACTGTCTTTATCTCTGGAAAAATCCCCGTGCTTTGATATCCGAGAAGTATACTTACATCCCACAAATGAGAAAAGCACTTCTCAGGCTCCTGCCCATGCCGTCCTGGCACTAGCACAAGCTGTGTTCCAGCACGGGGCTCACTTTGAGGGTAGGCAGTGCCAGCTCTCAGGCCCAGTGTGGCCTCTGCTGTCCTTAACCCTGTCATTGGCAGAAAAACACTCTTCACTCTGGCTAAGCAAAGCAAGGCCCTGGGTGCCTACAAGCTGGCCCGACATGCCTATGACAAGCTGCAAGGCCTGCATATTCCTGCCAGGTTCCAGAAATCCATCGAGCTGGGCAGCCTGACCATCCGCTCCAAGCCCTTCCATGACAGTGAGGTGAGGGCACAGCTCCCTCAAGCAGGAGGCTTCTCCTCCTCTTCTTGAACATCTCCTGATGCCTTCTTTCCTGGCCTGGGTTCTGTTTGAAAGATGGCTGCCATGCTCTCAGGGCTCTGTGAGCCTCCTCCCCTTCCTAAGCCTTGGTTTGCTAACTCTTGCTTTTCCCTCTCTGCCTCCTCTGTCCTCTACTCAGCCTCCTGTGCTCCAGCCACAGACTCTGGTGTGGGCCCCATAGTCCTACCCTCCCTTGCCGCCCAGCTCTCCTCAGAGGCTCTGAGTTGGCTGCAGCCCAGCCCACACTGCTCTGCCTTTAACCTCCTTCTGCTCCTCTGTGCCCAAGTGGCTCTGCCTTCGCCTCATCCTAGGATCCCCTGCCCTAGTCCACCTTCCTTCTGGAACCAGGTTATCACTGTCCCATGTATCTGCGGCGCAGCTGTGCTCCAGCCCTCTTCTTCCAACCTGACAACCTATTGTCTCTTTCACAATCTCCTCCTTCAAACTCAGAGCAGAGACTTGGCATCAGACAGACCTTGGTTCAGATCCCAACTCCACCATTTCCTAGCTATGTCTGTATTTCTCTGAACCTTGGTTTCCCCCTCTATCAAATGGGGACATACATAATAGCTTTCCCACAGGACAGATGAGCCTGCCCAGATAATGTGCTTAGCACGGTACCTGATGCATGGTAAGTGGCCAGTAAATGACAGCTGTGGTGTTGTCATTCCTGCTGGAGAAATGTGCTGCTGAGCCCTGCCTGTGAAGGAGTGTCCAGAGCAATGGGGCCCAAGTGATGGGGCCTCAGATGCCTCTGTAGGCCCTTATCCTGAGTCACCACAGCACAGAGCCCTGAACCAGTGCCCCCTCCCTGCCCACACAGATGGCCTTTCTTCTTGGCAGCCAGGCCCCAGGGGGCTGAAATCAGAGTGGGGAGCATTTCTTCCCTCCCGGTTGGTCCTTGGACAGTTGTGGTTCTTGTGCTTTTGTAGGAGCTGGTGCCCTTGTGCTACCGCTGCTCCACCAACAACCCATTGCTGAACAACCTGGGCAACGTTTGCATCAATTGCCGCCAGCCCTTCGTCTTCTCCGCCTCTTCCTATGGTAAGTCTGGCATGTGCAGATGGAGCAGCCAGTGGATGGCTGAGCCCTCTCCACTACTTATTGGCCACATGTGTCCTCATTTGTAAATTGGGGACAGTGTGACAACCCACCCCACCAGATGCACAGTCACTAAGGGTTCCCAGAAATAGGACCCCCTGCTGCCCAGACTTGAAGCACCCACCCCTCAGAACCTGGTGTGGGGTTTTGCATAATATAAATGCCCAGGTGCCACTGGTCGGGCATTTGGTCTGGGAGGCTAAGATGGGCTCTTAAGTGCCAGTTCCTTCTATGTTGACGACGGATCAGAAGCCCCTTCCAAGTAGCTGGGCAGAGGCCGTTCCTCCTCCCTTGGAGAGGAGCCCATCCAGCTATTAGGGGGAAGAAGGAGGGGCTAAAGGCCACTGCTTCTCACCCATGCACATACATGCCACATGTGCACACACATGCATACGTGCCTGCTTCCTCCAGACATGCAGTGTTCAAAAGACGCGGCCCTGCTGTGTCTCCTTGCTTACAGAGAAGCCTGCTGCCAGGTGGGGAAGGAACTTTGATCCTCCCACCTCCCCTCATGCTGCCTGGTGAGAGCATCCCAGCCCCTAGCTCCCCCTGAGCCGGCCTTCCCACAGCCCTTCCCTGTGCCCTGTGCCCTGTGCCCTCTAGAGGTGCTGCACCTGGTTGAATTCTACCTGGAAGAGGGGATCACTGATGAAGAAGCTGTCTCCCTCATTGACCTGGAGGCACCAAGACACAAGCACGAGAACAAATGGCAAGAGATCACAAGCAGCAGTATCCTGGGTGCTGGGCTGGACCTTCTGTGTGTGCCAGCCGAACATAAGGCCTGGGTGCAAGGCAGGAGGCAGGAGGGCCTTGGGGGATGGCTGGGCCAGTGGGGGCAAGGGCATGGCAGACTACTGCTGAGTGATTGGAGAGGCCCAGATGGTGGCAGGGACAGGCTGGGAATGGGCAGAGAGCTGGCCAGGGTGCAGAGGTACAGGAGGGGACAGTGCATGCCTACAGACCCAGAAGAGGCATGGAAGGGGAGATGGTACCTTGGTCTTCACCTATGCCTCGTTCCTGGGAGGGCCTCCCGCCTACCCTAGCTTCTAAAAGCATACTGTCTATGCTTCTGGCCATGCAGAGCTGATGAGCAACCAACACAATTTATGATGTCTATCAACTTTTGTAGTCAGGTTACTTTTATGTACAAGAGACAGACGCCACAAGTCAGGCTGAGCAAACAAAAGGGTGTAAAGAAGCCTAGTCTTAGATAGACACTCAACTGGATCCAGGTGCTCATTCGGCACCAGCGGGAGACTGTCTGTTGTCTTCTTGGCTCTGCTGTCCTCTGAGTGACTTCATTCTTTGATAGCACCCAGCCTGTCCCACCAGCAATACCAACCCTGAATCCCATCAGTCTTACAATCCTGGGAAAGGGCTGACGGTCCTCCCAGCATGACAGCAAAAACCCCAGGGCACATCCTCACTAGGATACCTTAGGCCAAAGGCCACACCTCAGCTTATCCCTCTAGCTAGGACCATGTTCATTTTCCCAGCTAGACACAGGAGGAGGGCTTCTACATGTGACTGTGCACATTCATCACCTGTGGACCTTGGTAGCACATAGCAGCTGGTTCAGCACGTCTGAGCGGACTGAGAGCCTGAGTTTCTATAAGCTTCCAGGTGATGCCAGTGCCACTGGTCTGTGGGCCACCTTTTGAGAAGCAGAGCAGGAAGGAAAAACCAAGGAGTTGTTTGCTGAAAAAGGGGGACAGAAATCATGTCTGCATGCCAGCTCTCTGCACACCCAAGTCAGATGGTTTGGCCAACTTGTTACTGCCGGGGGGCCACATGTCATACCTAACTTGGCACCAGCAGCCTCCATTCCCCTGGGGCCTTCCTGTGGGAACCCCACTCACCCTGGCCTCACATCAGCCTGGCAAAAGGGGGCAGCTCCCTAGGCACCTTCAGCCTGGTCTGGCTAGCCTTAGGACTTGGAGCTCTCACCCCCTTCTACATGAAATAGGACCTGTAAGGCCTTCTCAAGTGCCTACAGACTACATGGTGATTGCTAAGTGTTTCTCCAGGAATTGCCAGGTTTTCTGGCCATGGTTTCCAGGTAGGCCCATTATTTTTCCTCCCGCCCGCGGTAGGCCTGCAGCCTCCACTTACTAGGTACTTCTGGTCAGCAGGCCTACGTGGGCCATGGCACGGTCTGTATGGGGCAGCAAAGAGCCCATCAGAGCCCCTTTCCTGCATGTGCACTGGGGCCCAGCCTCTGTGTGACAGGGGCTGTCTCCTCCCTGGCCTATGTTCCTTCCATTTCTCTTATCTAGAAACCTATTCCACAGACGAGTCATAGGAAACACTCCAGGCCCACATAGAGTTCCCATGAATTTTGCGTTGGGTGGAGGGCAGGACCTGTTTCCCACTCAGCCTCAGGTTGCATCCTTGACCAGACCCCTCCAGATTCCCAGACTCTGAGGCTGGAAGAGACCACGGACTCCATGAGAGATGATGACCCGTTCACAGCAAAGCTGAGCTTTGAGGTGAGGGCACCTCTCTGAGTGATGGGCTGTGGAGACACCTGAGACTTGTTGGGAGGAGTGACTCAGATCCCTTCTGTACACATTGCTTGGCATGAAGCAGACTTGTTCCCTGTTAAGGCCACTGGGGGAATTGAGGTGATGGGTTCCCCCTCACTAGAGATGGCTAGCAGGAGCTACCTGACCTGCCAGCGTTCTGTCAAGGTACCTAGCAGGGGAAGTTTCTGGGGTCCTCCCTGGTTGCCCCCAAAATTCTGGGATTGTGACCCATATAAACACGTCACCCTGGCTGAGTGAGAGCACCTGTGCCCCCTGCTTCCCACCTGCCCACCCTGCAGCAAGGTGGCTCAGAGTTTGTGCCTGTGGTGGTAAGCCGGTCAGTGCTCCGCTCCATGAGTCGTCGGGATGTCCTCATCAAGCGCTGGCCTCCACCCCTGCAGTGGCAGTACTTCCGCTCGCTCCTGCCTGACGCCTCCATCACCATGTGCCCGTCTTGCTTCCAGGTACTATGCCTACAACGCATATGTGCTTACCAGTTTCTTCTTTACACTGCTTTTCCATTTCACAAGTGTCCCCTTGGGGAAGTCCTGGGTGGCTCAGTTGGTTTGTGAGTTCAAGCCCAGTGTTGATCCCCGCTTGGTCTCCCTTTCTCTCTGCCCCTTCTCTGCTTACACTGTCTCTGTCTCTCTCAAAAACAAATAAATAAATTTAAAAAAAGAGAGAAAAGGGGCCTCAGACCCCAGACCCTTCCCCCCTTTCTTCTAGTCCTCAGACAAAGGTGTTCTGGATCCTGTGTTTCTAGCCCTGACTCACTGCCAGGCCTCCTCCCCCTTGGAAGGGCGACCGTCCCTGCCAGGCTCAGGGGTTGGCACTGGGTCATGACCGTTTCTTCTCAGATGTTCCATTCGGAGGACTACGAGCTGCTGGTGCTTCAACATACCTGCTGCCCCTACTGTCGGAGACGCATCGATGACCCCGGCCCGTGACTGGCCCCCTCAGGATCACCACTCCTACCAGGGCCACCTTGCACTTGGATGGGCTGTCACAGGAAGAGTTAAACTGTCAGAAAAAAAAAAAAAAATCTGTTACTTTCAGAAAGGCTCTGAGTTGGTGGCAGCCTGCTGGAGTCCACAGATCTGTCAGACCATTAACATGTACACTTTGTGAACAGATTGCCTCAATAATTACAAATAAAAGGGCTACTTATTTTCATCAGTGTCTGCATTTTAGCAAATCTTCATATTGTCTGCAACTTAATTTCCTTATGCAAAAGTGCACCTGTTTCTAATTTGATCTGAGAGGAACATTACATTTGCCTGCTCTTAAAATTTAATCTAATCGAAATGGCAATATGGGAATAGGTAGGGGAACGAGTGTTTATTTATTTTGGTTTAGCGGGGCTCTGTCTTGACCAGAAAATAAGGTTCCTGGCTCCACAAAGACGATGGCAAAGAGGGCCTCTCCGCAGAGGTTCTGGAACCCACCCTCTGCTTCCTGCCTATGGCCAGGCCCCCCTTCTTTACTCCATTCATCCAGCCCCACAGAGGCCTCTACCCCACTGAGGATTTCCCCTTCCTTCCAGCTCCTGAAGCAAGTGGGTCTGTTTGAGGTTCTGCTAA
Organism: Lynx canadensis; assembly: GCF_007474595.2. NCBI lineage: Eukaryota > Metazoa > Chordata > Mammalia > Carnivora > Felidae > Lynx > Lynx canadensis. The sequence continues at coordinate 54,048,466 of NC_044304.2, forward strand.
GGTTGCTGCCCCTGAGCATCAACAGTGTCTGATTTGGCAGCTTGAGAGCATGGGTGGGTAGCACTTTGGAAGCTGAGGAGGGAGAACTGACGTTTATTGGGGACCTTCTCTATGCCAGCCGAGTTTCATATGTTGTCTCAGTTCTCACACCAGCCTTGTGATGGAATCGTTATGATTTCCTTTCTGTAGCCATGAGAGTCGGTGGAGGTGCTGGAGCCCAAGGGCTCATCCAGCCCTCGGTGGAAGCCCCTGATCTGCCCTTCCTTGAGTGCCCTGTTCCCTTTGCTTTCCACACTACCTGTCCCGGAGGTGGCAGTGATCCAGTGCTTTATGCAAAGTCCTGACAGCAGGGGAAGGAGAACTGGGCTGTCAGATAAGAAAACCACCCCTGTGATTGGATATTGATACTTTACAGCTCTTCTGTGAAGTGGGCAGAGCCGGACAAATGTCCCCATTGGAGGGATGAAGACTGAGGCCTGGAGACAGGAGTGGCTGCAGAGACCACCCAGTGGTGAGTGCTGAAGCTGGCCCCCTGCCCTCCCCCTTCCTCTCCTGCCTCCCTCTGTGTCTCTCTTTGGAGATGATGGAGGAAAATAAAGAAAGGGAGCCAGACAGTTGTGCCAACAGAACTCCTCCGTTGAGTGTCTAATTACTTACCATCATGCATGCTCTCTCTCTTGCTAAACATTTATTAATGTGTTAGGATTTCCATTAGCGCATTATTTGAACTAAAATCATTTGCATATGGCTGGGAAAAAGAGAGGAGAGAGAGAAAACAGCCCTAGCCACCCAACAGGCGTCAATCACAGTGACAGATCAGATGGTCGGTGGCTAGAGGCAGGGGGTGGGGGGCCCACCCTGAGACTCCAGCATGCATCTTCTCAGCCGAATAACACAAAAACCAGGGTGTGCCGTGCCAGGTTCTGCTGCCGCGGGGAAGCACAAGGAAGCTGTGGAGGTCTGAGACAGTAGCTTCCTTTAAATCAAATGCTTACTGGGTACCAGACACATTGCTAAGCACTCTCCATGCGTCGTCTTCCTCAATCCTCAACAGCCTCCAAGAATGCCCATTAATGCAGATGATGAAACTGAGGTTCAGCAACATTCTCTCCTTTATTCAACAAATACTTACTGAGCCAAGATGCAATTCACACCCAGGCACAGCCTTTGCACCTAAGCATTATGTTCTTCATCTCTCCTGTCTCAGCCTAGACAAGGTCTTGACCAGGCCCATTCTTTCTCCAAGGCTCAGTTTCCCCATGTATGCAGAAGGGCCTCCTCCAGCTCTGACTTTGAGGTTGAGCCTCAAGTCTCCATCTGATGAGCCTGATGACCCTTCACATGCTACAACAAGGAAGGCACTGTAGGGATGTTGAGATGCCCATTTCACTAAAAGGCCACTGAGGCCCAGACAGAGGCACAGCTGCTGGAGGCTGCACAGCTTGGAAGTGGTTCAGGCTGTGACTTGATCTTCCAAGTCCCCAGTGCTACCCATGTTCCTAGAAGGAAGAAATAAGGAAAGGGTGGGGGGGGGGGGCGGTTTGCACAGTCCAGAAAGAGCCCTGGACCAGGCCTTAGGTGGGCCTGGCGTTAGTCTGGCCTCAACCAGCTAGGTGTCCCCATCCATCCCAGTGAGGCTGCTGAAACCAGGAGCCCCTTGTGGCTCTTGCACAGGTAGGCAGATGCCCTGTCTCCAAGGTTGATGCCTATGGCAGACACCAAGTGACCTTCCATTTGTGCCAGCCCCACCCTCAGGGTAGGTGGGAGCCTTAGCAAAGAGGCCTGCACTGGGCACGGCTCTCTCCCTGGGTCCAGCACTTATCCCAATATTCCACCCAGACTCCAGAACATCTTCCTAGAATGAGAACCTAATCATGCTTCTCCCCTACTTATAACCCCCCACCCCCCATTGCTAGCCAGCCAGCACCCGGATTCCTAGGCCTGCCCTCCCCTGGCTGGCCATCCACCCCAGGCCCCAGGGCATCCATACCAGCTGGCCCTTTTCTTGCTGTGCCTTGGTTCAGTTGTCCCCCATTCTAGGCTAGGGAGCCTCCCTCCTCCCTCCTGGTCTATACCTTGCTCCTCTGGGATCTCACAGCACTGGGGCTGGGAACAGAGCCCTGCATCCCATGGTTATTTGTTTTTCCTTTGTCAGCTGGACCCTAAGCCTGGGACCTCCTTGAGGGCAGAGGCTATATATGATTCATCTCAGTGTCCCTAGCACCCAGCCCTGAGCATGGCACCTAGAAAGTGTTTGGCTAATGTTGGGGTAGGAGGGAAGTGGGGGGAGGGAGGAGGGAGGAAGTGGGACTGAAGGAGAAGAGGAAGGAAGCGGGGGAGAGTGGGTCCATCTCCTTCCTTTCTTCCTTTTGAGATTCTCAGCTCAGTCTAAGGCCTCGCTCAGCCATGGTGATGCAGCTAGGTCGGGCTAAGCCAGAGAGAGGAGGCAGAGAGGAGGAGGAGAAAGAGAAGGAAAAGGGAAGAGGAAGCTGCTGAACCAGCAGCACCTCCATGCAGAGGCTTAAGGGCTATTTGTGTGCTACCTACTAAGCCCCTAATCCTCCACGGCCAAGTCAGAGCCCTGCACCTGGGCTCCCAGGGGGCCGGGCTCAGGGAAGCTTGGAGATAGGTGCTACCATCTTCAGAGACAACTAACCCCAGCCCTCCACCCCCATAGCTCTTCCCTAAGCCTGACTGAGGGGCCAGTGGCTCAGAAAGCCACCCACACTGGGGCTTGTCCCTTGGCATGCTCCCAGGCCCCTTCTGGACCAGCTGGCATAGAAGAAAGCTCAGGCTGGGGAGTTAGACAGCCAGTTCACCTCCGGCTCTGCTGAGGAATATTAACCCTCTGAGCCCATTTCCTCAGTGGTCAAAGGTTAGGGAATGAGACCTCCTCATGGGGGGCCAGGAGTTGTTCATCCACTCGACAAATATTTATTGAGTCCTTGCTCCAAGCTGCCAGCTCAGATGCAGCAAAGTCCAGGCCAGCCCAGCTCTGCACTCTGGAGAGAGATGGGCAATGAATCAGTAAGGAGACAAGTAAGACCACTGCTGACAGTGATAGGTACCGAGTAGAAACGAATGTGATGTGGGAGGCAGAGGGGGAGGCCTGGTGTGTAGAGTCAGGGGCCTCTCCAAGGAGTACTTTGTAAGCGGAGACCTGAATGAGACTCTAAGAGGCTAATACTGTCAGCAACAGTCATTGATCACTTACAGGCAACAGAGTAGGAAACTGAGGCACAGGGAAGGGAGGGGGCGGGGCTGTGCCCAGGCTGCATGGCCTTAGAGCCTCAGACCAGATGTAAGGGTAGGTGTAAAGGGGCTGTACCCAGCTAAGGGATACCATGGCTCCTAAATGATAAGGTGTGAAGATCTGTGACTGGACCCTGGTGGGAAAGCAGGTCACATCAAACCTGCAGATGGGTGTGGATCCCTCAAGGTTTCCTAGCTTCAGCAAACTGAGGCTGGAGAGGGGAAGTGGGACTTCTCAGGGTGACTCAGGGCCCCAGGCGAGAGTCCAGTGCTACCCCCTGCCTTCAGAGCCACCACTGCTGCCCCAGGCCTGTGTGACTCAGTCTTGTGGCTTTCCCACCAGCCCAGCACAACCCCTTTTTTTATTTTTTATTTTTTTCTTTTTTGGTCATTTATACCATGATGTAAACAACTAGCAGAACTTTCCTGAGAGCTATCTTTCATGTAGGGATGGAGGCATGGCCAGGAAGGTGATAGCCAAAGTTTGTTGTGTGATCTGGGTCACTGACTCACTGACCACCCTGGACCTCAGTCTCCCCACCTGTGAAATGTAGCAGGGAGGGTCGGTGACTTCTGTTGACCTTTTTGCTCACTATGAGCCTGTTGCTCTGAACAAAGAGCGTTTTTTTGTTGTTGTTTAAAAAAAGGATTCTTTGTCATGCCTCACAGAATATAATGCAATGTCACAGTGGTGATGCCTTTAATTCCTCCCTGGCCATAGCCCTGTGACAAGGGTCATTAAACTCTGAGACTTAGAGAGGGAAGCACTGATTGAAATAACCTAGATCTATCTATTCACTCGATCCACAAATGCTGAGCACCTACTATGTGCCAGGCCCTGAGGATACATCAGTGAACAAAACAGACAGAAATCCCAGCTCCTTCCAGTGTATGGGAAGTGATTTACATTTTGCAACATCCTGAGAACCATGCTCAGCTCTGGGAACCCTGCTGAGAGCTGGGCAGACCACACACCCCCACCCCCCACCCCTGCCTGCTCACATGACAGCCTGTGAGTTGGACAAAAAACATGTGAACAGAGCATAAATTAAAAGCTTCCAAGCTGTCACAGCGTTAGGAGGAGGTGAAGGCAAGGTGCTGAGGTCTATGGTTGAGGGCTCACCCCAGCCAGCTCTGGGCTGTGTGGGGGTCAGTCTTGACCCAGGGAGTCCGGTGCTCCTCCCTCCGTCTGGCTACCAGGGCCACGTCAGAATCAAACCCTCCACCTTGACCTCATTAACATTGGGCCTAATCACTGAACCAAGCACCTTAAACTGCGAAAGGTCACACCCCAGCAGCCCTGCCACGCCTTCCCTTGAGCTCATTCCACCAGTACACACTTCTGCAGCCCTCCATGTGCAAGCCCTGACCGCCCGCAACAGGCAGAGCTCTGGACTCTCAGGCGGGCTGAAGGGAGGGGGAGGGCTTTTCTGAGGAAACAGGTCTGGGAGTGTCAGGGGGGAAGAGACTGCACTGAAGAGAGTATAAGGGCTGGAAGTCTCAGAGATGGGGACACTTCCCTGGCTGACTCCTTCCATCGATCACGAAGTTCATGGTTCAGACTTCACCTTTCTGGACTGCTCCGAACGACAGTGTGTTGGGAGCGGGTCACGATCTGAACTTGTCCTATTTCATTTGTTTCAGTACTTATTTGTGAGCCCTGCCAGCCCCACACAATGGTACTTCCTGTGGGCATTGTTCTTCTCTACCATGTTCATCAGAACTGAGCACTGTGTGTGGAGCACAGTAGGTGCTCCATACACGTTTGTGGTTGGAGGCTGGTCATCAAGCACCGGTGTGCTGGGCACTGCCATGTGCCCCACTTCATTTCTCGGGGGGCATCACTGTGCCCCTTTCACTGATGGGGGGAACCTGTCAGTGCAGAGCCATTCGCCCCCAGAACCTGCTTTTGTGGAGTGACCTGCCACACAGCTTCCAAGGCCCACTGTCCCAGCCCAGCCGACACAGACGTCCCCAGATGTGCCCTGTGTGTTGCAGTGTCCAACCAGTTCTTTTTCTAGGCTCAGCCTCACCTTCACACTGGACCCAAGCCTGCCTTGCTCACGGCAGTGATCTGGTGCCTAGCATGTCACCTGGCACACAGCTGCCTCCTGGATGCAAGGCCTTGCTTCAGGAGCCTTAGAGCCTCTGTCCCCTTTCTGCTCCAATCACCCCCTGCCTGGTCCCCTCCTCTATCCTCACTCCCTCCAATACATCTTTGGGGCATTTGAGCCACATTTCTGCCCCTTATGATCTGCCCAAGCCACTGCCCAATGCTATTTGGATAAAACCAGGTTTCTCAGTTTGGTATCAAGACCCACCAGAGCTGGCTTCATAGCCCAGGTTCGGCCTCACCCCTGACAGGCCTCAGGCCTCTGTCAGCCCTTGTCTTTAGTCTCCCCTGTCTTCCCCGTTTGGCAACCTAACAAAATACTCCCCTCCCTCAAAGACCCAAACTTCACCTCCTCGGACACCTCACCGTTATAAGCAGTCTCTCCTCCCTTGGACCTCATGGAAACCCCTCCCTGGACCTGGATCTGTTCAGGGTCTTCCTCAGCGCATAACCTCCTCCTTTCCGGATTTTTGTATCCCCAGTGGCCTGCACATGAATGTTTAATGAACGAGTGAGTGAGTGAATTCCAGTTCAAATACTTATTGAGCTCCGGGTCTATGCCAGGCTGTGGTCTGGCATGGAAAGTGCCAAAGATGGCAGGACGTGGCCCCTACCCTCATGGAGCTCATGACTTGGTGAGATGGACTAGTATTAGGGACTGAGCCAGGAAGTGACAGGTGGGGAAGAAATAGGTAAGAGGCTGAGAGACTGAGAGGAGAACCAGAGAGCTCATGGTCCAGTGGGGAGGAAGACAAAGTCCTCTGGCATGAAATGAGGGGGACGTGGGCGTGGAGCCAGAGGTCCCAATGCCAGGCCAAGGCCAACAGACTGAGATGGGCAGAGATTCCTGGGGACTAGAAGAGTTGGGGGTGGGCCTCCTGCCCTTTCCCAGGGTCCCCAGTACCTCCCTTCTCTGGCCCCAGGCTTCTGCCTAGAGTCACCTTGGCCCCTCTTGGAAGCCAATTAGGCCCCCAGTTGCAGTAGTGGGGATTAGTATGATTAATAATGCCCCCAATCTTCCAGGTGCTGATTCAGCCAGGAGCTTAGGGAGGGGAGGTCACTTTATAAGGGCCTGGGGGGGGGTGCTTAGAGCCCAGAGTCGTCCAGCCAGAGCCCTGGGTGGCCAAGCTCAGGCCTCAGCAGCACTCTTGGGTCTGAGCCGCCCCCGGGGCAGCCACCAGGACCACAGCCATGAACGGGACGGAGGGCCCGAACTTCTACGTGCCCTTCTCCAACAAAACGGGTGTGGTACGCAGCCCCTTCGAGTACCCACAGTACTACCTGGCTGAGCCATGGCAGTTCTCCATGCTGGCCGCCTACATGTTCCTGCTCATCGTGCTTGGCTTCCCCATCAACTTCCTCACGCTCTACGTCACGGTCCAGCACAAGAAGCTGCGCACACCTCTCAACTACATCCTGCTCAACCTGGCCGTGGCCGACCTCTTCATGGTCTTCGGTGGCTTCACCACCACCCTCTACACCTCTCTGCATGGATACTTTGTCTTTGGGCCCACAGGATGCAATTTGGAGGGCTTCTTTGCCACACTGGGTGGTAAGAACTGGTGTATGGGTGGCTGGCTGGGGGAGTCAGGAGTCAGCGGTGGGGAGGGTGTGGAGGGATCTGGAGAGAACTCCATATTTGGGGATGGCGGTTAAGAGGCCTTCTCCCCTCTACATTCATCAACGCTCTCCACTTAATCAACAAACACTGTCAGTAATGATAAGCTAGGCTGCCGTTTATTGAGGGCAGGCATTGGACACTGTTTATCTCACATAGAATGGTGCCACTGTCTTGCTTTGCATCAGGAAAACTGAGGATGAAAGAGTCAAGGGCCTTGCTGGAGCCACATTGTGGGAGGTTAGAGCTGAGTTTCCAGCCCACATTTCTTTTTTTCTTTAAAAAAAAATTTGTTTTAACATTTATTGTCAAGAGACAGAGCACGAGCGGGGGAGGGGCAGAGAGAGAGGGAGACAGAATCCGAAGCAGGCTCTAGGCTCTGAGCTGCCAGCACAGAGCCCGAAGCCAGTCTCGAACTCATGAGCCGCGAGATCATGACCTGAGCCAAAGTCGGACACTTAACCGACTGAGCCACCCAAGAGCCCCTAACGTTTATTCATTTTTGAGAGAGAGAGGGAGACAGAGCATGAGTGGGGGAGGAGGGGCCTGCAGAGAGAGGGAGACACAGAATCCGAAGCAGGCTCCAGGCTCTGAGCTGTCGGCACAGAGCCTGACGCAGGGCTTGGACCCATAAACCATGAGATCATGACCTGAGCCCACATTTCTGTGGCTCCTCAGGCCATGTTCTATTTCCCTCGGAGAAGCTGTGCCTTGTCAGACCCATGTTGGGCAGTGGGAATAGAGCCGGACAAGACAGATCTCTGTGCTCAGGGCTTTCAGACCGGGGTGGCACACAGATCATTAGTCCTCCGGCCACTGGACTTTGCCTGTGCTAAACAATGGGCTCAGTCTCTCCCCACCGGTGTCTATCCCATCTTGCAGAGAAGTGTCCACCTGTGTGTGGCAGCCCTATATCACTCCTACCTCGTGGCCTGAGACTGGGTGATCTGTGACCATTGAAGGTGACAGACGCCCAGCGGTGGCCGGAGATTCCCCAGGCATGGGGCTGAGACAGTGTCCTGGACATGTGAAAGAGGGAGAAGACAAGGAGGCAGAACAGTCCTTGTGGCTGGTGCTGGGCTCTCCCAGCCACCCTGGCTCTCTCCTGCTTGCCTGAGAGGCCATGTGTCCTCAGAGAAGGGAGGCACTTCTGGAGCCAGGAGACCTAGGCCCTTGTCACTGCCCTGCCACATCCCTGGATGTGCCTCTTCTCTCCTCCATGCCTCGCTCTTCTCATCTACTAAACGGGATCTGTTATCTCTGCAGCAACCCCATCAGTTTTCTAGTCAAAGGAACTATTTGATCGCACTTTTCAAAGCTACAGATCTCCACACAGGTCTAGTGCCTCCCCTATGGAAGGGGTTTCTTGGAAGGGGATAAGCCCCACACACACAATAAGGCTGGAGGTGGGTTGAGGAGTCTCAGGCTAGAAGGCAGGGGTGAGATGGAGGCCACATGCAGGTAGGCACTTCTCTGCCGGGCTGGCGTCAGTTTACAATTATTTTCCTGGAGTAATACTTAGTAGTGTTGTTTTTCTCTCAGAAATGTCCCGGTTTGGTTGACAAATTCTATGGCTACCCTCCTGAGTGAGTTTCTGGGATGATGTGTAGGGCAGTTGTCTGAATTCCACCATTCTTTCCTGCTTCTTCTTCTGGGCAAAACATTGCCCAGCTTTCAGGCTCCCAGGTCGGGACCCACAGGCCCAGGTTATTTCATTCCCCACAGGGGAGAGGCTGCTGCACAAGAGGGAGAGCAGGAATTCTAGCTCCAGCAGGCACTCTGCCTGTTGCCCCATGAAGTGCACATTCTTCTGCAAAAACTCCCTACAGGACTCCTAGTCTAATCATGACCCTGGAATCTGATTTCCTGTCCTTCATGAACCCAGAGCTCTGACTGAACTAACTCCTCTTCCTGGGAGGTACCCGGTTCACTCTCTTCTCAGCATAATGCCTTTCTGCCTCACAGCCCCTTGGCTCCTCTTCTCAGAATCGAAGCCCTCTCTTTCCCAAGTCCTGGCTCCAACTGTGCCTTAGGTGGCCTTCCTGCCTGCCCTCTCCCATCTAGGAGGAGCGCTTCCTCCTTGGACAGTGGGGTCCAGGCAGGTGATGTGTTGACTGATAGCTGACTGCCTTACAGGTGAAATTGCCCTGTGGTCTTTGGTGGTCCTGGCCATTGAGCGGTACGTGGTGGTGTGTAAGCCCATGAGCAACTTCCGCTTTGGGGAGAACCATGCCATAATGGGCGTCGCCTTCACCTGGGTCATGGCACTGGCCTGCGCTGCACCCCCCCTCGTTGGTTGGTCCAGGTAATGGCACTAAGCAGAAGGGAAGGGTCCCTGGGGTGGGGGTTCTTTACAGGGTCCCCGGCCAGGACTCAAACCTGGGGCTGTCTCGTTCTGGGCACCGAGCTTATATGTCCCCCACCCCGAACACCCACCCTGGCAGCTCTCCCAGGGTTGGGGTTTAGGGTAGGGGAAGAGAGAATCAGACCCTAATGTTGCTCCAGGGACTAGTGCCACCTCCTGGGCCCCATGTCAAGGAGAATCCAAGACGCCCAACCCTTAACCTTGGCTGTGCCCCTAATCCTCAACTAAGCCAGGACCAGATTCCAATCCTCTTTGCCCCATAGGCAGCTCCCTCTGACCTTGGGCCTCAGCACCTGGGGAGGCCAAGCCTACCTAGTGCAGGTGGGTGACACTGTAGCCCCTGGGAACTGTGTCCTGTCCAGCCTCTAGTCCATCATCTGCAAATGGGGCTCAGATGAGAGATGGGAGGACAGTGGTTTGGGAAACTGGACGGGTGACTCTGTGGGTTCCTGGAGGCCTCGTGTCCCTCTGCTTCTAGGAAATTCCCAATCTTTCTTCCCTTCCCTCCTCTCTCAGCTTCCTGGGGTCAATTTTCTTTTTTATTTAATTTATTTATTTTTTTGTCCTTTGTTGAATCTGAGCCCATCACCTCCAGCCTCTTTCCCTGTTTTCTCCAGTCCTGCCCAGTCCCATCCCCACAGGCACAGCCAATAGACACTCCATTGTCACCATCCTCTGAAATCACAGAAACATCCTAACCATCTGTCCCTGGGACCTCTTGTTTCTTGAAACTGTGCAAAGATCCCTTAGTTACTCTGTGTGCCCATCTTTGGCCTAGAAAATACTCTTACCCTGTTAGTAAGACCCTAGTTTGTACAAACTGCCTCAAATACAGAGCTCGGGGGCTTTTCCCGTCTCCCCACCAACCTCTGCCTTGCACAGCCTGAGCCTCCAGCCACTAGAAGCAGCCAGTGTGGTGAGGAAACACAGCGCAGGTCCGCGGTGTCCGGGCTCTGCTAGGCAAGAGACTGGGCCATCTCATGATAGCATGGCTGTTTTCACAAGGGCATTTGAATCCCTCATCTCCGTTGATTTGATCCTCACAGTCATGCAGCCATGCAGATATTTTATTATGCCTCTTTTAAAGAGAGGGAAAGCGGGGCCCAGAGCAAGCCCAGCCACACAGCAGGTGTGTTGGGGGCCTGTTCCTCCAGTCCCTCACATGTGGGTCTCCCCGTGCCCTCTCTTGCCCCGTCCCCCTCTGGTGGTCAGGTACATCCCTGAAGGCATGCAGTGTTCATGCGGGATCGACTACTACACACTCAAGCCAGAGGTCAACAACGAGTCCTTTGTCATCTACATGTTCGTGGTCCACTTCACCATCCCCATGATCGTCATCTTCTTTTGCTACGGGCAGCTTGTCTTCACAGTCAAGGAGGTATGGACCTGTGTTGGGTGCTGGGGACACATACATTGGTTGGGTTGAGCCTGGCCTCTGTCCCAAAGGAGCCACAGTCTGGACAGCAGACCCTGTGTCCTTACAGGCGGCAGCCCAGCAGCAGGAGTCAGCCACCACCCAGAAGGCTGAGAAGGAGGTCACTCGCATGGTCATCATCATGGTCATTGCTTTCCTGATCTGTTGGGTGCCCTACGCCAGCGTGGCATTCTACATCTTCACCCACCAGGGCTCCAACTTTGGCCCCATCTTCATGACACTCCCGGCGTTCTTCGCCAAGTCCTCCTCCATCTACAACCCTGTCATCTACATCATGATGAACAAGCAGGTGCCTGCTGGCGGGGCGGAAGGGTCCAGGGGCCCCAGGCTGCAGGCATTGCCTGCGGAGGACAAGCCATGTCCTTGACTGGGCCTCAGTCATTTCACCTGCAAAACTAGGCAGGGAAACTGGTATCCCCCAGAGCATCAGAGTCATCTAGGAGAAATGCAGATTCCTGCTGAATCAGAAGCTCAGGGTGAGCCCAGGAACCTGCATTTCTAACAAGCCCACCAGGTGACTCTCACACTGGCTCAAGTATGAGAAGTGCCAGTCCAGATGGTTCTGGAGGCCCACTTTAAAAGTCAAATGGTCTAAGTCCCAAGCCTGGGAATGCGATGGTGCCAGTCTCCACAAAGCTGAACAAGGAGCTAAAGTCTTATTCCGAGGGAGGAAGGGATAAAGCAGTTCTTTAACACCAACCAGTGACTTCTCTGCAGAATCCATGAACCTGTGGGGGAAAACATGGTCTCTAGAGTTAGGCATATTGGTTTCAAATCCCAGTTCTTCTTTTTTAGCTGATTGACACTTGGGAAGTCACTTCCCTTCTCTGGGCTTCAGTGTCTGTGTTCCTAGAGAGGGCAAAATCCCAAACTTGAGGGCTATATAAGGTACTTACAGATAGCCCTTGGCACACAGAGGGCATCAGGGAATGTCATCAGTAGCAGAGCCCTCTTGGGTTTGGTCCCTGGCATCTCTGGGGTGGGGCCACATGCGCTTACTAAATTCCCTCCAGGAAGCCAGATTTGAGAGGGGAGTGGAGGCTGTGAGAGCCAGAAGCAGGGAAGGGGTTGGAGGTAAATCTCGCCAACCACTCCAGTTTGCTACACACACTTTCGGTGGACCCTGATTCTGACTCACGCTCTTTGCCTTCCAGTTCCGGAACTGCATGCTCACTACCCTCTGCTGTGGCAAGAACCCACTGGGTGATGACGAGGCCTCCACCACCGCCTCCAAGACGGAGACCAGCCAGGTGGCACCGGCCTAAGCCCTGCCAAGGACTCTATGGTCAACTGTAGGAGTCTCCCATTCCCTATGCCTACCCCCAGCCACAGCTGCCCCACCAGGAGCCAGGTCTGTTGGAACCAGGTTGCGCAGACTCCTTGAGTTAAAAAAAAAAAAAAAAAAAAAAAAAAAAAGAATAACGAGAGAAAAATGAGGCTCCCCACTCGACAAGTATGGCCCGATCTGGAGTCCTGAGTTCCCAGGGGCTGGTGGGATCTCTGCCCCTCCTCTCCCCAACTCATGTCTCAGGAACACAAGAACTCTTGCTCCCTGGAAAAGTGTCCCAGCTTAGGGATAAGTGTATAGCACAGAGTGGGGCACACAGTAGGTGCTTAATAAATGCTAGATGGATGAAGGAAGGAACGAATGGGGGAATGAATGAAGGAATGAATGGGCAGGGAGAGCATATCTACCCTCTCAAAACCACCTTAGCTGCAGCTCACCCTCGGCTGATGTCCTTGAACAGTTTCCCTCCCTGGGCCTCACTTTCTTCCCCCAGAAAATGGAAACCCCAAATCCTTGGTCCTGCCAACGCATGGCTGCTGTGAAGATCAAATGAGATTTTGATCTCATATATGTGTGTATATGTGTGTGTGTGAGTGTGTGTAAGCACTTTGTAAATGGTAAGGAGCTGTACAGATTGTAGTTAACATTATGAATAACACCAATTAATATAATGAACTAATATGATCATCTCTTCTTGATAGTGACCATTTTGAGACTGGGCAAGGCCCTGAGCATCCAGCCTCAGCAGGTTTTTTTTAAATTTACCAGATGTCAAGGCCAGACCAGGGCTGGTGGTCGGTCTGCAGAGAGGGACAGTCAAGGGAATGCAGAATACAGTCATCTGGACTGAAAAAACAACGTCAGGGGACTGCAGTCTGGGACCAAGGCCCAGGGTCTCACCTCTGACGTGAACTCCCAGGCCCAGTGCCTCCCCTTCCTCATGCAGCCTAGGGAGAGACAGGCCTTTCTCTCAGCTTCTGCAAACTACCTGCCCTCCTTCCCAGCCCCTAGGCCACAGCAACTCTAGGCCAGCATGGAGCTGGGCCTAGAAGCCATATGCTAGGCTAGACTCTAGGCCAGCATGGCCATATGCTAGGCCAGCAACTCTAGGCCAGCATGAGCTAGAAGCCATATTCACCTGCCCACATTTAATGAAGAGCTGAGTCCCCAGTGGAACCCTTTTCTCAAAGATCTCAGAAACAAAAAGTGAGAAATTCAGATGGGCCCATCTTCCCTGGGGATGTTCACAGATCCCAGAGTTGAGCACCCTTGCTGGGTAGGCCTGTTTTTAGTAGCTCCAGTCCATTCTCCATTCTGGAAAGTCCTTGCTGCAAAGCTGGTGGGAACTCTAGGGTATCAGAACTGTGCTGCTTGCATAACTGCCCCTCCTCCACGTAACCAAGACCAGAAGCTCTAACTCTTCCCAGCTCTGCCTGGAGACTAGGCAAATTGGGGCATTAAAAGCTCAGCTCCTATACTTGGTGTTAAGGATGGTGGTTTTTGTTGCTCTCAAGCTCTTTCTCTGCAGGATGGATTGAAATTGGGCAGTAATTTCCACCTGATCTCTAACCCTGGGATGCTGGGTTTGGGCAACCAGCAGGGCCCCCTGCGGGTGTGGGGTGGAGGGAGCAGGCCCGGGAATGAGAAAAGCCCCAACTTTGGAGTCACAGAAACCCAGGTGACCTTTGAAACTGCAAGCAAGTTTGGCCATCTCTCTGAGTCTCCTTATCAGCAAAAAGGAATCTGAACCTGAGCTTGAGGGGACCGCAAACTTCGCGTGGCCAGCCTGCTTCCTGGTACACTGTAGCCAGTGGGAGACTTCTGACATTACTGGGCCTCAGCTCAGAGCTGGCCTTACCAAGAACACCATCTGCAAGGGGAACAAGGATGGAGACATAGTCTCAAGAGTTACCCTCAACCTCCAAGGTGGGAAAGGGTGGCTGGAGCCTGAGATGGAAGTTCCCCAGTGCCATGGTGGGGGCTGAAGCAGGTAATAGCTGGGATCTCAACTCTCGCCCCTCTAGGTGATATACTCTGCCTCCGTAGGTGGTGCCAGTCAGGGTTTCTTTGGCTGCAAGTGGCAGGAAATCTAACTCAACAGGGCTGAAACAGAAAGGAGAAATTGTTGGCTCCCCAAAACAAAAAAAACCAGGGCTTCAGGCACGGCTAGATGCAGGTGCTCAGATGTTATCAGACTTCTGTATCTCCCCTCTGGTTATAGTTTTCTCTGTTGGCTTTGGAAAGGGCTACCAGCAGTCCCAAGCTCAGCTAGCCTTGCAGAAAGTAAGCTGTTTTTCCTGACAGTTCCAGCAAAGGTCCTGGGTAGGGCTCTCACTGGCCAGGTCTGGGTCACCTGATCACTCCTAATCCTGTCACCAGGTTAAAATGGGGATTCATCCTCTGATAGGCCCGGCTTGAGTCACCTCATTGTCCCTAAACCTATCACCAGGCTGGGATGGGGATGTAGCCTCTCATTGGCCAGGGCTGGGTCACCTGATCACTCAGACCAAGGTAGGGTTAACCCTAGATAAACCAAATGGTCTGAGTGAGGGTGGGGACTGGAAGGAGCCCAAAAGATTCCTGGGGTTGGGGGGGGGAGTGTCGTTACCAAAAGGAAGAGGCCCAGAGACAGGGTGGGCAGAACTAACGGTGGCCCAGAGGGGCTGGCCTCTGTCTAAGTAGGTGATGTCCAGCTACACCAGGCTTCCCTCCCACACTGGGGACCCAGGGGAGAAGATTCCTATGGTGGGTCCCGCACATCTCACTCTCCATTTCTGATGTGTTGGGCCAGGCATGGCCATGGGAGAGACATGCTTGCTTTGCAAGCAGCCCTCTTTCCTCACTGCCCCACCTCAGTCCACTTATTCTGAGGAGTGGTATCCTTGTTTTAGCTACATATTCAGAGGAAAAAATTAACTCTCTAGCCAGAAGTCTCTGTTTTTTCATGGTAGAAGGGAAAACCTCTTTCCCTCCTTAATTTATAACCGATTTGTCAGGCACTTGGGGACATTGCCAATAAAGGCAAGGCAGTGCTGACTTAGGTTTGGTTGAGGGTGTTACCCACCTCATCTCCAGGCTCCAGGTAGCCAGCAGGTTTATGGAACACCTCTTATATACAATCACATCTACAGTCAGCCTGATCTTAGGAAGCTGACCCCAGGCCAGGATGAGCTGGGGACTCAGAGATGGGTTGCAGGTAGCAAGTCTCTGGGCTGTGGCCTGGCCAGCCACAGGGACACAGAGCTCTCTCACCCCTGATCTTACCTCTGGGAGAAGAGAGTATGAACTAAGCCTCCCACCCCCATACCACCACAGAGACAGCAAAGCCTGATGGCAATCTGCCCATGTCCCCCAGTAGACACATGCACCCCTGACGTCCCAGGGTGGCCCCAGAGAGACAGTGCATGCCCTTCTCAGCCCTGCAACCTCACACCATGTTCCTGAACCTCACTAGGTCTCAGGCCTCTGAGCTTGAAAGAGGAGACTCATCTCAGTTGGTAGAATTGTCCACAGACTAACGAGATTGTTGCTATAAAAATTGCAGTGCACAGTAGACACTCAATAAATATGAGTTTCCTTCCCAAAAATGTGAATCAAGTTCAAAGGAGCAGCCCCTGGAGTGGTAGGAGATAGAGCCCCTGGTGTGAGAGTCAAGAAATTAAAGTAGCAAAGGGGCCTCAGGAAAGGGAGAAGCAAGTGCTAACTGCCCCCAATATTTATTCCCTTTCTTCCTTTTAATAATATCACATCAAGTTCTAGCTGGGTACCTAGCTACCCAGTGCAGGACTGCACCTCCCAGTTTCCTTTGCATCTGCAGTGGCATGACATTAAGGTCTGGCCAGTGAAGTATAATCAGAAGTAGTATATGAAGTTTTGGGTTGTGCATTTCAGAGAATGGAAACATCCTTCACTTCTCTTCTTTCCTGTCTGATGGCTGGAATGTGGTTGTGATGACCAGAGCTGCAGCAGCTATCTTGTATCATGAGGTGCAGTCCGTGGGCAGAGAACAGCACAGCATCAGGCGAGAAGGAGACTGCAGGTCCTCTATGCTGCCTTCCTGTCCTGCACAACTTGCACTTGAAGAGTCTCATGAGAGAATGACTTCATGGTTTCTTGTTTAAGCCACTGTTATTTTGGAATTATAGCTGGTTTCTTCACTAACACATAGGGCTTCCATGTTGCAGCCTAGGATCCGGACTCAGGAAGATTTAGTACAGGTCCTTTCTGAACTTTAGTGTCTTCATGTATAAATAAGATAGCAAATATAAAATATGTACATGGACGTAGAACGTGGCAGCTATTACCATATCTACCCTGCCCTCTATGCATTTGTTGACTAATGTCACAAATGTCCTGATGCTACAGGGGCTAGAGTTACACAAAACAAGACACCCTATCACTGCTTCAAAAAGTTTAGAATGTAATCTTCAGACCTATGAGAAAGTTCACATGTAGGACGCCCCCATTCAATGTTCAAAGATGGTAAAACAGTTGTCAGCAGAAATTTAAATTCCCTACAGACCTCAATAAGCGTCAGATAAGTACACCAAGCAGCCCGCCCTCTCTCCAGCATCTGATGCTCACAGTTATCATTTCCCTGTAAAAAGGCAATGCTCTAGAAGAATTTTTAGATCTGTGCATTTTAGAACTTCTTCCCCTCTAAATGCAAAACTCTATCCTGGCACAGCCTGGGAGCAGGGTTTCACATGAAGCTCATGGGAATGTTTGTATCTCCAAGTTTTTCTCTATTTCTCAATTCTCGGAAATTTCCCACAATGTGATCAAAATTGCTGCCCCTGTGTGTGCCAGCACCATGTGCCTCTTTGCCTCATCTCGCCTCCTGCTCTAACGTGGTTCCTGCAGATGGTTCTCAGGTCTCCCTTCATTCAGCCAGGCTGGGCTCTGGCACTGGGGTTCCACAGCAATGGGTGCTGAGCCCCTACTGTGTGCCAGGCACTGTGCTGTGCACCAGGGATACCACCAGAACAAGTCGAACACAGCCCTGCCTACCCCCAGGGCCCTTCAGAGCTCAGGGGCTAGTGTGGACGAGTGGGAACTTAGGGTGCTGGAGGTCCCAGGGGCTGCTGGAGCCAGAGGAGAGGACCCTAGCCTCCTAAGGGGTCAGCGAGGGCTTTTCTGAGCTACACTGAGGCCAAAACGATGAGTGGGAAACAGTCCAGAGAAGGTAGGTGGGGGGTAAAGAAGGGCCTTCTAGGCAGTGGATCAGTTAGCTTATGCTGCACGACAAACAACCCCAGACCTCATGGTTTAAAACAACACACCATTGTTGTTTGGGACTGTGAGTCAGCCAGGTGGTTCTGCTGATCTGGACTCAACTTGGTTGATCTCTGCAGATCTCTAAAGCATCCATGGTCAACTGCAGGTTTGGCTGTTTGACCAGCTGTGGGCTGGGTGGCAGGGGTGACTGAGCTGCGAACCTCTGAGCTCCAGTGGGCTAGCCAGGATTGGGACTGCCATGGCATCACTTCCACCGTATCCTGTTGGTCAAAGCAAGTCACAAGGCCAGCTCATATTTAAAGAGTGTGAGAGGAGCTGCAAAGTTGCATGCAAATGGACATGGATATGGGCACGGGTGAGAAATTGGGGACATTTTTGCATCCATCTAACACACACACAAAGGAAACACAGAAGAAAGCCCAGCTCTCAACATCTAGCCCATTCCAAGAGTCACAGAGGTTAGACTGTGGGCCTCTAGGGAGAAAGGGGCTCCATAAGCAGGACAAAAGAGGTCAAGCCTCCACACATAGACAGTAGGGAGCTATGAAGGGTGCTAGGCAGGAGAGGAGTGATCTCTGATTTCACTTTAGAACACTTTGATGGCCATCACCTCCCTCAATCCAGACTCTGGTGCTGGAGAGTCCCTGGAAAAATCCCAACAATAAAGGAAGGAAGGAAGGAAGGAAGGAAGGAAGGAAGGAAGGAAGGAAGGAAAGAAGAATGGAAGTTTGTTTTAAACCTGTCCCTCCAACTCCTACACCCTCCTCAGAGGTAACCAATGCTATTACCTTGGTGTGAATCCTTTCAGACCTTCTTCTATGCCTTCACTTGCATGCACACTCACACACACACGTATACTTGCACAGACACAAATTCTTCTCAGAAAGGGAGCGCATATTCCACGGACACATTGTGGTTCATTTTCATTCATTCATTCATCTATTTATTTATGTATTTTCTTCTTTCCTTCTGTCTCTATGCCCAATATGGAGCTCAGACTCACAACCCTGAGATCACAAGTTGCATATGGTCCACTGACTGAGCCAGTCAGGAGCCCCTCTGGTTCGTTCATTTTCACTGCTCTATACTACTCCACCATGTGACTAGACCACAGTTTATTTGTCTGCCTTTCTTTTGGTGGGTAGTTAGGTTGTTTTGAATTTTTGCTGGGATTGCAGCGAGGATCTTTATTGGTGTAAGGGTTTCTCTCAGATTTATACCCACAGTGCCATGGGGGGGTGTGAATCTATCTTCAGTTATGTTCGATATCACTGCATTGCTTTCTAGAGTGGCTACCAGCTTACCCTCCCAGTGGCTATGTGTTTCTTCATGTGCTAGACACTCAGCATCTATAGATCTAATTTAAATATCTGTCATTCTACCAGGTGTGCAATAACCAACTTATCCTTGTTTTAATTCACCTCATCATTTCAAATGGCTGCAGAGTTTTCTGCAGAAGGGAGTAGTTCAGTCAAGCCTCCAGTGATTCATGTGGAAGTTCTCTTTTTTTTTTTTTTTCTTTTCTAAATAATGTAGCGATTGTTTCTTTTCTGACTACTGCACTTCTAGGACAGAGAAGTGCAATTGCTGAGTTCAAGGGAATACCTTTCCAAAGCAGACTGCACCCCAATTTACACCCTTAGCAGAGGCACTGAGGGCCAGGCTCCCTGCATCCTTGCCTACGCTGTCTTCAATTTTAGTCAATTTGATGGGGAGCTAGTATCTCATCATTGTTTCAATTTGAATTTTCCTGAATGCCAAGGAGGTCGAGAATATTTTCTTGGGTTTATTATCAGCCTTTCCGGTGAATTGCCTATTCATATTCTTTGTCCATTTTATCAATGGTTATCCTTATTTGTGGAGACTTACTAGGCAATTTTATTTAAAAATTGCTCATTCATCCCTTAAAAATTCTTTCTTATAAAACAAAACAAAATAAAACAAAACAAAAGGAGGCCACAGGTTGATTTGGGGGTGTCAGCTCCAGGCAAACCCCACCAGTGGGCCTCCAACTTCTTGAGAAACCAAGGCCAGCAGTGGCCTGGGAACAGGAGCAGCCCTGGGGCAGGTGGGATTGGAGGCCTCAGTGGTCACCTCCCCAACCCAGGTGTGCCCAGTTCCCCATCAGCATCTCCAGGCCCCGTGGAGTCAGAGGGCGCAGGAGGGATCAAGCATCTGAACACCAATAATTTTGCCATGGGACCTGAGACGCAGAGAAGTCAACTGACTCATATGAGGTCACCCAGGAGTGGGTGGCTCATCTGGGGTGTCGGCACACAGGCAGGGTTGCAATGCCCCATCCCAGCCCTCCTGCCCCAATCAGCAGCTCAGAGCCTCCCAGCCCAATCAGGGGCTAATTGGAGTGGTGGGGCCAGGCTGTGGATATATAAGAGGAGTGGGCAGGCCTGGCAGCCTCATGCCTGGGGAGGGGGTCAACTACCTGCATCTGTGTCTGCATCTACCCGTGCAATGGCTCCTGGGAGCATTGCCTCCAGTGACACCTCCACCTCTTCAGCATCCTTGTCCTCCGCAGTGGGGTCATCTGGGCTGTCTGAGTCTGAAAAGCCAGGTAGGCAAAGGGAGGTGGGGTCCTCGTGAGCTGGTTCCCTGCATGTTCTGGACCCTCCTCTGTCATCCAGCCTCCGCTCCTGGCCCCAGCACCCATCCTGGAAGCCGTTTGAATTTTCACCTGCTCATTTGGCAGAAGAGCTGATGCCAGAGGTAGCAGGGCCAGGTACAGCCTGGGGGCTGAGGCTGGCCCAACTCCAGGAAAGCGGGCAGAGCGGGGCCTCTCCAGCTGGAGCCCATTTTCTTTTGGTGGGGAGGGTGGTTGGCCGGCCGCAGCTGCAGGGCAGCTAGTTGGAGGGACATTACATTTGATGCAGAGCCGGGCCTTGAATTCAGGGCTGCATCCCAAGTTTCAATCAACAAACAATGCCTCAGTGTTTCTCTGGATATAGATAGGTTCATTCCCTCCAGGAGCTCCCAGTCTGATGAGCTAGACTGCCTCACTGATGAGATCCCATTTGATAATCGGGCATGCGCCTTAATGTCAGGAATACGGAGGGCTCTAGGAACCCAGAGCAGTTGCCGACCCACTCTGGGAGATCAAGGAAGGCTCTCTGGAGGAGGCGACCCCTGAAAGAGGGTTAAACCTCATCCAGGACAAGAGGGTGAAGCAGGGGAAGCATTCTGAGGATGAGTAAATACTCCTTCAGAGGAAAAGTTAGAGGGTGGGCTCCAGGTGCCTTGGAGCACACGGCAGAGTTGCTCATCCTGGCTTGGAAAGTCAGGGCGGTATATAAATCATGGTGCTGTGTGGGCCTTAAAGCGAGAACTACCTGATGACCGTGGGGGACAAAGGCCAATCAGGCAGGGGGAAGAGCATGGGCAGAGGCCCAGAGGTGAGGGGGCAGGGGGAACATACAGTTATTCACAAGCCCTGCTCTGGCCAGGGGCAGAGTGGCATCACAGGAAGGGGTAGCCTCCCAGGCCTCAGCCAGGGCCTTGGACCCTTACACTGAGGGCCAGCAGGAGGTGAGGGATATGAGAAGAAGGCTGAGACCCTCGGGGTGGAATGGCGGAGAGAGAATCCCACAAGGAAGGGGTGGAGTGGTGTGGTGGGGAAGGGTAGGGAGGTCCAGGAGGTCGTCCAGGTTCTTGCTTGGGTGTCTGGGTAGGTGTGGTGGTGTCATTCCTGGGGAGAGAAAATGGAGGACAAGTTTGGGGAAAAGCTATGACTTCTGGTCCTCCCAGGATGTAGCAGGCATTGAATGATGCGTAATAAGGAATTGAATTCAGCCGCAGGGACTGGGGACAGAGGAGACTTGGGGTGGCTCCCTGGGATAGGGCCTGGTTTGGGGAAGCTGAGGAAGGGTTAGAACACTTCCCACAGGCCAGGCTGGAGGACACTGTAGCTGGGAGGGTACAGATTCCCTAGGGGCTCTATGCCCACTACACAGATGGGAAGACTGAGGCGAGGAGAAGAGAGTGAAACTCCCAAGGTCCTGCAGGTGGCTGACCAGGGACTCCACCCATTCACAAACTTTGGCCCCAAAATGAATATTCCCAGACACTGGGCTCTTCGTGGCCAGGAGACAGCAATGGTTGAATTGTATTAGGTCTCTACGTTTGCTTGACATCTAGAGTCTCTGGGTGGTTGTTTGTTTTTTTTTTTCTACTTCGATATGTGTTTGGGGGAAAATTATATATGTGTATTTAACTAACTGATTCTCTTTAAAAAGTCTTTAAGTTTTGCAAATTGATCAGAAACCAACATTTCTTTATTTTTTTAATTTAATTTATTTTTTAAATTTACATCCAAGTTAGTTAGCATATGGTGCAACAATGATTTCAGGAGTAGATTCCTTAATGCCCCTTACCCATTTAGCCCATCCCCCCTCCCACAACCCTCCAGTAACCCTCTGTTTGTTCTCCATATTTAAGAGTCTCTTATGTTTTTGTCCCCCTCCCTGTTTTTATATTATTTTTGCTTTTCTTCCCTTGTGTTCATCTGTTCTGTGTCTTAAAGTCCTATGAGTGCAGTCATATGATATTTGGCGTTCTCTAATTTTGCTTAGCATAATACCCTCTAGTTCCATCCATGTAGTTGCAGATGGCAAGATTTCATTCTTTTTGATTGCCGAGTAATACTCCATTGTATATATATACCACATCTTCTTTATCCATTCATCAGTTGATGGACATTTGGACTCTTTCTATACTTTGGCTATTGTTGATAGTGCTGCTATAAACATGGGGGTGCATGTGCCCCTTCCAAACAGCATCCCTGTATCCCTTGGATAAATGCCTAGTAGTGCAATTGCTGGGCCATAGGGTAGCTCTATTTTTAGTTTCTTGAGGAACCTCCATACTGTTTTCCAGAGTGGCTGCCCCAGTTTGCATTCCCACCAGTAGTGCAAGAGAGATACTCCTTCTCCGCATCCTCGCCAACATCTGTTGTTGCCTGAGTTGTTAATGTTAGCCATTCTGACAGGTGTGAGGTGGTATCTCATTGTGGTTTTGATTTGTATTTACCTGATGATGAGTGATGTTGAGCATTTTTTAGTATGTCAGTTGGCCATCTGGATGTCTTCTTTGGAGAAGTGTCTATTCATGTCTTTTGCCCATTTCTTCACTGGATTATTTGTTTTTTGGGTGTTGAGTTGGATAAGTTCTTTATAGATTTTGAATACTAACCCTTTATCTGATACGTTATTTGCAAATATCTTCTCCCATTCTGTCGGTTGCCTTTTAGTTTGGCTGATTGTTTCCTTCGCTGCGCTGTGCAGAAGCTTTTTCTTTTGATGAGGTCCCAATAGTTCATTTTTGCTTTTGTTTCCCTTGCCTCCAGAAACGTGTTGAGTAAGAAGTTGCTGTGGCTGAGGTCAAAGAGGTGTTTGCCTGCTTTCTCCTCGAGGATTTTGATGGCTGCCTATCTTACATTTAGGTCTTTCATCCATTTTGAGTTCATTTTTGTGTCTGGTGTAAAAAAATGATCCAGGTTCATTTTTCTGCCTGTTGCTGTCCGGTTTTCCCAGCACCATTTGCTAAAGAGACTGTCTTTATTTCATTGGATATTTTTCCTGCTTAGTTGAAGATTAGTTGGCCATACACTTGTGGACCCATTTCTGGGTTCTCGATTCTGTTCCATTGATCTGAGTGTCTGTTTTTGTGCCAGTACCATACTGTCATGATGATTACAGCTTTGTAATACAGCTTTAAGTCTGGGATTGTGATGCCTCCTGCTTTGGTTTTCTTTTTCAAGATTGTTTTGGCTATTCAGGATCTTTTCTGGTTCCATACAAACTTTAGGATTGTTTGTTCTAGTTCTGTGAAGAATGCTGGTGTTATTTTGGTAGGGATTGCATTGAATATGTAGATTGCTTTGGGTAGTATTGACATTTTAACAATATTTGTTCTTCCTATCCAGGAGCATGGATATCTTCCTGTGTGTGTGTGTGTGTGTGTGTGTGTGTGTGTGTGTGCGCCTTCTTCAATTTCTTTCCTAAGCTTTCTATAGTTTTCAGCATATAGATTTTTTATCTCTTTGGTTAGATTTATTCCTAGGTATTTTATGTGTTTTTGGTGCAATTGTAAATGGGATCGATTCTTTGATTTCTCTTTCTGTTGCTTCATGGTTGGTGTATAGGAATGCAACTGATTTCTGTGCATTGATTTTGTATCCTGAAACTTTGCTGAATTCATGGATCAGTTCTAGCAGTTTTTTGGTGGAATCTTTTGGGTTTTCCATATAGAGTATCATGTCATCTGTGAAGAGTGAAAGTTTGACCTCCTCTTGGCCAATTTGGATGCCTTTTATTCCTTTGTGTTGTCTGATCGCTGAGGCTAAGACTTCCAATACTATGTTGAATAACAGTGGCAAGAGTGGACATCCCTGTCTTGTTCCTGACCCTGGGGGGAAAGCTCCCAGTTTTTCCCCATTGAAGATGATATTAGCATTGGGTCTTTCATATATGGCTTTTATGATCTTGAGATACGATCCTTCTATCCCTACTTTCTTGATAGACCTTCTTGAGGGTTTTTATCAAGAAAGAATGCTGTATTTTGTCAAATGCTTTCTCTGCATCTATTGAGAGAATCACGTGGTTCTTGTCCTTTCTTTTATTGATGTGATGAATCACTTTGAGTGTTTTACGGATATTGAACCAGCCCTGCATCATGGGTATAAATCCCACTTGGTCGTGGTGAATAATTTTTTTAATGTATTGTTGGATCTGGTGGCTATATCTTGTTGAGGATTTTTGCATCCATGTTCATCAGGGAAATGGGTCTATAGTTCTCCTTTTTAGTGGGGTCTTTGGTTTGGAGTCAAGGTAATGCTGGCTTCATAGAATGAGTTTGGAATTTTTTGTTCCATTTCTATTTTTTTTGGAACAGTTTCAAGAGAATAGGTGTTCACTCTTCCTTAAATGTTTGGTAGAATTCCCTTGGGAAGCCATCTGGCCCTGGAGTCTTGTTTTTTGGGAGATTTTGTATTACTAATTCAATTTCTTTACTGGTTATGGGTCTGTTCAAATTTTCTATTTCTTCCTGTTTCAGTTTTGGTACTTATATGTTTCTGGGAATTTGTCCATTTCTTCCAGATTACCCATTTTATGGGCATATAATTGCTCATAATATTCTCTTATTGTTTGTATTTCTGCTGTGTTGGTTGTGATGTCTCTTTCATCCTTAATTTTATTTATTTGGGTCCTTTCCTTTTTCTTGTTGATAAAACTAGCTAGTGGTTTATCAATTTTGTTAATTCTTTCAAAGAACGAGCTTCTGGTTTCATTGATCTGTTCTATTGGTTGTTGTTGGGTTTTTTGTTTTTTTTGTTTTTTTTGGTCTTGATAGCATTGATTTCTGCTCTAATCTTTATTATTTCCCATCTGCTGTTGGTTTTGGGTTTTATGTGGTGTTCTTTTTCCAGCTCTTTAAGGTGTAAGGTTAGGTTGTGTATCTGGGACCTTTTTTCCTTCTTTAGGAAGGCCTGGACTGTTATATACTTCCCTCTTATGACTGCCTTTGCTGCATCCCAGGGGTTTTGGTCTGTAGTGTTATCATTCAGAAACCAACATTTCTAATCACATTTAAATCAGGTTTCATATTAAGCCACTTTTATGCACCTTATAGTGACTGACAGCTTCTTACCCCCTTGATCCTATTTTCTTTGGCAACTTAAAATATCACAGCTAATTGAGATATCTCCATAATTCATGTACCATACAATTCACCCATTTAAAGGGTACAGTGGCTGTTAGTATATTCACTGCTGTGGGTTTCTCTCCACAGGCAATTTTAGAATTTTTTCGTGCCCTCAAAAAAAAAAACCTGTGCCCAATACAGTTCTGCCCTTACCCACCCACCATCCCCAGTCCCTGGCAACCACTAATCTACTCTCTAGGATTGTCTCATTCAGGACATTTCCTGTAAATGAAATCCTACAGTATGCGACTTTTTGTGACTGGATTCTTGTACCAGCATGTTTCCGAGGAAGTACTTCATTCCTTCTTTTGGCTGGATGATATTCCACTTCATGGTTAAAACCATGCTCTGTTTATTCAATTCATTAGTTGATGGACATTTGGGTTGTTACTTTGTGGCTATTGTAAATAACGTTATGAACGTTCATGTACAAATTTTCATTTGAACATATGTTTTCATTTATCTGGAGTATACATACCTAGAAGTGCAATTCTCCTATAGCTTTCATTTATGAAAACTTTCAAATGCATGCAGAAGTAGACAGAGTGGTATAGTGGCTCCCATCTACCACCCACACCACTCCCTTCCCTATGTGCCCATCATCCAGCTTCGACACTCATG
Source organism: Lynx canadensis (assembly GCF_007474595.2). NCBI lineage: Eukaryota > Metazoa > Chordata > Mammalia > Carnivora > Felidae > Lynx > Lynx canadensis. The sequence goes on from NC_044304.2 coordinate 54,074,106, forward strand.
GCTACTCTTATTTCACCTACTGTGTTATTTCAAAGCAAATGCCAGACTTATCATTTCATCTATAAATAGTCCAGCATTTATCTTTAACTTTTTAAAACAATTTTTAATTGTGGGATGCCTGGGTGTCTCAGTTGGTTGAGCGACCAACTTTGGCTCAGGTCATGATCTCACGGTTTGTGAGTTTCAGCCCCTCATCAGGCTCTGTGCTGACAGCTCAGAGCCTGGAGTCTGCTTCTGATTCTGTGTCTCCCTCTCTCTCTGCCCCTCCCCCACTCATGCTCTGTCTCTCTGTCTCAGAAATAAACATAAAAAAAATTAAAACAAAAACAATTTTTAATTGATATACAATATTTTATTAGTTTAACCTAGTTATTTTTTTTTTCAACGTTTATTTATTTTTGGGACAGAGAGAGACAGAGCATGAACGGGGGAGGGGCAGAGAGAGAAGGAGACACAGAATCGGAAACAGGCTCCAGGCTCTGAGCCATCAGCCCAGAGCCCGACGCGGGGCTCGAACTCACGGACCGCAAGATCGTGACCTGGCTGAAGTCGGACGCTTAACCGACTGCGCCACCCAGGCGCCCCTAACCTAGTTATTTATATGCATTATGAAGTGCTTACCATGACAAGTGTAATTATCCTCTGTTACTGCACAAAGTTATCACAGTATTATTGACCATATTTTCTATGCTGTACATTACACCCCCATGATTTATTTATTTCATTACTGGCCGTTTATACCTCTTAATCCCTTCACCTATTTCATCCATTTCCCTGCTCCCCTCTGGCAACCACCAGTTTGTTCTCTGTATTTGAGTCTGTTTCCGTTTTGTTTTGTTTAATTTTTTTATTTTCCACATGAAGGTGAATTCATACAGTCTTTGTCGTGCTCTGACTTATTTTACTTAAACATAATACCTTCTAGGTCTATCCATGTTGTTGCAAATGACAAGATTAGGGCTGAGTAATAGCCCACTGTATCTATATACCATATTTTCTTTAATCCATTCATCTCTTCATGGACATAGGTTGCTTCCATATCTTGACTACTGCAAATAATGCTACAATGAACATAGGGATGCATGTATCTTTCTGAACTAGTGTTTTTGTTTCCTTCAGCTAAATACCCAGAAGTGGAATAACGTTTGAGGAACCTCCATACTGCTTTCCATAGAGGCTGTACAAGTTTGCATTCCCCCCTCACAGTGCATGATGGTTTCTTTTTCTCCACATCTTTGCCAATACTTAGCTTTAATTTTAGCCATTCTGACAGGTGTGAGGTACTATCTCATTGTGGTTTTGATTTGTACTTCCCTGATGATCAGTGATGTTGAGCATCTTTTCATGTTGGCCATTTGTATGTCATTGGAGAAAATGTCTATTCAAGTCCTCTGCCCTTTTTTAATCAGATTGGGGTTTTTTTTTTGTTACTGGGTTGTAGGAGTTCTTTATATATTTTGGATATTAACCCTTTGTCAGGTATATCATTTGCAAATATCTTCTCCCTTCCAGTAGGCTGCCTTCTCATTCTGTGATGGTTTCCTCAGCTGTGCAAAGCTTTGGTTTTCTAAAAGGATTTTGTTTTCTAAAAGGACTATTTAATTCTTTCAGTGAATCTTTATGGAGCTCCTGGTGTGTGCCCAGCCCTATGTCAGTCACTGGGAGACAGTGTCCAGACGAGCAGCACTCCCTGCCCTCAAGGCTCACTGGCCGGTGGGCAGTAGTGCTGACTAAGGCTGCCTTTGATCCCCCAGGTCCCTTGCCCACCCACTGCGGGGCCTGGCTGGTGCCTGGCGGGTGCTCTGCCAGGCATGTGTGTTACTGATTGGGACTGAGGGTGGCCTGGGCTCTGGGTGACGCCCTGCCTTCCATCCATAGGCCCGAGCCATAGTGGCATCCGAGGGCCACGCCGTCACCCTCCCGTGCTGCGCATGGTTCTGGAGGCGCTGCAGGCCGGAGAGCAGCGCCGGGGCACCTCGGTGGCGGCCATCAAGGTTTACATCCTGCAGAAGTACCCAACGGTGGATGTCCTCCGGCTCAAGTACCTGCTGAAGCAGGCCCTGGCCACCGGCATGCACCGTGGCCTCCTGGTCAGGCCCACCAACTCCAAGGCCAGGGGGGCCACTGGCAGCTTCAAAGTGAGCCTGCTTGGGCTGGGGAACGGGGTTGAGGGAGGTCACAGTGTGGGGGAGCTGGGCCCCAGGGTCTGAGCTTCAGTCCCAGCTCCTCCTCCCTGGCCTCTGTGTGCTGTTCCCCTGCCAAGAGGCCTTTCTCCTCCTGTCTTCTCTCTGTGTTTTTCCTGTGTCTTCTCAGAGGTACCTTCTCCTCCAGGAAGGCTAGGGCCCTGCCCCATCTAAGACCCCCACAGGGCCTCAGTCCCTGCTGTGTCCACCTTCATTCCCCGTCAGGTGTGTTCAGTGACCAGGGACCGTCTCAGCCGTGTTCATTTCTGGGTCCTTGGAAGAGCCCCTTCCTGGAATTCTTCACCACGGACGAGGCACACCCAACCATGGGCTCTAGAAGGTCACTGTTGGGTGTGTTCCCCATGCTCACTGGCTCCAAACCCCAGGTCTCCAAACCAGGGCTGGCACCTCCCTAGGCCATCATATCCTCCTCTTTCAAAGGGGAGGGTCCCAGAGGGGGGCCATCCAGGCACACCCAGAGCTGAGGGCAGATTTGGCATAAAATCAAGCCCCAGCATGGTGCCACCAGGAAAATCTCAGGGACCCAGATATGGGGTCTGTCTTATCATTGCTGGGCCCCAGCACGTGGCAGTTGCTCTAACAGTAACTGTAGAACACTGTGGAATTTTCTCAGCATACCATGTTCCAGTCCCTGTAGGTGGCTGAGGACAGGAAGTCCCTCGTAGAACTCCTGTGTGGAGGTCAGAGCTTGGATACAAGCCATGCTAAGGCCAGGTGCATAGGGTATGGGGAAGGGGAGCAATACAGGGGCACTGGGGTTGCATGTGGCTGGGTTAGGCTGCAGGGCCTGGGAGCTAGTCAGGGAAGTGGGCTGAGGGAGGGGAGGAGGCAGGGAAGGAAGCCTGGTATGTCATGTAGTTAGAAATGTGTGTATGCTGAGAGGGGATTTGTTTCTGGTCTTCACGGTAATGGGGAGCCATAAGATTTGAGGGGCAAAGGGAGGAATGTCCTTAGAGGCAGGCTCTAGAAGGACAGAGACCACCTGTTTGCCAAGAGCCTCCCCAACTGCCTACTGGTCACTCACTCCCTGAAGGCCCCATTGTAAAGATGGGAAGACTGAGGCCAGTGGGAAAAGAGAAGACTTCCTGAGTTGCACAGGAAGTTAGGAACTCTGAGCTATCAGACTTGGAAGGTCCACCCAAGGGGGAGAAAGGAAGCGGCAGGGAGGCATGGAGGTGTGAGGCATGAGGTGGGGGACGGGAAGGAGAGTCAGAGCCACAGAGATGGGAAAATGTGTGGGTTGGGATGTCATGGATGGGAGATTCATGAATTAGCATCTCAGAGGACTAGAGTCCGGGCTCCTGGTCGGTGCTGTGCGATTTACTCCCAGGAGCCTGGCTTTGAGACTTCAGGTGCAGGGTAGGGGAGCCCGCCTGCACCCTCCTGACACCCACCTGGACAGGAGGGAAGAGAGCCTAAGGTGGGTCTAGGAGACTCAGGTCCCCCAGCTCCTAAATGGCCACACCCCTCCCTGGAAGAGCAGTGCAGGGATAGAATGTGTCTTCGGCCTCAGGCATTTTGGCCGTGGTCCTGCTCTCCATGCCCCTGACCACCTTCTCTGCCCCCTCCCTCTTTTGGAACAAGGCGTTCTCTCTGAGCCTCATGTGGGATGTAGGGGTATGAGACCCTGAGACCTTCTGCTCTCCATTCTACCCCACTCTCTCCTCTACCAGTTAGTTCCCAAGCACAAAAGGAAAGCCCAATCTAGGAAGACATCCGCCATGACAGCCCCCAGGAAACCTGGTGAGGCCAAGGAGAAGGGTCCCAAAAAACCAAGGGAGGCAAAGAAGGACCCTCCCAACCCAGGCGAGGTGAAAAGGGGACCCAAGAAGCCAAGAGAGGCGAGGACAGGTCCTACCAAACTGGATGCAGCCAAGGAGAAGGCTCCCAAGAAGGGCAGCCAGACCAAAGACCAAGAGGCAAGACTGAGTGAGGCCAAGAAGGCCTCCCAACAGCCAGACAAGGCCACGCAGAACCTTCCCAGTGCCACTGGCCCAAGAGGAAAGTCAAAGGTCAAAGGCAGAAGGAGCAACCAAGGTAGGTGTGTGAGTGGGGTGAGAGGAGGGCCTGGGCACAGGGATTTGTGACAGCCATTGGATGTGAGGTAGGATGGAGGGAGAGGCCTGCTCTGGGGAGGGGATTCCTTATCTAGTAAATGTGCCTGAGTGCTTGTCTTGATCTGGAGAGTTGGAGAACCCATGGTAGCTGTGGAGGGTAGGCTTAGGGAAGGGAGAACCCAGAGAGAGGAGGAGCCTGACTCCTCTGAGAGGAATCAGGGGAAGCTTCCTGGAGGAGGTGTCCCAGGGAGGACAACAGTCTGCGCAAAGGCCCAGAGGCATGAAGAGGGTAGAGCTTTTGAAGAAGTGCATATAGTTCGATGTGCAGCGTGAGAAGCAGAAGGGAAAGACTGTGAAGGGCAGCTGGGAGTCCGGACTGTATCTGGAGGACAAGCAATAGCCATGGAAGGACTTTGGGGAACAGCTAGGGTACAGGGTATTGTTTTATTTATGTATATATGTATGTATGTGTGTATTTAAAAAAATTTTTTTAACGTTTATTTATTGTTGAGAGAGAAAGACAGAGTGTAAGTGGGGGAGGGGCAGACAGCGAGGGAGACACAGAATCCAAAGCAGGCTCCAGGCTCTGAGCTGTCAGCACAGAGCCCAATGTGGGGCTCGAACTCATGAACTGTGAGATCATGACCTGAGCAGAAATTGGACACTCAACTGACTGAGCCACCCAGGCACTCCCAGGGTATTTTGAAAAATGTTTCACAGCTGCCATGTGGAAGACAGACTAAAGACTAGAGGCTAATAAAGACCTCTCAGGGGTCTTTATTGTGAGTGAGTGCAGAGTAGGGGGTGTCTGCTTGGTGCCTTGCTGAGGGTGAGGGATGGTCTTCCACAGTCCAGTCAATCCCGCCGCACCCTCCCCCCACCCACCCCGCCAACCCGTGAGAGATGTTGTTATCCCTAGTTTGCAGACTAGAGCACCCAGGCTCAGAGTGGTCAAACAATTTGCCCCAGGTCACAGAGCCTGTGAGTGACAAGGTGAGGACAGGGGTCTCTGAACCTTCTGCCCACCAGCAGCTCCTCCTGAAAGGGGTCCTTCCCACATTCCCTCCCTCACTCTCTGACAGATGGTGAGGCCCACAGGAAAACAAAAGCTGGGAGTCAGAATTCAAAATCAACGGTCCCCAAGGTAAGGTGCCTGCATGACTCCCCTGGTCTGGGTCTCCGCGCTGAGCAGGCCAGAGCACGGGTGTCCCACTGGAAGGGACCGTGGGGCAGGGGGTAATTTGCTTTTGTACAAAGCCCAGTTCACTGACTTTTGTCCGGCCCTCTAGTGCTCTGAGGATCATTCTCCCCACTTCACAAGTAAGAGACAGGCTTAGAGAGGCGGGGTCCCTTGTCTAAAGCCGCCCGGAGCTGGGATTTCAGCCCTATTCTCGTGGGTTCTGAGCTATGTGTGAACTCTGCCCGGCTCTGTCATCTTGCCCCTGGTTTGCTTTCTTATAGGACAAGAATAGTGCTGCTTCTCCAGCCAAAAAGAAAGAAAACAAGGTCCTTAAAGAAGTTGTTGCCTGTGGGGCCAAGGTGGGGCCCAAAGCCAAGGCCACTGCTCCTCCTAGGGCCAGTGGGTCTAAGACAGTGTCTGCACCCCTGGCCAGGAAGACGGGGGCCCCCAAGGGCCCGAGAAAGCCCGGCATGCCCACCAAGGCCTCGTCGTCCAAACTGGCCAGTAAGAAAACAGAAGCTGAAAGCTAGAGCTGGGGTGGAGAGAGACTGAGATTCTGCTCGAGTTTTTATTTCCCAAAAAACCATTACTCTATTTATTTCATTGTACCCTATTTATCAATAAAGGTGTTTTTCCCCTCACAAATTGGTGTGAGGAGAGGCTGAAGTCCAAGGATTTGGCCATCTGGGGCTTGGGCCCAGGTAGGAACTCCTGCCCTGCAGGGAGACAGGTTGTACAATGTAAAGGGTTCAAGGCCTGTGGAGGCACAGAAAGGGTGTTAAACCCAGCCTGATATCTGGGACTGCTTCCTGGAGGAGGCAGCTTTTGGTCTTAAAGGATGAGCAGGAGACAGCTGAGGGGAAGGATGCTGCAGGCAGAGGACCCAGCATGTGAGGTGGGGCTGGACATTGTGGTAGAAGGAAGGGGTTTGTGGCTCTGAGAGGAGCATGAGGTGGGGGTAAGGGTGAGGGTTGGGGGAGACGAGGGAAGGTAGACTTTCTCCTGGGTGCAGTGGAGTACCAGGGAGGGTTATAGGCAAAGGGGGGAGACTAAAGTGGTATGTGTTTAGAAAGAGCCCTCTGGCTGCAGAGAGGTGGGTTTGAGTTGCTGAGAGCAGCCAGAGACGATTCAATGCCTAGTAGTGCCCTGTTCTAATCAGCAGAAGGAGGGGAGAAGCAAAGGCCCAGCGGTGGGAGCATGCTTGACAGGCTCAAAGAGCTGGAGGAAGGTCCATGTGGCTCAAGTCCAATGAGGGGGCAGTAATGGGAGATGAGGTCCAGGGTGCTGTGACATTTGTGAGACTCTTCCCATGGAGAGGTGGAGTCTACATCCCTCCCCTTTAAATCTGGGCTCTGTGATTGCTTGAACAGTAGAATATAGTGGAAAGGACATTATGATGCTTTCTGGGCCCAGATCTTAAGAGACTGGCAGCTCCTACTCCCTGTGTGTAGTGTTGGTTTTGGTTTTGGTTTTGGTAGTTGCTCTTAGAACTCCACCACAATGCTGTGGGAAAGCCCAAGAAGCCGGTGGAAAGGAACAGAGGTATCCCAGTTTTCAGCCCCAGCTGCAATCCCTGACCAGTTTGCCAGTCGTAGGAGTGTGCCCCCTTGGATCCAGAACTTCTGGCTGTAGTCAGCTGCCTCGGTTGACACCATGGCCGAACCCTGTCCCAATTGCAGATGCACAGGCAACGGACAGTAGTGTCCCCTTATCTGCCCTTTCGCTTTGTGTGGCTTCATTTACCTGTGGTCATCCATGCTCCGGAGACAGGTGATCTTTCTGACCTATTAGCTGAAGGTCGATAGTAATCTCATGCCATGTCAGGGTGCCTACGTCATTCGCTGACTTCATCTCACCACATGGGCCTTTTATCATCTCCCATCATCACAAGAAGTTATTTTGAGAGACAACATTCACATAATTCTTATCATAGTATAGTATTATAATGGCTCTGTTATTACTTGTTGATCTCTTACTGTGCCTACTTTATAAATTACACTTTATCAAGGGAATGTACGTCTAGAAAGGTACACAGTATATATAGGGTTCATACTGTGCAGTTTCAGGCATCCACTGGAGGTCTTGGAATGCATCCCCCACAGAGAAGGGGGAACCACTGTAAATAAATGCTGTTGTTTTAAGCCCCTGAGCATTGGGGTGGTTTGTTATGTGGCAGTAGATAACCATGACAAGGACTGCAGGGTAGACCAGGGCTAGACCAGGAAGGGCCTTGTAAACCAGGGTAAGAACTTTGGGTTTCGTTGGTTTTCGTTGTAATTGTGAGGAGGAGCCATTAGAGGGTCCTGAGCAGCAGAGTGACAGCAGGGGACACGGGCAGCAGTGGGAGGCCAGCTCCTGCAGCAGGGGTCCAGGTGAGGGGAGGGCTTAGAAGTAGTGGATTCTGGGTAAAAGTTTAAGACAGGTGCATGGAATTTGCTGAAGGGTTGGATGTAAGAAAGGGGTCACTGATGAGTCTACAGTTTGGGGTCCACACAGCCTGGTAACTCGACAGTGACAATTTCCTGGGGTGAGGACTTGGTTCGGGCCGGAGGCTGCAGAGAGGTGGTCAAAGTGGTGACCACTGAGCACAGGCAGGGCAGAAAAAGAATGGGTGAGTTAGAAGGGAGAGGGAGGTAAACTGGACAGGAATTAGGAAAGAGGGCAGATGGGAGTCAAAGGGAAACTGAGGCAGGCCAGCATGGGGCATGAGGCAGTTCCCTTCCTGTCCCTGCTCTTTCAAAACCCTACCCTCCTTCCTCGAATCCCACATGAGGCTTTTTCTAGCTGTGCTGACAGCCTCCCTGGGGTATCTGTAGTGTGGCTGCCAGCAGGGCCCCGAGGGCACTTTGAGCAGATGGCAGGGGCTGGGCCAGCACTTTCCTTGGAGAGGGTCTGGTTGTGCCTCTGCTCCTTTCATGGTTTGGCAGGGGGTTGTGGGAGGCACCCGGCCAGGCTCTGGGGCGGCATTCCGGGGCCTCACAACTCCACGAGCTAGGAGCGGGTTAGCATTCCTGGCCTGGCAGAGGCCGGGCAGCATCCAGTACCCGTGAGACACGGACGAGTCTCCTCCCCGCTTGAGGACACTGCGCTGAAGGTCTCCACCTCCCATGACCCTCGGACAGCGAAGACACTCCTGAGGCTGCAAGGCAAGTCTTCAGGGCCCCAGATAAGAACTGTGGACAATTCACAGAAGTTGCCCACCTTCTGTGTTGAGAAATGACCCCAGAAACCAGAGCTTTCCTCCATGTGCAAATGTGTTGTGAAACTTCAAGAAGGAATTGCATGTTAATCAGGCATGAAAACAGGCTGCAGAATATTTAATGACACGGAAAGATGTTACTGACATATTGTTGCATGGGGGAAAGGCAGGTTACAAAATGGTGTGTACACCCTGGTCCCGAATTTTATTCAGCCCCCGACCCAGGCAGGCACACAATCTGGACCGACATTCTCTGAGACATTGACCTTGGGTGGGTTCGCATAGCTTTATTTTCTAAGTGCTTTTTGTACTTCGTGACATTTCTGCAGGAAACCTGTGTTCACAAATCACACCAAAAAAAAAAAAAAACAGATCCCTATCAAATGTGTCAATAACTTAAATTAGAAAATCTGCTTAATAAAAAGGAATCAGTGCTCAGAATAGAAAATTTGAAAAGATAAAGAATCTGTCCCCACCCCGAAGCCAGTACAGGAAAAGGCTATTTTTAAAGCTAAAAATTGTTTATTTTTCTTTTCTCACTTCTCTGTTCTCATTAATTCTAGAACTGGTATTTGTGGGATTTTGTTTCAATTGTATGAATTTTTCTGTCCTAGTTCTTATTCTTGATAAATGTATGCTTAGTTTTTTTCCCCATTATGACGGAAAAATAATTAACTTGAGTAGCTTCTAATTGGGAGCCAGTTTGCTAATGACCTTTTCCCGGGGGATGGCGTTGAACCCCCCCCCCCCCCCCCATCCAGCTTCGGCCCCGAGCCAGCAGGGTGGGCCGGGGGTTCTGTGGCAGTGCTGACCCTGAGGAAGGTTAACTGCTGTGAGGAACAGATTGCCCCACTGGAAACAGTCCAGGGTTACACTGGCCTTGGGGAAACTGCGTATTTCCTCACGTGAAAAAATGGGGTTTTCAAGATTGATGAGATATGCAAGGGGCATGTGTAAACATCAGCTGTCTTCCTAGGACAGTCACCTTGACCTCCCCACCCATTTGGGGTCCACTGTGGAGACCGCCTGGAGGAAGCACAAATGAGAAGAATAGGGAGGCCGTGCAACCTGGTTTGTGTCCCCACTTTGCTGCTCCCTGGCTATACAACCTGCGGGGGTGGGGGGCGGAATTCCTCCACTGCATTGAGAGTCAGTTTCTACATCTGTAAAATGGGCATAATATTCTGTTCCTCACAGGCCTGTTCTAAAGGTAAGTAGGAGCAGGACCCCCATGGCAGCTATGACATCTTCCTGGAGGTCCCATGGATGCCCTCCAAGCTCAGGAAGGTCGGCTATGGGTCAGGCCCAGAGCAAGCAGACATTGTCCCACTGAATCCTGCCATTGCCTTCCTAGAACTAAGGTATCTGCCCAAGCTTGTGAACGAGGATGGCAGAGGCAGGGCTCTAAACCTGGCTGCCCTCTCCTTTCTACTACAAGCTCACCTTTCCCTCCTTGGCCATCTCAGGATAAAGGCTGGAGCCCACGCAGGTTTTCCCATCAGGCTTTTATTATAAAGAAGGTTCCAGAGCTTCCCAGCCACCCCCTCCAGCCCAGCCCCCACGGGCTCGGAGCCAGTCCCAGTGCTGGCTGGGTCTGCTGCAGGGGGAGCCGGGTCAGCCACGGAGGGTTGCTTCTGACAGGAACAGAATGGGTGATTTTTTTTCAGGCCTTTGGGGGGGGGGGGGTCTCTGCCAGGTCTGCCTGTCCTCTGGAACAGTCATTTCCAGTGTTATGTTGGGAGCCCCTAGGGACCCCTCCCCGGGTCCTCTGCACAAGCGGCAGCTATTCACAGTTGGCGCGTGAGAAGTTTTTTAATATATAAAAGCTTTAAAAAAAAAAAAAAAAGTGGTGCTATCTTTAGAAACACTTCCAGCAAGATCAAGTAGCCCAGCTACAGCCTTGGTGCAACTTAGCCCCCTCCCCTCCCTTCAGCACCTGTCCCCTCGTCCTCTGCCCGCCCCAGCTTGTGGGAAAGCCCACGGAGCCTGCCCACGGGCCGTGGGCACTGCCCACTCCACCAGCAGCCGCTCAAGCAACCACAATCTGACACCGCTTGAAACCGTGTGCCACCAGAGTCCTCTCTGGGTGACAGCAGACGGAGACAACATTGTGGCGGCCGACGCAGAAACCGATCCAGGGCTGGTGCAAGGAGGCCTCCCCTCTGCCACATTGGATGAGGTAGTGTTTCCGGCTGCGGCCTCTGGGCCGGGGGACTCTGCTTGAGGGCGCTGGGCCATGTAGGGCAGGGCTTCAGCAGCAGTGGTAGTGGTGGCAGAGCTGGGGGTGGGGAGGCTCTGGCCAGGCTGTGCTGGCGGGGGGCAGGGGCTGGGGGTGGGTGGGCGGCAGGAGCCTTACCAGGCACTGGCTGCAGCTTTCAAGTCCCCAGTCCAGAGATCAGGTCTGGGGGCAGGTGGGAGGGGCCAGAGAGAGGTGCCCAAGGGGCCAGGGCTGGGGGGTTCCTCTGCCAGGCTCAGAGGGGCCCTTCCATTCCCCCCTCCCCAGAAGCTGACTCTGCTCAGTCATTTCCCAGCCGCAGTCAGAGGCACGGGGATCAAAGTGAAGTCGAGGGCAGCGTGTCCCTCCCCAGCACCGTCTCCCACAGGCTCAGGCCTCACTGTAGCACTCATAGATGTTGTCCTCCATCAGAGCCACCACCTGCTCAAACTTGTGCTGCAGCTGGGTCCTCCGGGCAGTGGGGTTCGCCTCCAAGGCAGTCATGATCTGACAGGGAAGCAGGGGGCAGCTGGGTCACAGCCCGAGGCCCTGGGCCCCAGAGGCTCCCACCACAGTGGGGGAACAATCTACTCGCTGCCTGATTTCTACTGCTGGCAACCAACACCTAAAGCGCAAATGTCCTGGGATGTGAATACTTGAGCAGGAAACTTTCCTGGGGTTTTCCTGAGCAGAGTGCAGGTGGGCAGGGCAGAAAGCCGGGGGGGGGGGGGGGCCCCCCCGACCCCAGGCCCGCAGGGGTACTCACCTGTGTGCGATACCTCTTGGCATATTTGTAGATCTCAGCCATGGCCACGTTGGTGTTGAACTCGTTCTGGTATTTCTGTAAGGAAGCAGGTGGGAGTGGGGAGGGGTGGTTAACCCACCCTTCAAAACAGGCCCTGGCCCAGCCCCAACGCTTCCACACAAGCCCCCAGCTTCCCGCAGCCCCTCCTTGGGGGTCAGGTCCCGAGCCCACAGGGCCCCTCTGGAGCCCGCCGCACCCGCGACTCCTCGGCCAGGTGCGCGTTCATCTCCTGCTCGCTGAGCGGCGTCATGTCATGGATCTGCTTGTAATAGCGCTGCACGATCTTCCGGTACTCAGGAATCTCCTTGGCATAGAGGAGCTTGTTGGTCGGAGAATCCTGGGCAGAGAGGAGTGGGGCGGCAGCCAGATAAGGCGGCGGGCGGAGACCAGATCTGTCTGTTTCTGGACAAGCCCTCGTCCGTCGGCCACACAAAGGGCCCCATCACTTTGGACCAGGGGCTCTTTGCCCCCTCCCAGTGCTGCCCTTTGGCATGGAACCCCTGCCCTATTTTCTATGGGACTGAAGGGGGAACCACTCCCTTTAGGGGGAAAAGTGCACAGGCTCTGCGCCAACTCTTTGTCGCACGCTGGCTGTTTCGTTTGTATCCTCGCTTAGGGTTATGGGTCTTGGTGGCTAAGATTGTTGGAAGCCCGATTGCTGGCTCAGTGGAATATTTCCCACTGCATGTTTCCAACGCCTGAAAGCAAAACGCGCCAAGTACGCTCCCAGTTCTTTGTCACGGGCATCCTGCCTACGGAGACCGTATGTGAGAAGTGATGGCATTCTCTCTCTCTCATGGCCTCTGAAAGTCATGGGCTGAAGGTAGGGCCGTGCACCCGCCATCCTGTAGTGCCTGGTCTAATTATACCATCTCGTTAATGTTCACAGCAGCCAGCATTGTCCCCCGCCTCCCTGCCCCTGGCCAGGTAGTTCCCTCTGCCTAGAATGCAGTTCTCCCTCCTCTCCACTCTCTAAAACCAGCCGGATCCTCCCCCTGCAGAGCTCTTGGGGATATCCCTCCCATGTGCATCTCAGAGGTCTTGGTCACCTGTTCCCCTCTGCCCACTCTTTCACTCAGTGCCCACTCAGAGGCTCTTGACCATCAGGACTGCTACTTGGAGCCTGGCTGATTCCTTCATGATACTGTACCTGACCAAGCAGGTTTCCCACATTGATACTGGCTTCCCCGGGCCTGGCCCTATGGCCTAAATGTTGGAAGGTGGTGCTGGGCACACCTGAGGCAGGTGCAGGGTTTCTGACCACAGGGGCCAGTTTCTGGGCACCTGCCTCTGTTGGAACATCCCTGCTCATCCCATGTCCCCACCACCCCCCCTTCGCCCCAGCCATGAGCTCCTTGGGTTCCTCTCCCAGGAAGATCTGAGGCCCATGCACCCCACCTGGGCACCCTCCTCCCACTCTGACAGTGGGCTGCCCGCCCCAGGAGCAGCAGACCTTGCCCAGCTGGAGGTCGGAGATGGAGCAGGCATCAATGAAAGCCTGAGCGATGACAGAGAGGCAGGCGTCGATGTGGTCTGTCTTGTCAATGTCGAAGACAAACTGGGGGTTCTTCAGAATGTTTACCCAGAACCGGAGAGGAAGGCTATGGGATGGGAGTGATGGAGATGGGGTGAGGGGTGGGGCAGCAAAGGAAGTGGTCGTTGAGGGGTTCGAAGGAGGGAGGCAGCCAGGCCCAGAGGACAGGCTGGCTTTACCCCCTGCCCCCCCAAGGCCAGAGGGGCTTAGACCCAAGCCGGAACCTCCGTTTGTTCATCCATAGTGTTGATGATCATCTCTGCCAGCTGTAGCAGCTGAGGGGCCAAGAGCCGGGTTTCTGGCATGCAGCGGGCAGGACACTGGGGCAGGGGCTGCAGGCCCAGGCTACCTTCATACCCGCTCCCAACCCCCCACAGAACCTTCTGCTCTCACAAGGGAGCCTCAAGCCAAGTCCTGGTTCTCATTAGAAGAACCCCCCCCCCCCAACCCTGCCCTGCCTGGCAGCACATGGCTCCTCCTCCCAGCCCTTGCACGGCAGGAGGAAGTCCACCATTAGCTGGGGCCACTGAGCAGCCAGAAAGAGCTGAGGGAGGGCAGGGCCTGGATCTTTGGCCTTGGTCTCAGGAGGCCAGAGAGGGTTGGTAGTGCCCCCACCCCAGGGCCACCCACTGACTCAGCAGCTTGGAGTGGAGGACCCTCCCCCAGAGGTCTGAGAAGCCCCTGCAGCTGCACAGAAACTTCTAGGCATCATTTTTACTGAGGTTCAGGCTGAAGTTTTCAACAAGTTGTGGGGTTCTGTGACCTGGAAAGCCTTAAAGGAAGGCTATGAACCGGGTATAGGAGTCAGATCTCGTGGGTTTGAGCCCGGTTCTGCCACTGCAAGGGCTGTGTGATCTTGGGTGGGCACTGCTCTGTGAGCCTTGTGCTTCTCATCTGTCAAATGGAGCTGAGGGTACCCGCCCAAGAGGGGTGGAAGAGAGAAATGATGGTAAGGACAAAACTTATACAATGCTTGCTTTTAGTTAATTCTTACAATTAAGGTGGGTCACTTTTATTGCCCTGGTTTTACAGCTGGGAATACTAAAGCACAGAGAGGTGAAGTCACTTATCCAAAGTCACACAGCTAGGAAGCGGCAAAAGAGGAACTGAATCCAGGCAGGTGGACTGAGAGACCAGGGTCTGAACTGCTGCACTATTGCTGCCCACGTTGAAACAATGAAGCCGCACATCCCTCCCTGCCTGCCCGCCACCCACACACCATTGGCCCACCAACCTGTTGGTCTTCCATATGTGTAGAGTGTCAGGATCTGAGATCCCCCTCTTCTCAGCCTGCTCCTCCAGGAAGTCAAAGAAGTACTTGACGGCCAGTGGTGGCTTGTCTTCACGGATGCTCAGGATGGCCTTGAACAGGTCATCCAGAAACTTCTGCAGTGTGCCCTGCAGAGGAGTGGGGTGGCTACGGTCAGCCTAGGGCCATGTGGGGAGGGGAGTGTGCACCTCTCCTAGCTTCAGGGAGCTCGGAGTGCTTGGGATGGTGAATGGGAAAGCCATAATACTATCAGGCTGGTCACCTAACTTCTCTGGACCTTGGTTTTCTTCTCTGTGAAATAGGTTGGTGAAATTCTCCTCCCAGGGGTACTGAAAGGACTAATCCAAATACTGGAGCACAAAGCGGGGAATGGGTAAGGCCACCTGAGCTATGTGACCTTGGGGGCAGTACTGACCCCTCTGGGCCTCTGCTGCCCTGTTACTTTGGCTAATACAGAAGTTGTCTGTTAGGCACCTTTCATGGCTGTGAGCAAATCACTCCCCAGGAGGAGCACAAAGCCCTCAGCCTCTCGTGCAGGGAGCCTTTCTGCCCCCACAGAACTCTACCCCCCCACCATACCCAGGCATGTGCACATAGCTGGCCCGTTGACAGGGAGGAGAGGTGAGGCCCACCTTGGTGGACAGCAGGCGAGTCAGGTAGATCTCTGGTAGCACCTTCTTGCGGTGGCTCTGCCGGTGGGACTTCTTGGGCTCTGCCAGCTCGTCCGTGGGCAACACCTAGGAGGCCGGGAAGGGGGCCAGTCCAGCACCTGGTACCACCCTTGGCCATCCTGTGGGCAGTCTAATCCCACAACCCACAGGTATCTGGCTCCACATGCGCTTTGTGGTGCCCAAGGTATGAGGGTGATTCTGGGACCTACCCTCTGCTCCCTAGTCCCCAGCCTTTCCCAGGGCTGGGAATGTTTTCCCCAGAGGCCTAGGGTGGCAGGAAGCCAAGTCCACACCCGGTGAGGGCGGGCGCCCCCAGGGCCAGAGGCCGGGCACTTACCAGATGGAAATACTTCTCCGTGTCCAAGTCTTTCACTGTGAGATGGAAAACACAATAAATAAACAAGAGAGAGGAGGGGAGACAAACAGAAATGGAGACATTAAGATGGAGAGAAGCAGAGAGAGAGAGATCCAGAGAGACACCGAGAATGAGATAGAGGCAGTGAGAAACAGACACATGAGAAAGGAGAAACAGAGGGACAGAGAGAGAGTCAACAGATGGACAGGGGAAAGACCCTCAGAGGGGAAAAGGCTGGCTGCCCTCACCCCCTCCACTGCCCAACCCAGACCTCCTAAGTTGTGGGGACAGGCCCAAGGTCCTGCTCCTGACCTCAGGAGGGGACCCTGAGATGCCGGGAGCCGAGGACCCCATGCCTGGCAGCTGGGCAGCTGGGCCTGGGGAGCCTGAGGGTGTGGATGGGGGGTGAAATTGAGGCAGGGACACAGCCTGAAGCCCAGATGGACAGACCAGCTCCCCCTCCAGCCTGGCAGCTGCCCAGACCTCTTGAAACCACATCCCGCCCTTTTGGGGCCTCTCTCTGGCTGCCCGCAGGATACTAGCCTGAGGAGGCCTGGCCACAGGCCCTGCCCAAGCAGTACTGGGGCAGAGGGGCTGGCCTGGCCCTTGCCCCAACCAAGGAGACAATAGTCCGGCCCAGTCCTGCCTCTTAAAGCCTCAGGTTCCCTATGATGACTGCTCAGAAAGCCCAGGCCTGGCCTAGACACCCTCCCCATGTCCACCGGTGCTACCTCGGCCCAGTGTGTTGTCCTTCTTGTCTGTGAGGCTCATGGCCAGGGAGGCACCTTCGGGGATCTGACAGGAGGGGAGAGGCCGAGGTCAGAGGTCAGAAGTTAGGGAGGGTGGAAGTGGGGGATGGGTGGGGCCGGGGCCCTCACCTTGTAGTGGGCCAGTGTGTTGAGCTTCTTACGGCCATCTTCCACCACAGACGTGTCATCCAGGTCCCGGAGGATATAGCTCTGTGTGCTCGAGGCGAACCACTCTGGGGGCAGGGAGCAGGGTGTCAGGGGCGGGGAGCTGGCTGGAGGGCGCAGCACCAGCCTGGGCCCCCCAGGGAGAGGTCTCTTGCTCTCTCTGTGGAACCCAGGGCAAGCCATGCCTCTCTCTGAGCCTCTATTTTTCCATCTGTAGAATGGGGAGGAGCAAAAAGATCCAGAGGAGAGGGTATGGTGGGCACAGAGCAGGTTTAGAAATGTCCTCATTTTTGACATCGTTACTTTATTAATGCCAATGAAATAAAAGGTACCACGTGTGAAAGGGATCACATACCTTCCATGACCCCACTGTCCTTAGGTACAGACTCTGCCCTTCCAGGATCTGGGTGACTGAGTGCCTGCCCAACCCATCACCTACCCTATCCTGGCCCCGGCCTACCAGCCCTGGTGAGCAACCTGCTGTGAACAGTCACTGCACCTAGCACCTATTTATCATCAGAACCTGGTGCTTGCAACAGGGCCTGGACAGACCAGGTGCTATGAAAAGCCTGTGGTCATAGAACGAATGTTCTTAGCTTTTTGGTCTAACTAGAACTCCTATGCATCCTTCAAAACCCACTCCAACTCCCCCTCCTTGAGGAAGCTTTTCCTGAATACTTTTTGCTGTTGTTTGCAGCTTGCTCACACTGCAGTACCCGTCTCCCTGCCAGAATAGGAGCTCCCTGGTGATGGGCATCTTGTCTGATCATCCATCTCCATGTCCCCGGTGCCTCAGTTAACGTACATTCACTAACTGAAAGGAGTATACAACCAAGGCAAGGGACAGCTCCCGCTGGAGCAGCCCAAAGGCTAAGGCCCGCCACCCGGCCCCTGCCCACCGAGGTCAACGTCCTCCGCGCGTGGCCACTGAGAGTAGGGCACATTCTTGCAGAAGGCTTCCAGAATCTTCTCTTTGACCTGTGTCAGCGTGTCTGTGTCCATGGCCCGCACACTCAGCGAGTCCATGCCACAGCCCTGGAAGGACACGTTCAGGTTCTGCATGAGACAAGAGAAGACAGTCAGCAAGTCCCTTCCATCGCTACCCAGGGCCCAGGCAAGGCAACAGCCTGCCCAGGACGGCTGGGTCACGATTAAGGTCAGGATGCTCCGGGCATGCGGGTTCCCCTCCCAGTCAGCCTGGGAGATGGTTCCCACCTTGCTGCCCAGCTAGCTGCCCTGGTCCTGCCCAACTCACCCGGGGCTTGGCCTCAATGTTCTCCCGCAGCAGCCACTCCTCGTTGAGTGTGTAGCGGGCCTTGCCTGTGATGGCATCAATGGAGCCCTTGTTGATCTGCTGCTTGATGGCGCACAGGAGCAGGAAGAATGGCTCCCCAACTGTTTCCTGCGGTGTGCACAGGGCTATCAGAGGCCCAGCCTGCCAAGCCCAGCCCAGCCCGCACTGCCTCCCTGCCCACCCTCCATGTTCCAGGTCCCAAGCCTTTGGCCATGCTGTGGCTCCCACCTTGAATGCCTTTACCACCCCTTCCGCTAACACCTCCACACTGTGTAACATCCTCCTTTTGGATCCTGGTGTCATTCTCCCCACATCTCCCTGCCTCCTGTCCACTACACCCCCTCCCGCCCCCTGTGTCTACATGGATTCTAAGGTGGAAAACCACCGTCTGGGGGCAGGCACATTCATTTGGTCATCCCAGCAACTCTTCCAGGCATGGGATATCCCCCTCGCTGCTGAGGCTCAGAGAGGACAATCAACCTTCCCAGGGTCACCCAGTGGGGAGGTAGCAGAGCTAGACTCGTGCCCCCAGATCAGCTGGCTCCCAGGCCCGTGACTCTGCTAAGCCACCCAGGGTGCATTTAGGGAGAACTAGAACACAGAATGTGGTGTCAAATCACAAGCTGGTGAGTAGAGAGAGTCTTGGGCCAGGCTGGGCCTCATACCCGAACCCTCCCGCTAAGCCCTCAGACCTGAGCTTAGGGTTGCCTCTTCCAGGAAGCCACCTTGAGCCCTGTAACCGGGTCCAAGGCATCGGTGGTGGAGTGCCACTGTGTGGCATTTATCGCTCTGTATTTTTTTTTTTTAATTTTTTTTTTTCAACGTTTATTTATTTTGGGACAGAGAGAGACAGAGCATGAATGGGGGAGGGGCAGAGAGAGAGGGAGACACAGAATCGGAAACAGGCTCCAGGCTCTGAGCCATCAGCCCAGAGCCTGATGCGGGGCTCGAACTCACGGACCGCGAGATCGTGACCTGGCTGAAGTCGGACGCTTAACCGGCTGCGCCACCCAGGCGCCCCTATCGCTCTGTATTTTAATTGCCATTTCCACACCTGTCCGCTCCAAGCCTGGGGGAATCTTAAGGGCTGGGACTGGGCCTGATTTATCATGTGAACTCAGAGCTGTGGCCCAAAGGCACGCAAGGGAGGGTTTGATGACCAAGACAGCAATCTTCCAGAACAAAGCCCGGTGACAGTCTCTGTTCTGCCCTGAGCTTGCTCCGAGCCCCTACAGGAAGCCAGGCCAGGCCTTCCCTGAGCCTCAGTTCCCCTGCCTGTATAATGGACCCTCTAGGACTCTCCTTGCTCCCTGAGCCCCTCTTTCCTCATCTGCACAAAGATGACAGAGTTGACGTGACATGGGCTTGGGAGGTGGTGGTCCCCGCTGCCCTGGTGGTGCAGCTCCGCCCCCCTCACCCGCAGACAGCTGTACATGCAGATGGACATCCAGTTGGTGAGCATCTTCTCAACCACAGACTCTGTGCGCCGCAACATGAGCTTAGGGTTCTTGGCAGCCGAGGCGTCGATGAGGTCCACCAGCAGCTCCTTCATGATGCCCGTGTAGTACTCGAGCTTGCCGTGGAGCGCAATGGTCAGCAGGGAGGCCAGGCTGCACCTGCGGGTGGGTGTGGGGCATCAGCACTGGCTGCAGCCAGAGGCCCTGGGATCTGAGGAGTGGGAGGAGGGGGTGCCGGTGTTGCCTCGTGGGCCTGGCGAGCCCAGGTATGCCTGTGTGGGTGGTGCCTGGAGATGGGTGGGCACAGCTCAAACCCACCTGGAGAAAGGGCCACTTTCTCTAGCATCCACAGTAACCACTGTGCCCACGAGCCTAGACCTTGGGCATCCAGGCCCAGAAAAGTCAGGAAAGGGCCTGGTGCTGGGTAGATGCCCATTGCCTAGCGGGCAAGGTGATTTGCAAACTGCCCCACCCAACCCAGGATGGGCTGTGTGGCCTCTGACAGGCCCCTGTCCCTCTCCCAGAGCCTTGCAGCCTGACCTGTCACGCACTGCAAAGTCTTTCTGCTGCTCCAGCGCATGCACGAAAACAATGAGGAAGTGCTTATTGTTGAGCAATGAGGAGAACAGGCTGATCCCCTCTTCCATGTTGGGCCGGCAGCTTTCCGGGATCTGCGGAAGCAATTGGTGCTGGGGAGTCCACAGGGGTTTGGTGCCTCTACCAGGCCTAGGAGTCAGCACTTATAATGCCCTGAATGTCTCCTTGAATGCCTCCTGGGATGGGGAGCTCACCACCTTTTCATGGTAGAGGTCTCTTAACTCCCCATGACTGGGAATAACGGCTCAATTGAGCTGAAAAATGGGGCTCACAGAAGGTCAAAGGTGCCTGGAGGTAACCCAGATTCCTTCTACGTGAGAACCTCTCATTTTCCATTCTCTAAGCAGCAGATGGAGTGGGATATCCAGAAGGGCCCAATCCTCTCTCCTCACTACCTGGCTTAGGGTCAGCACTTACCACACCCTGAATGGACACTTGAATGCCTCCTGGGATGGAGGGCTGATTATCTTGCAATAACTGACTCCTTCCTCCCAACTCCTGGTGATTCGGACCCGTGGATCAGATGAACAGGAAAGCGGGGCCCAAAGAGGGGTGGGTTGGTTCTAAGTCATGCACCTGCATGGGGTACTCACCTTCCATTCTCCCAGCAATGGGTGGGTCTCCTGCACCGGGGCACTGCCCTGGGAGTTGAGGGTCTGGGAGGGCAGCACATAACGTTCTTCATAGAGAGAGGAACACTGTAGGGGCAGACCACCCCCCAGCATCTCAGCAGGGCTGCGTCTCCCCTCACCAGCACACAAGGGCCGCTCAACAAATGCAAAGGGATGCCTTGTCAAGGAAGAAGAGGCAGTAGGCCATGCGCAGGGCCTTAAGGGTCCAGAGACCCAAGGGGCTTCATGGGGGAAAGGAAAGGGTGGAACCTCACGACACAAGGTGTGGCAATGCACAAGGCTTAAGAGGAAGCAAAAGCAGCTCGGTGGGGAACGGGAGAAAGCGCAGAGAGGCCAGCGGGAACTACAGCGTGGCCTTGTTTGGGCTGCCGCAGGGTAAACAGTGCAGAAGGGCAAAAAGCAGGGTAGTGGACACCAACACATATGCTCTTGCTGGGCCCGGGAAGGGGGGGACAGGGCAGCAACCCCTGGAACGCAAAGAGGGGTGGGAGGCTTGAGGTAGAGTCCCGTGGGCAGGAGGAGGGGACGTGGAGACCAAAAGCCTGACTGGGAAGGGGCCCACCAGTGCTGAGAGAGGCTGGGGGGGCGGGCACTGGGGGCTAGGAGAGCCCCCTTAGTGAAGGGAGAGGCAGGCCCTACCCGCCAGGAGAGTGGGGCTAAGAGCCGGCTTCCATACGGACAGTTAAACATCAAATGAATAGAGAAGAAGAGTGAGAGGAGAAACTGGGACCCCTCCCTTGGCAAGCGAGGGCAGATAGCCAGGGCTGCCATAAATGCGCATGCAGGTTACGCATTGCTCAAGGGGTCCACGTAGCACCAAGTTTTCCCATCTGCTTAAAAGTGCCCTCTAGGTTGGCATGGCTCAGAAAAAGATCAAGAAACCCGTGAGGTGACTGGCAAGGGTGCCGGCTGACCTTAGGGAAGAAGGTGCGGGTCACAAAGTGCTTATACTCCAGGAAAGGGATGCCCTGGCTGCGGTTCAGCTCCTTGGTCAGATCAGTCATGTCTGTCTGCAGCTCGGCAAACCCTGGTGGATAGGCAGGGAGCTGTGAATAGATCCTGAACCCATTCCCCAGATGGGAAAGCCAAGGTCCACAGTCCCGCATGCTCCCCACCCACTACCTTTTCGGATTTCCTCTCGGATCTGAGATTCCATCTCCTCCATCTGCAGCAGAGTCTTCTGCCAGTAGCGCTCTGCACGGCGGCTCTTGGTACAGAAGACAAACAGGGCTGCAGGCAGTAGAGAGGCAGGTCAGGCCTGGAAAGCCCTTTGGAAAACAGTTGTCGGCACATGGCAGTGTGCACGGCCTGGGCCTGGAGTGAGAGGTCCTGCTGGCTTCCTGCTCCTCTGGGCAGGGTGTGGGAAGGTGGACGGTTGCCCCGGCCTACAGTCCTCCCCTCCCTGGTGGGCTGAAAACTCCTACAGGGTAAAGGGTTGGGGAACGCCCTGGAAAATAACTCTGATGTCCCATTCTTATAAAAAGAAGTGGTGTGTGTGTGTGTGTGTGTGTGTGTGTGTGTGTTTAAACTAGTGGTAAACATTATAAAATAAAGGTAGTGGGTCAAACACTTAGAAAGCAAGTATGAAGAGTAAGACAAAAGTAGTAAAATTAATTAAAATATGATAATTAGCTAAGAGATACATAAAACAGATGTAAAGTGTGTCATCAAAAATATAAAATGGGGGAGAGTAAAAATATAAAGCTCTGGAATGTGCTCAAAATTGACTTAATATCAACTTAAAAGAGACTGTTGTTATAGGGGTGACTGGGTGGCTCAGTTGGTTAAGTGTGCGATTTTAGTTCAGGTCATGATCTCGCTGTTCGTGAGTTTGAACCCCGTGTCGGGCTCTGTGCTGACAGCTCAGAGCCTGGGGCCTGCTTCGGATTCTGTGCCTCCCTCTCCCCCTGCCCTTCCCCTCCCCTGCCCATGCTCTGTCTCTCTCTCTTTCCAAAATAAACATCAAAAAAATTTTTTTAAAGAAACTGTTATAAACCTAAGATGTTATATGTGAACCTTGCAGTTACCACAAAGAAAAAACTTATATAAAATACACAAAAGAAAAAAATCTAAGCACACCACTAAAGAAAGCTGTCAGACCACAAGGGAAGAGATCAAAAGAAGTAAGGAACAGAGAAAAACTACAAAAATAGCCAGAAAATAATGAAATGGCAATAAGTATGTACCTATCGATAATTACTTTAAATATAAATGGACTGAATTCTCCAATGAAAAGACATGGATGAACGGATACAAACCAACACAAAAACAAGATGCATCTATCTGCTGCCCATGAGAGACTCATTTCAGAAGTGTGGGGACACAGGCTAAAAGTGAAAAGAATATTCCATGCAAATGGAAACGTAAAAAAAGCTAAGGTAGCAATACTTCCATCAGACACAATAGATTTTAAAACAGAGTCAATCCAACAAGAGAATATAACATTTGTAAATATTTCTGCACCCAACATGGAAGCACCTAAATATACAAGGCAATATTAACAAGCCTAAATGGAGAAGCAGACAACAACATAATAATAGTCGGGGACTTTAACACCCCACCTGCATCAATGGATAGACAACACAGACAGAACATCAATAAGGAAACATCATCCTTAAATGACGCACTGGACCAGCTGAACTTAACAGATATATACAGAACACTCCATCCAAAAACAGCAAGTGACACCTTGCTCAGTCTGGGTGGCTCAGTCTGTTGAGCATCTGATTCTTGATTTTGGTTCAGGTCATGATCTCATGGTCGTGAGATAGAGCCCCATATCGGGCTCTGCACGGGCCTGAAGACTGCTTAAGAGTCTTTCTCTCCCTCTCCCTCTCCCCTGCCCCTGCTCACATGCACTTTCTCCCTCTCAAAATAAAATAAAATCTCAGGGCGCCTGGGTGGCTCAGTTGGTTAAGCATCTGACTTCGAATCAGATGATCTCACAGTCCATGCGTTTAAGCCCTGCATCAGGCTCTGTGCTGACAGCGCAGAGCCTGGAGCCTACTTCAAGTTCTGTGTCTCCCTCTCACTCTGCCACTCCCCTACTCACGCTCTCTCTCTCTCTCTCTCTCTCTCTCTCTCAAAAATAAGTAAACATTAAAAAAATTTAAATAAAATCTCAAAAACCGCAAAATAGGGGCGCCTGGGTGGCGCAGTCGGTTAAGCGTCCGACTTCAGCCAGGTCACGATCTCGCGGTCCGCGAGTTCGAGCCCCGCGTCGGGCTCTGGGCTGATGGCTCAGAGCCTGGAGCCTGTTTCCGATTCTGTGTCTCCCTCTCTCTCTGCCCCTCCCCCGTTCATGCTTTGTCTGTCTCTGTCCCAAAAAAAATAAATAAAAAACGTTGAAAAAAAAAATTAAAAAAAAAAACAAAACGCAAAATACATAGTCTTTTCAAGTGCACATGGAACATTCTCTAGGATGGGTCACATATTAGGCTACAAAACAAGTCTCAATAAATTTAAGAAAACTGAAGTAATATTCAACATTTCTGACCACAACAGCATGAAACTAGAAATTAATTACAAGTAGAAAATGGGAAAAGACACAAACATGTAGAGACTAAGCAACATGTTACCGAACACCCAATGAGTAAATGAAGAAACCAAAGAGGAAGTAAAAAAAAAAAAAAAAAATACATGGAGTCAAATGAAAACAGAAGCATGGCAGTCCAAAATCTTTGGGTTGCAGAAAAAGCCATTCTAAGAGGGAAGTTCGCTAGTGATACAGGCCTCCTTCAGGAAATGAGAAGTCTCGAATGACCTAACTTTAAAGGAACTAGAAAAAGAACAAAGCCCAAAGTTAGTAGAAGGAAGGAAATAAAGATCAGAGGAGAAATAAATGAAATAGACTGAAAAACAATAGAACAGACCAATGAAACCGAGAGCTGGTTCTTTGATAAGAAACAAAATTGACAAACCTTTAGCCAGACTCATCCAGGAAAAAAAAAAAAGGACTAAATTAAATCAGAAATGAAAACGGAGAAATTGCAACTGATACCACAGAAATATAAAAGATAACACTGTACGTTACACACAAAGAAATTAGACAACTGAGAAAAAATGGATAAATTTCTAGAAATATACAACCTTTTAAGACTGAATAATTAATAGAAAATCTGAATATATCGATTACTAGTAATGAAATTAAATCAGTAATTTAAAAACTCCCCAAAACACAAAAGTCCAGATCCAAATGGCTTTACAGGTGAATTCTATCAAACATTTAAAGAAGAGTTAATCCCAATCTTCCTGATATTATTCCAAATAACTGAAGAGAAAGGAATACTTCCAGACTCATTTTATAAAGTCAAAACCAGATAGAGACTACAAAAAAAGAAAATTATAGGCCAATATCACTGATGAACAAAGGTGCAAAAAATATGCAAAAATATTAGCAAACCAAATTCAACAATACATTTAAAAAATTGTACACCATCGAGGTGCTTGAGTGGCTCAGTCAGTTAAGTGTCTGACTCTTGATTTTTGGTTCAGGTCATGATCTCACAGTACAAGGGATCAAGGCCTGCATCAGGCTCTGCGCTGACAACATGGACTCTGCTTGGAATTCCTCTCCCTCTCTCTCTGCCCTTCTCCCACTCATGCTCTCTCTCTCTTTCAAAATAAATAAATAAATAAATAAACTTTAAAAAAAAGGATCACACACCATGACTAAGTAGGATTCATTCCAGGAACACAAGGATGGTTCAACACCCACAAATCATACAACATGATACACCAAATTAACATGAAAATGAAGCTAGAAATCATATGATCATCTCAATGGACGCAGAAAGAGCCTTTGACAAAATTCAACATCTACTTATGATAAAAACTCTCAACAAAGTGGGTATAGTGGGAATGTACCTCAACATAATAAAGGCCATATAGGACAAACCCACAGCTAATATCAAACTCAATGGTGAAAAGCTGAAAGCATTTCCTCTAAGATCAGGAAGGATGGCCATTCTCATCAATCTTATTCAACATAGCACTTAGAAGTCCTAGCCACAGCAATTAGGCAAGAAAAAGAAATAAAAGACATCCACATTTGAAAGGAAGAAGTAAAACTGCCACAGTTTGCAGATGATATAACATATGTAGATAGTCCTAAAGATGCCACCAAAAAACCATTACAACTATTAAACGGATTCAGTTAAGTCACAGGATACAAAATTAACATACAGAAATCTACTGTGTTTCTATATACTAATAAAGAACAATTCAGAAAAAGAAGTAAGAAAACAATACCATTTACAACTGCACCAAAAAGAATAAAATGCCTAGGAATAAATTTAACCAAGGGGGTAAGAAATCTGTACTCTGAAAACTGTAAGACATTGATGAGAAAAACTGAAGATGACACACAAAAAAAGGAGAGATATACCATGCTCATACCTTGGAAGAAGTATTGTTAAAATGCCCATACTACCCAAAGCAATCTACAGATTCAATGCAATTCCTATCAAAATACCTATGTTATATTTCACAGAACTAGAATAAAGTATCCTAAAATTTTCAGGAAACCACAAAAGACCCCAAATAGTCAAAGCAATCTTGAGAAAGAAGAACAAAGCAGGAAGGATCATGCTCCCATATTTCAAACTATACCACAAAGCTATTGTAACCAAAACAGTACAATACTGGCACAAAACCAGGCGTATAGATCAATGGACTAGAAGAGAATCCACAAATAAACTCATCCTTGCATGGCCAATTATTCTTCAACAAAGGAGGCAAGAATATACAAGGGGGAAAAGACAGTCTCTTCAATAAATGGTGTTTGGAAATCTGGGCAGTCACATGCAAAAAGAATGAAACCAGACCACTTTCGTACACCATATACAAAAATAAAGTCAAAGTAAATTAAAGACTTAAATGTGAGGCTTGAAACCATAAAACTTCTAGAAGAAAACATAAGCAGCAAGCTCTTGGACAGCAGTCTTAGCAATATTTTTTTTGGCTATGTCTCCTCAGGTGAGGACAACAAAAGCAAAAATAAACAAATAGGATGACATCAAACTCAAAAGCTTTTGGACAGTGAAGGAAACCATCCACAAAATAAAAAGGCAACCTATTAAATGGAAGAGGATACTTGCAAATGATACATCCGATAAAAGGTTGATATCCAAAATATATAAAGACCCATACAACTGAATAACAAAAACCAAACAACCTGATTAACAAATGGGCAGAGGACCCGAGGAGACGTTTTTCCAAAGACGACACAGATGGCCGACAGACACATGTAAAGATGCTCGACATCACTCATCGTCAGGGAAATACAAATCAAAACCACAATGAGATAGCACCTCACACCTGTCAGAATGGCTCGGATCAAAATGATAAGAAATAACACGTGTTGGCAAGAATGTGGAGAAAAGGAAGCCCTGGTAAACTGTTGGGAGGAACATAAATTGATGCGGCCACTATGGAAAACAGTATGGAGGTTCCTCAAAGATAAAAATAAAACTGTCCTAGGAGCCAGCAATTCCACTTCTAGGTTATTCATCTGCTGAAGAAAACAAATATACAAATTCAAAAAGATACATGCATCCCTATGTTCACTGCAGCATTATTTACAATAGCTAAGACGTGTAAGCAAGCTGAGTGTCCCTGGATAAATGTGTGGATAAAGAAGTAATGGTAGGGGCGCCTGGGTGGCGCAGTCGGTTAAGCGTCCGACTTCAGCCAGGTCACGATCTCGCGGTCCGTGAGTTCGAGCCCCGCGTCAGGCTCTGGGCTGATGGCTCGGAGCCTGGAGCCTGTTTCCGATTCTGTGTCTCCCTCTCTCTCTGCCCCTCCCCCGTTCATGCTCTGTCTCTCTCTGTCCCAAAAATAAATAAACGTTGAAAAAAAAAATTAAAAAAAAAAAAAAAAGAAGTAATGGTATACATACATAAAATATTACTCAGCCCTAAAAAAGAATGAAATCTTGCCATTTGTGACAACATGGATGGACCTAGAGGGTATTACACTAAGAAATAAGTCAGAGAAAGACAAATGTTCTGTGATTTCACTTATATGTGGAATCTAAAAAAACAAAACAAACAAAACAGAAACACTCATAGATACAGAAAACAATCTGGTGGTTGCTGGAGGGGAGGGATGTGCAGGAATAGGTGACATAGGTAAAGTGGATGAAAAGGTTCAAACTTCCACTTATAAAACACATGTCTTGGGGATGTCATGTACAACATAGGGACTATAGTCAATAACATTATAAGAACTTTGTATAGTGACAGAAGGCAACTACATCAAAATACTGAATCACTGTGTTGTGCACCTGAAACTAACATAAAATTATATGTCAGTTAAAATAAAACAGGGGTCTCCCAGGCTCAGGATCCTTGCCAGGTACAGTGGCACACGTGTGTAGTCCCAGCTACTTGGGAAGCTGAGGCAGGAGGATTGCTTGAGCCCAGAAGTTCTGGGCTGTGATGTGCTATGCCGGTCGGATGTCCGCACTAAGTTCGGCATCAGTATGGTGACCTCCCGGGAGCGGGGGACCATCAGGTTGCCTAAGGAGGGGTGAACCGGCCCAGGTCGGAAATAGAGGAGGTCAAAAAAAATAGGGGTGAACAGTGGCTTTCTTTGGGTGAGAGAATTATGGGCGATTTCTTCTCTTTCTGCTTTTTACCATTTTCGATTCTTTCTACGATGACCGGGTGTTAACTTGTGTATTATGAAACATTTAAAAGGTGACACGGTAGTATTATATTATAATCCCTTACTGGGGTGGGGAAGGGGGAAATATACACACACACAGATGACCCTTGGACAGCTGGGTTTGAACTGCACAGGCCCACTTACCTGCAGATTTTTAAAAATAAATGCAGTGAGTACTGAAAATGTATTTTTTTCATCCTTGTGATTTTCTTAATAACATTTTCTTTTTTCTAGTTTACTTTATGGTAAGACTATAGTATATAATACTATATATGTGTGTGTGTTGTGTGTGTTGATTATTTATGTTATTGGTAAGGCTTCCAGAAACAGGAGGCTATTAGTAGTTTTGGAGAGAGTCAAAAGTTATACATAGATTTTGGACTGTGGGGGGGGGTCAGTGCCCCCAGCTCCGTGTTGTTCAAGGATCAACCGTATCACCTTTACAACCATCAGTTTAATAGTGGGATAGCCTACCAAATGTGTAGGTTAAGCTTCCCTTTTAAGCTCCTCCAGTAGCCCCTTACTGGTTCCGGGACAAGGTTCCAAGTTCCTCTGCCAGGCAGTCAGGGCCCACAGCCTGGACCCAGCGCATCCCCCAGCATCTATCATCCTCCACCCACCTGTGCCGCAGCCAGGGCACATCTCTCAGTGAGTAACCCACCACCAAGCTTTTGTTTCAGCTGTGTCCCCAGCCCATCACTCCTCTTCTCCTATCTGCCAGTCTTCTGAGGGGCTGGGACAAGGTGGGGGCAGGTGTGCCCTCCAAGGTGTCACGAGAATAAGTCTCCTTACCAACCACAGAAAGCAGCAGCAGGACACTGCAGATGACGATGGACACAATGATGGCGGTCTCACTGCCCCCCAGCTGCAGTGTGGCAATGGTCTGGTTGAAGTTCCCTACCTGGATCTGGGCAGAGGCGGGAGGAGGGAGCTGTAGCTTTCCCGGACTCGTGCTTTGGCTCCTCTCCTCACTAGCTGTGGGGTCCTGGGCAAGTCACCTAACCTCTTTGAACCTCAGAGGCCACATCTATAAACACAGAGATAACCAGGCCCACTTCCTGGGGATGCTGTGAGGGCTAAAGGAGATGATGCTTGGCTAGCCCTGGCAGAGAGGGGAGACTCAATATGGGCTGTGTTTATTACTACGGCCTGGGAGGGGCAGTGGAGGAGCCGAAGGCAAGGCAGTTCACAGGGCCTGGCTGCTGTCCCCAAGTATCTGGAGTACTGTCTGATGACCAGGGAAACAGGCAAAGGCTGAGGATTCAGAGGGCATAACTGGGACTGGGGTGCAGGTGAAAGAGAGCTTTGGCAGTCAGACCCGTCCTGGGCGGCATGTGCTGCCTTGAGAGGGAAGGGGTTTCCCATCCCAGGAGGCATGCAAGCAGGTACAGCATAGAAAAGGTCTCATTTCTGGCCCCTCTCGGCACTCCTCCTGTATCCCTCCCCTCCGTGACTCTGCACGTGACTGGCAGCCCAAACTTGATGTGGAGCATCAAGTGGAACAAGGGAGACTTCTAACGGCCTCTGAAAGTCCAGCCCCATCAGGCCTATCTGGGGCCAATCACTGCCCTGGAGCAGGTGACTAAGTTCTTGGGCCTCATCTGTCAAGTGGGGATGTAAAACTCCACTTGGCGTCATCCACTGAGCACGACAACACTTAGCTCTGATACGCTGGGTGAGGGGCAGGGCTGGGGGCCAGGTCTGCCTCCACCTGGGGTTCCCCGTTCACTCACTGTGATGGGCAACTGCCCCTCGGCCGTGCCCAGGGACTCGTTGACCGAGCAGTGAATGACTCTATCCGAGACGATCTGGATGTCACAGGCCACTTGGCCTATTTTGATCCGGTACTCGTGGCTCTCGAGCCCTAGGCTGTCCTGCTCCTTCTGCAGGAACAGAGAGGGAGTGCTTGCTGAGGTCTGCGGCTGAGCCCGGCCCCGCTCACTCCCGCACTGGTATCCGCTGGAACTCACATGGATGACCAGGGTGAGGGGCTCCCCGGGGTGGTGCTTGATCCACTTCTCCCTCTTGGCCGTGGAGAACTGTGGGTCAGGGAGGTAGTCCAGGCGGAACCTGCTGCCCCGCCGGGCCTCCTGGGGGTCCAGCAGCTCCTCGGCTACAGCCGCCTCATCGGTGTAGGCCCTTCCATTGATGAAGAAGTCTACCGGTGCCGATGCATTGCTCAGGGCCCCAGGGGACGGGCAGGTGATTAGGGTGGAGTTGAGAACTTTGCAGAGCTGGTAGGGAAGGGCCAGGGCCAGGGCCAAGGTTGAGGATGGACAGACGGGCAGGAGAAACGGGGAGAGATTGAGGTTTAAGGAGACAGAGAGAGAGAGGGAGAGACAGAGAGGCAGAGAGAAGACAGATACAGCAGCGTGAGAGTCAATCAGGGCTACTGGCCGCTCCCCACCCACCTTGGTCCCAGCCCCCTCACCGTGGGCTCCCGGCCAATATGGTGCACAGCCATGGACACATTCTGCACCATGTGGAAACGCTCGCCAGCCACCGTGATGGTCCTGCCGCCACTGTGGGATACAGCGAGCCCTGTCAGCCCACCCACAGCCCTAGAGAGTGAGCTCAGCCAGAGGTCAGGGTCTGGGGTCTCACCTGACAGGGCTGCGGCGGGGACTGATGGCTGTGATGACTGGGTTCTGCATGTACTGGAAGGTGAGGTTGCTGTGCACACAGCCCCGGCGCTCAAAGCGCACACACACGGACACGGGGGCCGGCAGGGCACCCTCGGGCACCGTGCAGGTGATGCTGGTGTCCATGCGCCTGTGGGAGGGCAGCGGCACTGTCAGCACGGCCCCCACCTCCTGCTGCTTGCTCCTGCCTGCCCCATCGCCCAGGGCACAAGCCCGCATGCCTGGCCTGGATAGGCCTCCTCGACTCGCCCCAACCTGGTCTTCTGCCCCCTCGTACAGGAATCTGTTGTTTGCACATACCCACTGCCACATCTTTGCTCAGGCTGTCCTCCCCACCTTCAACACATTCGCTTTTCCTCCAGCCCTGCCCGTGTGTTCCAATTCTGCCCCATCCCGCCTCATGCAAGAAGCCCTCCCAGAGTCCCTCTCTCAGAGCTGAGGAATGGCTCTGAAAGAACCAGCTTTTTTCCCAGTCTCAGATGTTTCTATTTCCTGCGGGAGTGTCTGCTTTCCCGAGAGCTGAGACTTTGCTGGGCTCTTCTTGGTGTCCCCAGCAATGCCCATCAATGGGGCCTGGTACACAGTAAGTGCATAATAAAGACAGAGGTATTTCATCAAAAGGCTCTGGACCACACCCGTGGGCCAGCCAGAGGAGCTCCGAATGTATATGACCATCACATTTTTCACAGCAGAGGTCACTTATGGAGCTCCTACTGTATGCCGGGCACAGAGTACTACTCACAATTACTGTTCTTACCAGATAAGGAAACTGAGGCTCAGAGAAGGGAAGGGGCTTGGCCGAAGGGACACAGCTGGTGAAAACCCGAGTGATGCTTGGTGCAAGGATGTCATTCCACCCTTCCAGCCCCCAGCCCTCCAGTTTCCCTGGGCAGGAAGGGGTGGCCCAGGCCCAGGGGCTTACACGAGCTCCGTGCAGGGCTCTGTGTCGTTCACCAGGACTTGGAGCTCGGAGCCCACATGGAGGTCGCTCCCGTGGATTGTGATCCTGGTGCCCCCTGCCTTGGGGCCCTTGTCAGGCTCTAGGAATTGAACCTGGGGCAGCTGTGAGGAGGAAGACAGGGGGTCAGGCCTCAGGCCACCCCCCAGGTGTGTGTCTGGTGGGGTGGGCAGGAGAGTGGGTTCAGCCTCCCTTACCACGTAGGAGAAGCGCTCCCGTGACTTGCCCTCTTTAGAGGCGTTCACCGTCACCACGTCTGAGAATGCCTCTGGGGCTGGCCCTGTAGCGCACACAATCCTGGGGGGAGGTAGCTTGGGTCAGGAGAGCAGCTGGAGGGTCTCAGGGGCTGGGTAAGCAGCACCTGGGTTCTCTCTTGAATGATACTACCCCCCCCACCCCGGCTATACCCCGAGGGTATGTGGGCTCTCCACCCTTGCCCTCAGCTTCCCGCCTCTCCGACTCACAGCTGGGACTGCCATTTGGCTGGGACAGCCAATGGCATCACCTACATCAAAATACTGAAACCATTCCCTATCAGCTGGAAAACAGCCACTCTGAAACCCCGATGTCACCCTGATGCCAGGCTCTTCCCCAGGACTACCCACCTCCCCTGCCCGCCCCGCCTGACTTTCCCACAATTCTACAACTATGTGACAAAGGGGTGAGATAAGATGGTCTCTTGGGATCTGAACATTCTCCAACCATGAGGACATTTGTTGGGCTGGTAGACTGATAGCTTTTCTGCAAGCCTGACTTACAGCTCCCCCAGCAAAGGAAATCAGCTCACCCCCTGCTTTTCTACAGCCCCTCTGGGCCAGGCCCCACAGCGGTAGGCTCAGACCTCTGCACCACACCAGCAGCCCCACACTTTGTTAACTACAAGGTTTTTGTTGCTTTTTTAAAAAAAATCAATGCAAGGCTTCTATGGAAGTCCGGCTGTTCTGGGGGAACCTGGGAGGGCCTCCCAGAGCAGCAGGTGTTGAAGTGGGAACTTGAAGGATATGGAGAAGCGTCCAGAGTAGAAAAGGGCGGAATGCACAGGGGTGGGTAATGGCTTCAACAAGGTCTGGAAGACCTTGTGCCACTTCTAGTGAGTGGCAGGGTGCTGAGGAGGGTGGGAAGGCAGAGGGGAGAGGGGAGGGCAGAGCTGTGGTTGGCACTGTTGGGAGGGGCGGGGGGGACGCTAGAGGTCATTCAGAACAGCCCTGGGGACTGCCACTACTCACTCCTCCGACACAGTGTATCTGTCAGCCAGTGGCTCACAGGCCACGCTGCCAATCCACACGCCATGGGCCACGTCGCTAAGCCGCCGGCCTAGGTTCCTGCCTCGGATGGTCAACAGGGTCCCGCCGTCCAAGGGGCCACTCAGGGGCTCAATCTGCCAGGTGACCAGAGGACGAATGATGTTCTGAGGCTGGGACGTCAGCAGCTTTCCCCACCCACTGCTGCACACACCCAGGCAAGTGCACGTACACCTGCTGCTCAGGAGGAGGTACGGAGGCTCTGAGGGGGTGGGGGCCGCTGCTCACTGGACAGGTCACGGGGGCTGCCAGTGAGGATGTGCCCACATGGGTCTGGGGATGTGAGTGTGCAAAGTCAATGACACCTGCGGAGGGTGGGGGCTTCTGTGGACAACGCAGTCTGCTCCCAGTGGCCATGTCTGACCACATGATCTCGCAACCCAGCCAGAGCTGACTGGGTCAGGGATGGGCACCTGACCCAGCCTACGCCAATGAGAATCCTTCCGCCGGACTTCGTCTTAGCTAAAACTCAGGCTCGGTTGTGATTGCCGGCCTCACTTATCACCATACCAGCAGGGTTTCCCCGACCTCACCATAAAAACTAGAGGCTGGGGGCACCTGGGGGGCTCTGTCAGTTACACGTCCGACTTCGGCTCGGGTCACAGTCTCACGGTTTGTGTGTTCGAGCCCCACATTGGGCTGTCTGCTGTCAGCACGGAGCCCGCTTCAGATCCTCTGTCCCCCTCTGTCTCTGCCCCTCCCTTGCTTGCTCCCTCTCTTTCTCTCTCTTTCAAAAATAAACATGAAAAGAAAACAACTAGAGACTAGCGCTAGCATCTTTTCCGGCCCAGACTCCCTGCTTCACTCTATTTTTCTCCATAGCACTTATCGCCTTCTATATATAAATTATTTATTTCCTTACTTATTACTGCCCACCCTCCTCCCCCACTAAAACATTAGCTCCGTGTTGGGGTGGCACTTTGTTCACTGCTGTGTCTCCAGCACCCAGCGGCCCTGGCACCCAGCAGGCGCTCCCCAGGTGATCCTGCATGCATACGGCTGGTTATGTGCAAGCACGTGTGTCACAGGTCTGAGAGCCCGTGTGGGGCGCTGTGTGTCGCACACGCAGGCATGCGGGTGCGACAGGCCTCCGTGGGTGGGGGTGCTTACCGCGCGGATCTCGGGGGCGGGGCAGGTGCCAGGCAGGGGCTGCAGGGGCCCTCGCAGGCGGCAGCCGTCACTCCACACACACAGATGTCCCAGGTCCTCCCGGCCTAGGCACTGAGAACAGTCAGGGCTGCCCATGGCGCAGTTATAGACCTCCACTGGGAGAGACACAGAGACAGCATGGGTCAGCACCCCCCGTCACCACTGTGCCCTTTGCATTCACTCACCATCACCCAGAGGTGGGTTCTGGTTCTCCAAACTCCCCAGAGCCTTTGCTAAGCACAGTGCAGCCACAGCCTCATTAATAGTATCTGTCCACACCATGATTCTACCAGGTGGGAGCTCTTTGTTTGTTTGGGGTTTTTAAAATTTTTTAATGTTTATTTTTGAGAGAAAGAGAGAGAGAGAGAGAGAGAGAGAGAGAGAGACCGACCGACCATGAGCAGGGGAGGGGCAGAGAGAGGAGGAGACACAGAATCCAAAGCAGGCTCCAAGCTCCAAGCCATCAGCACAGAGCCCAACGTGGGGCCTGAATCCATGAACTGGGAGATCATGACCTGAGCCAAAGTCAGATGCTTAACTGACTGAGCCACCCAGGCACCCCAGCAGGAGCTCTTTATTAGCCCCATTTGACAGGTAAGAGACCGAGGCTCAGAGGGGAGGACTGACTTGCTCAAGGTCACAAAGCCTGTGAGCGGCAGGCCCGAGATTCACACCCAGGCCTGGGTGGGTCTGTTTACCCACCAGTGGGGCTCTGGGATGCTAGGGGATCACTGAGCAATGTGGGCAGTGGGCACCAGGGCCTCAGACCCTCGGAGTGGCCCAAGCAGGAGTGCTGGGAGGGTTCTTCAGGGTCTTGGGTATGCAGGTTGGTTCTTCTAGAGTCTGTCTCTGGGACCTTCATGGTGGGGACAGGGGGGCGGATGGTGGTGCCATATCCACTAGGGATATCTGAGGCTCCCCATGAATAGACAGACTCTTAAAGAATTGATTCAATATGTATAATAACAGTAAGGACACCAATCGCCATTTGGGGCGTGCTGACTGTGCCCCAGTCACAACTGTAAGATCTGTGTGCATCGTCTCAGCAAATCCTCACCAAGCTTTCTGTAAAAGGGCCTGTGCCTCATGTCACATGGCTGAGAAACAGAAGGCCAAGCAAGCGCCTGAAGCTGCACAGCCATCGGCATACAGATGTCCAGCCCACAATAGCTGTTCAATGAATAAGAACTGAGTGACCAGGTACAGAACGGCAAGGCTGGGATCTGAGACCCTGTGTGTTAGGGAAACACAGGGCGGGACATCTGTGACTGTGCGGTGGGCACTGGATAAGTCCCTCAAGGTAGAGCCCCACCCATTAAGGCTGAATCCCCAGTGGCCATAGGGCCGTAGGGGCTCCCACCTGTTATGGGGTCAGGGCTGTCCAAGAATCGGGCTGGCTGCCCCTTTAGTTGGAGGCTGAGTGGAAACATCTGGCTCTTCTGGGTCGTGTGCAGCTGCAAAAGGACAAGAAAGAGCATGAGGGGTGTGAGTGGTGTCTAGGTCTCTGCTGGGGGGAGGGGATGCATGTCATGGAGACAGAAGAGGGCAGGGCTGTTGAGGATAAGGGGATCAAAAGGAGGAGGGGGATAAGGTGGGAAGGAAGGAGTATAGCGTCTGGACTTATGCAGGCCTTCCTACCGCCCGCCCCCCCCCCCCCCCCCCCCCCCCGCCCAGAGCCACATCACTTACCACCACTTGGTTGCAGTGTGCAGTAGATTCATTCACCCATACGGCTTCAAAGATCTCCTCCGGCCCAAAGCTACATTCTAGGGCTGCACCCTAGGAGAAATGGGGTTGCTGAGGAGAGGCAGATCAGCACCCACTGCTCTCTAACTCCAACTTGTCATGGACTGCTGCCCAGAGTAGTGGGCTGAGCCCTTTTATCAGGCCCCTACTCCTCCAGAATGTCCTTCCTGGCCTTCAGGTCCAATGATGGAAGGAGGGAGGCAAGGAGTACATGAACACCTGGAACCTGTTGCTCCCCATGCGACTAAAAGCTTCACCAATATCTCCCGATGGCCTAAACCAACGGCCTTTTACCCGGCTCATAAAAATCCAATTCTTTAGCATGACTGCCATTCAAGGTTCATCCCAGTAAGACCCCACCTGTTCTTTGACTCTTACTACCCCCCACCTCTGTCCCCCAGGGCCGATGCCCCAGCCACAGCAGGACACTCTTGGACATGGCACAGGCTGCCCTGCCCCTGGGCCTTTGTCCCGGCTGTTCCTCCTACCCAAACAACTTGTCTCCCCTTTAGCCACCCAGCAAAACACAACACAGCCCTCAGCATCCAGCTCAAATTGTCTCATGTTCCAAAGACTTCCCAGAGCCCCCTTAAATCAGGTGGGTGCCCCTCATTTGATCATTCATTCATTCATTTAGCAATGAATATTTGGGTGCATGTTAGGGGCTCTAGGAGGCTCCTAAAGCCTGCCTGCACGCTGTATGTTGAGGACCACCCTTATCTCCCTGCCCAGGCTCTTTTTACACTGGTCTTGCCACCCACTGGGAAGGGTTAGGGTTGGGTCTCAGCCCCTGTGACACCTCCAAGGGCAGTGGGTGGCAGTAAAAGAGCTCAGGTTCCATCGGTTTGAATCCTACCTTCTGCCTTTCCTAGCTGTGCAACCCTGTGCAAGTGGCTCTCCTTTCTGAGCCTTGGTTTCCTAAATTTTGCAATGGAAACACACATTCCTACTCTGCAGGGTTGCTGGGGAAACGAGATCATGTATCTTTAGTGGGTTGCACACTGTGGGTGACTAATATACGCTGGCTGTTAGTATGCAGGAGGTGCTCAATAAATGTTTGTTGACTTAAATACACAGGCCCCAACTCCCCAGTCTTATCTTGCCCAACACAGGCCTCCAGGGAACAGTATCAATAAATATTTGCTGACTGAACAAACTCAGGTTTCATGTGTATTAGTCCAGCCTCGTGGCAGGACTTCCTGTTTATGTCCCTGTTGTTAGCACATGTGACACCCTGAGGAGAAAGCAGGTCAGCACACCCCTCCCCTCTGGCCTACCCCCTCTCCCGCTTCACTCTGAAGCTAACACAGGAAGGTGGCTATTGACAGGGCTGCAAGCACATTTGCCCATGCTGAGCCAGAAGGTGGGTCAGCTCAGGCTTCAGCCACTCAGCATAGCAGGCCCAGCCTGTCCTGAGGCTCCCCAGAGTACAGGCTCAGCAAACAGGAAGGGGGCTCTGCCCCTTCCTGCCCTTAGTGTTCTAGAAGCAGGTCGAGGGCCAGGATCACTGAGGCACACTGGGGGCAGACACATGCCTCCTGGTTACGGGACCCGAACCCAGGGCTTGGGCCTCCCCACGCCAGGCTCCTGTAGCCCCAGGGAGCAGCACCGCCCTTCATACCAGACCAGGCCCCTTCATACTCCTGAGGCTCTGTTCCAACCACTGCAGGAGGGAGTCTGAGGGCTGAGGGCACTGCCCACACAGAGCTCCAGCCCCAGCCACAAGGCTGCCTGACACATCCCAGATGCCTGGCACGTGGCCCCCACGTGCGACAGCTGTCACAGGCCTTCGCTCCCCCTTGGAAGCAACAGATGGCGAGTCCCTAGGAGCTGGGGAGGGGGATGGCTGGCACACTTCCAGAACTCGTCAACGCTTCCCACCAAGATGCTCTTCCAGGAGGGACCCAGAAAGGAGCTGAATCTCCTCCTCCCCATGCGTGGGTGCAGAGGTGACGGCAGATTGTAGGGAAGAGCACTTTCTCAGGAGTCCAGTGCTAGGGTGCAAGTCAAGCCCTACGTCGTGTACCTAGAGTCATCTACTTCTCCTTTCTGGATCTCATTTTTCCCATCTGGATAATGGGGAATAGGGCAGCACAGGGGTTGTCTGGACATTCTTCAGGTAAGACATGTCAGCCATGAACTGAGGAAATGTGTGCAGAATAACAAGTCAGCCTAGGGGGTAGGGCCGGCAGGACATGGACAGTGCCCAACCATGGGCTGCAGCCCAGCTATGCCAGGAGAGCTTTACAGAGTAGGGGAGTCTGGGGGTCCTGGCCAGGGTTTCCCTCAGGAGCTGTTAGCAGCTTGCTGTCCCTTGGGCTGGGCCCTCCCCATCCACTTCCCTTTCCTCTAACCCCCTGCAAACACAGTGGGGCTCTCTCAAACAGAATCTGGAAACTCAGAGAAACAAAACCAAGGTGTGGGTGGAGGGACCAGAGCATGGGTCCTCATCCAGAACAGCATTCTCCTGCCCCCACTCCCAGGCCTGGCCTCCACCTACCTGGAAGGCAGCATTGGCTAGATGCACGGGGATGCTCTGTAAGCTGCCTGTGGGCATGGGTGCCAGGCGTGAGGGCAGGATCTGGGGGCAGTCCTGAGGGCTCTGCAGTCAAAACACAACGAGGTAAGGGTGATGCGGGAGCACTTCAGAAGAGACAGGATTCACGGCCATGCCAGCCAGCCTACTGTCGCAGCCTGCCTCCCCAGGGAAGTACTTGCCAGCCTGCACAGTGAGGAAACACCAGTAACAAAATCACAGCAGCCGCCACCACCGAGGGCAATGTGCCCAGTGCCTCCCACACACCGTCTCTTTTGACCCTCATGACAAGCCTACAGGCAGGCTTTATCGGCCCCATTTTATAGATGATGAAACGGAAGCATTCCACGATGATGTAACCTGCCCAGCGATGGAACCAGTCCCGCCACGGCTGTTCCAGGGCATACTTTGCAGAGGAGGTCAGGAGGCTGGGGTTGAGGGCTGGCCCCCCTCCCCATCTCTGGGCCTCATCTTTCCCAGCTATAAAATGAGGGGCTGCACCCATTCTCTGAGACCACGCCCAGCTCCGAAATGCGGTTTCCAGGATGACACATGTTAAATGATTCAGAAAAAGAACTCCAAATTTCTGAACAGCCCACGGGAAACAGGCTATGAGGACCCTGGTGTCCCGAGGCTCCACACCTCTCCCCACTTCTGCAGGTGAGAGTCCCAGCCTCCGGGCAGAGGCGCCAGCCCCCCAAGAGTCCCGGGCAGGCCTGGGCATCAGCATTCTCACATTGGCAGTACAGCCACGGAGGCCTGGTGGAGCAGGGGCCACTTCGAAAAAGGAAAGAAGTTAGGGGCGCCAGGTGGCTCAGTTGGTTGAGCGTCTGACTTTGACCCAGGTCATGATCTCACAGGTCGGTTCATGAGTTTGAGCCCCACACTGGGCTCACTGCTGTCAGCAAAGAGCCCGCCTCAGATCCTCTGTCCCCCTCTCTCTGCCCCTGTCTCACACTCTCTCTCTCAAAAATAAATAAACATTGAAAAAAAAAAAAAAAAGGAAAGAAGTTAGGGGTGCCTGGGTGGCTCATTCAGCCGAGCGTCCAACTTTGGCTCAGGTTATGATCTCACGGCTCATGAGTTTGAGCTCACATCAGGCTCTCTGCTCTCTGCTTCAGATCCTCTCCCACGCCCCCACCCTCTCTGTGCCCCTCCCCGGCTCGTGCTAGCACCCACACTCTCTCTCAAAAATAAATAAACATTTAAATTTAAAAAAGGAAAAAAGTTAGGGAGGGAGGGCAGGCAAGAGCTGGAGGTTCAGAAACATGGCGATGTACCTGCGGTCAGAGGGCAGAGCTGGTCTGTGAACTCCCACTGTCTGACTCCCAGGCCAGAAACAGACACCAGGAAGCAGGGCTGTGCCCACCATGCCACCTAGTGACCTCTCTGAGCTTACAAGTCTGGAGCCCCCACCCCGCACTGTTGTTCAGACCTGAGGGCCCCACTGGGCCATGTTCTGCCTCCTCACACTCTGAGCCTGACCTGCTGAGACCCTGAGAGAAGGGGAGATTGGGACCCTGCAGCCGCCACACCATACCAAGGGCTGACCATCCCAGCCTAGAGGTCTGGCTGGGAACACAATGATCCATGTGTGTCCACCTTGAGGTCAGCCAGCCAGGGCAAAGGCCTCTGAGGATAGAACTTGGAGGCCTCCCTGGGTCTTTTCTCCTTACTGCTAATCAGACAGGGAGCTCCCTGAGGGGAACCCTGGGGGGCTCGGCATAACACTGGACCCTGAGGAGATGCCAGTAACAATAAATGATGACCATGCCCACATCAGAGATAGTCACCAGCTCACACAGCCCTCACTGTGCTCCTGGACAATTCTAAGCACACCACACCGTATTAATTCACCAAATCCGAACTCCCAACAATCCTCTGAGTTAAGTATAATCATTACACCCATTTTACAGACTAGGAAATTGGGGCACAGAGAAGCAGAGCAGTTTGCCCAAGATGGAACTGGCAGCACAAGAGGCCTCTAGTTGTCCAGACTGTTTGCCGACCACCAGGCCAGAAACCTCGCCTAGACTGGTCCGTTTCCCGGGGAGCAGGGCCTGGTGCGGATCACAGAGGCCTCGGCCAGAGAAGCAACATGGCTAGGCCCGGGTGAGGCCTCCTGAGCTGACCGTCGTCCTGCGGGGCTGGGAGGGAGGAGCTTGTGTCCAGCTCAGGGTGAGCCCACACAAGCCTCTGGCCTCTGGGCTGCCATCTTCCGCAGGCTCGTGTGTAAACCCCATGGAATTTCAGGGAATGGAACCCACATGTTTGCAATCAGTTTTCATGGCTGCTGCCAGCTCTGCCTTGCAGCTGGCCGGGGGCTCTTTGGCTCTGTCTTCCCAGCTCCACCCCACCAGTGGGTAAGTGGCTGACAGGAGGGGCTGTGGGGTGAGGGTCAGAGCAGGAGTTTCCACATGAGCCCCCCCCCCCCCAAGGAAATGACGTGGAAGCATCTCTGAGGGTCCACCCCCCCCATTCTCCTTAATCCCTATCTATGATCCCATGGCTTTGGATGCTTGTACCCGTTCTACAGAGTGGACCAAGGCTAAGAGTCCTGGCACACCTTTGCCCTCCTTTGGTACCTCCCCCCAGAATTGGTTAACCCTCCACGGGGCCAGCTGGTATGTCTGCTGCTGGCCTCCAGCCCCCACCATCTGCCTCCAAGTCTGGCCTGGCCTTTGGGGAACTTCCCCCACAGGCCTGTGGTTTGGGAAGACTGACTCTACTCCCTAGCCCCAGGGATAGGCTGGTGTCCCAGGCCTGCCCTGGACTCAGCAATTGGTTCAGAGAGTGTACGTGACCCTAGTGCAGCCAGCAAAAGTCAACTCTGGGACTTCCATAGAACCAATAAGAAAGAGAAGCTCTTCTTATGTTCTGGGGCTGCCAGGAAATCAGGAGCCTGCCTGGAGCTGCTGAGGTCAACTTGCTACCAAGGGGGGAGGGCTGCCAGAGCATGAAGCCCAACCAGAGGGGCAGGGAGCCCTGAAAACATGGTCGGAACTCCTGGATCCAGCTGTACCTGAAGGTGATGCCACCACCTCTCTCCCCCGCCGCCGCCCCCCCCCCCGCCCCAGATTTCACACTCATAGGAGTCAATTAATTCTGTTGCGGCCAAGGCTAGTTTGAACTAGGGTTTCCCCCAGTGCAACCAAAGGATGGGGCCTCCCTGTCTCATCTAAGCCAAGCCATCGACACCTCAGAAGGAGGCTGAGTGGCTTCTCCCCTTTGCTGGAGCGCAGCACAGGGCAGACCCTGCAGGTTCAGGAAACCACGGCCAATCGACCACACTGCAGGCAGAGGAATAAGGACAGCTGCTGAGTCAGCAGTGCCAAAAGCCACAATCAACCCGGACAGGAGCCCAGTGGGTGCTGGTTCACAGAGGACCTCACCTGTACCCACACTGGGACTCACAGACTCTCTCACTGTCTCTCCCACATTCAAGGGTCAAGAACTGATGTCCCAATCCAGCATGGCTGGCCCAGACCCTAAACCCATCTTGCCCAGTCCCTTTCTACTGTTCTGCATCCTCACAGCCCCCTAAACTGCCCCTTGTTCCTACCAAACCACTCTCCCCACTGGCTCCGAATGAAGTCCAATTTCACGGTGGCATCCACGCCAGGCTCCCCAGGAAGGGGGCCTACTGTCCTATCTCTCCTCCCCTCCTCTAAAACACCGCACCCTCTTCCTGGCACCCTCCACTCCTCCACATCCTCCTTCTGCACTAGGGAAGTGCAGGAGACTCCCTAGTGACAGGAAACTCAGCCCCTAGCACCTCCCCAGGGACACCTCCCTGGCCTAACCCAAGTCCTACTGTCTCCTCCCAGCTCTCGAGGGGTGCAGGCAGATGTGCAAACTCCCCTGTCCACCACCTGACCAGAAACATGTCACCTGCAGGCCTAACAGAGACATAAATAAATGCCACCTTAAGTATCAGTCAGAGACTTCTGCAGGCCTGGGGAGGGGGCTGCCTCTTCTCTTGCTAGATTACCATAGTCCTCTAAGACAGACCCTCTCTGGGGCTCCAATCCCAGTTCCTGCTAGATTACCATAATCCTCTAAGACAGACTCTCTCTGGGCCCACCGCTCCAGCTCCTGGCCCCCAGAGCTGCAGACCTGGGGGAGATGGCTTATGGGGTGCTGCCTCAGAAACACCTCTAGACTGAGCTCCTATGCATCTGTCAGGACCCTGCACAAAAGTCCCCCTCCCAGAGAAGTGCTCCCTGGCCCACCCAGCAAAGTAGCCACCCGCTCCTGAGAAGGATAGTGGCCTTTTAATGAGTACCTACTATGTGCCACATATGGAGTTGGTGCCTCACAGGTGCAATTCAAGACTCCCAGCACAGCAAAGTAAGGCCATTTTATAGTAGTAAAATGTACAATTACACAGTAAGTAAAATAGGAGATGGGGAAACAGGCACAGAGAGGTTCAGGAGCTTGACCAGGATCACACAGCTACAACTCACACCTCAGGCCCTTGGCTCATGATGGGGAGGGCAGAACTATGTCTAACTGGGTTCCTTCCCAGTGCCTGCTACAGACCCAGTCATACAAAGGGTGCCCAATAAATGCTGGATAACCGTGTTGAGCCTGTGGGTCCTCCTCAACAGCCATCAGGCTGCCAGCACGAATGCTTCATGTTTCACATTTATTGAGCCCCTCTGTGTACCCAGCCCTGGGCTGGGGGCTAGAAGATGTGGACCCTAAAAAAGAGCAGGACTCCTGCTTGGCCCGGACTCCAACACAGGGGCCCAGGGGCCTCCTCTATGGTTTGGCCACACAGACTCCACTGGATCTCTCTCCCAGGGCCAGAAGCCCCACATTATTGTCTCGGTTCTTTGAGGTAAGCTCCTGGATGACCCTTCTTCAAAGCAGTTCAGAGGCTTAGGCAGGAGGTGCAGAGACGAGAGGGCTCCAGGTGTGGGCCATGGAGCCCCTCCTTAGCATCTGAACACTGATCTGTACCTGCTTGGAGGGTTCCTGATGAGATTCTCTGAGCCCAGAGCCAAGAGGCTGGGGGTTCAGATGCTCTGGGGACTGGGCCCGCTTCCCTGGGACACATGCTAGGAAGCAGTGCCCCCAGGACCCTATTTGCTACCTCAGTTGTCCCATCTGGAAAGTGGGCGGGAGCATCTCCTTCCTGGGGAGAGGAGCCTCAGGCAGGGACTCAGTGCCTCACCCTGACCCCTCACAGCCCTGATACAAGACAGAGGCTCCAGCAGCCAGGTCTGAGAGGGGATGAGCTGTAGTCTCAGAACCTCGACACCCTCTCCCACCCCAGTGTAGCCATCCCACCTGGCTGAGCATCACCGCCCCAGCCAAAGCCTCATTTGGTCATCCCTGGTAAGGCTAGGATGGCCTTAGAAGCTTTTGGGGCAATGGCAGAAGGCCACCCTGCAAGTGAACACACGGCAGAAACCAACCAGGCGCAAGGTATGTGGCATTTCCATTTGTACTTCTCC
Organism: Lynx canadensis; assembly: GCF_007474595.2. Taxonomy (NCBI): domain Eukaryota; kingdom Metazoa; phylum Chordata; class Mammalia; order Carnivora; family Felidae; genus Lynx; species Lynx canadensis. The sequence continues at coordinate 54,117,952 of NC_044304.2, forward strand.
CCGTCCGCCAACTCTCCCCGCCACGCCCACCCTGGTGTAATTGATTCAATCCAGCCATCCCACAGCACCAGGGAGGGCCTGGATCCTGGCCAGCGGAGAATCAGCCTATAGAGCTCACGGGACCAGCATAAGCAACAGGACCTGGGAGCGTGTGGCTCCTGAGACCAGCTCACCTTCTCTGCTCAGGGACAGCCATGGCATCACCTGCTCCAGGGTCCCCAGCACCCATGGGGAGACCAAGCCAGGGGCCTTTCAGCCCACCTCCTGATCTTGGGAAGGAAGGAGAACATGGGCGCCAAGCCAGCGGGGCTTAGATTCAAGGTCCCAGTCTGGTATTTCCTGGCCTCAGGGACAACTGCCCTGAGCCCGCAGGGTTGTTGAAAATGTTACAGGTAAAATTTCAAACTAGCCAGTACTGACACGGTGTGTAGAAAGGAGCCCTCCTACTACAGGTGGGAGTTAAAACTGGCTCAGGCTTTCTGGAGGCAGTTGAGTCAAAGATGTAAAAATGTGGCCACGCTTTCACCCCAATATGCCATTTCTAGGAGTTCGTCTCCAGGGAATAATCAAGGACGCACGCCATGCCCTGTCTATATCAGAACACAAAAAAGAAATGGGAAGTGATCGGTACATCCAACAACAGGGGATTGGTTAAATGTGCTGTTATGTGATGAGCCCAGCACAGCTGTTAAATCTGGTGCCAGGAAGAAAATTTAATGATGTGGAAATGTTCTCAACATATTAAAAAAAAAAAAAAGTAATGAAACAGGCAGAGGGCATTCCACCCAGGCCTAACTTACCACGGGATTCGGTGAGGCCTCACACCGTGACTGGTTGGAGACACAGGCATGCTGCTGGGTGCACCAGAAACAAGGCCACTGTGCTGACAGGCAGCTGGTGCAGCTGGGAGACAAGGAGCGTTTCAGACACTCGGATGCCCACCCTTCATTTCACCCCTGCCCCCAGGAACTGGGACCTAAGAGGCAGATCCCGGCCCTGGGGAGAAAGGTCTTCCTTCACCACCATCATCATCAGAGGGTGGGGCACTTTGAAGATACTGAGCTCCCTGCTATGAGAGGCATGCAAGGAGGATATAGACAAGCAGGGCCTTTAGGAGACTAAATTAAGGGTAATCAAAGCACTTCTCTCTGCCCCTGCAGCTTGAATGCCCACAGAAGCCAGGTTAGGGTGATAAAAGAGTTTGCTGCACATAAATGAGCCAGAAAATGAACAAGCGAGGGCCCTATCTGCCTCTAGCACACCACTGTTTTTCTTCCAAGGGCCTTCCTGAGAGCAGAGACCCTTCCCTGTTCCTCCTCCCACCACCCAGAGGCAAGCACCCTGACCCACTCACGCTGTGTGTGGATACACTTGTCCGATGCGGCTGCAGTTGTAGATGGTGAAATTGGCCCTGACGATATTCCGCCCGTTGACCCTCACAGACATCTCAACAATCACGTGATCTAGAATGGACCAGGGGAACCAGGGAGAGAAGGACAAAGGGGAGTCTCCCCTGACCTCAGAGGCTGTGATATCAGGACCCCCATGCCTGACATTCCATTACACCCCTTCAGGGCTGTACTCACAGCCCAGTGAGTGCGGTGCTTACCCTGGTGGGGCGGGAAGGGCGGGAACTGGTCCCTTGGCAGGAGGTTGCAGTAGGCGATCTGGTGGCCAAAGGCAGGGCCCGGGACCCGGGCCACAGTGCGGATGTTGTTCCCATAGTCACAGGCCATCTCCATGCCACTGAGGCTGGGCAGGCTGCCCGAGATCTGCAGGATCATGCCCTGGGGGCCAGGGACCCTCAGCTTGGAGAGTGGGAGCAGGCCTTTCCCCTCGGGGCCCAGCCCCCACTCTAGCAACCCTGGGAGAAGGGGTGACAGGTGGCCAGGACTCCAGGCCAGAGGGCTATATCCTACATGGGGCTCACTAGGCCTCAGTTTCCTCATCTGCAAAATGAAAATGACCATCTTACAGTAGTCAAGGAGGCTTTGAGTCATCTGGTCCCTGGGACTTCTCTGACCTCATCTCCTAATATTCTCTCAAATCTACCAATCTGTTCTCACCTCAGGGCCTCTGCACTGGCAGTTCCCTTGGCCCAGAACACTCTTCCCAGATACCCACCTAACTCACCTACTTCATCTTTGCTCAAATGTAACATCTGCACCATGGGCCTAGCTCCAGCCTCGTCTAAAATGTCGACACTCCGCCACTCATTCCCCACCCCTCTCTCTCTTCTGCACCCTTTTCCCCACAGTACTTTTCACCATCTTGCCATCCTATCTTGCACGTTCTCTCGCTCCACAAGCATGTCAGCTGCTCAAGGACCAGGGCTTTTTCTGTCTTGTTCATTGCTGTGTCCCCAGAGTCTAGAACTGCTGTTAGCACATAGTAGGTGCTCAATGATCTATGTGATGAACGAATAAATGAATGGATGTATGGACAAACCTGTGCCTGGTCTGCTTGTGGACATAAAACATGTGAAGGGCTCTGTGATACAGAGTGCGGAGTGGGTGCAGAGGAGTCCCAGACCCCACCTGGCCCATTAGAACCACCATCTCCCCACTGTTGATAGGTGAGGATAGCCAGCCGCAGGGAGGTCACTGAGGGCAGGGCTGAGTGGGGCCCAGGCCTGCCTGTCCCTCAGCCCTCCCCAGACTGCCTGCTATGGGTGGGGAGGGGGCTGTGGCAGCTCCAGGCCTTCCTGAGCTCAGGCGAGGCAGGGAGTCCCTGCCTCCACACTGCAGATTCATCTGATCTGTTTCCGAGCACAAGAAATAGCAGCCTGGCACTTGGTGGTCCCTCTGACCCCTACCTGTACCGGGCCCGGGAAGAGGCAGGGGGTTGGGCACTGACTCTCCTTGTATCCTCCAACTTGCTCCCTCCCTCTTGAGACTCTGGAGCCTGCCTCTGTTGAGTTCAAATCCCAGCTCTGCTCCTCCCTAGCTGTATGACCATGAGCAAGTCACTTTACCTCTCGGTGCCTCAATTTCCTCCTCTGAAAAACGGGGATGTTAAGAGCATCCACTTCACAGAGTTGTATAAGGACCAACACAGGTGGACATCATGCACACGGCAAGTGTGGGCACTCAGTAAGTGCTCAGTAAAGCCCAGTCATTCTCATTCCTTGCCTCCAGGTCCCAGGGGCACTGGGGGCAGGAGTCTCTACCTCTCAGGGCTTGGGGGCCAGGTGAAGGGCAGCTCCCCACCCTGTGTCCCCTCCCCACCCCGAGCTGAGTCCCAGCTCCCCCGGGACTCACTGGATACTCCTGGTGCACGTCGATCTCTGCAGGCAGGACAGTCATGGCGGGACAGCGGCTGGGGCCCTCGCTGGCACTGGTCCAGAAATGCTGCTGGCTGTAGTTGGCGCAGTCTTGCTGCAGGGTGCACCTGGTGCGGCATGGCACAGGTCAGGACCCCGGCGGGCCCCTGGCCCCACTGCAGCTGCCCACACCCAGCCTCTGCCCCCGGGAGCCTCACCGTGTCTCCAGGGCACACCAGCCACAGTAGGCGTCGGCTGCACCCACGCAGTCCCCGCAGGTGGCGTGCACAGCACAGGCGGCGACTCTCACCCTGGCCATCTAGAGGCAGAGGGGAGGGCCCAGCTCAGCGGGGCTGCCGGCCTCTGCCCGGGGAATCGGCAGTGGCGAGGGCCACGAGAGGCCGGGGAAATTGAGGCTCGACGCTTCAACAGGGGAAATTAGGGGAAACAGGGCTTCCCTGCAGAGGTGATGTGTACACAGGGAAGGCGTGGGAAGGGAAGGCGCCCCTGGTGGGAGGCAGAGAGGAAGAAAGCCCACGTGTCCTGGGACCCCGTCAGGCCAGGGCTCTGGCCTTACCTGATGGGACGTCATCAGATAAAGGTAACCGGGGTCTGCTGGGTCGAACTGCATGACGTGGTGCACAGGCTCCCCGTAGGCCACCGTCACCACCCGCCTGCTCACCACCTGCATGCTCTCGTTCAGGTTGATCTGTGGGGGTGGGACGTGGCCGTCAGGGTGATGGGGCACTGGGAGGGTGCCCACGGCAGGGGATATGCCCCTGGAGGTGGGGATCTGACTCAGGCTTGGGGTCTCAGCCTCATCTTATTGCAGACCTTCTAGGACTGGTGGGAAATCACAGACATATAAGGGGGGTGGTGGCTTTGGCCTCTCCACCTTTGCCTCTGCTGTGGCCCCACCAGGAACTCCCTCCCTGACTGATCTTCTCCATCACATCCCGCCCTGGGAATACATGCAGACCTTACACTTTACAAAAGATTCTCTGGGCAGCTGTCTGGCATCATGCCTAAGAGCAGGGATGTGGGTTTGAATTCCAGCTTTGACATTTACGTGCTGTACAAACGTACAGGTTGTCACTTCCCCTCTGGGAGCCTCGGCTTCCTGACCTACTAGGACTAATGACGGCACCCGCCCCTCGGGACGGTGGTAAGCACAGATGGAGAAGATGCCTGCGAAGTGCTGATGGGGCCACACTTCTCATGCCTCCCCTCTTGTGCCCATTTCACAGATGAGGAGATGGAGGCCCAGAGAGGCTACAGACTTGGTGAGAGTCATAAAATGAAGACACTTCAGGGTCACAGTGCAAGCCCAGGCCTATCTGACCCCACAGTCCAAGGATGAGGCTAGAGGGTGGGGTCCACGGTCCTGGCAGGAGGAAGACCAGGACCAGCTGAGGCCTGGAAGCTTCTCTGGCTCTGAGAGTCCCTCTGCATGTCCTCCTGAGGACAGACAATGTCCACAAGAGCCCCATCAAACTTTGTTCTTTTTCAGCTGGCCCCTCACACTTCCAACACATTGCCTTGTCTAAGGCCCTGCCAGGCCCTGACTTGGGACCAGTAGTTTAGATGTCTCCCTGGGCCTCCTACTGCCTGGCCTTCTCTGTAGGCTCCAAACCTTTGGTAGCTCCCGCCTGCTTACGGAATAAACTTGTTCTGGTATTCAAGGCCCCGACAACCAACCCCAACTTACTCCGCCAGGCTCATTTCCACCCATTCAACCCAACACAAGCATTCCAGCCTGTAGGCCTTTATCCACGCTGTGCTCCCTGCTGGAGTATTTCTCTTCCTCCACTTTCAGCCAGGATCTGTCCTCCCAGGGCCTCTTCTGGAAGAGTTTCTCAAATGCCCTCCACACACCAAATTAAAATTACTCTCTTCCCAGGCTCCCACAGGCTCTGTTCCAGCCCAAGACATCACCTGTCCCAGGTGACCTCTGGGTAGGGTCTGCCCAGGCAGCCTGGCCCCTGCTCAGTCTCCGACCTGCTCCTGCCCTTGCCCCAGGCACCCGGCAGACACTTGGTTTATTTCTACTCCTTCAAACGTCTATTGAGCACCTACTGTGCTCCAGAGCCTGGGCTAGATGCTATGATCTAAGCCCCGAGCAGGGAAGGGCTGGTGGGAGAAGGTGGTGCCCAGCGCAGGGTGGTGGGTAAAGAGGCCTGGGTCAAGGGGTCATGTGGGCTCCTGGTCAGCTGGCCCAGGGGCAGCTGTGTGACTTCGGGGCAGTCGTTTCCCCTCTTGGAGGTTTAGCGTCCTCACCTGGGAAATGGGGATCCTGGCACTACCTGCTTCACAGGGGACAGCAGACTCTGACCACAGTCTGGGATGGTCTGGCTCATTTCCCTCATGACAGATGAGGAAACTGAGGCTCAGGGTGAGAAGCAGCCACCCCCAGGTCACACAGCTGGGACCAGCAGAGCCAGGATCCAAATCCAAGTATCTGACCCCAAAACATGAGTCTCACTGTCTAAGGACCCTCACTGGGACTTCAAAGGCTGAGAAGGATGCCCACCCCACCCCATTCCCTCCCTGCTCCCTGTGACACCTGCACCTTTCACCACTGCTAGCAGGCCAGCTAAGGTCCCGGGGCCAGGTGGCCAGGGCTTCAATCCCCAGCCTACCCCTTGGCCCGTGGCGTCCGCCTGGGCAGCTGAGGGAATTGAGTTATCAGATCTGAGTCAATTAGGCCAGGGCCTGGCACACACTGGAGCTGTGCCAGGCAGCTGACTTTCCTAACAGGCAGAGGGTGGGACGTGGCTGGGAGGAAGCCGGCCCAGGCCCTGGAAAGCCCTTCCTACCCCATGGTGGGGAAAGCAGGTGCCTCTCATCCTTCCCAGCTCCACGAGTGTTGGGGCCAGGCATCATCACCTCCAGAAACCAGTCATCTTGGTTGGGGAGATCTTCCGAGGGCAGCCAGCCAGGTGGGGGAGGGAAGGGCAATGAGAGCCCCCACTTGCCAGGCTGTGGCCTTCACCCGTCAAAGCCTAACAGCAGTCTCAAGAGCCAGGGCTTACAACCCTTCCCAGATGGGGAAACTGAGGCCCAGAGAGAGAAAGTGCATTGCCCAAGGTCAAGTAGCCAGCAAGCGGCAGAGCCTAGAGACTTGAACTCAGATCCCTCTGCTTCAAAGCCCAAGTCCTAGAGACCAGAGGGAAGGGCCCTCTCTCAGGCCTGGTTTCCTTCTTCTGCAGGACAAGGCAATTTGTTATGAGCAAGAGTAGAAGAAACAGATGTGAAAAATGCTTTGTAAACTGTAAGGTGTCAGGCAAACCAGAGAAAATGAAGGCCAGTATTAGACCTGTAGTGTCCACCTGTGCAGCCTACCCAGGCTCAGCCTCCCCCCACACCCTCCATCTCCCTCAGACTCCCCAGCCCTGACCCCCCAGCCCTACCTTGAGCAGCCGCCCACTGACTGTGCCCAGGAAGACCACTGTGTAGTTGCTGACACTGGCCACGGCCACAGAGGAGAGGCCCGGGGCTCGGAACACAGGTGTGGCCTTCAAGGGCTGCAGGACGGACAGTGGGTGCTGCAGGTGCGCAGCCCCACAGTCCAGTTGCTCCGGCTGCAGCTGGAAGAGAAGCAATATGTCACACCTTGGCTCTAGAAACTTCTTTGGCTCCATGCCCACACTGTATGTCAGACCTCAGCATCAGAGCTTTAAAATCACGCTGCCGTTTTACACGCCCTGCTCTGGGCTGGGGCCCAAACATAAGCAGGACCCTATCCCTGATCGCAGACGGACCCCTGACCTCAGCTTCAGTCCCAGAGCTGCCTCGGAGACATGACATTTCAGGTAGTAAGAACCACATAGGAAAAGTTATGGGACGGAGGCAAGAAGAGCCGGCAACGGGGCAAGGTCAGGAGGCCGGGAAGGTGAGGACAGGGTGAGGCCTGCACATCCTCATGACCTTGGAGCTGCCCCTCCTGACGGATCACAGCGGGCAGAGCAGAGGAGCCCACACCAGACCATCCTCTGCTTCAACTTACCTGCTGATACCCAAGAGGTATCCCTCCTGCCTTGGCTGGGTCTCAACAGCAACCAGGGGGGTTTCCTTCTCCCAGGTCCTCTGCTCTGACCCCGGCACCACCATCCAAGTTCCCAACAGCTCACCAGACCCCAGACTGAGCCCCTCTCCTCCTTGCCCAAGATATATCCCCCCACCTGCCCACATCACAGATGGGCAAACGAAGGCAAGGCGAGTCCAAAGGCACAGCCCTGCCATCTGCATCAGCCCAGTGCCACCCCCAGTGGCGACCCAGTCCCACCGCACACTGGAGTGAGACCAACGCAGCTGGTGACCCCAGTCCCCAGCCACTCCCTGGACTCATTCCCACCTCCCCCCGTGTCTTGTTGCTTCTTCCAAAGGGTCCTTGTACAGTTTGCACAAAGATACAAAACAGGCCTCCAGGATGCACCTTTGAGAAGATAACTGCGCAAATCCACAAGGATGCAGACACAAGCATGGTTTAGAAGAGGAGGTGGGGGAACACAACCTCAGTGTCCAGCAGGATTGAGCATGAAAATAATGGCGCATGGTCCAGGAGGGCTGCCCCCACCCCTTGGTGACACCTCAGATTTGTATGGATTATGACGGAAAGATAGCTGGCTGAGAAAAGTCACAGGATATCATAGGGACCATTTTGGTAAAGCTAGTGCATACACAATGAGGTAACGGTCACAACAGTAGACACATTAACAGGCTGTGTTTACGGAGAACTGAGATTGTACCAGGACTGTGCATCGACTTCCTAAATCCCGGCAGCCCTATGAGGTCCCATGTCACAGATGGGGAAACTGAGACTCACAGGGGAAGGGGCCTGCTCTGGATCAGTTGCAATGTCGTTCTTCTGCGACGAAAAACTGGCAGCAGACTTGAGCCACACCTCGGCCCCCTGGAGGATGGGATGTGGGCATCGGCGGGTCTGAGCAGGGATTCAGAAGGTTACCAGAATGTAGCATCAGAACTGGCTTTAGGGTGTAGCCTTAGAGTCATTTTGCTGTGGCTTAAAAAAAATTTTCTTGGGGTGCCTGGGTGGCTCAGTCGGTTAAGCGGCTGACTTCGGCTCAAGTCATGATCTCGCAGTCCGTGAGTTTGAGCCCCGCGTCAGGCTCTGTGCTGACAGCTCAGAGCCTGGAGCCTGTTTCAGATTCTGTGTCTCCCTCTCTCTCTGACCTTCCCCCATTCATGCTCTGTCTCTCTCTGTCTCAAAAATAAATAAACGTTTAAAAAAATTTAAAAAAAAACATTAAAAAAAATTTTCTTAACGTTTATCCATTTTTGAGAGAGACAGAGACAGAGACAGAGCACAAACTGGGGAGGGGCAGTGAGAGGGAGACACAGAATCTGAAGCAGGCTCCAGGCTCTGAGCTGTCAGCACAGAGCCCAACGTGGGACTCAAATTCACAAACCATGAGATCATCATACCTGAGCTGAAGTCGGACATCAACCGACTGAGCCACCCAGGCACCCCCCAAAATTATTTTTTTTCTTTTTGTTTTAACTTTTATTTATTATTGAGAGACAGAGAGAGACAGAGCATGAGCGGGGGAGGGGCAGAGAGCAAGGGAGACACAGAATCTGAAGCAGGCTCCAGGCTCTGAGCTGTCAGCACAGAGCCCAAGTGGGGCTCGAAACCACAAACCACGAGATCATGACATGAGTCGAAGCTGGATGCTTAACTGATTGAGCTACCCAGGCGTCCCTGTTGTGTTTTGTTTTTTTTTTAAATTTCTCATTTATGCTTTTTGTAAGCCTAAGCCACTGGTGATGTGCCCGTATGGGTTTTGCTCTACAGCTCAGCTAGTTTTCAAAAACAAACAATAAATACGAGGTCCGCCCATCCTTGGGTGAATAAATACAATTTGGGGCCCCACAGGCTTCCAGGTGGGGCCTGTATCCCACAGCGTCCCTGGGGGGCCAGGCCCTGAGCCCAGAGGTGGGGGAGGGTGGAGCTGGGGCCACCCGGAGGCAGGACCCATGAGTGGGTGGTCTTCCCCAGGATGGCTGGAGGTGAGCAGGCAAGCCACCTCACTTCTTCGAGCCGCAGTTTATTCAACTATTAGGTAGGTACATCTCTTGCACCCTCCCTCACAAGAACAGGATGAGATCATTCACCATGAAGCACCTGCACTGTGTGTAAATGCTCCAGAAGTATTGTCAGACACTGTTGCCATTTCAGATATGAGTGTCACTAAAATGATTATTATAAAGTGGAATTTGGAACAAATTGTGCCTACTTCAAAAGTTTTCCAGCTGGACTGCCCAGGAGCACTTTAAGTTAGCCCCTCTGGTCTGGGCCCACTCTGGCCTCAACCTGTCCCCCTGAACAAGGGAGCCCTTTAAAAATGCAAAGAAATGGGTGCCTGGCTGGCTCAGTTGGTTAAGCATACGGCTTCGACTCAGGTCATGATCTCCTGGTTTGTGAGTTTGAGCCCCACATAGGGCTCTGTGCTGACGGTTCAGAGTCTGGAGCCTGCTTTGGACTCTGTGTCTCCCTCTCTCTCTGCCCCTCCCCCACTTGCACGCTGTCTCTCTCTCTCTGTCAAAAATAAATAAACATTAAAAAAATGTAAAAATTTTTAAAAAATGCAAAGAGGTCTCTCCTGCTTGAAACTTCTGATGGTTTACACAACACTCAGAATAAACACTGGATCCTAATCCTCCCTTCAGGGGCTATGAGCCCATCTAAGCCCATCCCATACCTTCCTCACCCACACTCCTCCACTCCAGCCACATGGGCCTCATTTCTGTTGCTCATACACTGGGCCCTGCCTCAGGGCCTTTGCCCTTGCTGTTCCCTCTGCCTGGGGTGTCATTCCCAGACAGTGTCTGGGGTGTCACAGAGTTGGCTCCTTCTTGTCTTTCAGCTTCAGACCTACCCTGCCTGACTTCATTCTGTATGCCCGAGGTGGGGGTCAGCTGTGGAAAGAGGGTGCGGAACCATTTCCCTGGCCGCCTCTCCCAGGTCCTGGGCTCACCCCTCAGCAGTCCTGCAGCTGCAGGGAAGAGGTGAGGGGGGCACTGTCAGCAAGCAGGCAGGAGAGTGGGCACTTGGGCCCAAGGCCTGCCACGAGGGAAGCTTCTACTAGGGGTTACATAACTTTGCTTCACTGAATATGGATTACTTGCGTCATGAAATAATAAGCTGTTTTAAAATTAAAATTGTAAACCCTTGCCTGGGGGACATGATTTTCCTCCCTGAGCTCTGAGAGAGGGGGAGGGAAGGGAAGACCCGGGAGGCGCCAGATGACACCTCTGGGGTTTTCTGCCCTGGGCCTTGCAATGGGGGACCCCAGCCAGCCAAGAGAAGCCGGACAAGGCACCCAGATCACAGTGATTTGTGGGCTGGGCGGCAGAGTGGATGAGGCAGGAGCACGCTGGGAATCCAGCTCTCGCCTGCCCGCCCTGACGTTCACAAGCCATTAATTCTGTACCGAAGGAATTTTCTAAAAAGCCTTTCCTCCAACTTTTTTTTTTCTTATCCTAAAAATAAAATCTAAAAAAAAATTTTTAAAGGAGAAGTAACCCCTGTCAGCTGCTCTGAATGATCTGTGCTCCGAGGGGGAAGCTGACTCCCCGACCGGCAGGAGAGATCACAAGGCTGCAAACTGGCTCAAAAGTGGAAGCTGGGAGACGTGTCCACCAAGCAGGCGGGAAATGCCTCCCCTGCTGGGGGAGTGGGCTGCAGGCTTGGGAAAGAGGAGACAGTGGCCTTGGGGACGGGACAGCCAGCCCAAGTGTGGCCTCAGCCGAACTTGGTCTCCAGGGGCAGTTAGCTCCACAGGCTCAAAATACCGCCCGGACCCTATGACAGACACTGTCTGAAATTCCTCCCCTAGCACCCGCCTTCTTTCAAGTCTCACTTTGCGTAGGTCTTTCAAAACACAAATGCCCCTGAGAGCAGGGGAGGGCCGGCCGATCACAGCAGTCCCCTCCAATCCAGTGGAGCCACCATTCCAGGCACAAAACTGGTTAACTCCTCTCCGGAATAAAACCCTTCTCCAGCTCCTGGCTGTCCTTAGGAGCAAGCCTGGCATTCAAGGCCTTTGGATCTGGTTCCAACCGCTTAAGCTTCAAGTCTTGCTCTTTTCCTCTGTCCCACCCTCTGCTCTGACCACACCAACCTCTGCAATTCCTCAAATGTGGCCACACCTTCCCACCAGGGCTCCTGATCCTTCATAATGTTATTCCCTCAGCAGCCAATGCCCTTCCCACACCTCTGAGCCCTCATACTTCCCCTGGCCCATCAGTCCCCCTTGTCTTGACTCATGCTATTCCCTTTGTCAGACATGCCCAGGCAGCAAGTTTTTCACCAGCTTTCAAGATGTGCCTCAAAACACACACACACACACACACACACACACACACACACACACACCCTCTTCTGTGACAGCACTGTTCTGGTCACCACTTTCATTTATCATGATAGCATAAACATGAGCTTCTCCAGGGTGGAGACTACACTCCAGTGTGAGTGTTTCCTAAAGAAAGGAGACTAATTTTGACTAAAGTGTGATTGACTGTATTCAGCTGCTGCTTTTCCAGAGATTGAGAGCAACACTGCCATGCTGGGTGCTGGAGAACGAGACCGACATATGGGCCAACCGTATGCCTAGTGTGTGTGTGGCAACATGGGAATCGGGTGCTCAGACCCAGGCGGCACCTGGCTGCTACTTTTAGTTCCTCTAAAAGCCTCAGTTTCTCCCTCTCTGAAATGGGATGAGCAATAGCTGGCTGCTGGTCTCAGCTTTTTCCTGAGAGCAGGACACACCCTCCCTCTTCAGCTAGCTGCCTCCTGGGGCCAAAGCTCTGCTCTGCCCACTCTCCCATTAAAACTCTGACATATTGATTTCACTACCAACTGTAATTGTGTTGACTTTCTCTTCCCAGGAAGCCAGTGGGAGCACGAGCTTCAAGAGCCCAGTTTCTCAGGCCTCTGCATCCTGCCCACGGACCCCACCAAACCTCAGCCCCACCGCAGGTGGCTCCGAGGAGGATGAGGCGGCAATGGGGGGCCGGCGTGGCAGGCTGCAAGGCCCAGTGGTTCCGTCCTGGCTATAGACTACACCGGCTGTTGGGGCTTTGTGCTTGGGAATTGAGGGCACTTTTCCGCCTCAAGTTTTTGATGGTTATTGAATCAAGATCCCAGGAAAGTGAAGTTTAACTGTGAGGACCCGGAAGGGCGCAATGGCTTTTGGGTATTAAAAAATATACCTGGGCTGGGGCTGGACCAAACCCCCTTCTATTCACCCTCCACGGTGGCCAAAGGGAGCTTTTAAAACTGCAAAGCACTAAATGCAATGTGGGACCCTGGAAAAGAAAAAAAGAATATTCGTGGAGTAAAGTCTGGAGTTCAGTTGAGAGTAAAGTATTAAGTTGGTTTCTTGGTTTTGACAAATGTACCATGGGAATGTAGAACCTTAGCAATGGGGAAAACGGGAAGGAGGGTACGCAGGAACTATCTGTCTTTGTACCTTTCCTATACATCTAAAATTATTCCAAAATAAAAAGGTTATTTAAAAAAACAAACAAGCAGGGGCGCCTTGGTTAAGTGTCCAATTTCAGCTCAGGTCATGATCTCAAGGTTCATGGGTTTGAGTCCCACGCTGGGCTCTGTGCTGACAGCTCAGAGCCTGGAGCCTGCTTCAGATTCTGTGTGTGTGTGTGTGTGTGTGTGTGTGTGTGTGTGTGTGTGTGTGCCCCTCTCCCGCTCTCATTCTGTCTCTCTCTCTCTCTCTCTCTCAAAAATAAATAAACATTAAAAAATTTTGGGGCGCCTGGGTGGCTTGGTCGGTTAAGCGTCCGACTTCGGCTCAGGTCATGATCTCACGGTCCGTGAGTCCGAGCCCCACGTCGGGCTCTGTGCTGACACTCAGAGCCTGGGGCTTGTTTCGGATTCTGTGTCTCCCTCTCTCTCTGACCCTGCCCCGTTCATGCTCTCTCTCTGTCTCAAAAATAAATAAACGTTAAAAAAAAATTTAAAAAAAAATTTTTTTTAAAGAAAAAACCAATCACAAACCAATTTGTGTCACCTCTGAAGCTCAACAGCCTTCCATGGATCCCTAGTGCCCTCAGTATAAACCCAAACTTTGCTCCTGGGCTCTCAAGACCCTGCTCCACCTGGCCTGCCCCCCTCCCACCCTGGGGCTCCCCTCAATGCTGTTCCCTGCCAACTCTTCCTTCAGCTCGGATAGCCAAAGAGGATGAATTCTCCGTCAGGAGACTGCTGCAGAGACAAGGACTAGAGGAGATGGAGAAAGCAAGGACCAGGTAGGGTGGTGATGGGGGTCTGACAGGCAGCCTGCAGGGGGCCACAAAAGCCACAAAACTCTGCAGGATTGTTACTTCACACAAAGCCCTGTTGAATAGCCCCTACCCCCACCCTTCTTCAGAAGCCCTGAGGATAAAGGGGGAAGCATTGTCAAGGTTCACCCATGGTACCCAGGTTGGGATTTGAAGCCACACTTGTGACCCCAAACCCAAACTCCCCCTTCTAACTTTAGCCCCTGCAGTTTCTTGGAAACCACAGCTAATGGCTATGGCTCCAGGCTCCACTAAGCCGACGCCTCCACTGACGATAAACTGAGTCACTGAAAGAGCCATGGGCCTACTGTGTGTCGGCCCAGGGAGGAAACAGGATGGACCTGGCTCTAACGGGCATCCGGCAATGACCCCACACCAAGGAGGAAGTCGCCTCCCGCCTGGGAAGGAAATACCAGCACCTCCCAGTGGGTGATCAAGATGCTTATTTCCTGGAGGGGTGGGCGGGGACAGAATGTCCAACTGAGCCACAGAAAACAGTCAAGAGGCCTGGCTCCGAGCCAGAGGTGAAACCGAGGTACAGAGAGGGGCAGAGGCTTCCTCAGGACAACAGTGTGATAATTCCCTACCTGACGCCAGGCTGCCTGAATCAGGCAGGAAAAACCTAAGAAGTAGCAATGGACACAGCAGCTAGGGTAGACCCTTCCAGAGTTTCAGAGAGGAGCACCTCTGTATCCCTGACCCTTCTCTGGAGGAGGTGGGTCACCCGGCCCCAGGGCACTGAATTCATCAAGGCAAGCTGAGACCATCTGGAAGGGTCATGTCAACCTGCCAGCCAGGCCATCCTTAGCACGATATGTCTGTCTAGCCACAACTGGCACCCTAGACTCTGCCACCAAGCTGGACACAGCCTGGAGGGACAGCCCCCAGGCTGAGATCAGGGGCCTGGCTGGATTGAAGACCTGCTGTGGGTAGGCCCCAAGCAGAGCTACCTCACAGGCACACTCTTGTTGTGTTCCCATTTTACAAACAGAGAAACTGAGGCTCCTGATGTACTAAGTCTTGTGGCTCATTACTCGCTCTGGGATGCCACATCCCGTCTGAGCCTCAGTCTCCGTATCTGTAAAGTGGGGACAATAACAGCACCCTCCATAGAGAGCTGCTGGAAAGAGCTCAGCTCACAGCAGCCCTTGAAACTGACAACCGCGGATACTCAGTAAACGTTCCCAATTAGCAGTGCAGGTCACACGGGAGCCTGGCAGGACAGACAGTTCCACCACTTCCCAAAGTCAAGCATCTACCCTCACCCACAGCGAGGATGGGTGCTGGGAGCTCGGCCGAGGCCTGCTCCGCTCAGGCCTGCCTGGGAACTACTACCACAGCCGCTGACTCAAGCAGCCATTGTTTTGTTAGCTGGACGTGGCCCCCCAGACACCCGGCTCCCCCTTCTTGAAGCTGTTTCTCATTCTGGCCCAGCCTGGCCCCATTTCCAGCCCTGCCCCCTTCCCCTCGCACCGCCCCCCCACCCCCGGGGGGTCCCAGAGGAACACAGTGTGGGATGGGCAGCCAGCGACTCTTCTCCTCTTCCCTGGCCAGGGAAGTCACTCCCTCTCGCCAGCTCTAATGGGGGGGGGGGGGGGAGGGGGGGAGGGGGAAGGAAGGCGGGCAGAGTGCTGCGGCTCCAGCCCCTCCTTTCCCTGGAACAGTTTCTGTCCCAGCCTCTTCCCCTGGAGGGGATGCCGGCCAGGAGAAGCTGAGAGCCGCAGCTGCCTCTCTTGGGCACATTTGGCCTCCTTCCTTCTGGGGCTAAGGGGCCCTGGAGACTGGAACTCACACCCTGCTCCCTGTCCCCTGGGTGTTGGCCTCCATCCCAGAGGAGGGGACTGATTGTGGGCACGGCTGAGGGGACAGGGCTGGCTTGAGGCCCTCAGCAAACATCTCTGGTCTGGGTCCCATGTTCTGGGGACATAGAGGGGACACACTGGTCCCTGTCTCCAGCTGCCCACATCCCAGTTCAGCGACCACCCCCAAGTCAGGAAGGGACAGCTTTAAGATAATCAAGATACAGTAGTATAAACAACATGACCATAATAAGCAACTACGGTTTACTTTGTGCCCCTGCCTGTGCAGCCTCATTTAACCCTAATAAGTCGGTGCTACTTTATAGCAAAGGACACTGAGGCACAGAGCAGTGACTTGTCCAGGGTCACACAGCCAGAAGGGCCAGATGTGAGCCTCAAACCTAGGCAGGCTGGCCAGAGTCCTCGCCCTTAACCCCGGCCTCTCCACCCAACACTCTGCTGGGCATTGTCAACGGCTGCTGGGAGCCTGGTTGCCTGGAGCTATAGAGGCCTTTGGTGGCAAGCTAGGGAAACCGAGGCCAATTAAGGAGATGGCTACCTCTGGAGACACAGATGTTGGACAGGCCCCGGGTGGGGCATGGGAGCAGAGGTGACATCCAGAAGGCCATGCAGCTCCTTTCCCGGGCCTGGCCTCCAATTCAAGGCCTCTGCCCACTGCCCCCCCCATTATTTACCGATCAGAGCAGAAAGCACTACATGATTAACGCCCCGCTGGGGCCTCGCTGGGCCTCATAATGGAGCTTCGAGCTTCCTCCCTCCTCTAGCGTGTGATTTATCGTGTTTCAGGGTAAAGGATGGTGGACTGGGAGGGGCCAGCCCCGCTGGCCCAGCAGATCTCGGATCTCAGTGGCATTGAGCGTCAGCGGGAAAGTGGGCCGTGCAGGGGCCCATCCAGGCAGCCTGTTGGGTTCGGCCCTGGCCCAAACACGGACTTTGAAAAAAAGAGAACAGCCACACTCCGGGGGTAGCCAGGATCCAAATGCACGTGGCTGGTGCCAGGAGACTTTCTAGGCCTGTCCCCACGCGGCACCGGCTGGTTTCCATGGCAATCCCCACACCGTTGTCAGAGCTGGAGAGGCCCATGGGAGTCACCTGGTCCAGCCACAGTGGGGGCTCTGGGAGAGAGCCTCCTGCTCCTGCCAGCACCTAGCAGGGCTGATAAGGGGCCAGCAGCTATGGAGTCCCTTCTAGAACCAGATCAACTATGTCTCACTCTTCTCCCAAAGCCTTGATGGCTCCCCACAGCCCACAGGACAGCATCCAAATCCTTGGCCTGCACCGCAGACCCCACACACTCTAAGCTTCATCTCTGCCTGCTACCCGAGCCATATTCCACCACATCTCTGGGCTGCCTTCCCCAGGCCCATGTGCCATATTCCTGCTCCACCATCCCCCTCCTCCAGGAAGCCTTCCTTGACTCCCTCAGAAGAGGCTGGTCAGTGTGCAACCTTGGTTGCAGCATATCTTCTGTCATGATCTCCTCCCTGACTGTCTGGGAGCTCCTGGAGGGTAGGGGCAGAGTCTGATTCATCCCTTTTGGGGGGCTGTCATGTAACAAAGCTGGGTCCCCTCCTATACTGCCACACTCTAGAGAACCCTCCACCAGGAGCAAGGACAGACAGAAGACGCCACTCAGGAGGTGCTGGGCTCTGGTGGGTGAAGGCAGAGGCAGCTGCAGTCCTGGGGAACAGAAGCCCCTCACCTGGGACCATGCTGGGCACTGGGGCTCACTGGGAAGCTCTCATGACTCCTCACAGCAGCCCCAGCTGGGCTACAGCTTCCCTGGGTGTCTGTTTCTTCACCTTTAAAACAGACCCATTCAGGGGCGCCTGGGTGGCTCAGTCAGTTAAGATCTGACTTAGGCTCAGGTCATGATCTCATGGGTCTGTGGGTTCAAGCCCCATGTGGGACTCTGTGCTAACAGTTCAGAGCCTGGAGCCTGCCTCAGATTCTCTCTCTCTGTCTCTCTCTCTGCCCCTCCCCTGCTCACATTCTGTCTCTCTCTTTCTCTCTCTCTCTCTCTCTCTCTCTCTCTCTCTCACACACACACACACACACACACACACACATTTAAAAAAAATAGACCCATTCACCTCTTCCCACTGTGGCCTTGAGGGCCCCTTTGGATCACATCCCTTTAGTCAATGTTTTGGGAGGAACCAGGGAGTAAAGGTGACGAGCACAGGCTTGCAGCCAGATACCCGCCCCACCTTTTACCCACTGTGTGACCTCTGGCATGTCACCTAACCTCTCTGGGCCTCTGTTTCCCCTTTCTGTAGATGAGGTATAACACTCATCTCATCCCATTTCTGGGGAGATTTAAAAAAGATAGACTATATACAAAGAGCTTTTGCAGTACGTCTGACACAAAGTAAGTTCCCAAGAAACAGTAGCATTAACCGCGATAATAATGATGTTGGCAGAAGCAGTTCTGTTGGTGAGCGCCTCCTTGCCACCTCCCAGCCCAACTCAGATGGGGAAACTGAAGTCCGGAAAGGGGATGGGACCCCTCACCGCCAGGGGCTCAGGCTTTCATGCTCCTCTTCCATACACACCATGTCTGTCCTCCCTCCAACAAACAGAACACAGAACCTGGCCAGTTTTCTTAACCTTTGTGAAAACCAGCAGCCACGGGCCAGCAAATCTGACTCTTGGAAAGCGTTTTTGCAGGGGGCTGATGACGACCGACACAGTCTCCGCTGAATGCCAGGCTGCCCCATTCTTCCCTATGCTGAACCCATTCTACAGGTGAGGAAAAAGAGGACCAGAGGAGGTAAGCGGCTTGCCAGAGGCCACAGCTAGGAAGGTACGGAGCCAGGATTTGAATTCGGGGTGTCGGCGCCAGGGTCCAGCACTCATGTGCCACTTTGGGCCTGCCTGGGTGTGGCAGGTCCTAACTGTGGTTAAGGCCAACACAGATCCTTCATCCACTCTCCTAGCAAACCCTGGATGGTGAAGTGCTGCCCTGGAGGGAGGCAGCCTTCCCAGCCCCAGTACCCGGCTGGCATGGTCCAGGGCGGGGCTCAGTGCTGAAAGAGATTTGCCAAGTCGTCATTCAAACTGACCACATCCCTCACTTGCACACTCAAAGGGGCAGGAGGCTCACTCGTTCCAGAGCCCAGAGGATCACATTTTTAGCGATGAATGCAACTAGTGCTTCCCCGCCTTCCCCACTTCCTCAAAAGGCCTGATCAGCCCCTGCCTCGACAGATGCCCCAGCCAGCCTCACCCCACTCTGGAACTGAGTCACCACAGCAATAGCTCCCAGCTTCCACCCGGGCCATGTGGAGGTGCGACCACACAACGGGGTTTCTACAAAGGGCCACGCCCAAGTCTCCACGGGGCAAGGGTAACCAAAAAACTCCCAGCTGAGAGCTCACCAGCCATCGCCCAGCATGGACTCTGGGGCCAGACAGCCAATCTGCAGATCCCCACTCCCGCTAACCAGCTGTGTGGCCCTGGGCCTCAGTTTCCCTATCTGTAACAGCACTTCCTGCCTCATGGCGGGAGGGGTGGGGGGTGGGGGTGGGGCTCTGAGTTCAAACACACTGGTGCTCACAAAGGGCCAACACAGTGACCCCACTCAGAACTGGGAGCCCAGCGATGATTATTTTTCAGCCCCAGAGAGCTGACCGGGGCACCTTCCCTCCACACACCCCTCAAGTCCATCAGATGTTCAGCGTCTGCCCGGCCACCAGCAGTGACATCGTGCCTACTCTCTCCATGTCTTCCTATCTCTGAGCTCACTCGGCTGGGGCGGCCCTGGACACACCCGCGCCTCACCCCTCTGTCTCGACCACCTAGGTCACCTTTAGGACCTGGTGTGATCCCATCTGCTCCAAGAGGCTGACCCCTCCTCTGAGCACTCCCTGCTCTGCTGGCCATTTTGCATGCCAAGCACACTTTTCTTAGACATAGCTTTTCCCTCCTGTTACTAATACCTCCTCCTACCATTTCCTGGGCAGTGCATGTGAGATTTTAACCTGCCCATATCCTCAGAGGGAGACACTGTTCCATTTTACAATAAGGAAGCACGAGGCCCAGAGAGAATAAATGATTCTCCCTGGGTCACACAGTTTATGGGCAGAACAATGGGACTCGATATCTTATACCTGGGAATCAGGACTGGTGACCTTATCAGGGTGCACTGGGATATTAACCATCGCCTGGCCCAAGGCCTGTCTGTCTCTCTAGGCTAGAAGATCATCCTGACCAACCTTGCTGGAACCCCCTAGGAACCACCAAGTGTCTGCTTGTACCATTGGCCACAGGGAACGCTCCCAGCCCCCAGCCCGACTCCAAATGTAAAGCCCATCTTGGAAGCTCTGTCTCCCTCCACCTCCACCCAGCATTTCAGCCCCTAAATTGGTTCAGAAAACGCCTTCTTGACGATGAGCACCCACCCACAGCATGCCAGTTTAAAACAGCCTGAGGGTTTTTTTTCCACCTTTACTATAAAAAGACACCTTGAAAATGCAGCATTGGCATTTCCCTGTTGGTTTTCCTTTTGGCTTAAAAAAAACAAATATCACGGTCACTCAAAGGTTGAGAGGAAAGATTCAGGGAAGAGAGTTAGACTCAGCCTGCCCTTGCCTTGCTGGGTAACCCTGTGCCTCACTTTCCCCATCAACAGCACACAGCAACTCCCCAACTCACTCTCACCTCAAATATGAACTGAGGAAAGGGATCCAAGCCACACGCAATGGAGGACAATTTTCTCACTCAAAATCATGCAACAGCCCCAGATAATGCCTGAACCAGGGACAAAGCTGGGGCCCTCTGAAGCCTGGGGCGGGGCGGGGGGATTTGACAAGGTTCCCTGCTTCTGACCTCACACCTTGGCAGCTCCTCCCTTCTCTGGTTCTCTGGCACACTCCTGGATGGAAGGGGGCAGCAGAGGCTAAGATTTCATGGTCTTAAATGTGGAGAGCAAAGGATAAAGCTCACCAGGTGAGAAGCTACAATGTCTGGGCTCACTCTGGCCAAGGCTCTGGACTCGTGGGGTCAAGAGACCCCCCAAATCAAGGGTGAAAGGCTGGGCTTCCAGAGGCCCACCCGAACCACCTCACTTGGAGGTGAGATGTCCCTGGGGAACAGGCAGAAGTGCAGGGTCCAGTCCCCCATGCCTGCCCCACTGAGACCAGCCGGTGCTGGAGAAGTCAGGCCAGATGGGTCTGGGAGGAAAGGGATTCCAGGCCCCTAGAACTTGCCCGACACTCCAGAAGCAAATTAATTCTCTCCTCCACAGGCACCCGATTGCATGCCTTATTCCAACGGCACCCACTTCTATCCCGATGCTGGGCCGGACTGGGCAGCCTCCTTCTCTACCCTGTCCGCCTCTGGGGCTGCACCCTGGCACCCAAATCTGTCTTGAACTCACCACTTCCCTCTGTGCCCTCAGACCAGGCCATGCACAGCCCCCGAGAGCAGGGCCTGACACAGGCCTTCACCACTGCACCCAGTGCCCACCACAAGGCCTGGCACACAGCAGGTGCTCGAGAAATATTTGCAAGTCAGCGAGCGAATCTCTAGCCTGGAAGACAGCACCAGCCCTCCAACCAGTCTCCCTGCCTCTCATCTTTCCCCTCACCAGCCACCTAGGGACTCGCTAAAATAATTATATTAAAAACAATCATAGTACAGTTGACCTTTATTTTTTCTATGTTTATTTATTTTTGAGAGAGAGACAGAGCATGAGCAGAAGAGAGGGAGAGGGAGACACAGAATCCGAAGCAGGCTCCAGGCTCCGAGCTGTCAGCACAGAGCCTGACACGGGGCTCGAACTCACAAACCGTGAGATCCTGACCTGAGCAGAAGTCAGACACTTAACCAACTGGGCCACCCAGGCGCCCCATAGTACAGTTGACCTTTAAACAATGTGGGTTTGAACTGCACAGGTCCACTTACATGTGGATTTTTTATAGCACGGTACTGTAAATGTATTTTCTCTTCCTTCTGATTTTCTTAATGTTTTATTTTCTCTAGTGTACTTTATTGTGAGAATATGGTATATAATACACATGGCATATAAAATATATGTTAGTCACTGTTTATGTTATTGGTGAGACTCCCAGTCAACAGGAGGCTATTAGTAGTTAAGTTTTGGGGAGTCAAAAGTTATGTGCAGGTTTTCGACTGTGCAGGGGGTCGGCATCCCTAACCCCTGAGTTGTTCAAGGGTCAAATGTAACTGCAAACATGTGTGCCGGGCACTCTACTAAGAATTTTACAGGTATTAGCTCATTTAACTCTCCACAACAGTCCTATGAGGTAAATGCTTTATTATCGCTCCCATTCTACAGAGGGGGAAAGTGAGGTGCTCATTCAAAAATTTTTTAAATGTTTATTTATGTTTGAGAGAGACAGAGTGTGAGTCGGGAAGGGGCAGAGAGAGGGAGACAAAATCTGAAGCAGGTTCCAAGCTGGCAGCAAAGAGCCTGACACAGGGCTTGAACTCACAAACAGGTGAGATCATAACCTGAAGTCAGCCACTTAACCACTGAGCCACCCAGGTGCCGCATGATGTGCTCACTCAGATCACAGTACTCCTCTGGCTAAGACCCTTCATAACTCCCACCTCCCCAGGATACAGTCCCAACTCCACAATGTGGCCTCTCTACACCTGCAAGCCCCGCCCACTTCTCCCAACCTTCTCTGACATCCTCCCCACTCCCCCCACCACAGGGACCACCTTCCATTGCTCCAGCTTTCCTTGCTGTTTCCTACTTCCATGCTTAGGCACAGGCTGTTCCCTCTGCCTGGACCCTTTCATCTTCTGCCAGCTTCATGTAGCCGACCCCTGCTCATCCCCCCACCTCTGCATCGATAGCACCTCTCCCAGAGGCTGTGATGTCCTCTGTCAGGGCTCCCACTGTCCAGCTTTTCCTATTACCCCCACCCCGGGCCCCCTGGGATCTAGGTGCATGGCCACATGTTTATCATCTGCTCACCTGCATGGGCCACGAGAGCAGAAACTGAGGCACCACTGGTCTCCAGCACATAGCACTGGCTGGGGCACACAGTAGGGACTTAGGAAATGTCTATCGAGGCCTCCATCTGGGGCTAGAGGTGGGAAATTGTGAGGTCTTTACTGCTGCAGAACAAGCCAAAAGAGGTCACTGCTGTCCAGGACCAAGCCCAGACCTGTGCTAATAAGGCCCCTGGGATAATACCACCAAGAACAGCAGAGAGCTACCAGGTGCTTACTACATGCCAGGTACCAAGCACTTATGTTCATTCATTCATTTAGTTCTTCAAGCGTCCTTAGAGATTTTGTTTTTATTGTCCCCACTTTACAGCATAGGGAACTGAGGCTCAAAGAGGTTAAGTCACTTGCCCAGGTCACACAGCTGGGAAGTGACAGAGTATGATTTGAATCCAGGAAACAAAGTCCAAGTTCTTAGCCTATAACTGGGGAGCTGGCAACAGCCTGGAGCAAGAGTAATGGATCCCCCTCCACACTCCCCACCCATGGCTACACCAGAGGCCCAGACCCTCGGGCCTTGGACACATCTGGGAGATACTGCCCAGCGGCACCGATCTGAGCCCACAGCAGGGCATGGGAAAAGGGAGAGAGGTGTGGTGGGGACACAGGGAGTGTGGCCGAGGAGGACCAGGAATCCACCCCACCTTGGCGTGGGGAGAAGGCCGAAGGCCGCTTTGTCCCTGGGGCTACGTCCCTGGAGAGGCCCTGCCCCTCTAAGGAGAAGGAAGCCCTAGCCCACTTCAGCAGAGTGAGTCACTGCACCAGGCCAGGCTGGGGACCGTGGGAACCAGGACGATTCCTACAGAGGGGGAGGGGGATACTGCGGTGGCGGCGGCCTGAGGAATCCCATGCATCAACCCACACCAAGGGCCTGGATGGACACACAGGCTCTGGAAAGGCTAAGGAAGGCCCAGGGGCTGGCCCGACCTCAGCCCTGGCTACCACAGTAGGGTCTTCCCTCTGTAGAGCAGGGACTGACTCCCCACTCACCTCCTCTGGCCCTGAGACCCCCAAACAAAGCTTGTACCCTCAAACACACCCCTTTGGAGGATGTGGCTCTGAGGAGGGGAACGGTAGATGTCCCAGTCACAGCGCTGGGCAGTCAACCCTGACCTGGCCAGCCCCCGTGGGTGGCGATCTGCCCTGCTCACCCACCGTGACCTTTTATTTTCAGGGCAGTCAGCCAGCTGGTGGTGGACAGCCATGGGAGCCCGAATGCAGGAGAAGGAATCTGCGTTTTCTCAAAGCCCCAGTGTTGGGCACACCCACGGGGGAATAATTAATCTCATGAGATTCTTCCCACAGCCTGAAGACCATGGAGGAGAGACAGGGCAGGTCCACGGGGGGCCTGGCCCCAAGGAGGGCTCACCAGGAAAAGGCTGAGTTCAGCATCTTGCTGAGGGAGAAACTGAGGCTTCCTAGGGGAGTGGCAAAGCTTGGGGTTGAAACGGACTCCCCAGATTCACGTGAAGATACAGAGTAAGGAGAAGGCACAGGGTTCCACCTCTCAGGGCCCCCTGAACAAGTGACCCCTTGCTGGTGGGCTTTCTCCAGGGGAACTGCACAGAGCTCCCTTCTCCCCCGCTGTGTCATAAACCTCCCCCAAGGTCAACACACACAGCGATCCCCCACCTGGCCCCTTCATCTCTGTTCAACCCAGCCCCAGCCTCCTGGGCCTCGTTCCCACCCCCCAGCTTTGCTGCCACACCTGGCCCTTCCTTACTCCCTCCTGAGCCCCTGGCACTCTCTCGCCCCCTGCACACCTCAGTACTGCACACAGTCCTGTTCACCTCCCTCTACTCTCTTGGCCCTGGCACCTCCCCACCCCAGCCACCTGAGACCCCTCCAACACACTTGCACACGCGTGCACACACACACACACACACACACACTCCGAGCAACATGTCCATAAGGCAGCAAAGAATGGGTGGTGTTAAGGACACAGATGATGAGGGTAGACAGCCTAGATTGAAACCCTGCCTCTGCTAGTTCCCAGCTGTGTGATCTTGAGCAAGCTATTTAACCTCTCTGTTCCTCATTTTCTTCATCTGTAAAATGCAGATGAGAATAGAGACTACCTAAGAGGGTAGTTGTAAGAACCATGACAGTTATGCCATTTGATGCACTCAGTAGGCATTCCACAAGTGTTGTCTTGCTTGTCGTGCCCATGTCTGGTGCATGCTACATGCTCAGTATATATGTGTTGAATGAGTGGATAAAAATTGGCATCAGGAACACACCTATTTGCCAACCAGTGGCCTCCCCACAGTACCTACTAGTTCCCAAACACCTGTGTTCCCTGCCACATACATCCCAGTGCACACCCAGGCCCACTCTGCTGCACCAGTGACCTGCAGGACACATCCACCTGCCCTACACTCCTGCCTAACCAGCTCAGGGACACATGAGTCTGGTGCATACACCCCGTCACTCCCTCTTTGCTGCACACCCCCACCCATATCTGCAGGGCCCTGGTGCACACCGGTGTGCACACCTGCCACACCCAAGCACACATCTGCCAACTCCCAAGGGCAGCCCTGATAGGCTCACACAGCCAGCCCAGAACACACCTCTGGTCAGACATGCACTCACTTGCTCTGCACTCTGGACACGCCTAGGACCACCACTGCACACCTGGGCTAACACATGCTTCTCCAGTGAACACCTGCAACCTCGACCCCTCCTACACACCTAGTTAAGCTCACCTGTAACCTAGTACTCGCTCGAGTGCCCGCAGGCACACACCTGTACCATATTCGCACCAGTGCCCCTACCCTGGCTGACACCTATATCCTCGTGAGTACACCTGGGTCCCGACAAATGCAACGTGGCCCAGAGTACATACCTGGGTCTCCACACGGACATCTGGGTCCCACACGTTCACACCTGTGTCCCTCTCAGCGACAACGCGCCCAGTTACCCGCACGCTCTCCCTCCTGCCCCTCGACCCCCACCCCAGCTGATGGCCGGCTCCCTTGGCGTACCTGGATGTTGCGCTTGCGCTCGCAGGCCGGCCCGGTGCCCTGCACCACGCTGTCGAGCACGGCCACCACGTCCGGTGCGGGCTCCACGAAGCAGGCGGTGCGCGCGGCGCGGATCGCGGCTTGCACGTCGGCGAAGCGGAAGGCGCACAGCGCGGCCGGAGTCGAGCGGGACGCGGGGAACCCCTGCGGCCGCTCGAAGACGGCAAAGAGCAGCTCGCGCGCGGGAAAGACGGACACCAGGCGGCTGTAGAGGTCGCCGCGGCCCGCGCCGCCCGCGCACTGCAAGCCCAGCTGGATGTAGGACTCGGTGAGCTTCTTGGCGTCGCCGCCGGCGCCGCGGGGCAGGCAGATGCGCGCCAGCAGGCTCCGCGCCTGGCTCTCCTTATCGCCCGCGCGCGCCTCGCTGTTGAGCGCCAGGTACGCGTAGGACGGGGCGCCCGGTGGCGGGTCGGGCGGGTGCAGGAAGGCGCGCACGAAGCCCAGCTTGTGTTGCTCCTTGGCTCCCTGCTTGATCTTGAGAATGTTGTCGTCGGAGGGGTTGAGGTCGAAGGTGAAGAGCTTGGCCAGGTCACCGCGCGCATCCAGGGAGCGGATGGCGATTTCGGGCGTGTTCTCGAAGCGGTGGTCCTCCAGGCTGCGGTTGCGCGGGAAGAAGGCGCTGCCGTAGCCGGTGTACGTGGCGCCCACGAGCAGGCGGCTGCCCCCTGTGCCGGCGGCCGGCG
The DNA here is from genome assembly GCF_007474595.2 of Lynx canadensis. NCBI lineage: Eukaryota > Metazoa > Chordata > Mammalia > Carnivora > Felidae > Lynx > Lynx canadensis. The sequence goes on from NC_044304.2 coordinate 54,144,047, forward strand.
GCAGCACCAGCCCCACGGTGGACGCGTTCGGGTGGTTGGCCGCCACGTTGAGCATGCTGGGGAACACGGTGACGGGCTCCGCGGGCGGTGCGGCGGGGGGGAAGCGCACGGCCACAGCCGAGATGTTGCCCCGGCGCCGCAGCTGGCAGAAGCCCTGGTAGATGGACCCGCACACGACCACCAGGCCCTGGCCGGGGTCCAGCTGCAGGATCTTGTTGTAATTGTCGGTGAGGCGCCGCGGGTGCTCACACGAGGCCTGAGGCAGCTGCGGGGCGTGACACAGAGGGCTGTCGGCCACCGGGCCCACGGCCGCCTCGGCCTCCAGACTCAGGTTGGCGCCCGACAGCTGGTAGAGGCGGTTGACGGCCGCCAAGTACACCGTCCCCGCCGCGCCGTCCAGGGCGAAGTTGTTGGTGGGCGTGGGCGAGGGGAACCGGCGTTGGATCTCCAGGGCGCCGGCCCGCGCCGCCCCCAGGAGCAGCAGCAGCGGCAGCAGCGGGCACGGGGATGGAGCCCGGAATGGCGGGCGCGGCGGCAGGGGGCTGGCCGCGGCGGCCCGAGCGCTAAGGGGTGCGCCGCCCGCGGCGCGACGAGCCATCCGGGCGTGCGCGGGCTGCGCGGCGCGGCGAGTGCATGGGGCGCGGCGCGGCCGGGAGCCGGGAGCCCGGAGGCGGCAGGAGGCGGGGGGCGGGCCCGGGCCGCGAGGCGCTTCCTGCCCGCGCCAGCGGCCCCCGGCCCCCGGCGCCCCGGCCCGGCTCAGCCGCGCCGCGCAACCCGGGGGCGGGGCGGGGGCGGCTCCGCTGCGGACACGCCCTCGCGCCCCGCCCCCGCCGCGCCCCGCCCGGCCGCGCCCCGCCTCCCGGGCCCCCTCCCGCCCCGGGCCCACCTCCCCAAGCGCCCCGGGCCCCTTCCCGGGGCTGCCCTCGGACCCCGCCCCGCCCTCCCACCTCCGGGCCTCAGCTAGGCTGTCGGTGGGTCCGGCCGCCCCGCGCCCTCCAAGACTCTCCCGCGCGGCGCCCGCGGCCCTTAGGCTCCCTTTCCCAGCGCTGCCTCCGCCTCCGTCGCTCGTTCCTCTCGCTCGTTCCTCCCTCTTGGCCGCTTGGCCTGTGTGGCTCGGCTTGTTTCCTTTTTCCTTCCTCTTTCTCCCTGGTCTCTGTCCCTCTTAGTGTCTCCCTGTCTGTGTCTCTCCCCTCATGGCCCCCAACCCCGTGTGTGTTGTCTCCCTCTTTTCCTCGGTCTCTGGCTCTTCTTCCCTCTCTCTGACTCCCTTTTTGCCCTATCGGTTCTGTTATCACTACCCATTTCCCCCTCTCCCTTCTATTTTTCTGTCCCTGGCTCTCCCTCTCTCTCCACGGCTCCCTCTGTCTCCCATCCCTCGGAGGCCCCTCTCTCCTCCATCTCTGTCTGCCCCCATTCTTTCCCACTCTGCCTTCCTGATGCACAGCCTTCCCTCGCTTTCAGCATCTCATGCTCAGAGTCTCTCCCCTAATACTCTCTTTCACGGGACACTTGTCCAGGCCTTAGAACCCTGGGCCAGTTGGGCACAGGGCACCACCTCCTCAGACTCCATGGTCTGCACCCTAAACCTCAGCCCCATAAAGGAGGTCTTACAAGCGGCAGGGACAGAGGGACAAAAGCTCAAGGGTCAGACATACAAATCAGCAAAACATGGAGAAAGGAACTATTTCAGGCATGTGCCAGGCCATGGGGCAGGCTGGGCTGGATTGGAAGAGTGACACCCAGAGTAAGGCCTTGGCCCTGGGGGGAGAGGGGAGTGGCCTCAGGAGGCCCACTGTTACCTCTGTGGAGACCCAGCCCTGTGGGCTGCTGCCCCTCCACCCACCTCATCTGTCCAGACACATCCCCTTCACTCAGGACTCGAATCACCAAAAATCCTGCCAGGTTTGGTGTAAGATCAGCCAGGAGTGAGCTGGCACTTGGGCCTGCTTCTCCTTTCTTTGGGCATTTCTTCTTTCACCTAGAATAGGTAGGCACTGAGTTCAGGGGCAGGCAGCAATGATCCCAAGGTCACAGAGCCCATTTGCGAAGCACCCACGGTGCCCAGGCAGAGCTTGCCCCCTGCCAGGCACTATGCCAAGTGCTTTACATGTATTGACCCATTTAGTCCTGACAGACACCTTCTGAGGCTGGTGCTGTTATTATCCCACCTTACAGATTTGGAATCTGAGGCCCCAGAAGGGAAGGGACTGGCCCAAGATGCCTAGCTCACCGGGAGCAGAACTACAATGCTTGAAAGATGAAGTCTGTTGGCTCTGAGCCTCGCCCAAATCTCTCCCAGCCCCACGCCAGCTCTGGCCTGTCAGAACCAGGGGGCTCCCATCAGGGGGCCACATGGCACCAGGAGGCCCTTGCTCTGAGGGTGTTCTGGCCTCAGCTCATTTGTTTCCACCTGGCCAGGAAGGAAGGACAGAGAGCCCTCTGTGCCCCAGAGGGTAGGCAGGAAAGCCCAGACCTACAGCTGTCCCCCTCGTTCCTCATCCCAGCATCTTCATCTTCCTGCCGCCAGCCTCTGCCCATCACGTCCGCCTTTCTCCAACCCCCTCTGTCGTCCCCGCTAGCCACTGCTTTTACTAGCCAGGAGTGTTCAGCTATAGGAAATCAAAGGCTCTGTTTCTGGTGCCCTGTCCCCGCTGGGCTCAAGGCCACTCAAGGGACAGCTTGATAGGATATCCCAACCTCCATCTCTGGATGGGGAGGGCTCATGTTGTGCCACCTGTGGGAGTGGACTGGGTGCCCAGTGTACCTCCCCCACCCCTTCTTGGAGCCCTCCCCATCAGTCCATCTGTCTGCCTCCCTCCTGCTCTTATCTTTCTCTAGACTTCCTACCCTATCTCTGTTTTTGTCAGTCTTCTCGCTCCTCCCAGTTACTCTCTCTCTTTGTCTCTCTCTCCCCTAGTCTCTTCCCACCCCCCTCTCTTTCCACTCTGTCTTTGTGTGTGTATCTCTCTGTCTCTGTCTCTCTCTGTCGGTCTCCCTCCCTATCTCCCACCCCTCTCTCCCTCGCTCGCCCCTCCTAGCTTCCTTCCTGTCTCCGGGCTCATCTTGCCACATCCTGCAGCTCCCCCCACTGAGCCTTGAGGAAAATGCTCTGTGTTGTCACAGCTCAGCCTAGTGCACATGATTCCTGGCACGTTGGACACAAGCTACCTGCCAAACTGAGCGCTGGGAGCTCAGGAGCTACCCCAGGCTGGGGGCATGCAGGGCCAGGTTGGGCACAGGCTGGGTCCAAGTGTCCTCTCAAGCTGAAGTGAAAGTGCTGTGTTGACTAAGACAAGGCACTTGGCCTCTCTGAGCCTTAGTTTACTTGTCTGTAAAATAAAAACAATCATAATAGCACACAGGCCCCTGGGAGGTTATAAGATGTAAACAACATAACTACCAGAAAGCCTGGTGTGAGGTACATGGCAGGCACTGGGCAGATGCCAGCTTCTCCCCTCGCATTGAGCAATGGTCCACGGGGCCCCTCTTCCTGTCTTGGGCTCCATGGCAGCTTGTGAAGCCACAGCCCACTGAGGGCTAAGCGTTGTACCCAGCACTGCCCTGCATGATCTCATGCCATCCTCACATCCGGCTGCCAAGGCAGGGGTCATCAAACCCATTTCAGAGATGGAGAAACTAAGGGTATTAGCAAGGTGAGGATTTAAACCCAGATCTGTCTCCAGATTCTGTACATTCTCCCCTCCAGACCCATTAGCTGGAAGTTCCTTCAGGTCAGCATGGGTCACCCAGCAGCCACCCTGTATCCCTGGCTGGGCAGAAGAGGTGCTGATAAGCACTGGGGGAAGGAAGGCAGGAACAAGGAAAAGAACCCACATCTTCCCTGTCCTTACTAAGATGCAGTGGGTCTCCTCCCAGAAGGGATTTTAGAGGAAACCAAGGGGAGATGCATGGTACCCAGGAGGGTGGTTTGGGTGGCACCCAGCATTAACTAACTTCGAATTAACTAACCTGGATTGATCAATTCTAGACTGACCACCAGCTAATCCTGAATCACACTATGATTTGGGCTCTTTTTGGTTTTTGTTCAAGACTTCTGATCATATCAAGGAGAAGGTCTCTGTTTGGGGCTAATGTGCCTTTAATGCCTCTCTAACATTTGTCATTGTCCTTTTTTAATAGAGAAAAGGTCTTAAGCTCATTGCCATTGACATCAGCCTTCTAGAATTTACCTACGGCCCCTTATTTTCTGGGTTTGGCAAGTGATACTCGTTTTTTCCAAGTATAATAATGATGTAAAGCTTGCTTGATACATGCATTTATTGCAGTTTTTTAAATGTGTGTTAAAGACAAATATGGAGTAGGCTGTAATCCATATGGTACAACACACTGAAATATGGGCAACATCGATAAAATCCAGTACCTTTTTAGATGAGGACACGGCGGCCCAGGTAGGGTCTTTGCCTGGACTCCTAGTGGTCGCTGACCAGGCTGGCCCAAGGACCGCAGGCCTGGGCTTTCAGCACCGCCTGGGCGGGGGCTTCCCCATCCTGCCCTGTCCATCCTCAGCAGAGCCATGAGGAGGAGGAGGAAATGTTTTTCTCCTTCAATTGGAAAAAACAACAGTGGGGCCAGGGCTATGCTGGGAGGGGCGCCTCCTGCCCTTCTGTCCCTTGGGCCTGGCCTAAGAGAATGCTTTCCTGCAGGAAATACTCCTGACTCGCTGATGGCTCTGAGCACTGCTTTGGTGACAGGAAGGTGCTGGAAGCAGAATCCTCCAGGAGCCCACAGCACCCCCAGCATGGGCCCAGATAGTGCCAGGAGCCATCACTGCAGCTTCTAGGGAGCTTTACCCATCTCATTTCTTCCCAAAAGCAAGAGGTAGGTTTTATCATCCCCATTTTACAGATGGGACACTGAGGGCCAGGAAGGTGCCACCACTTACCCGTAGCTACACAGCTTCTTGGCCTTAAACCCTGTTCTTGGCCACTGTGTCCCTCTACCCACCGCCTTGGAGCTGGGAGACCTGAGGTCCAGGCTCAGTTCAGTCTCTAACCACCTGTATGACCGACCGTGGTGGCACCATCTGTCTTTGAGCCTCAGTTTCCTTATCAGGAAAAGGCGAATACAATCCACCTCACATGACTGCTGTGAGGATGGAAAACATAGGCATGTCAAAGTGCCCACCATATCAAGAAGTATGGTATCCACTGACTTTCTAGCTCTGAAACACGGGATCCTCTCCCTCAGACTCCTCAAACTGATTATCTGTGCCCCACTCAGGAGACCCCCCCCCAGCTATGATAATAGAGATAGATATTATCTCTACAGATAGATAATAGAGATGATGATATCCTCATAGCAGCTGCCACTGATGTGTGTCATGCTGGTGCCATTAAGGGCTCAGATGCACAAGATCACTGTTTAATTAACCCTCCACCTGGTCTTCCACCACCACCTGCACTCATTAACATGGAAGCCAAGGCTCAGAGAGGTCTAGAGGCCTGCCTGATGTCACACAGCAAATAGGTGGCCCAGAGTGACTCCTGCCCCCTCTCTAGCCAGCCTTGCCCCTCCACACTGGATCTCCTGTCATTACTACCATGTCCATCTGGAGTGGCCTGGGAGGGGCCAGTGTGACCCTAGAGTGGCCTTGCTGACAGGACATATAGTACCCATCACACTAATGTGTTTAAATTACAGACAATTGGTGCTGCTGGTGTGGCTTTGTTGACACTTCCCCACTGCAGACGCCATGGAAAACTAGGGGGTTTTACCCCCGCTTTGGAGTTCTGGAGTGTTCTCTCCTCTGCCTCTATTGGATGCCACCCTAGGAGTGGGTCAGGGAGGGTGGTAGTGGCTTTCTAGGTCAGGTTTCAGGGCTCAGGAGGGGTAGCCTGCCCTTGCCTGTGAGGACGAGCCCCCTGGTCATTGCTCTCTGTCTTTGTCTCTCTCCCCGTGGGGCTGGAGGAAATGGTTCTCATTCCTGTGTGTGAGAGATGCCCTCTCCCAGCTCCGGGCACATGCTTGCCCTCTGTGGAGCGGACGCAGCAGGCTGGGGTGGGGACCCGGAGCCCCCATGCACCCATCCCGGGCGCCTGGCCTGTCGAGCCCCCGCGTAGCCCCTTTGTGCTCTGTGAGCTGGATAATGGGCAGCATTCTCAGACGTCCAGTCATGGGTCTGGGCCCGTGAAAGGACCCAGCAGCTCCACACTGAGGCCTCTGTCCAGCAGCAGCAAGGGAAGGGCTGGCTGCCCCAGGGGGCCCCACCCACATTCCCAGGCTGCCATTTCCAGGGGACAGCCACCCCGGGGCGGGGCTGGCTGGGGGGCAGGTGATCCCCCAGCAGACAGCAGGTGCTCGGTGAATGTGTCCCTGATGACAGGAGCCACAGGGAGGCAGGGAAAGCCCAGAGCTGAGGATGATGGGGAGTCACATGGGCTGAGCACCTACTGTGCACTAGACATTTCCCAGCCAATCCTTGCAAAATCCCCGTAGGCCTGGGCTGTTGATCCTATATGATGGATAAGTACACTGAGGCTTAGAGAAGCAAGGCAGTGGCTCTGGATTTGAACTCAGGTCCATCTGACCGTGTTCATTCCAGCAGATGTTGAGTAAGCACCTACTGTATGCCCTGGGGCAGTAACTATGCCCTTAGGCAGCAGGGCTAAGGATACACAGAGGACTTTTAGACCACCAGGCCCAGGGGAGCAAGCAAGGCAGGCTTCCCAGGGGAAGTGGCACCTGAGCCAGGTTTATGGAGTACTCACACAACTATTGAATATCCAACATGAACTTCATCTCATGTCTTCATACTGCAGGGACTGTGAAGCCTGGGCTCAGAGAGGGAAAGTGACTTACTCCAGGCCATCAAGTTGTTCAAGGTAGAGCTGGAACTTTTACCCAGGTCTGGTTGTTCCCTTTTCTCCAGGAGTGGGCCCAGTGAGAGTGCAGGGGAACCCCAGTCAAGGCCGTAGGGTTGTCATCCTGTGGTTCTTGGACCTGGGTTCAGATCCCAACTCTGCTTCCTACCTATGTGAGCCAGGATAAGTCCCTTCACCTCTCTGGGTCTCAGTTTTCACACCTGTGAAATGGGTAGAAGAATCCCTTACCTTTCCCAGCTATGGCAATCAAATGAGATAATCCCTGGAGAATGTGTAGCCAGCACCTGGCCTATGGTAAATAATCAATGACATTTGCTATTAAAGACACTGATGGTAAGGAGATGTTACTCCCACAATCCCCCCAGCTCTAACTTTAGGGAAGTCCTGCCCTTGCCCTGTCCTAGTGCTGGATGGCACTCAGAGCTGGCTTGGGTTTTTGTCAGATGCCCACTTCTCCCTGTCCTGCCTCCTCCCACCCACAGCCAGGGCCTCATCTCAAGACCCTTTTGCTCCCTCCAGACTATACCCTCCTCTAGGACTCAGTTTTACCTTCTGTAAAATAGGATGATATATCTGCCCCCTCAACAGAGTTGGTCAGTGATGTTCAGCCTCTGCTTGAGGTGGGAGATAGGTTTTCCTTACTGGCTCACTAGAGTCGCTGCTCCTCCAGATACCTCACCTCCCCAGTGCCCACCACCCCTCTTCTCCCTGAGCAAGTGCATGGCAGATAACAAAATAACAATAAATGCCATTTCCATAGCCAGTCTATGAGCTGGGCCCAATTCTAAGCACCTTGCATCTATTAACTTATTGAAACCTGCAACAACCCTACAAAGAGGCTGCCATCATCATACTCATTTGTTGGTAGGGAAACTGAGGCACAAGGACATGCAGTGACTTGCCTGAGGTCACCAGCTGGTATATGAAGCCTGGATTCCAGAGTCCTTGTTCTTAATAACACAGGGTGACTGGGAAAGGCTGGCATGGATGAGCAAGGGCCCAGGTCTTACAGGCCCTTTGGCCTGTACAACTCCCTAAAGAGAAACCAGTGTCCAGAGATGTGTTTCCTTTTTTGTTTTCTTGGTGAACATTTACTCATCCCTCAAGACCCAGCCCAAATGTCACCTCTTCTAGAAAGTCTTCCCTCAGGAACTCCTAGGCATCCCTCAAAGCCTACTCTAAGACCCTTCTGAGTAGACTTCCTTGAGCCTTGAAGTGGCATTAGAAGCTCCTCCTATCAAATCAGTTACCACATAGTATGAAGACATAGTCTTCCCCAGTGGACTGAGTGATTCCCTGGATCTTCCAGGGTAAGACACATGGTTGCTATGTTGGGATGGCTGGCTGGCTGTATCACCACCCGAGGCTATCTGCCAAGCAGACAGCCCTTTTTTGTTGTTGTTGGAGGCCCCCTCCCTGGGCATTGCTGGACAGACCCTGCCAAAGCTGCCTCCTGACCCCTGTTTATCCACGTGGCCACACTGACCATCCACCTTCACGAGACCAGGCCATCCTGCTTTGCCCACTAAGCCCGGGAGACCCACTGGCCCCCAAAGTGAGTTCTCACACCGGCTTCCTGGTACAGTTCCGAAGGCCTACACCTCCATTCCACCTCCACACACAGGCAAAACCCTGGGTGGGATCGAACACTGGAATGGAGCCCTTCTCCCTTCCTGCCTTCCTCCCTCCCTTCAACAGTCATTGACTAAGCACCTACTATGTACCAGGAATCAGGCGTATTATGGGGATCCAAAGGCATGGTCCCCATCCTCAGCTCAGCCTCATGGGGAAGACCATCTTTAATCAAATAACTCAAATAATTATGTCACCACAAAGGACCACCTGTCTTAAGAAGAAGCGATACCAGGTGGTTCTAGGAGAGTTTCTCATAGGCTGATGAGCCCACCTTGGGGTCAGGGAGGGCTTCCTTGGGGCAGTGGCCCTTGAGAGCTGAGATCTGCAGGATGCTGAGGAGTGAGGAAGGTGAAGGGAGAGCTTTCTCAGTAAGGCCTACAGGTGAGTGGCAGCCTGAGCCCTGGAGGAACAGAGCAGAGGCCCACAGGCTCCTGTGGGTGGAGCAGAGAAAGTGTGTCGGGGGGGGGGGGCAGGGATGCTCCACCTGAGGCTGGGGGGCTGGCGAGGCCGGGAGAGCCCTCTATCCACACTGCAATCTTGGGAAGCCATAGATGGCTTTAAGAATGGCTTTCAGAAGGAGAATGGCCAGAGGGAAGTCAGGGAGGGGGCTTCTGCGGACATCCAGCCGGGCAATGCCAGGGGCCTATACAGGGGCTGGCTGAGGCAGAAAAGGAAAAGATGGCTTGAGGGCTGTGTAGGAGGTGTGCTTGGAGGCCTGGGGTACCTGGTGTGGGGAGGGGTGAGGAGAGGGAGGCTCCAGTCCTGGGGAGTTCCTGAGTCTTGGGCTTTTGCACCCTGGGGTGCCTCTTTCAGAGTTGGAGAACACTGTGGAGGAGCTGGTGGGTGGGTGATGCACAGCTCACTGGGCGGGGGGAGGGGTGGTAAGTTCGAGGACCCCCCTTGACCATAGGATCCTCCATGGTCACTGGGTGCAGACTCTGTCCTGCAGCCTGCACACAGACTCTTCCCTGTGCCCACACTCCCAGAGCTGGGTGCACACCACCTCAGGCTACTGGTCCTAAAGGGGAAGGGTCTTCTCGCAGGCAGCTTCCAGAGAGGCTGGGGCCTGAGCCCACTGGCCCAGCTCCCCGCCACCAGGAGAGAGGCATCAGGGGCCCCACGGGACTGCCCTGGTAATGAGCTTCCTCCACAGCCTGCGCCGGCCGGTAGCAGCCCCTGTGTGGGGATTCCCGGTTTGTGTGTGCGTGTCCGGCAGGTGGGGAGATGGGGGCATGTGCCCAGACGGGGGGATATGCACATAAGCAGGGGTGCAAATGTGCTTTTGTGTGCCTGGGGTGCACATTGGGGTCAAACGTACACAGATGGGGATTCAGGTTCATGTGGGGGATGAATGTACAGCAAGGATCTGCTTCTACCTTTGTCTACATGTAGTTTCTGATGTGAGCGGCTGTGTGGGTCCATGATCTGGGGTGCCCAATGGGAATTCAGGCCCTTGGAGGTCATCACGACCTCTCAGATCCTGGTGCTGCTGCTCCCCGGGGTAGAGGAGGGTTTCCTCATGAAACCCCATGATTTTTATGATCAACCTTCAATAACCCAATCTCTGATTCGTAGAGTTCAGCCTGACCTTGGGTGGCTGGCTTCTGACCTTGGATGGTCTAGCTTCTGACCATGGGTGGCTGGCTCCTGGCCTTGGATCGATGGTCCTGCCTCTGGCCTTGGGCGGTCTAACCCTTAACGTTGGGCAGCCCAGCCTGGGAATAATTACTCAGCCTGGCCAGAGTCCCCTGTGTTGAGGAACTTGGAATTTGTTCTTTAGGGACTTTTGGGTGATGCCATTCCCCATCTTACTCAAGAGCAGCCTCCGCTGACCACAGCTGTGCATCTCAGCATGAGCCGCCATCCTTTGCCTATACTTCCCCCCCCCCCCCCCGTAGCGTCTCTCACCCTTAGTCAGAATCTGAGTTCCAAAGTTCTGGCAATCCCCAAGTCCCTGGTGTGCAGACTAAGCCCCACCATGACCCTGAACTTCCTTCCTTGCCCTGTCCCTCTGTCTAAGTCTCCAGGATGTCCCCAAGACTTGTCTCTGACTTCTTTCAGGCAGCCTCCCCAGACCTCCTAGGCTAGGTTAGACCTCCTCCCTTGGACCCTCATGGTGCCCTGTGCTTTCACTGTCAGAGCTCCCACATCAGATGACAATGTCTGTTGCTCTGTTCCTCCCACCAACCAGTGGGATCGCAGGAGCTGGATCTTACTGGGGGCATCCTTGTTTCCCCAACATCACTAAGCAGAATGTTGGACTCAAAGCAGGCTCACAAGGATGGATGGATGGATGGATGGATGGATGGATGGATGGATGGATAAGAGGAAATGAACAAATGTTCTTCCATCACTTCCTGGGTCAGTGCCCACTCCATGCAGCTCAGGACAGCCTTGACCTTCTCTTCCTCCCACCCCACTGGCCTCCTACAGATGTCGTCACCTGCGCTCATCCACCTGCCAGGGAAGGCCAACACCCCTTGCTCTGGCCTGGGGAGAGTTTGTGTGTCTAAAATGCAGATTTTCCAGTGCGGACATGATGTGGCTGGGTTGAAATTTATAGGGTAATGGTGCCAGCCTCACCTCCATTTCCTCAGCTGAGGGCCATGGACAGGGGAAAGCCACTTCCGTCCCTGAGCAGAACAGCATGGGAGGCTGTGGGGCTAGAGGGATTCCGGTTCACATCCTGCTTTGCCACTTCCCAACTGGGGGAACCTTGGTCAGAGCCCTTTTCCCCCTGAGCCTCTGTTTCCCCATCTGCAAAAGGGGGTAAGGCTGTGCCTCTTGGTTTCACGGGCATCTTGTCATCCCTGTACACAGCAGAAGGTCGAGACCTACCAGGCCTGAAGTAGAAAAAGATTTTGGAATAAAAGCAGCTGATGTTTATTGAGGCTGCTCAGGAAGAGACACTGCTCCAAGAGGGTCACATGGATTATTGTATTTACCACCTTAGAGGGAGGCAGTTTTAGTTTCTCTTCTACCCATTTTACAGAAGGGGGAGGTGAGGCATGGCAGAGTTAAGTGACCTGTTGAAAGTCACGGAGCAAAGGCGTAGCACAGGCTGGACCCAACCCCAGCCCCCACTGCCATGTGTTCAAGGCGGAGCCTAGGAGCTGCCGACTGCTCTGTCCCTTCCTCCCACAAGCCCAGAGGTCACCAGCTAATCACCCTCCATCAGTTCAGGTCTCTTCCACCCCCAAGACTACTGCATCCATCCAAGCCCCACCCCCTCCTGCCTGGATGCCTCCTCCCACTCCTTCCTCTTGCCTCTCCCCAGATCACTTCTCCACACAGCAGCCTAAGGGATGTTTTCAAATTGTAAATCTGTTCATGTTGTTTTACTCTAATTGAAATTCTGCAAAAGCTCTTAGGGTAAAGTTCCATCCCTTTTTCCTCGTCACAGTCTCTCTGCAGCCATCCAGCCTAACTCCAGGCCCACACATGCTTCTGCTGGTCCCACCACCCAGTTGGTTCTCCCTCTTGCCTCCCCGCTCAGCTTGAGGGTGGTCAGACACCCTCGCACCCCCCCCCCCCCGCACAGAGCTCCTGGCACACGAGTTAGATGATTATTTGATTAACATCAGCAAGATGTCTCAGGGGCAGGGCCTCATCTGTCCCGTTCCCTGCTGCTGCCCCATGGCCAGACCCTCCAAGTAGGTGCTGCTGCGTCCCTAAACGAGCAATGGGAGCACCTTCCGGCTGGTTTCATGTCCAACAGAACACAGACTTGGGCACAGGCCTGGGTGGGGGCACAGGCTAGTGGAGACTTTGAGCAGCTGCCTGGGGAGCGAGTCCTATTTCCAGCTCCCAGAAACAGGAAGTGAGTCATGGCCTGAGAAGGCCTGCCGGACGCTGGGCACCTCGGGTGAGATTGATGAGCGCCTGGACGGAAGGGCCGGCCACACCTAGGGAAGCAGGAAGGAGCCCAGAGGAAGTGGATAGAAGGGGAGACCCTCTCCTCAGCAGAGCAGGCGGCCATGTGGGGCCCCAGCGGAAGTGGGTGAGGTCACCACAGATGCAGCTACTCAGCCCATTGTCCCATCACACCTGGGAATGGCTGGTGTGGCAGGAGTGGCCACAAGTCCCAACCCCCCAACCCAACTGACACCCATCCTGGATCCCCCAGGGCGGGTATGAACTTACCTCATTTACTCCCCATATGAGCACAGGTCTCACTGGCCCCGTTTTATATAAGGCCAAAGAGAGGCAGGGGCTCGCCAGGGCCACATCAGCAGAGAGGTTAGCATGAGATTCAAACCCAGCTCTGTGTGGCCATGGAAATTCACATGGAGATACAGGGGGTACAGGAGATTTGAGACACTGGAACTGGCCTGGAGGCAGCCATCAAAAAATTCTGGGGCAGGTGTCTGAGGCCCTGGCTGGAGCAGACCAGGGTTCTGGTCCTGGCTCAGTCTCTACCTAAAAACAGAGCCAATCAGGTACTCCTTCCCCTGGCCTCAGTTTCCTGGTCCTCAAGAGGCTTAGCTGCCCAGGCCAGGGTCAAAGTCAGGGGTCTGAGGCTGGGAAGGTCCTCCTGAGATGGGGCTCTCTGGGTAGGGGGCCAGGGGACTCCTTCCTCCCTGAATTACAGCCAGGGGCTCCAGGGACCCCAAGGATGGTTTTGGCTGGGTGCTGGGAACACCACTCTGGGAACCTCCATCCCAGACAAGGGATGGCACTGGCCATCTATGGGCAGTCCTATCAGAAATGGGAGAATTCAGGGGCACTTCCACTTCCTCAGTGGACCCATGTCACCCCCATCCCTGCCTCTGCGTTCTCACTTCCCCTTCAGGGCCCGTGGGCAGAATTGGGCATCCTCTGCTGGAAAAGGAACCAAGGGCTTCCATAGCCCCAGGACCCCGGGCATCCTGAGGCCCAGCCACGGAGGGTGTGCACCCCCAGGTCATGGGATCGAGGAGAAGCAGAATCAGGCAGGATGAATCCAACACCTGCCTTGGGGGGCAGGGGGTCTGAATTTTCTAAGTTCCCTCAAAGAATGTGTATTATTTGTGTTAAATATAAACATGGGGCAAAAGCCATGGGTAGGGTGATGTGAATTCTGGTGGATTTTTGCAGGGACTCACAGGCCACCTGCAAAGGGGGGGACTTTGAACCCAGTCCAGGACCCGTCGCCTCCCCACAGCTCAGAGGGAGAGATTCAGCTCCATTCTGCAGTGGGGACATAGGGGCTCAGAGCAGCTGGCCACCTGTCTGGGGTCAGAAACCCCAGACCCTTCCCCTCTGGCACAACTTCCAGGGCCGAACTCACTTGCGTGGTCCCCAGGGCCCCCTTCAAAAGGCAGCATTGGTGGAACCCCAGCTTTGCTACTTCCTGGCAAGTAACTGCCCTTTTCTGTGCCTCAGTTTCTCTTGGTTATCGGTGAGCCAGGCACATGGTGAGTGATGGTAAGGGTCGGCTGCCGTTTGACAGACATTGACCATAGTGCCACGTGCGTGCATGATGGGGTGATGGGAACAGAATACTCTGTGTTGGTGCCCAGGGTCTGTGAGTTACTGTCCATAGACAAGCCCCCATTTATTATCCAGCCAGAAAGGTGCAGGTGTTTTCCAGGAAGTGCCTCCCTCTGCCTCCTCTCCCTCTTCTCCAGTCCTTCTCTCCACACCAGACCTCAAGGCCACCAATGGAGCTTAGGCAAAGGAAGCCTAAGCTGAAGCCGGGACCCTCTGGACCCCCTTGTGCCCACCCAGCATTGCCCCCACATGACTGGGGAGAGGCCAAGAGGTTAAGTGAGGAGCCTTAGAAAAGCCTCTTAAATGCTGCCGTCACGGCATGATTTACAGCAGGTTTGAGCCCCCCGCCCCCCCGCCATAATTCACTTCTATTTGCAAGACCCTTGCCCCTGTCTCGGAGGATGCCGGGAGAAGGGGGGGGTGGGGAGTGGTAGTGTTATTTTTAGCACCAGTAGCTGAATGGATCCCATGTGATTCATCTGTCTGGGCTCTGCTTTCACCTTCAGGCCCTGGACCCTCCCAGCCAAAGACCCCACTGCCTGGGCACCAACCCCAGCTCCTGCCCTTGCTAAGCTGGTTAAAGCACCCGCAGTGCACCCCCAAGACCTTGCACTGGTACCATTCAAGTTAGTCCCGCCAGGTGGTGCAGTTATCCCCATTTTACAGAGAAGAAAACTGAGGCCTAGGGAGAACTCAGTGCCTGAAGTCACAGCACAGAGTCCCCAAAGTCCAGCCTTTGTGCACTGTCCCATCCACATCCTCTCTGTGCCTGTGCCCCTGCCCCGGCCCCTCCCATCTGAGTCTGACTCTCCCTCTGCTTTCTCCCCTACTGCCTTCTCCCTCCCATATCAAAACTCCTGAGCAGAGAGTGAGGACCGTAGGGCAGGGACTGGGTCCTCCTTTCCCTGCTCGACTCAGGTGGTGTCCCCTCAGAGCCAACTTTAGGCCCCGTGCTGAGCTCAGAGGCTCATGCGGAGGAAAGGGCTGTAAATCAATATGAGCGGCCGACAGTGCAAGACAAAACTAGGTTAATGACAGCAAGAAGGTGCTGACACCACTTTAACCGTGGTTGGGGAGGTCAGAGAGGGCTTCCTGGAGGAGGTGATGCCTGAGCTCAAGGAGACATAGGGGCTACCAATGGGGGCAAGGTGTTGAGGTGGAGACAGCCAGGGGAAAGACCCAGAGGCAGGAAGAAGCACAGCACATCTCTCCCTACTCTTGTCCTGCCAAACCTTCCCCCTCACCTCCCCTCGCTGACCTCCTCCACCCACACCCATCCTCTCCTGGTGGCTCCTCCAAACAACGGAAGACGAGGTAGGAATCCAATCCCACATGAGGAGAAACTGCTCCAAAGGGGGAAAAAAAACCCACACATTAATTCCATTGTTTCCACTCCCAGATCCTGCCTGACAAACAAAAACAAAACCAAAACCAAACCCCAGCTGGGGAGACTTTATCTGGTAAAGCTTTCAACTAGGGGGTGTTGAATGGTGGATCCTCCCGGACCCCCACGAGGTGGGGAGAGGAGACCCCGTCCCCCTTGGCCATGAGTGGGAAATACCTATGTGCACCTCAGTGCACACGACACAGTCACGGTGCTGCGGGTGCTGGTGCCCTGTCCTAATCATGTCACTTAGTCCCCGAGCAGCTTCCCCTCCACATTCATAAAACTGAGGGACTAGTCCTGCAGCAGAGCTGGGATATGAACCTGGGTCCTTCTGATCCCAGAACCTGCGACTTGTCCACTTCATGCCACTGTTCATGGAGCAGTTAACGGGGAGGCATGTTGGCAGGGTGACCTCCCTCACATCCAGCTGCCTCTGCTCACTCTTCCCAGTCAACCATGTTCACATATTTCACATTGTCAGGAATGTCCACTCCCCAACCCCGGCCGGGTTCCTAATTGACAGGGACTCCAGGAGGCTCTGAAGTGACAGGAACAGGCCTGGAGGTGCACACCACGGGACACTTCAGAAAATGGGAATAAGAATGGGGTGGCCACAGGAGGGAAGGTGAAATCTGCCCCCTGCCCTCCCCACACAGCACCATGGTCCTGGGGGGTCCCTTAGAACCTTCCCCCCAGGCCTCTCACAGCCCTGTGGGCAGCACCACGCCCCTAGGTGCCAGTTTCAACACCCAGGGCTTCCCATCCCCCATAGTCCTCTGAGGTGGGTGTAGTTAGACCCCATCCCCCATAGTCCTCTGAGTGGGTGTAGTTAGACCCCATCCCCCATAGTCCTCTGAGGGGGGTGTAGTTAGGCCCCATACCCCATAGTCCTCTGAGTGGGTGTAGTTAGACCCCATCCCCCATAGTCCTCTGAGGGGGGTGTAGTTAGGCCCCATCCCCATAGTCTTCTGAGGGGGGTGTAGTTAGGCCCCATACCCCATAGTCCTCTGAGGGGGGTGTAGTTAGGCCCCATCCCCCATAGTCTTCTGAGGGGTTGTAGTTAGGCCCCATCCCCCATAGTCCTCTGAGGGGGTGTAGTTAGACCCCATCCCCCATAGTCCTCTGAGGTGGGTGTAGTTAGGCCCCATCCCCCATAGTCCTCTGAGGTGGGTGTAGTTAGGCCCCATCCCCCATAGTCCTCTGAGGGGGGTGTAGTTAGGCCCCATATCCCATAGTCCTCTGAGGGGGTATAGTTAGGCCCCATCCCCCATAGTCCTCTGAAGTGGGTATAGTTAGGCCCCATCCCCCATAGTCTTCTGAGGTGGGTGTAGTTAGGGCCCTTCCCCCATAGTCCTCTGAGGGGGGGGTGTAGTTAGGCCCCATCCCCCATAGTCTTCTGAGGGGGGTGTAGTTAGGCCCCATTCCCCATAGTCCTCTCAGGTGGTACACCCACCTTAGGCCCATCTGAGGGATGGGGACGCTGAAGCCCAAGCACTGTTCTGGTGGCTCCAGAAGAGGCAGGGGACCCCCAGGGCAGGCTTGGCCCCATGTAGGGCCTGGGTGCCTCCTCCTTCCCTCTTCTCTCCAGGGCTGACCTCGACAGCCCCTGGTTGGGCTTTTCCCAGAGCTGAAGCCGGAAGCACAGGTCCCGAGTGTTTGTTCAGGCCAGGCTGGGGCTCCGGGCAGGCGAGGCGGAAACGGCCGCAAGATGTTTGTCCAAGTGGGGGCTCAGGCTCTGTTGCCAGGAGGAAGGGCCAGAGAACCAGAAGGGCCAAGTCAGCATGCCCTGTGGCCTGGGCGCTTGCCTCCAGGCTTCGCCCTCCTCACCCACAGGGGCTGAGCTGCACCCGGTAGGCACTTGGTGGATAAGCAATCATGCCCGAAGCAGCTGGGGCCTCCTTCAGCCAGGGGCTTAGGCCCGCACCCCAGTCCCCCTCATCTCCTCTTCTCCCCCCACCTCCCCCATCTATCCCTCAAGAAATGTGCTGGCTCCACCTCCCAAACATATCGGGAGTCTGACCCCTGCCCACTTGTCCTACCACCAGTTTCTAGCCAGGACCCTGCAGCAGCTTCCTCCCCGGTGACCCCTTCTCCTCTGGAGTCTATTCTTCCCTTAGCCTTGGCGCCAGAGGGATCCTATTAACATGTAAATCAGATCTTGTCTGTTCTTGCTAATCGTGCCTCACCCAGGCCCCCATGTCCTTGGGAGCAAAAGCCATCTGTTCTGTGCCAAATTATGAGCCCCCAAAATTCATGTGCTGAAGTCCTAACCCCCACCACCTCAGAATATGACTGAAATTGGAGCGAGGGCTAATTCCAGAGGTGGTGACTGAGTGAAAATGAGGTCATATGGGTGGGCCCTACGCTGAGAGGACTAGTGTCCTCATAAGAAGAGATTAGGATACAAATGTGGCCGCACACAGAGGAAAGACCGTGTGAGGACAGAGCAAGAAGGTGGCCATCTGCAGGCCAAGCAGAGAGACCTCACAAGAAACCAAACCTGCCAACACATTGATCTTGGACTTCTGGCCTCCAGGACTGTGAGAAAAGAAATTTCTGTGGGTGAGCTGTGGTACTTTATTAGGGCAGCTGGAGCCGACTAAAACGCCATCCAACCCCCTTGCCCCCCCCCCCCCCCCCGCCCCCAGTTCCATCTCTTGCTCTCCCCTTTGCTCTCTGCTCCAGCAGCACCTGCCTTCTCACTGGTACTCGCGTGCACAGAGAGTGTTCCCACGCCTTAGCGGGCCTTAGCCTTCCTGTTCTGGCTGCCTGTGTGCCCTCTCTCCACACCTCCCCACGGACTCCATTCCCTGCTCAAACACCCCCTTCAAAGACGCCCTCCCCAACCAGAGGGCTCTCCTGCCATACTGTGACCTTCACCAGAGCAAGGGTTGTGTGCCCTGTGCCAGACAGTGCTCAACACACAGTAGGTGTGTTGTTGAAGGTGAGCAGGCGCCTTTTAGCAACACTGCCCCATCTTCCAAAATTCCGGTCACAAGGGGCATCAGAAGCAGAGCCAAGCCTGCAGATGCCCCATGGACTCAGGGGGTGGCCCCCAGTGGTCCAGCCATGAGAGGCCCTGCCAGGTGCGTGGGCTTCTAAACCCGGCACCTGTGTTCATTTGCCTCTTTCCCCATTCGTCTATCAATGATTCTTCCAGAGGCGCTGCCGTAGACTGAATGTGTCCACCGCAGGTTCATATGTTAGATCGTAACTCCCAATGTGATATAGGAGATAGGGCCTTTGAGATGTGATTAGCTCACGGAGGAGGAGCACTCATGAATAGGATTAGTGCCCTTATAAAAGAGACACTAGGGGCACCTGGGTGGCTAGGTCGGTTAAGCATCCAACTCTTGATTTCGGCTCAGGTCACGATCTGTTTTTCTCTGTCCCTCCCTGGCTTGTGCGTGCTCTTTCAGAATAAATAAATAAACTTAAAAAAAGAGAAAGATAGAGACACCAGAAAATGTCCTTGTCCCTTCTGCTCTGTGAAGGCACATTGAGAAGGCAGCCATGTATGAACTAGGAAGTAGGCTTTCACCAGACACCAAATCTTCCCAGCTTCCAGAACTAATGTCTGTTGTTCATAAGGCACATAGTCCATGGTATCCTGTTATAGCAGCCTGAGTGGACCAAGACAGGCTCTTTATTTGAAAGGGAGGCTGAATGGCCAAACAGGTAGGACTCAGGTTGAACCCCAGTCCCCTCTCTCTTGACCTGGGGTACCAGCTCCTTCCCCTGTGGGCTGGCAGTCTGGGAATGACTGGAACACAGGAAGGTTCAAGGACTGAGGGGACAGCCATCAGTCCACTAAGGTGTGCACGTGGGCTGACTCTGGCCCCAGGGCCCATACCTGTACCTAAACAGTACTTGGAAGGCTGGGAAACCATTGGGACTTCCTTTCATTGGGACATACTAAAGGTGAGGGGTGCTCTGGGTGTTTGCTCTTTTGTTTAGTCAATAAACACTCTCTTGAGGGGTGCCTGGGTAGCTCAGTTGGTTAAGCATCTGCCTCTTGATTTTGGCTCAGGTCATGATCTCATGGTTTGTGAGTTCAAGCCCACTTCTGGCTCTAAGCTGACATCATGGAGCCTGCTTGAGATTGTCTCTCACCCCCTTTCTCTGCCCCTCCCCCATCAAAATAAATAACTTTTAAAAACTAAAAAACATGATTAAGATGATTCCACACCCACTGGAATGGCTGAAATTTACGACTGACACCAAGAGATGACAAGGGCTGGTGCAATGGGAACTCTCCTACACGGCTGGAAGTCTATGTGTGTGTGAAATGGTGTGGCCCCTCTAAAAACCCACTCAGTAGTTTCTTAAAAAGTCAAAGTAGAACTTATGCAACCTAACACACATCCATACAAAAACCTGTACACAGGGGCGCCTGGGTGGCTCAGTCAGTTAAGCCTCTGACTTCAGCTCGGGTCATGATCTCATGGTTCACGAGTTTGATCTCTGTGCCGACGGCTCAGAGCCTGGAGCCTGCCTCAGATTCTGTGTGTGCCTCTCTCTGTCCCTCCCCTACTCACACTGCCTCTCTCTCACACACCAAAATAAACATTTAAAAAAACCCAAAACCTGTACACAAATGTTTATAACAGCTCTATTAATAATTGCCCTCAACTGGAAGCCATCCAGATGCCCTGCAACTGGTGAACAGACAAACCAATGGAAGTATAAGCCCTACAATGGAATAAAAAGAAACACACTACTGATGGACGCAATAACATGGGGTGAATCTCAAACCCTGTTTCAAGTCTCCACGCTGTGTGATTCCAATTATATGACATTCTAGAGAAAGCAAAGCTGTAGGGACCGAAAAAAAAAAAAAAGTATCAGTGGCTGCCAGGGTCTGGGGTTGGGGTCAGGGATTGACTGGGAAGGGGCACCAGGGAATTTTCTGGGAAGCTGGGAATGTTCTATCTTGTTCTGGGAGTTGGTTACAGGATATATACGTGTAAAAACTCATCAAACTTCACCTTTGAGATCTATTTCCCTCTGTATAAATTGTATCTTCATTTTAAAACAAAAGGGGTGGGTGAAAACCAGGCCTCCAGGCGGGCACCGCTGGGGGCGGAGTCGGGTCGCGGGTAGACCCCAGTACAACGCTGTGGGAGGGACCAAGGGCTCGTCCCAGGGGAGGGCACGGGCACCAGGCTTTCCGCTCCACACCAGAGCTCTGGCTCTCAGCCGGTCCGAGCCCGGGTAAGGGGAGGCCTGAAGCAGCGCCACCTCCGCGCCCCCCGCGCCCCGTCTGCGTCCCGCCCGCCCAGGCCGAGAAAGGCCGGACGCTGGCCGGCCAGGGTGGGCGGGGGTCCATTGTCCGCACGTCCGCTCCAGCTCGCCCTCTGCCATTGTCCCCGAGGTGGGACCGTCTGCACGAGCCGGGGTCTGGCCTGTGGACGCGGAAAGGAAGCGGGCTGGGGGTGGGGTCTTAGGCTGCGCGCGAAGACTTCTCCAGCCCGCATGGACCTTCCTAGCTTGGAAGGGGACCCAGGCCAGGCTCTGCGGCCCGCCAGCCAGGGGTCGTCGCGAGCCCCGCAGCGCCCCTCGCTCCGCTCTTCCGGCTGCGCGCGATTAGTGCAGCACGCTCCCTAGAGGGCGGGGCCACCATTGCTGCCCCCCCCCCCACCTTGCCTACCCCCATTTCCCCGTTCGGGGGCCTTGAGCTCCTCAGAAACCACAGCTTCGGGAAAGGACACTCCCTCGCGGACGGTCACCTGGGAGCAAAGCTGGGACGAGGGATAAAGGAACCAGACCCAAACATTCCTGCCCTCGCCAAAGGCCCCGCTCTGTGCCAGGCACAGTGGACACATTGGGAAACCAGACAGGTCCTGTCCACAGGAGCCCCCATTCCAGTGGGGGAGTGGGGTGCGCAGCCACAAGGCAACGACAAATAGATGAATGCAAACCTGGGGAGACTCGTGCGGGAGGACTCATGTTCTGGGGGTCGGGGCGGAGGGCCGCGTGGGCGAAAGACCCAAGATGAGAGAAGGCGCGCAGTGGGTTTGAGGCCAGCGGGCCGAGGCACGTGGGGAGTAGGAGGTGAGGTCAGCGCCTTGCGGGAACCCAGACTTTAGGGGCGTGGCCAGATTTGAGGGTCCAATCTAATGAGTGGACGGTGGGGCTTGAACCAGCCGCTTGCTGAGAAAAGCACCTTTTTTTCTAGTCGTGCTCTATCTCTTGCCCTCTCCGGGCTCAGTTTCTCTACTTGTAGAAAGCATCTGATCTGGGTTGGAAGCTCTGAAATTCCGACTTCTTTCAAACCTCAAAGATTAATGTGACTTCACATTGTTTCGCACAAGAAATATGCATGCAGCTGTTCACAGAGGCAGACGGACTTAAACATGCTGAGAAATCAAACCGGCACAGCCAGGGACGCCCTAGTTGGGAGGCTGTCGCTGGCGTGTGGCTGGACCCAGGGACATTAGGAGCCACTGCCCGAGGCGGGGAGTTTAAAGGACTCGGACACGAAGGGTGCGTTCCCCGAAAAAACAACCAGGCGGCGACAGAGACCAGGCTTGCTGCATCAGTTTGTTTTGAAATCCTTTCAGTTACAGAGAAGTTGTGAGAATAGTATGGAGGACTCTTGGACTCCCTTCGTAACCCTGATTCACCAAATTTTAGCATTCTTACCCACTCTCTGAATATTCAAGTCCCGCTCCAAGCACCGGAGAGTAAGTTCCAGACGTGACGCCCTTGAACCCTATAACCTTCAGTGACTTCTTCCCAAGAACAAGGGCATTCGGTTACACAACAGTTTTCAAGATCAGGTGATTTAATCATGGTGCAATTCCATTACTTAACCTGCAAAACCTTATTCAAATCTTGCCAATTGTCTCAAAGGGGTCTTTTATAGCATGCTCCCTCTCCTTGCCCCAACCATGATCAGGATCCATTCTAGGACCACATTTAGTTGTTTGCTTTTATTTTAATTGAAATTTATCCACTAAGCTTTCCTGGGCTGAAGTAATTTGAGAAGATGGATATAGAGAGTTCCAGCCTCACCATTCTTAAGTGAATGACCCTAGGCATTGGAAGTGCCAGGTTCCAGGCAAAGCTCATGGGAGAGGCTGGAGGGGAGCAAAGAATGCATTCTGAGACGGAATCTTTCTTTTGTCCTTCTTGGCCTGACCCATTTTCCCAGGCCCTTGGTCATAGGGATCATCATCGTCACCCCAACACAGTCTTCAAATGGACCACTGACTCTTTGAGAATGCAGTTTGTTGCTTTGGGAAGGAAAGGCAAATGCCCGCAACCGAGGCCAACAAAAGGCCAGTTGGAAGTCCTGTTCTCTGTCTGGAGAGGAAGAATGGCTCAAAGGGCTCCAAAGACTGGGAGAGAAAGGCTCTTGCCAGTCAAGTAGCCCCCATGTTTTGCTTGCAACAAAATTGCAGGAGGGCCCAATCCTCTAGTCGGCAAATAGAGATTAAGCATAATTTTTTTTAGCTTTTACTATGGGAAAAGGGAAACACACACAAAAACAGAGGAACCAGTATAATGAATGCGTATTTACCTATCACCTGGTTGCAACAAAAAATAAGGCCTGATGATGGATTACTATTAATGTTGGCATAAAACGCAAAAGGAAGTTAAAATAATTTTAGAGTTACGTTACTCCAATACTACTCCTTCTTTTCTGTCGCCTATTTATGTGACAAGACCTCTGAGTGTTTATACCTGTAAAAATGAGAACACGAAGAGATGAAGCTGAACACTGTCTCATCATAGATATAAGGAATATTTGTCCACTGGTACACAAAACCAGGGTGATCTAATCAGCTCATTAAAAATACATTCAAGTAACATTTTGCTTAATAAATATTTATCAACACATAGTGTTTTGATCAGCTGCATAGTAATAATATTTGTAATGTTAACTTTCTGAAATAACATGAAAAAAATTTTTAATTTTATTTTAGAGAGGGTGAGTGGGGAAGAGGGGCAGAGGGAGGGAGGGAGGGAGAGAGAGAGAGAGAGAGAGAGAGAATCTTAAGCAGGTGTCACACTTAGCACAGAGCCCGATGCTGGTCTCAATCCCATGACTCTGGGATTATGACCTGAGCTGAAATCAAGAGTTGGACGCTCAACCAACTGATCCACCCTGGCACTCCCAAAATAACATTTGTTAAACACTTATGGCCACAGAACATTTTATTTAAAAATTTTTTAAAATATTTATTTATTTTTGAGAGCGAGAGACAGAACATGAGCAGGGGAGGGGCAGAGAGAGGGAGACAGAATCCGAAGCAGGCTCTACGTTCTGAGCTGTTAGCCTAGAGCCTGACGCGAACCACGAGATCATGACCTGAGCCAAAGTTGGACGCTTAACCCACTGAGCCACCCAGGCACCCCCACAGAACATTTAAAATTTTTGAAACTTCACTTTACTTTACAAACTTTTGAAACTACTTTATTTTGTAGTTTTGGTACAGAGAAGTAGGATCATGTGATCAGGTATAAGACTATGTTACCCGAGGCTGAAACTTTGTGGGGACTGTGGAACTGAATTCAAGTTTCAAAATATTCATTATTTTGAATAGTCAACATATTCAAAAATAATGAGGTAAGGGACACCTGGCTGGCTCAGTGGGAAGAGCACACAACTCTTGATCTCAATGTCATGAGTTGGAGGCCATGTTGGATGTAGAGATTACTAAAAAAAAAAAGGATAAGAAATTTAAAAAATGTTTAAAGAACAATGAAGTAAATAAAACTTCATAAATAAAGAAGAGCTTATTCATGTACTTTTTATGTGGGTGATTTTGGGTATCCAATCAGTATGCTCTTTAGATTCACTGGAAATATTACCAATAGTGATGAAACTATTTAATGCCAATATTTAATATATCCTGGGGCACCTGTGTATCTCAGTCGGTTGAGCATCCAACACTTGATTTGGGCTGAGGTCATGATCCCAGGGTCGTGGGATCGAGCCCCATGTCCAGCTCTGCACTGAGCGTGGAGCCTGCTTAAGATTCTCTCTCTCTCCCTCTGTCCCTCTCCCCTGCTCACACTCTCTAAAAATAAAATACATACATACATACTTAAAAATTAAATATCCTGGAAAGCACATTCTTTACGTCTGATTAAACTTTAAAACATTGTAGATGTCAACTTTAAATTGTGTGAGAGGGTGCACAATGTTTCCAAATTCCTTTGGGGAGGCCACTGTAAGTCAGTTTGCAGTTCTCCGATGGATGGCACCAGGGAGCTGGGTCTGAAGTGTGGGAACCCATTGCATACTGGCCTCCCTCCAGACTCAATTTCCTCTCGTATTTGTGCCATAACTGGGAGATTTCTAGTTCAATCACTGACCATTTCACCCTAGATACCTCCTTTTCCGGAGCTGGCAGCATCCTGAAGTGCCCTCATGGGTATGTGTTGTAGGATCCTGGGGCCCCAGCCATCATCTATCCATCGAGGGGCTGTGGGGTCCCTGAGGAGAGGAACACAGCCCCTCCCTGTTCCCCTCATAGACTTGGGAGTGCTGACAGATGTGTAAATGCACCACCAAACTCACTGTGTAGCTGTTACAGAGGCCCAGCCTAGCTGGTGCTAGAATGGATACTTAGAAAAGGGACTGAAGACCACTTTGCTGGTCTGTATGGGGGAGGTGGTAAGAGGAGAAGCGTTGGTCAAGGAGGACTTCTGAGAAGAGGCACTCTTGAAGGAAGGCTAGAAATTTCCTAAGTGGACAGAGGGACAGAGAACCAGTGGGAACAACATGTGCAAAGTTGTGGAGGTGACAGCAGGTGGCTGTAGCAAGTGGGAGCAGGGCTTCCAAATAATAGCAACACTAGTT
Organism: Lynx canadensis; assembly: GCF_007474595.2. Taxonomy (NCBI): domain Eukaryota; kingdom Metazoa; phylum Chordata; class Mammalia; order Carnivora; family Felidae; genus Lynx; species Lynx canadensis. The sequence continues at coordinate 54,169,197 of NC_044304.2, forward strand.
TACATGATCGAGCCTGTACTATGTGTCAGATTCTGTTCTGTTTACTTTGATGCATTAACTCATGAACCCCTCATCACCTCATGAGCCTGGTGTATTATTATCTCCATTTTCCAGCTGCATCGAAGAGGCAGTGAGAAATGAAGTGATTTGCCTGAGGTCACAGGGAGTCGGACTTGGGCAGAAGGCAGGCTGCGGGCTCTGCCCACACCAAGTGACTTCACAGAGACTTTTCCCCGGAGACCCTGCTTCTGTTCTCTGTGCTGACCACCAGGCTTTGCAGGATGAACCAGGCCTTGAGTGTGACCTGCTGCACACTCCCAGAGTGGCAGAGATGCTGTCACCAGTCTGGGCTGAGCCTTGTGGAAAGCAGTGAGATGGCCCCGTGGTGAACCTGTGGCAATTCCTTGTGGCCCTGGTGTGTCTGTTGCACCTCAGGGCCCTTGGCCACCTCTGCTGTCAGCTGCCCACTGAGCAGAAGGCAGACAGGCAGGGACTGTGGCTCTGTTATGTGGCTCTCCTCTCCTGTTTCTCTTCTCCTCACTCCCTCCTGCTATCTAAAAATCAAGGCCTCACTTTGCCCATTGATTCCACCGTTTTCTACCTGGCTTATGTTGGGCAAGACTCCAAAATCTCCCTTGCTTCATTAGCAAGATACCTTATATATTAGATTGGGCCACATGAAATTGCTGAGTTTGTTGGGCAAAACTCAGTTGAGTATTGGAAATTTCACATAGTTCTGTCTACTTGCATCTAATAGGAATACTGGGAGGATTAAACAAGATGATACAAATAATAACTTAGCTCCTAGAATGGGATAGCACTGGACAAAGTCAGCTGTGTGTCCATGCAGGTGTCCTAGCAAAATGCTGTGCTGGTGTTAAGGGCACAGAAGGAAATGAGACGTGGTGTGTGTGTATGTGTGTAAGCTTATTTATTTTGAGAGAGAGAGCGTGAGTTGGAGGTGGGGTGGGCAGAGAGAGAGGGAAAGAGAGAAATCCTAAGCAGGTTCCACACTGTCAGCACAGAGCCCGATGCAGGGCTCAAACTCACGAAACTGAGATCATGACCTGAGCCAAAACCAAGAGTCAGACGTTTAACTGACTGACCCATTCAGATGCCCCAGAAGTGGTTTGTGTTTTAAGGGGCTTGTGGGAGACACATGAATAGACAGGTTAGATCAGGCCAAAAGGGGGGATTAGTTGGAATTATATTGGCACATCTGACATGTCAGACCATGGCGAGGATAGCGTGTGTTGACCACAGGAACAGCTGGGGCCCACACCCTCAGTGCGGTGGTGTGTGTTGTCTCCCCTGTCCTTGCTGGCCTGGGGTCTCCCTGCCAACAGCTCTCCCTTATGAACTTCACACTTACCTTCTTCTATGACACCAAAGCTAGGACTAACCCTGTCTCAGGTCCCAAGCCTGACAGTCCCAGACTCAGAATAATGGTGATTCTCATGCATACTGCATGGCTGAATCAGGGAGGTGTGGTTCTGTAAAGGTATCAGCAGGCAATCCCTTCTGGGTCAACCATCACGTCTGTCTCCTGGCTGCAAGTAAGAAAACCCAACTCAAACAGCCTAGCAATAAAGGAAATTTAGCGGCTCATGCCATTGTGAGGTTCAAGAGATGAAATGGCTTTAAGCATGGCTGCATCCAGGAGTCAAACTGGTTTCATAAGGAACTTATCTCCTGTCTTCATGTCTTGGCTTTGCCTTCCTCCCTCTTGACCTCATGTTTGTTAGACAGGCTGTGCTGGGGCAACTCTGGGCACACAGAACTTGTGTGGGTAGCAAAGCTGGGGGAAGAGTCCTTCTTTCCCAACACAGCCAGCAAGAGCCTCAGGGCCGACTCTGAACAGCCTGACTAGATCACTTGTCCATCTCTTGGGCCAGGGGTCATGTGGGGTTAGTCTACTCTAACTATGGGGAGCGAGAATGGGGTGAGTGTTTCATGAAAGCAGATTCAGTCACCAGGAGAAGGGGAGTGGTATGGTAAAACCACACATAAACCAAGAGAAGCCATTCAGTGACGCAGGTGCTGCAACAGAGACAGCCACAAAGGCAGGGACATCTGAATGTACGAGGGGGAGTCAGGACAGGCTTCACAGAGGAGTGGTGGCTTAAGACTTGGAAAAGTTACACACAGAATTACCATATGACCCAGGAATTCTACTCGTAGGTGTAGACACCAAAAGAACTGAAAACAGATACCCAAATAAGTACATGTACATACACGTTTATAGCAGGATTCTGAACAGCCAAAAGGTGGAAAAAACCCAAGTGGTCATTGGCTGATGAATGGATAAACAAATTGTGGTCTATTCATACAGCAGAATGTTATTCAGGCATAAAAAGGAATGAAGTGATGACACATTCTACAACATGAACTTAAAAAAAAATTTTTTTTTTTTAATTTTAGAGGGAGAGTGAGCAGGGGAGGGACAGAGAGAGAGAGAGAGAGAGAGAGAGAGAGAGGATACCAAGCAGGTTAGCAAGGAGCCCGACAAGGAGCTCGACCCCATGACCCTGGGATCATGACCTGAGCCTAAATCAAGAGTTGGGATGCTCAACCAACTGAGCCACCCAAGTGCCTAGTGAATGAACTTTTTAAACATCATGCTAACTGAAAGTAGCCAGGCACAAAAAGTCGCCTATTGGATGATTCTATTTCACCCCCACCCCACTCTGGTGGTTTATTCATTGTCCTGATGATTCCAGTTTAAATGAAACATCCAGCATAGGTAAATCCATAGAGACAGAGCCCAGAATGTGATTAGCAGAGGGTGGAAGGGGAATGGAGAGCTAGTGCTGAATGGCTCTGGGCTTTCTTTTTGGGGTGGTGAAACTTTTCAAACCGGACAGAGACAGTGGTTCCACAATACTGCAAATGTACCAAATGACGTTGAGTTGTTCCCTTTAAAACTCTGGTTAATTTTACTATGTGAATGTAATCTTAATAAAAAAGGAGCATTTGATCAGGAAAAAAAAGTCAAAATGGACAAATAATGCCTGCTCTCTTGTATTTACCTCAAATGGATCCAGTTTGAGGGCTTGGGGAGTGGAGGGCAAGTACAGGTGAGCAAGACTGACCGCAAGTCGGTGATTGTTGACTTGGGTTCATTGTACTATTCATTGTTTGCCTGTCTTTGAAAGTTTTCTTAATAAAGTTAAATAAAAGAATAAGAACTTGCTAGGTGACAAACAAGGACGGGGATGGTCACTCCAAGAAGAGGGAAAAGTGCATGCAAAGGTGCAGATGAGTGAAGAGGCACCAGGCATGGCCTGACGGGTGGGGCACCTGTGTGAGGACCTGGGACAACCAAGTCCCAGGTCACACAGCCAGTGAAAAACCAAGCTGCCTGCCTGCTTCCTTTTTTCCTTTCTCTTTATCTCTCTCCCTTCCTTCCTTTCTCCTTTTTCCTTTTTAAGAATAAAGTCTTGGGGCACCTGGGTGGCTCAGTCAGTTGGGCATCCAATTTCAGCTCAGGTCATGACCTCACAGCTTGTGGGTTCAAGCCCAGTGTTGGGCTCTGTGCCAACAGCTCAGAGCCTGGAACCTGCTTCGGATTCTGTGTCTTCCCCTCTCTCTGCCCCTCCCCTGTTTATGCTTTGTCTCTCTCTTTTCAAAACTAAATAAAAACATAAAAAAAAAAAAGTCTTAGGGCGCCTGGGTGGCTTAGTCGGTTAAGTGTCCGACTTCGGCTCAGGTCACGATCTCACGGTTGGTGGGATTGAGCTCCACCCCACCAACCTCCCCTTCTGTAGTCTGCCTGGGATTCTCTTTCGCCCTTTCTCTCTGCCCCTCCCCTGCCAAATAAATAAATAAACATTAAAAAATAAAATAAAATCTTGGTTTTAAGCAGAAAGAGTCTCAAAGTTGCTAGGTCAGCAGTTGCAAAGCTCAAGCACATATCTTCTCTTATGGGTGGGGCCTCATTCAGAACCCATTTAATCATACTTTGGACATAATTTTGAGTTGGGATATACGGAATCCCACCCCATGGTAGATGAAAAGCAATTTTTCAGAGGGGAAATGGAAGTCTTTTCAGTAATGCAAGCACGTGGGAAATAATGAAATGTGATGGCGGCAGCCTGGGTTGGGAGGTTATAGATAGGAAAGCTAATGAAAAAAGGTTATTAGAATAAAAATAGTCATCAAGGAAATGTAAATCAAAACCACAATGAGATACCACTTTACACACAGAGGAGGGGTATAATTAAGAAGTCAGATAATAACAAGGGCTGGTGAGCATGTGGAGACTGCTCGTAGGGATGTAAAATGATTCAGCCACTTTGGAAACAATCTGATAGCTTCTCAAAAGGTTAAACATAGTTACTATATGACCCAGCAATTCCACTCCTAGGGAAATGAAAACATATGTTCATTCAAAAACTTAGGTCTGAATGTTCATAGAAGCACTACTATCCACCAACTGATGAATAAGAATGTCGCATATTCATACAATGCAATATTTTTCAGCAATAAAAGGAATAAGGTAAAGAAGCATCTCAAAGGACAACACATTGTAGAATTCCATTTATATGAAATGTCCCGAGTAGGCAGATCTGTAGATAGAAAGTAGATTAGTGGTTGCTTTGTGCTGGGAAGAATGTGAGAGGAGGGTGACAGCTAAGGGGGGGCAGGGTTCCTTCTGGAGGTGATGAAACTGTTCTGGAATCAGTGATGCTGGCATGCAACTCTGTGAATATACTAAACACTATTGAATGGGTGTTTAAAACATGTTAAATGAGTGAATTGTATGGTGGTGTGAGTTCTATCTCAGTACATTAAAAGAAACTATTAAAAAAAGGTATAAAGGTAGTCTAGGATGTTTTAAGGCAGGAGCAAGAGTGTCACAAGTGTGCTCCTCTGGGCTGACAACCTGGTCATGGCGATAAAATGAATTTCAGCAGGAAGTGTGTCATATGTTTTGGAAGATACCTACTGAAAATGAGTAAGAGGAAAAAAAAAATTCCAGTGTTTAAAGCAGTGTGAGTCAGGGTCTCTATTAAAAGGAGGCTGTCGGGGACCGCCTGGGAGGCAGAATGATGCTTCAGGGAGTTATAACACTTGTGGGTTAAGTTTTAACATGCACAGATTACACATACTCTTTAATTGACTGAGAAAAAGATTCATTGGCAAATTCAAATTTTATGTAGAAATATTTTGGGAAGCAAATAAAGCAGTCTTGAAATGAAAAACTGGACTATATTATGATAGGGCATTTATTTATTTTAGGGTGTGTGAAATGGATTAAAACTTTGTTGATGTTTGAAATGCTTACATTTTGTGCTTGAAACATCAACTGTTAAAAACACATGTTTTTTAGGGATGCCTGGGTGGCTCAGTCGGTTAAGCATCCGACATTTGATTTCGGTTCAGGTCGTGTTCTCATGGTTGTGATATTGGGCCCCATGTTGGGCTCTGCAATGAACATGGAGCCTGTTTAAGATTCTCTCTCTCTGCCCTTCTCCCCTGCTTGCTCTCTCTCCCTAAAATAAAAAAATACATTTTTTAAAGGACATGAGAAAATTTTAAGCTGCCTGCAACGATTTCTCTCATAGCCCATTGTAGGTATGAACCTTTAATCATTACAATAAATGAAAAACTAAACGTGATAGAACAGATGTTCTTTCTGTTGAACGCTGGTTCTTGAGATGTCCTGATGCACTAAGAATTCTGACCAGTTGAACACAACTTGCAAATCTCATAAAGAGCAGCACGCTTTGAACATTGGCCCAATTATCATTTTAACGCTCCCATCAGTGTGCTATAGGTCAACACCATGATACTTTACATTTAATGTTTCTTTTAGATCACAAAATGTTTCAAACAGTAAAAGAGAACAGAACACCCATGTACCCACTGTCATGCAGACATTTTGTTACATTTGCTTCAAACCCGTCCCCTGGCTTCCTGCTCCTACCCCTCCTCCCCTATGCACAATCCTATTACGGTCATACCCAGATCTCAGCTACAAATCCGCACTTCATCCTGTCCCAATATTTAACCCTTTGAGTGATTACGGCTAATGCTCTCTAAGGAGATCGTGAGCTGGGCAAAAAGTGCTAAGAGTATCATTTTATTGACGAAAAGTAGGGTGACTTTATAGTAAGGACATGAGGGTCCAAAAAAAGTAAGTTATTTGCCTTCTCAAGGTTATACAAAGTCTGAAATCCACAAATCTTGACTCCTTGTCCAGTAAAATTGAATAGTAGAACTAGCATAGGCTTTTTTTTTTTTTAAATGCTTATTTTTGAGAGAGCGAGCACGAGTAGGGGAGGGGCAGAGAGGGAGACACAGAACCCCAAGCTGGCTCCAGGCTCCGAGCTGTCAGCACAGAGCCCAACAAGGGGCTCAAACTCCCAAACTGTGAGATCATGACCTGAACGAAGTTGGATGCTTAACTGATTGAGCCACCCAGGCGCCCTGAAATAGCATAGGCTTTAGAGAGGCAGAATCAGCTGAGTTCAAATCGTGACTTTGCCATCGATGAAATGACCTATTATTGAGGAAAAATCCAAGCTTCTTTGTCGGCAGCATGGAAATTATATCAGCTCCTCTTCAGAGCAGGTCTAAGAATTGAAAGTAAAACAAGCAGCACTGGGCCCGGCACGGGATAGGGATTCAATAGTGATTTTTGAATTCCTACTATTAGGGTGCTGGGTGGCTCAGTCAGTTAAGCATCTGACTCTTGATTTCAACTCCGGTCCTGATCTCATAGTTTGTGGGTTTGAGCCCTGCATTGAGCTCCGCACTGACAGTGTGGAGACTACTTGGGGTTCTCTCTCCCTCTCTTTGCCCTGCTTGCACGCTCTCTCTGAAAATAAAAAAACTTAAAAAAAAAATTCCACCTTTTAATGAGCACCTGTTAAGTGTCAGGCATCATTCCTGGCATTGAGGATATAGCCATGAACATTACAATGTCCCTGCCACTGTACTGAATAAGAAACCACCAGTAAAATCATTAGCCAACTGTATGTGCATCCATTTGCAAGTTTTTGTTCCCTATGGCCATGTTCTCTTTTTTGTTTGGGTTTTCTTGACACATACGGACTTTTCTGTTTCCCAAACCAACTTCAGAGCAAGGGCTGGCCAGGGACAGCCCACCTTCTGGCTACTGGGCCCATCAGGTGAGGATGGGAGACAGGCTGTAAATATGATTATAAACATAAGTAAAATCTTAAGTAGGCTTCATGCCCAGTGCAGAGCCCAACGTGGGGCTTGAACTCATAACCCTGAGATCAAGACCTGAGCTGAGGATCAAGAGTTGGATGCTTAACTGACTGAGCCACCCAGGTACTCCATACTGAAGAGAGCCAGATGAAAGAGGTCCCTCTCTTCAAGGACTTCTTGGTCTATTAATGATATTAATAACTGAGACCATTTGTGGAGCACTGATTTTGAGGTCAGGTGCTGGGTGAAACATTTTAGTCTCACCCATCTAAGGAATAGTGTTTTTGTTTTTTTTAAAAAGTAATCTCTAAGCCCAATGTGGGGCTTGAACTCATGACCCCGAGATTGAGTCACATGTTCTACCAACCAAGCCAGCCAGGTGCTCCTGCTGTACCTTTTAATAGAGTCTCAATACCTGCTCAGATGTCATCTTCTAAAGGAAAATTCGACTGGACAGCTTAAACTCAAATTCATAAAGGCAGAAGAACTAGATTTTGCCAAGTCATCTTGCTCTAGGATGGAAGCATTCTAATTCCAAAGGTAACAAGGATTTTTTAAAAAATAATAATTGAAGTCTGAGCTTCTCATACCCCCAATTCTCATACATCAACTAAAGTTTTAAAGCTCCTCCTATTAGAGGATCAAAAGGCAAACAACCAAACACCTCAGGCAGCATTTCTCAATCACTGACAGACTTGGACTGGTGTTATGAAAAGGAGCCACTTGTTCCCTTTGAAAGGACAAGGCTGGGTCCCATTTCTCAGGACCTTTGATGGCTTCTCTTGAAACTTTAGCAGGCAAGGCAGTCTGGATTTCTTACAACCAGGCCACTGCCCCAGCCCAGCCCCTGCTGTTTTTAACTTTGTTGCTGATTCACATTGTTCTAGGGAGCCTATACGTCCTGCAAGGCTCACATTCATTGCTTGAACCACTCGCCTTGGCCTTTTTCACCTCCATGGTTTTAATGATGTTTCTTCAACTTGGAACACCCTTCTCACTCATCTCTACTCATCCAGAATCATCATCTGTCAGCCCAGATACCACTGCCTCTTCCACTGAACTTTTCCCAACTGCCCTGTCAGAACTGCTTCTTCCTCTCCACTCCCACACATGGCTTCTGACTCTATTACAACATGTATTTCATTCTACCATGTTCCTTTTCTCTTGATTTAGCACATCTCCTTAGTCCAGGCTTGCACACAGTGGCTCTCAAATGCTGTTGGATGAACGAAGGGCTGAGCTGAACAGGCTGTATCAGCTACTGAGGTCACATCCCCTCTGGCAGTGGGACATCCTTTTGACCACCAGACCTGGAAATCTAGGCTTCAGGAAAGCCCAGTAGGTGGTCCAAACTGGGTCCAGAGCTCCTTCTAGGACAATGCTAAAGCAGAAAATGATCTATTATAACCTGGTATCAGAAACATTATCCACTCTTCATTTCTCCACAATGGACCTATTATTTTCACTTTAAAAAGTTTTGATATTTTTAACTTAAAAATAGACAAATACATTTCACATTTAAGAGATTCACATTTTACAGAAGTCAAGCATGAAAGCACCCCGTTCCCTCTTCCAGAAGGGACTACCTGGGGACAGCTTAATGTTCAGTTTCTTCTGTACACTTACATACATACATTTACACAAACACGAATATTTTCACATAAACAGGAGACAGTATACTATCCCACAACTGGTTTTTTAATTTTTTTTTTCTTTTAGAGAGAGAGAGAGAGAGAGAGAGAGAGAGAGAGAGAGAGAGAGAGAGAGAAAATCTTAAGCAGGCTCCACGCTCAGTGTGGACCCTGGGATCACAACCTGAGCCAAAATCAAGAGTCGGATGCTCAACCAACTGAGCCACTGAGGCAGTCCTAAATTTTTCATTTTCATTTAATGCACTGATTTACATACTTAATTCTGAATGCTTACTGGCCATTCATTTTTCTGTGAACTACTTCATAACCTTTGCCTATTTTTCTACTGAGCTGTTTTCTTCTTGGTTCATATTAACTCTTATACTCACACGCTGTAAACATTCATCTTTTGTTAAATATGTTGCAGACTATTTTCCAACACAATCCTTTACCATTTCCTAACACTAGCTTTGGGCAAGCCATTTAACCCAGGTTTCAGTTTCCTTACCTAGACAATGAGGACACTGCCTGTGTAAGACCGTAGGGAGAAGTGAGAGCTGCATGCCCAGTGCTAAGCATTTTGCCCGGCATTCAGTAAGTACTCAAACATGTGAGCTACTCTTCACTACCTAGACTTGAGGTCACAAGCTGATTAGGTGTTTAGCTTAGCCCATAGAGTTTAAAAATAGTACATTTGAATCCTTTAGGTGAGACATACATTTTCTAGTTGGCCACACCCTCACCTGTCTCCCCAGTTTGTTTTCACAACAGCTTCTCAGATTTGTTACCAGGCTTCCACTCTCCTAAGTTTTTAATGAAAATAAAACAGGCTTTGAAATTATGCATTGTACATTATGTAATTATTATAATCAGGCTTGCTCTGTGTACCAGTTATGCACTGCACAACACTGATATGTTGTTCACAGTGTAACCCACAGTGGGCAATGTACAACGTGCACTTCTGTACATGGCAGCCCAGTCCACATTTCAAGAAGTTTAAGGCATTCTTGCAGCAATTTAAAAAGCTTTCACAAGAGGCACTCTTTACTTTTACAACACACACTAGGTAGGATCAAGGTGGGAATGATACCTCTAGCATTTAGATAGGATAGGCACAGAGCTAGTAAGCCGGAAACATGGGCCCAAATATCTTGACATTCAGATTGTGGCTATAAAGAACCAAGTCATCAGGTCCCTGCTTGATACCCTGTCAGAGGTAAGATGAGAGCTTCTCGATTTCCAGAGGCTTTTCAGTGATCAAAAAGAAACCATATTAAAAATTACTACCTCCAGGGGCACCTGGCTGGCTTAGTCGGTAGAGCATGTGTCTATTGATCTCAGGGTGGTGAGTTCAAGCCCCATGCTGGGCATAGAAATTACTTAAAAAAAAAAAATGCTACCCGTATAACAAAACCATAGATGGGATTTGGCTAGGTTATAACCCCTTACATATATATAAAACTTCAAATGTTACATGTTTCACAAAGTGTGTTTATACACCCATCACAACACTAACAGAGCCTACTGAAGAATGCACAGGGATTAGGGAAGATATTCAATGGTATTATAATAGTATTGTAGGGTGACAGTTGGTAGCTATACTTGTGAGCATATAGCATAATGTATACAGGTGTCAAATCACAATGCACCTAAAGCTAATGTAACACTGTGTGTCAGCTATACACACAACTTTTTTTCAATTAAAAAAAAAATGGACAGGAATTATTATACCTATCTGGTCATCACATGAATTTGAGGGAGGGCATACTGCCTCTAAAAAACTACCTCCAAATAACTAAAAGGCAGTCTTACCTACCAGTTGAAAGGAACTGTGTCAAAGTGACAGTCTAAAATGTATGTAAAGTCCTGGGAGACAGTGACAGCCACCCAGCTATCAGTTATGGTCTCATAACGCATGCGTGCGTACACATAGCTTCTAACCCACAAACTGGTGGAAAGTTTTCAAACTGACAAACTTGTCAATGGAAACTGTAATAAATATGCAAAAATAAAGACCAAAATAAACCCGAGTCCAACCACCTCGTTAATAGCTGAGGTCTTTATTTCAATTTGTATGTACAGTAAAAGTGCTGCTGAGAATATGCAGCAACCAGACAAAACATAAATGTAATTCTCTCTCAACAATTAGCAGCTTAAGATCTATCAACTACAGTGTTAACGTTCACGCGTTCACAAGTGTCATTTCTGTACTTTTCAAATCGTGCAAGTGAGTTTTTATTCTTACACACTTTGATAAAACACACAGTCTAGTAGTCAATCCTACTGAGGGTATCACCTAGCATACACAACACACAGACAGAAATGTTAACTCTTAGAGCCACATTCAAAATCCCCAGTTTCATTTGGGGGTGGGAACCATAATTTTGCCTGTGTCAATTTGCTGATTATAATATTTGGTTTTGTTTTGGATGAATATTTTCCAAAGCTGAAAGGCAACTCCTTGCTGGAGCTCACTTGGAATTCAGCATTTCATCTGACTGTATCTCAAAGGAATAGGAAGTCAGAAACAAAACCAAATGCAGTGAAGACCACATAAAAATATGCTCATTATTAGGGCATGGCTAGCAAGGAAGGCTTGATCGCAGTGTTCTTCTTGGTTATCAGATTTTCAACTCAACTGGGTGAAGGGGGTACAGGGAAGAAAGAAGACCCGGTCAATGAAGTGTAAAATTTAACCTACTTTTGCTTCTTAAGGAGCCTGTGGAGTAGAAAGCCTTCCTTGCTAGGATGCACGGAGTATATACCAAGGAACTGAAATTGGAGCAGACAGAAGTGCCCTTCAATTGAACCATAAAAAAGGAAAAATGTTAGTTATTCTACAGCCTGAACAGAGTCACCCAGGCTACCACAGCCAGCCTCAAGCACCAGCACTAACAAGTAATCCAGGAATGCTTCATTTCAAAGGGAATGCGTGTAGTCTTTAAAAGAGAAGAAGTGTTAAAGCAAGGGGAAATTTCCACTCACAGAACAATTGTTAAACAACCAATGGAGTCAGGTTATAGAAGGGCTCGGAATAGATGAGAATCCGGGAACAGCCACAGTGCAAAGAAACACAAAGGCAACAGGTGTGGGCAGCGGGAAGTGGGGGAAGGCATAAAAACAGATGCATGGTTACAAATAGCATTAAATGCAGCTAACTGTTGGGCCTGGTGAAGAAATCAAGGGACAACACAGCTAGAAAGCTGTTACTGTGCCTGACCTAGCCTGTAGCTCCTTCCTAAGACAGTTTGAGAGGATCGTGGGCAGTTAGCACAGGCCTGCTTGGCTGGGAGCTCAGGGGTCTGTCCACAGGCGAAAACCTTCCTTTGATAGAAACTGTCCCAACACAAATGGGAGCAATATCAATCCATCTATCACAGTGTCTTCCAGTGCCCACAAAAAACTTAGTAGCCTCTACACAGTTTAGGGGACTCAAAGGTTCTTACAAAAACTGGAGGATTGTGGCTAAAGCCTCTTTTTGATAGCTTTGTGGGGCTCTCTTCCCTACTCTGAGTGATAAGCTAAAGCAGAAAGTTAGCAGAAACTATGCTAGTTCGACAAGGTCATGGTGTCCTTTGGCACTCCTGCCTGAAGTCACTGCAATATTTTTAGGCAAAGTTAACATTTAAAATACATAGGCATGGGAACAATTTGTTTTTGGCCTGAACATGAATTGGTTCCAATTATTTTTTAATAGAAAAATCATCCCTGTGGTCCCTGCTCTGGGCACTAATTTTGAGAGGTCAACAGAGCTAACAGGTTGTACTACAATCATCTGGGGATGGAGTGAAGATTGGGGTACCTGAGTTAAAATATCAAAATGGTTATGGAAACAACATGCTGACTCTGAGAAGGCCAGCCTGCCAAAGCCACAGGAGGCTGGAGCTGTCATGTAAACCATCCTCTCAGACAGAGAAGGCAATGCTAATCTAGTTCCAAAAGAATTTCCTCGTATGGGAAGAATAGGCAAAGCATGCTTTGCTACTCTTTTCAGGGCATATTATGTGCCCCTTGCTCATCACTTGGTTGCACAGAACTGAGGCCAAGAGGGAACAGCATTTGCGATTCAATACTATGAAGAGATTAACCAAGCTTTCCAGATATGTTCTAAAGGCCCAGTCCCATCCTGGTGGAACTGGTTATAGCATGGGGAAGAAGGCTCAGTTCTTTCTTCTAAATTGTCTATAAAAGTCCACTGAGCACAAGTACGTTAGTAAGTCAGTCTAGAGGACTAGGAAGCTGACAACATTTTACACCACAAACTTGGGTCCTTCAAACCTGACAGATCCTTTTCTGTTCTTTAGGGAGAATCACCTTCAGTTGATTCTCTCAGGCAGACAGAATAAAGCTTTGAAATTAAGGATGCTGGGGCCAAAATGCAGACAGAAGGTTCCACATCACTTTGGTTTCAGTAATTAGGGGGTGTTAAGAATAAATTAAGGAAACACGAGGAATTACGTATGACTCTCACAATATAGTCTCGATTTTTCCTAAAGATAACCCCAGCCCAAAGTCACTGGGTGAACATTTTCTTGGGGCAAAAAAATCTCTACCCTATCATGCTGGTTTGTGGAAACAGCCTCCTCCTCTCCCTGCACACCCTTTTCCTCTCCAACCAAGCCAAACCCATGAAGTGGTGGGGTGGGGGTGGCAGGACACCAAAAAGCAGCAGCCAGAGGAGGAAGTCTAAGCTGCATCTCAAATCAAGGGCATCAGAGGGGAGCATTTATAGCAAGTCTTCCTTTACTCAAACTGTTTCAAGACAAGAGGGAGCAGCACACTTAAATATCCACACATTTCTTCATTTAAAAACATCACTTCTTTATTTCAAAGGAAAAATAAAAGACCCTCCCAACCCTTTCCAAAAAAACCCAATAATAATAATAACAATAATAAAAAATCCTATTAGAAACCATAAGGAAGCACTGAGAGTTTGAGTATTACATTCTTCAAGTATGCTGTTCGGATTTTTTTTTTAAAGTTGGTGACTATACACATATTTAAAAAAACCTTAAAAGTGCGGCCAAGGGATTTTGCTTAAAATTAAGTATTTAGAGGGCTACTTCAAAATACTGTAGTAGGGCTTTGCAGTGATCCTTTGGGGCATGATGCTCTCACTTTTGTATCCTAGTAAAGGTTAAGGGACCAGGTTCAAAAGTGATCATACTTCCAGGGTTAGCATGAGTGGCCAACTTGGGTGAGAAAGCCAGGGAGAGATCCATGTGTTCATCCAAGGACAAGGACAATCCACCCTGAATCCAAAAATTCAGACATGGAATGTGGTAGGATTTCACAGTAAAGTTAGTCTGGGAGGGGGAGAGGTGATGAGCCCAGACGAGGCAGGGTGTTAGGTTTAACTGGTTTCCCTAATCAGGTTTTTGCATCTTTTTAGTGGGTTTTAGTGCAGTCCTTCAAGCCACAATTTAGAATGCCCTTCAGTGTGCTCCAGATTGTTGGTTCATATTAAAGGACTGTTTAAGATTTGCATCCCAAGGAAAATCATGCTACATAAAAATGATCCAAGATTTTTGCCCAAAAAACTTCTTGGATAAAATCTAAAAAATACTATTGCAATTGCGTCTCTTGAAGAAAAAAACATTATTCTAAATGTAAACAGATTCACTCAACTCTTTTGTTGTTGTAGAAAACTTCAGAGTAGGTAAGTTGCTGTCTAATTCTTCGCTGCATGCACTCGCCAGAGGGTAGGGGAGCACTGCCTTCTTGTGCCAGCATCATCTGGGGGAAGAAAAGAACCGTTCCACATAGCTGAAGAGGGCATCCCAGTGCTTCCAGAGAAAGGCAATGAAAACCACAAGGAATAAAGTGCTGAACGTCCTGTTGCGAGTCTTCATGAGAGGAACCACGCAGTTGGCTACCGTGGAGACAAAGACCAAAAGGACCGCCATGACTGCCAGAAGGATATTGATGAGTTTACCCAGAAGGTTCCGGGCAGTGGCATTCTCCAGCCCTTCCAGCTGTACCACCTGCTGCTGCTGCTGCTGCAGCTCCATCTTGGAGATGCGGGTCTGGCATGCCTCCAGGGCCTCCTGTGGGCCAGAACAGGGAATAGTTAAGCCTTCTGCTCATACGTACTCCGAGTAGCTGACATGCCCTTTGAGCAAGCCAGATGCTTCTTGAGCTATGCCGGTGATTTTAAATATGTAAGTCATTATTCAAGCAACTCTTATTCACCTGAACTGCTCTCCATTGCATTCTTTGTGGGATGGCTCACAGGAAGTAGTAGCCACACTTAGATTTGGTTTTAAACATTAAAAAATTTTTTTTTAATATTTATTTTTGAGACACACACACACACACACACACACACACACACACACACACACACAGAGTGCTAGTGGGGGAGGATCAGAGAGAGAGGGAGACACAGAATCTGAAGCAGGTTCCAGGCTCTGAGCTGTCAAGAGAGCCCGACGTGGGGTTCGAATTCACAAACCATGAGATCATGACCAAAGCCAAAGTTGGATGCTTAACTGACTGAGCCACCTGGGTGTCCCTGGTCTTAAACATTAAAAAAAAATTTTTTTTTTAATGTCTATTTACTTTTGAGAGAGACAGAGACAGAATGCGAGTGGGTTAGGGGCAGAGAGAGAGGGAGACACAAATCTGAAGCAGGATCCAGGCTCTGAGCTGTCAGCACAGAGCCCAAATGCGGGGCTCGAACTCACGAGCTGTGAGATCATGACCTGAGCTAAAGTCGGCTGCTCAACTAGCTGAGCCACCCAGGCGCCCTAGTCTTAAACATTTTAATGACAAGACTTCAAATATAAAATTGGCGCTTTTTTTTCCATTTAAAAATCACAAATTTAAGTTGCATAGTTGTGCCACATAAAACATTTCAAATAGGATACATAGTTCCTCTTGATACTTTCCTCAAATCCAGGTCTTAGTCGTAAAGTAACACTGTCAATTTAATGTGTTCATCCTTTCACTTATGTTTAAATGCATACATATTTAAGCCTAGGGAAACGTATGGAATTATTTTTTGACTTTCTATCTTAATATAAATAGTATCACAGTATGGCAACTAATTCATAACTTGTTCTTTTACTCAACAGTGTGGGTCCTGGTGATCCTTTCCCTGTCAATGTGTAGAGATGTACCTCATTCTTTTTAACTGCTATGTAGCATTTTACAGTAGGGTAGGTATTTCATAGTTTATTCAGCCAGTTCCCAACTGGAGAGATTTAGGTTATTTCCAACTTTTCTACCGTAACAACTATAATGTGAACATCCTCTGAACATCCTTGTACACACTATCTGGTGTTTTCCAAGTTAAGCAAACCACAGACATCAGTGTAAAGGGCACTCTGATCCATCTCCCTAAAAAGAGTACACTTCCCCCCTTTTAGGTTGATCTCTTTAAAAGAGGGCACTATGCTCAAGCAGTAGACCAAATATCTTAAGTAAAAGGTTCCTTTCAAGCATGAGTTTACATGAAATTTACCCACAACGTTCAGAGGACAGAACCTATCTCCTTAGCTAAGGTCAGGTATCCTGTAAAGTTCAGTAATGGTGGGAGCCCGAGGTTTTTCTGGTCTTGGTTTCAGTGCGTCCTGGTTTCCCAGGACTTGAGGTGAAGGCTAGGCAACTTCAGGCTGAAGCAAGCTAGTGAATGGACAGTCAATGAATACTACCCAGCCCAGAATGATCATGGGAAAAAAACTAAAACATGAACAGAATTCTGAAGTCTGGAGAAGTGGCAGCTGGGCAAATGATCTAGACATTCTCTTGATTCGTTTGGGCTGTAAAAAAGATTCCTGGACCACTTCCCTTCTCTAAGACGAGCTTATTTCAAGATGCTTTCATATGAAATCAGCAACTGTTCCCCTAGAAATACCTCCCAAGATAAGAAAAAGTTACATATTCTATTTCTTCACAGCATACACTAGAGGGCTAGTAACCTTAAACATTACTGCCTCATGTGTTATTCTCACAAACTGCTTGGCAATGTGCCTGTAAAAGGCTTGGGTTTGGCAACTAGGACAAAAGCCCTTTTTATAGAAGAAGACAGACAAGATGGCCATGAATCTTGTCAGAGCAGCTCCTGAAGCAGGAGCCAACAGATGTAATAATGCATGTAATCTTCTATATACTGAGACCTCAGAACATTTCCTAAGAACTCAAGCAAGCATACCACCCCTAAATGGTATAGACTTTTGAGAAATGTACCTCATTTCAAGAATAGGTAAATTACAGTTAATATAACCTCCTCCTGATATTCTATGTTCTGCATCTTTTTTCCTGAACTTTTCAAATACTATGGTAAAATACACCTAACATTAAATTTATCATTTAATTTTAATCATTTTAAAGTGTACAATTCAGGGTCATTTAGTAAATTGATAATGTTGTACAACCATCACTACTATCAAATTCTAGAACATTTTCATCACCCCCAAAAGAAATCCCCTATCCCTGTTATTCCCTTTCCCCACTCCCTGTAGCCCCTGTCAACCACTGATCTACTTTCTGTCTCCATAGCCTATTCTGGACATTTCATGTAAATGGAATCACGTAATATGTGGCCTTTTGTGACTGGCTTTTTTTCCCACTGAACTTAATGTTTTCTACATTTATCCATCAGTATTTCATTCCTTTTTCTTCTTCTTTTTTTTTTTTTTATTGTGGTAAAAGACATAGAACATAAAATCTACCACCTTAACCATTTTTAAGGGTACAGCTGAATGGTAGTAAATCCATTCATAATGTCATGCTGCCATCACCACCATCCATCTCCATAGCTCTTTTCATCTATACTCATTACACAAGCACCCCTCATTTCCTTCAATCCCAGCCCCTGCCAACCACCATTCTACTTTTTGTTAGTCTTATGCTTTTACATGTGATCCTTCATGCTAACCTGGATGTCCCGGGCCCGTTCATAGGACTGATATGCGATTTTCTCTTCCATGCTGGCCAATTCCTGCTTCAAGTTTAAGATTTCATTCTGGTGGAGCTCTGTTAGGTCATTTAGTTGTTCTTCTAATCGTTCACATCTAAGAATGGGGGAAAAGTTAGAATTTTATGCATTCTGTATTTTTCCTGGTATTACTATCACATCCCATCCCCCAAATCCTTTCTGCAAAGGAAGAAAACAAAAGCACAGAAAAATTAAGTCAGTGGCCTGGGCTAACAAGGCATGCTAGTGGGTTCAGTTCTCAGTCCCTGGAATGGACAGCTTGTCACAAGGCCGTATCATAGCAGCAACATGGTTTTTCCACAATCTTCTCAACACACAGTATTTGCAGCGATGCCAGCAGCCCTGGTTAGCTTTGAGCATATTCATAATAAATGAGGCAGTTCTTACTCTGCTCTGAGCAGCAGAGGGGAGAGGCAAAAAATAGAGGACAATTAAGCAGGTCTCATCACAAGATAAACAGCCCATAAATGGAAAATGACCTTCTAGCAGTCACCAGTAGCTTATTCTGATACTGGGTAAGTCGCTCACCTGGATATTCATGATTCAGGACCTATCATCCCCATGGCCAAGCACAGCGTCTAGGTCATCTTAGTCAACAAATACTTACTGAGAGTCTGATGTGTACCAGGTATACTGTGGTAAGCAACACAGAATGCCTACCTTCAGTAATTTACATGCTAAGGTGTGTGGTGGGGGAGGGAGGTGAGGCAGAAAAAACAAGACAATTGCAGGTATGGGTAAGTAAAACGTAGTCAGTAGGGGTATACGACAGAGTGCCTGATGGTAGGTTAAGCTGGAATGTCAGAGAAGAACTCTTTCCTGCTCGGCACTCTCCAGCAATGAGAGGTGAAACTTGAATGATGATATGAATGGACTTATAAAGATGTGGGGGGAGGAGTATCTCAAAGCAGAAGGAATAGTAGGTATCAAGTTCTCAAGATGGGAACTAGCTTGGCAGGTTTGGGGGACACAAAGCAGGCCTGTGTGGCTACAGCTGAGAAAAAAACAGAATGGAGGGAGATGAGGTTCCTTGGGAACAGGTCCTTTTCTTCATCTTGTATCTCTAGCACTTAGGACTACCTATGAGAAGGTTATTTATATAAAGATGGAACCTGGGCTGGGCACCTAAGGACCAGTAGGATTGAAACATGTTTAAAGGACAAGATCAAAGATTTTAGGTGGAAAAAGAACATGGGTAAAGGGCAGGAGGTAGAAATGTACAGGATAATTGGAATGATGGATCTATGTTGGAGAGAAAAGGGAAATCTGGCCGTAAAAGGTAGGCATGGGAGTTGGAATTCTGGAACAGATAGTAAATGGGCCCAAAGCAGATTGCTGATTGGGGAAGGGTGACATGAACACAGTGTTTTAGGAAAATGGGTTATGTAGAGGTGAAGAGGACAGACTGGGGTAGGTTGTGTCTGAAAATCCCAGGAACCAAACAAAGAGCTACGTCGGTAGAAGGACAGTTGAAAACTAACCATTAAAAAAGACTTGAAAGGTAACAAGAAATACATTCTAGGTTATGGTGAATAAAATGTAAGCTTCTCTGATAGGCAGAGGGCTCAGCCCAACAGAATACACTACCCCTGAATGCTACTTGGGCAAGCACACACCCAACATTAGCATAGAAGCCTCAGAGGGCTTTGTATTAAAAAAATAAAAATGCCCGAACTCAGACACTTAAAACTACCTTGCCCTTTCCTTATTTTTAACCCCATATATAGTACACAAACTTTTAAGGAATACACAGAAGTTTTCAGTTTAAGGTAACTCATGTTGCAGCATCACTGATATTCTCCCTTCCAATAATCTGTATCATACATAATTACATCCTAAACTCCATTCTTTCTCTAAGAAATGAGGATTTTTTTAAAAAAGGCACAGCCAACACTTTTTATTACTTATTTTTTAATTTATTAGTTTTTCCCCTTTTTTACTTTTTTTTCACCCTTTATTACTTATTATTTTATTACCCTTTTTATTCAGTATTACTGAATCCTACTGAGTTCTCCTTTACCTTGGATAGGCATTTGTATTGCTTGCTTTCACACCAAAATTCTGTTACTAATGTGATGGGACAGATCAGAAAGTGTTTCCAACCTTTACCTGTAACTAGGGCCAACATTCTCTGTGACTGCCTTTTCACTTCATCTGCTGCCCAAGGCATGTTTTCAGAAACAGGCACCACCTCCAGAACTGATTTTCTACCATATTTTAAGTCCACCAAGGGCCATGAGATTACGTTGATATACTATTGCCTTTACAGGCTCATCTTATCTTAGTTCACTGCTCTGTAGTGTTTTTAGTGTTTGATTATTTCATCGTTCTCTCTCCTCACCAGAGATGGGAAAGAGACTTTATAAAAGGAGTGCTCCAGGGGCGTCTGGGTGGCTCAATCGGTAAGCGTCCGACTTTGGCTCAGGTCATGATCTCACAGTTCATGGGTTCAAGCCCTGCCATTAGGCTCTGTGCTGACAGCTCAGAACCTAGAGCCTGCTTTGGAATCTGTGTCTCTCTCTCTCTGCCCCTCCCCTGCTTGCACTCTCTGTCTCTCAAAAAATGTAAACAAACAAAAAAAGGATTGCTGCAAAGTTACCAGTCCTTTGAGATTTAAGGGAAGGGCTGGGCCTAGCAGCAAATAACCCTCCTAAGCCAAAGAATGATGTTGGGTGGCAGGGAGGGGAGCATGGCCGTGGTGGCAACAAGTCTGCTGATAAAAACAGACCCATGTGACATCTTTTGGCATGTGTTTCGTAATTGTATAGTTCTTTAGGCCTTTCAGGAATGTTGGAGAATCTTATTTGATATTAAACATGGCTCACACATACCATTAGAACAGAATAAAAAGTAACAGCAGCAGCTGCCATTTATTCAGTGCCTACTATATATCCAAATTCATTTGTAAAACCCAAGAAGGCAGTAGGTATTATCTTCACTTTACAGATAAGGAAACAAAGCTCAGAGAGGTAAAGTGACTTGCCTAAGGGAATACAGAAATTAAGTAGGGAGCAAAGATTCGAATCCATGTTCTTTGATTTTAAACCCAAGTTCTTAACCTTTTACACTGTGATGCCACTTCGAAATGACTCAAGAAGCCCAGATGAGCTAAACTCCCTTTGTAGGTAAGAAATCTGAGTCAGGTCTATAGCTGATCCAAATTACATTGCCATACAGGAGCTAGACTCAGCTACAATGACATGATTGTTTGGAGCCTGATGTCAAGGTGGAGTCAATGGAAAGAGGAGTGTAATAAAAACGCTATAAACCCAGAGTCAAAAGAGAATAACAACAAATGCTGGGGAGGATGTAGAGAAATCTGAACTCTCACAGAGCTGGTGGGAATGTAAATGGTGCATCAGCTTTGGAAAACAGTTTGGCAGTTCCTTAAAAAGTTAAACACAGAATTACCATAAGACCCAGCAATTCCACTCCAGGTATACACTGAAGAGAGATGAAAACCTATTTCTACCTTCCTAGGTATACACAAACATTCACAACAACATTATTCTTCATGGCCAAAAAGTAGAAAGAACAAAATGTCCATCAACTGAATGGATAAAATGTGGTGTAACCACACAATGGAGTATTATTTGGAAATAAAAATTAAGTAATGACACATGCTACAATATGGATGAGTCTTGAAAACATTATTCTAAGTCAAAGATGCCAGTTATAATAAACACTGGGGAAAAGTGATTACAGGTATGACAGCCAGGAAAACTTGGGTTTGAGTCTTAGGTCTGCATCTCATAAGCTATATGGTCCTAGTTAGGTTAGCTCACTTTTCTGAGCAAGTTCCTTCACCTATAAAATGATGGTAATAATCTTAATCTTTTATACTCATTTGAGCATGGAGAGGTCATTAAAAAATGTCCAGTTTTCTCCTTTCTGTCTTCACAGTTTTACCAAGGAATATAATGGCCTTTTTGAAAATGTTTCTACTTATTTTTTTAATGTTTATTTACTTATTTTGGGAGAGAGAGAGTAAGCAAGCAGGGCAGGGGCACAGAGAGAGGAAGAGAGAGACAATCCCAAGCAGGCTCTGCGCAGTCAGTGTGGAGCTCAATGCGGGGCTTGAATCCATGAACCATGAGATTATGACCTGAGCTGAAATCAAAAGTCTGATGCCTAACCGACTGAGCCACCCAGGCATCCCTGAAAATGTTTCTACTTATTAAAGAAGGCATCACTTGAAAACATGCTCCCTGAAAGGAATTCATGCATAATTTGAAAACCTTTTTAGCCAGCCAAATATTTCCTGTGGTGACTGATTCATGGCCTTAATCTCATTTTAGGCTCATTGCAGTCCACATCAATAAATATCTCACACTCAATGTTACATGTCTCTAAGATTATCACTATTTCATGTACCTCCCTACCCCTCTAGAGTTGTTGAAAGATAAAAATAGGTTACCTTACTAGAAAGAATCTTAAACTCTGGGGGTTAGAAAAGATCTTAGAAATCTAGTTAAATCTCTTTCAATTGAGGAATTATTTCTATAACATCCCTGACAAGCAATCTCTCCTTGAATACCTCCAGTAGCAGGGTTTCATTAATCTTAAGGCATTTTTTCCCATTAGAGAAGTTCTTTTTAAAACTGAGCCAAAACCCCTAGCTACTTGTAATTCTCACCCCACAGTCTTTAGAGTCGCAAAAAGCAAGCTACTCCCATACCTGTATTACCCCTGATACCTCCATTCAGCAAGAGGAAATAGTTCCCGATATATTTGTATAGAACAAATCCCTGGTAAAGTCTTGACTGCTCTTGTATCTGTCAGTATTATTTGGTGGTGGGGTGGCGGGGGGCGGGGGGGAGGCGGTGTAAAAAAGGGCTAGTTTAATTAAATACAAGGAAGAGGCTAAACAGGGCAAGGAAAGTAGGGGCATCACACGGAAAGCACAAGTCACTCGTCAGTATTGTTTTTTTTTTTTTTTTTAATTTTTTTAATGTTTATTTATTTTTGAGACAGAGAGAGACAGAGTGTGAAGGGGGAAAGGTCAGAGAGAGAGGGAGACACAGAATTTGAAGCAGGCTCCAGACTCTGAGCTGTCAGCACAGAGCCTGACGTGGGGCTCAAACTCATAAATGGTAAGATCAAACCTGAGCTGAAGTCAGATGCCTAACCGAATGAGCCACTCAGGCGCCCCAAGTATCATTTTTAATTCATTCCGCTGACAGTGGTTTCTGTCAGTGCTCTTTCTTTCCACATGCTATTTGTAAAGATATGCTTGTCTTCTACTATCTTAATTCTGGGTGAAGATACAGTGGCCAAGACAGGGCAAGGCCAAGCCAGAGCTCACAGACTGCTGCTAGAGAATATCCCAGCCCCAAACCTGGGAACTGTCCTTGCTAGGGCAACATACACTTTTTTGTACAATATAAAAGGTCAGGTGAGAAGATGAGGTAAGAATCATGAGAGCCTTCTGGCTCCTGTGAACAGTCGGCGGTAGGAAGGCCACGGTGGTGGATGAAGGTTTAAGTTAGCCTATTCAGTCATTTCATCTACTGTTTAGGAGCCCCATATCTACACACCTAGTTGAAAAGCAAAATGCATTCACATTTATGTTTTATTTATCCTAATGTTTCTGGGAGCACCCATCATTTTTTTTTCAATATATGAAATTTATTGTCAAATTGGTTTCCATACACCACCCAGTGCTCATCCCAAAAGGTGCCCTCCTCAATACCCATCACCCACCCTCCCCTCCCTCCCACCCCCCCATCAACCCTCAGTTTGTTCTCAGTTTTTAAGAGTCTCTTATGCTTTGGCTCTCTCCCACTCTAACCTCTTTTTTTTTCCCTCCCCCTCCCCCATGGGTTTCTGTTAAGTTTCTCAGGATCCACATAAGAGTGAAAACATATGGTATCTGTCTTTCTCTGTATGGCTTATTTCACTTAGCATCACACTCTCCAGTTCCATCCACGTTGCTACAAAGGGCCATATTTCATTCTTTCTCATTGCCACGTAGTACTCCATTGTGTATATAAACCACAATTTCTTTATCTATTCATCAGTTGATGGACATTTAGGCTCTTTCCGTAATTTGGCTATTGTTGAGAGTGCTACTATAAACATTGGGGTACAAGTGCCCCTATGCATCAGTACTCCTGTATCCCTTGGGTAAATTCCTAGCAGTGGGAGCACCCATCATTGATTGAAGGGGACAAAGATAAAGTAAACAGAAATTTGCCAAGGGGCAAGTGACAGGCAGATTAGGGTACAAAATGTTTCTTCCTTCAAAGTTTTAATACTTTTTTTAGCTTTTAAGTAATTTCTATACCCAATGTGGGGCTTGAACTCAACTCTGAGATCAAGAGTCGTGTGCTCCACAAACTGAGCCAGCCAGGCGCTCCAACACTCTTTAATATTCCTTTGAAATGCAACCCTTGCATCCCACATTCTTTTCCAGAATTTTAGATCCAAATTAATGTAAGAAATTTAGATTTTTTAGTGTATGTATGTATGTATATACATATATATATATAAATATAAATAAATATATATATATATATTTTTTTTAAAGTCTGTACTTAAATTAGTACATGCTTTACTGACTTCTTTCACCCATTGAGGTCCTTCCGCCCTTGAAGCATATCCTTTAGTATTTCTTTCAGCAAAGGTTTCTGTGAATGGTAATCTTTGTCTACACATGTCTGAAAGTGTCTTAATTTCACTTTCTTAAAAAATAAATTAGGTGGACAGCATTCTAAGATCACAGTTATTCTTCCCTAGCACTTTGAAGGTATTGTTGCATTGTTTTCTGCCAGTATAAGTCTCTTATTTGTTTGGTCCATTTCACACTGAGTTTCTTTCATAAACTGGATTTCCTTGTGCCATACGCAACTTTTGTTTCAAAGTATTTTATGGAGTTCCCTCCTGCATGTATCTCTTTCAGGTTCCTCTTTGGGCTGTATGATTGATGGCTTGGGTTGTGATAAAATAGGTTTTGGATACTTTCACTTGTGAATAGCTAAGATGATTTATTAATAACACCTTAGGCTGCCCCTCACATTTTTATCTGTATGTAAGATAGAAATTCTGTAATTATATAACACTATATATAAATATGTAATACTGTATGTGAATCATAGAGTATATGCAAAAGTCCTCAGCACTTGTTCCCGACACTCTTTTTTTAAAAACATTTATTTCTTTATTTTGTGAGAGAGAGCCAGTGAGACAGCACCAGTGGGAAAGGGGCAGAGAGAGAGGGAGGGAGAAAGAGAATCCTAAGCAGGCTCTGTGTTGTCAGCACAGAACCTGAGGCGGGATTCAATCCCACAAACTGTGAGATGATGACCTGAGCCGAAATCAGTAGTTGGATGCCAAACCAACTGAACTACCCAGGCGCCCCTACCAACACTCTTGAACATTATTATAAGCCAATGTTTATCATACAATGGTCACCAACATGTCAAAGGTTCTGGAAGCCATTTTCTGACTGGATTTGGTTCATCTCATATTATATCTGAAGGCTCTCTGTCTTCACTCCTCCCACTTTGTGCCCTCTGTGTACTTCTGTTTATATGCAATCTGTATGCAATTTGTACCAGCTGATGGATCTGCTCAGACTGGGTTTTGGATTCAAACCCCGGCTCTGCAACTCACCAGTGTGGAAGAGGCAACCTACCTACTCCAAAGGGCAACTGTGAAGACTGAACAAGAGTTAGAGGTCAAATGCCCTACACAAAAAAGGAGCTCTGTGGGAAAGATCACAGATATACATTTGGTTTCATTTTGGTCTTATAATCCTCCCAGCTCCCTCCAACAATTCCTAGTGAGGAAGTTCAACAGGACTGCTTGTTGATTGCCATGCAGTCTCTCTCAAGTGCTCTGTGGCTCTACTGTTCAAGGCTTCCTATTTCTGATTTTTTTCTCTCCTCTAACCCTCCATTTCTTCATCTATCAACACATTCTCAATTTACATTTTTAGAAGTTTTCACTGTTCCAGGATATTCAGAGTTTTTCCTATGACATCACACAAAAGGGATTCTGGGTACACATTCTGTCCTTTTCAAGAAGAAGAAGAGAGGCACACGCCTCTCTTATTTCATCATCAGGAGGGCCAGCACAAACATACAAATGTGTTCCTGCTATCTCCCTGACTCAAGTTTGCCAGATAACCAAGTCCATTCACTGGACTATTCCAAGCTTTCCTTTAAATTGATGAAACTGTCCTACCTATCTTTCTTTCAAGACATCTGTTTTGTACGTGTGAGAGGGAAAGTATCTCAAGTAAGTTTCAACTGATCTTTGCAAATCCCTAAAAAGAGTCGAGTAGAAATGGTTAATCCTCACCATAACCTTGTAAAAAATAAAGTCCTTCAGAGATGGAACAATTTACTCATGGTTACATGAGAAATTAATAGCAAGATCTCCTCAAGCTGAGAGTCTTCCCAAGTATGAAAATATACTACTGTTCCCACAGACAGTACTTTATTAACAATTAGTTAAATAGCAAAGTAGCATTTGGGTAAGTAGAATGAGCTCCATGTCCCCACAGATGAAAACAGAACAACCAACAGGTTAGGAGACTTGCCAAGGTGACACAAAGCTGCAGAATTCAAGGGTGAAGCAAGACCCACAATGGGTCCACTTGAAACAGCTGCATTAATTCACCAACTAATAACTACTAGCAGTTGCTTCCCTCTTCAAGTCATAATAATTACCTGGAGAATGAGGACTTTCTGAAAGAACAGAAAAGTCACAGCTGTTAATATGTGGCTGAAATCCTATTTACACTTACAGTTTTTTCTAATTAAAATTTTTTCATGTTATTTATTTTTAATAAGAAACCTTTATTTATTTATTTACTTACTTATTTTTGAGAGAGAGAGCATGTGTGAGGAGTAGAGAGAGAGAATCCCACAAAATGCAGAAAGAGAGGGAGACAGAGTGTGGAGCCAGGAGTGGGACTCGAGCTCACCCGAAGGAGGTTCAAGCTCACCTGATGCAGGGCTGAAACTCACAAACTGTGAGATCATGACCTGAGCCAAAGTCAGATGCTTAACCGACAGGGCCACCCAGGCCCCCCTCATGTTTGTTTATTTTTTGAGGGAGAGAGAGAACACATGAGCAGGGGAGGGGCAGGGAGAGAGAGAGGGAAAGAGAGAATCCCAAGCAGGCTCTTCACTGTTAGTGCAGAGCCCATGATGGGGTTTGATCCCACAAACCATGAGATCATGACCTGAGCAGAAATCAAGAGTTGGATGCTTAACTGACTAAGCCACCCAGGCACCCTGCACAATTTTTTTTTTAAAGTAGGCTCTATCCTCAACGTGGGGCTCAAACTCATGACCCTGAGATCATGAGTCACATGCTCTATTAAGCCAGCCAGGTGCCTTTACACTCACACAGTTGTGTTTGGGTTACCATAGTTAAGCACCTCCGATCTGCAGGAAACATCAGGGAGGAAACCAAGAAAGCCATAAACTCTGGGGCTTTTGTAAAATGCTATGAACAAAGAGGTTGGCAAGATGCCCTGGGTGTCTTGGAATGCAGGTCTCCTAGGTTGCTTCAGCACCTTGAAAGAACTTTAATGGGCCTGTCACTGCTAAAACACTTTTGCTGATTTGTTCACCCAGGTCATGGAAGTTTGTTCCTCAGCTTTTTTCACAACCTCACAACCCACAATTTGAAAGCACAAACCTGATCAGGCATAGTAATTTGCAGTCAAACATTTTTCAGTGCCATCAGTCATTTTTATGTGGCTTACATAACCTATATGTGAAATTATGGTCTGAAATCAGGCTAACACAAAGAGCCCAGGAAAGATGATGTGGTGTCATTTTGGGTGGAGGAGTGCAAGCAGGGGAGGAATTTAGGGTTCAGTCTACATCTAGTTAATCACTGTAAGCATCAAAACATCAAAACACTAGCACCAGTAATAACAATAACTACACACCTCCACCTCCCCATGCCTTTTTATGTGTGGCATCTGCCTCTGATTCATGAAGACATTTCTACCTTAATCCTTACCTCCTTTGTCCCTAGGAGGTACTTTAATTTGTAATTAAGGAATGGGAGACTGAGAAAGATGCAGTAACTTCCCCTTGTTAGGTTAGTGAGGTGTACTGAGAATCTGAACCACTCAGTTCATACTTCCTCTTTTTAGAGTTTACTGTTGCCTTTTAAAAAACTTATTGTTCCTATACGACTAATCAAATGCAAAATCTAAACAACAACAAAAGAAAACATCTATTACTACAGTTCCCACTACTCTCATTATTAATATTATAATCTCTTTTGCTTTACTTGCTAGTGTTTACTTCCTACCAAAATCCTAAAACAAGGAACTTGGATCTCTAGGGAATTCATAGAAAGAACACCTCTGTCCTTTAATTAAATACTAATATCAAAGACTGAGGTGGAGAGGGTAAGGGAAGGTAAACTGTGTACAGCCTTTTATAAATGTGATTTTTTTAAAATCAAGAACTCTCTGTAAGGGATTTTAACCTCTTGATATGACACCAGTTAGAGCTCTCTGGACATGAAAGGAGAGGCAATTCTTGATCCAAGTGTATGATTTTGACTGGCCTGTGTTTTCCATGAGACTTCAGTTTAAACACAAAGAATGAGATTAATAATCTCATTTTGAGACTTTTTACTCAAAAGTTCTTCTGAAATCATGACTACAACTCAAAGAAAATTTCAATACGGTTTGAGTTCAACTATTAGCAAACAGAAAGCCTTAAGACTGTAAGATCTTTTTAAAATGTAGGTTATGTCATATTTTGGCAGATGAAATCCACCTCCCCCTGAAGTAAAATCTGCTCTATTTACAAAATATAAAAAACACATGTAGATTTTGTTGTAGGTAAACAATAAATAATATATAAATTGATAAAGTATTTCAGCCATTGGATTAGTACACACAGTAGTCATCTTCTTAGATCAAAGATAACCTGGTGCTCTTTTGGGTCAAATTCCTGATGAATGAGGAACTGGATGAGTGTCAGGCTGGGAATGCTTCACCTAGTGCATCACTGTTTGGGTGTGGCTCAAAAGTTCAGAGCCATCTCTGAGAGCTAGTGGTGCTTCTCTAGTTGGGCAACAGGTCACTAGGACAGGATGGCTGAAAATCTTGTAGAGCAGGTATTAAGAGAAACAGGAAGAACGAGGTCCCGGTGCTAACACCAACAGGGACCTGAGGTAGCTGCTGCCAGTGTTTGACCAGAAAAGAGACACATAGGTAGGGTAAGGGTATGACCTGTAGTGGCAACTTGAATACATTCGTGGCTGAATTAGGGAAAGTAGATGTCTTGTCCTCACTTTTTGTTACCTCATTTGTGTTGAAGACTGAAAAGAGGCTAGGGAACACTGAACTAGTCTTTAGTTGGAAAGTAAAAAGCATAGAATTAGTCCCCCAAACTTTCAGGGTAGGCAGTGCATTATCTTAAAGACAAGAAACAGCAGATGCCTAAGCATATAGGGAATAAATATAAAAGCTGGTGGGGCGGAGGTGGGTTTCTAGGCAATTTGGAAACTTGGTAATGACAGCTTTCCAACATCCTGGCACACCACAGACTATACTAGGTGCTTCCACATACATTATCTCCTTTAATAATCTCAACAACCATGTACAATAGATATCATTACCTTGTTTTTTTTTTGTTTTTTTTTTTTTAAACGTTTTTTATTTATTTTTGAGACAGGGAGAGACAGAGCATGAACAGGGGAGGGTCAGAGAGAGGGAGACACAGAATCCGAAACAGGCTCCAGGCTCTGAGCTGTCAGCACAGAGCCCGACGCGGGGCTCGAACTCACGGAGCGTGAGATCGTGACCTGAGCCGAAGTCGGCCGCTCAACCGACTGAGCCACCCAGGTGCCCCTCATTACCTTGTTTTTATAGAGAAAACTAAGTCTCAGATGAGTTACATACTGTCACACAGCTAACTAGTGTCAGAACTGGCAAGTGAATTCAGGCTTGTCCAACCTCAATTAATTACTGAAGTAAAATAATTTTTCCCTCCCTCTCTTCCTCTCTCCTTCCCTCCTATTCTTCCTCTATGACCTCTTCAGTGGCTAAACTGGGAAGAGCAGCACATCTGTAAATCTCCTTTATGGAAGGTCTTATTCTTCATAAGGACATATTTTAATTGGGCTTTTTTTCTTTATAATAGCTAATTTGATCCAATATTCTCAGTTTCAATTTCAACTTACTGTTCAAACCTAGTCTACATATACTCTGGAGACTCTCAGATCAATTTACAGTTGATATTGAGCTAACACCTGGAATATTGGAGCTAAAATCGGTGTCTCTGGTCATATCTTTCTCATGTCTAGTGATGGTAAAATGAAATTATATTTAACTGACCACTTGTTTAGTTAAAACTCCAATAGCCTGTGCTAATTGGGTTAGCCTAGCTACCCATGGTTCCACTGCATGTGATGACTGCTCACGGCGACTGCCTTCTTCTGTATTTTTGCTCTTATGATTCAGGGCAATTTAAAATGTCCCTGGGCTTAATACAAAGAGTCTGAGAAGCCAGTTTCCAAAGGACAGTAATCCTCTTAAAATAGAAGCTTTCAAAATGGTATTACTGCTTGTGAACACGAGAAGGGTTTTTAGCCTGCCCTACATGACACTGCCACATACTGGCAGTAGCTGAGTAGGGTTGCAGGCCAGATCTCCTAAGGAAAAAACTACAAAAGGAACCTGTAAAACTGTCAATGAATGGTTTCCTGGTTCTCCCCTATTTTCAATGCATTTTGCCACGGATCAACTTTTTCCTATGGTGGCTTATTAATATATTACATCCACCAGGGGAACAGAGCTAGTCTTCCAGTTTTTAGCAGAGTAAAATATACGTTAAGCCATTTTAATGTGTGACCCGGCAAAAGTCACTTTATCTTTCTGGGTCTCAGTGTAGTCATGTGTAAAATGAGATTAAACTAGATATCTAAGGGCCCCTTCTGTTTCTGAAGTACTACATGAACCCAGGTTCCACTAACAAACCTGTGATAATACTTTAATGGGATGCACAGGCTATGTGGACAAGAAGAATCTGAAGTTAGTGTAATTCCATCACCAAAAAAAATGTCTAAACCTTGTATCCTACTTTCCCAAAGTATATGCTCTCACTGATATCTGAGAGCCCAATGCAAAACTCAAAGACTAAACACCTAATTCCTGATCAAAGGTTGATGCGGAGTTCATATCTAAGCTTTGTTACAGTAGCTTCCTGGGCTGAGTGCATGTGGGTGCTGAAGACATACTCAGCATGGCATAGTTATGTGGGTGAAGAGAGAGAGACTGTACTCCACAGGCGTTTGAATGTTTTTGATTATTTCACAGTAAGTAGATGGCCTTGGGTAAAAATCTTAACTTGGCGCTATTCACAGGTAGAGAGCAATGGGAAGCAATTAAGTGAGTGACAATATTGAGAAGGGACTCTGCAAAGGAGGAAATAAGGTTGGAAGTGAAAGTTTCCTTAGGCAGGTTTCCCCTATTACCTACACTGCTGTAGAAAACTTTGAAGAGCTTTTGTATTCACAGAATTTTATAAAATGTGTTAGAAACAGTGACTCAGCTTTTAGTGAAACACACACTTTGACCTGGAAAAGGCCCCCCATACCTGATGCAGTCAATGCTTCCAAGAGCTAGACTATAGGCTAGTCTTTTAATCATATAGGATTCAGGGTGAGCTTGGGGAAAAAAAGAAATTGTCCTGGAATGAAAACAAGCACTGGCTTTGGAGTCAAGTAAAACTGGGCATGATTCCTGGCTTTACCACTTAGTGAGTAACCTTTTGGCAAAATTTAAAACTCCACTGGGCCTCACTTTCCTCATCTATAAAATGAGGATAATACAACGCACCTGAAGGGCTATTGTGAAGATTAGCAAATATATATAAACCATCTGGCATTATGTACACCATAGGAATTCAGTAAATGCCGTCAGTGACAGTGTATTCCTCCTCATTTAAGTAACAAGCAACAACTGTACATGGCCTCCCTCCTGTCAACTCATATATGAATAAAATAAAATATAGAAAATAAACAGAAATGCATCTAGTGCAGCCATGTACACTTTAATTGGTCACAGAAGAGTCCCTTGGGGGGCAGGGAGGAAGAGTCCCTTACGTCCATCCCTAGATAGCCTACTTCCTTCCTAGATAAAAAGCCAAACCTACATACAACAGAGCTGAAGTAGAAATTAGTAAAGACAGGCTGTTGCAGGCAGCTCAGTAATAATGTAGAGATACAGAAAGGAAAAAAAAATTTTTTTTATAAGAAGTAGACGAAAGAACTTTAAAGAGCAAGCTGTCTAGGACTACTTACTGCAGAGGCACATAACCCTACCACTCTCACTGACCTGAGAGTATCACAGAGCTAGAACACTACTGTTCTAGCTATTTCCAATCAAGTTAAGGTTCGGTGTGTTATTCTGTTAAAAGAAGGTAGAAAAATTCTCCCCAAATGCTTAAAACATGAAAAGTTTTGATGCTTAAGAATAAGCTTCAATGTGTGGGGAAAATTGACCTACCAGAAATAGTTCAAAGATCAACAAAATTAAGTGTACTTACTGGTTAAAAACATGTAACAGAGGAGAAAATTTTAACTGCTCTATACATGGAAATAGTGGTGCAACAAAATAGTTGAGTGAAACAGTTGTGACATTTCTGCTGCCTTTCCCTGGGGAAAAAAACAGGCTTTCTTTCTTCAAGATTCTGTTCTAAGGGATGCCTGGATGGCTCAGTTGGGTAAGCATCTGACTCTTGGTTTCAGCTCAGGTCATGATCTCACAGTTCATGAGTTCAAGCCCCACATCAGGCTCTGTGCTGACAGTGAGGAACCTGCTTTAGATTATCTCTCTCTCCCTCCTTCTCTGCCCCCCCTTCTGCTCATGATCTCTCAAAATAAATAAACTTTAAATTAAAAAAATTAATGAAACATACCATTCATTTGTTTATATTCATTTAATCTTCCCTTTATATATATATACACACATATGTATATATATATATATATACACACACATACATACATATGCATATATACATACATACGCATATATATATATACATACATACAGTATATATGTATGTATATATATATACATTGTGTGTGTGTGTGTGTGTGTGTGTGTGTATGGATTCTGTTTTAAGGAAAGACCATTCTAAAGCTGAAGTGATATGACAAAAGTCAGATTATACATTATACTATGTCTTCCCCTGGCCCTCCAAGTTTTACCTCTGGTTTTGAAAATTCTTAAGTTTTCTTTATGCTCTCTTTATTCCATAAAACTAATCACTTACTAACTACAAAGAACCCAAAGTGCAATGAAAGAAATGCACTTCTCATTACCTCACAAGTGGTTTGGACTTGATTCTTACAATGAGGTGATAATGACCAGGTAAAGTTTTGTCCTGTCTGAATTATTTATTTACTTTTTTAAAACATTTTTTTAAAAGTTTATTTATTTATTTTGAGAAAGATAGAGAACAAGCAGGGGAGGGGCAGAGAGAGAGGGAGACAGAGGATCTGAAGCAAGCTCTATGCTGACTGCAGAGAGCCTGATGTTGGGCTTGAAACCAAGAACTGTGAGATCATGACCTGAGCCACCCAGGTGCCCTTGAATTATTTTAAATGGATACAAAACTGGGCCTTGGGAGACCTGTTTTTCCTCTCTGATTTTCTCAAATTGGCCTACATCTGACTTGAAGACATAACAAGCTCTGTATGACTTTTAAGCTCTGAAAGAATTTAAAACCAGGAATGTTTAACCATCTGTTCAAAATAAAGGGATCAAAGCAGGCAACTGTGTTTTTGAGCAACTGACTGTGGGATGCCCAGGTCTCAATGTTCAGAGGGGTCTATTTTATTTTATTTAAAGTTCATTTATTTTGAGAGACAGAGACAGTGTGAGTGGGGGAGGGGCAGAGAGCAAGGGAGAGAGAGAGAGAGAGAGAGAGAGAGAGAGAGAGAGAGAGAGAGAATCCCAAGCAGGTTCTGCGCTGTCACAGCAGAGTCCAACTCGGGGCTCAGACTCACAAAACTATGAGATCATGACCTGAGCAGAAACCTAGATTTGGGGAGCCACCCAGGTGCCCCAGAGGGATCTATTTCAATAGCAGCAGTAGCAACTGCCACCTAACATCAATCAAGCACTCAGGGGACCAGGCACTGAGTTATGTGCTTTACAGAAATTTTTCCATTTAAATGTCACAATAAGCATATGAAAGGCTGCTATTATTCCTATGTTACAGATGAGGAAACCAAGACTGAGAACTTTAGAAACTTGCCCAGTTTTCAAGGTTAGCAAGTGGCAGACCTAGAATTTGAACTTGGAAGTTAGGTTTCACACTGTATAGGAGATCAGGTGTTTTATTTTTAGAGTATATTTGATTGTTAGACTGCTCACTTTAGATATTGTCTTTTAAGTATACAAAAGAATATATAAAACACAAATAATAGTAACATACTTGCTTTTAGAACTTTATTTCTCTCTCCCACACTCACCTTTCTTCTCCCTTAAAGTCTCAAGTTAGAAGTCAAGGACAGAAGAGCAAAGATAAGAGGCAGGACTGAATTACTGAATAGTATTTTTACCACCTGAAACCACCCTCAGCTGTAACTCCTCTCAGAGCTAAGTGATGGACATGAACAATTTATTACAAGCCTTAAAATTTTCTCATAAAAGCAAACTTAAAAAAGACAAAAAAAAAAACAACTTCTTTTTTTTTTTAAGAGGTGAAATGGACCTTAAGAGATCGTCTGTTCAACCCTTGGTATTAGAGTGGAAGAAATGAGGATTCTCTTGAGTTAGTATCTGGGATAGAACCAAAACTCAGGTCTTTCAAGACCTCCCCTGACCTGTGGCTTCTGTAAGACTGGCCCTTAATCTGTATCAATGAGGTGGCCTGTCTCTGCCTGACAGACTTTGGATCTGAATGAGTACTCCATGGGGGATATTTCTCTTTGCATGTGATGGAAACAAGGGGGAAAAACACGTATTTAGAGAACTGAGAGTGGTCTAATATGAATATGGATTGCAATATGGAACAGAAGACCAGCTTTTACCTTTAGCACAGATTATGACTCGAAGCAGTTAGCCCTTTGAGAATTCGCTAACTACTGTAGAACCGTTTGATGTTTAAGTCCACACCCATTCAAACACTTGCCAATTCATAACAAAGGTAATGGATGTTGTTTATCTGGATATATTTTCAGTCTACTCTCTCCACACCAAATGCTTACATAAGTGCATTTAAGGCCAAATATCTACAATGTTCATTACATTTTAGGCAGGCTATATCTTAGATTTTTCTTAGATTTCTTAGAGTTCAGAGGGTTGTAGATCTTTTGAATTCAATGTAGTACAATTGTAGGTTGCAATGATTTGTGGTTCTGTGATTATAAATAGGTGAAATGTCTTAGAAAGTGCAGGCTTCATGTGAAAGTCCTAAACTGGAACAGAATACTAGAGAGCTACAGTAATTGTCATGCTCTGACCAAAATGCTTCATTGGTGTATGATCTTAGGAGTGTCATTTAACTTTGCTGTGTCTCTATTTTGCTCTCATAGGAACTATGTGGATGCCATAGGACATATCTAAAGTGCTCTGGACACTACAAAAAAAAAAAAAGACACCCTTCTCAGACCTTTTAAAGCCACTTCCCCATATCCAAAGGGAGGGGAACTGCAAACAGAAATAATTTAGGATTTTAATGCCATATAACTTACCTATATCGCTCCTCCTGTAAGGCCTGCATTATTAATGAATAGTCTCTCTGATAATGTTCCTTGAGGGTCTCAAAGGATTCCTCCAGTCTGGCCTGGGTTTCCCGGATCTCCTGGATCTCATGTAGTAGTGCATCAAATCCTGAGCTCTGCATGTCCAGAGTGTTTGTTTTGGAGCTGGATGCTCCTACAGCAATGCCTCCAGTGGTGCTATTGGCTCCCACTGAGCCTGAAGTGGCACTAGAACAATCTTCCTCACTACCATATTTTGGGCTTGATTGAAAGTTTGAAATCACCCCCAAAGCCTTCCCCCCATCATCCACTTGCCCTTCCTCTAAAGAGTCCTTCAGGTTAGGGATGTTGTCTGCACTGCCAAATTTATTCCGGATTAGTGAAGCAATCTCTCTGGGTTTTGAGACTACGGCCCCTGCTGCTGAATGGGTTGCCTGGGAGAAGCTAGAAAGTCCACCTTTGACACTGTCCACCACACCTTCACTGAAGCCAGTCACCTTTGCTCCCACATCCTTCAGACCCTGGTGCATGTCCCTGAAGACATCCTTCGGCTGCCGGGGAATCCCATTCTGCTCCACCTCTCGGAGCTTCCTGTGGTAGTGCTCAAGCTTCTTTTGTAGCTGGAGGATGGTTTGGGCAGATTTCTGGTTCTTCTTCTCAAAGACCTGCTTGATGCGGGCAGCCTGCTGCTTGTCTGCACTGTTGGCAAGCTTCAAGTACTCAGCAACGTTGTCATCCCGGGCTGTTTGTGCAATCTTGATCTGTTCTGTGAGCTTCAGGATCTTCTGCTGCAGATGAGCAATAGCAGCCTTTGTGCGCTGAGGGTCTGGTGTTCCATCCACAGAGTCTGTGTGGATACTGCCATCAGTGCTGGAGGCCACTGCACTGGAAGTCTGGGCGAGGCTGCTTACTTCCAAACGCTCAATCTAGTGTAAAAATAAGAAGTGGATGTTAGAAGGAGCCCAAGAGGACTACCTCTCCGGAATCAATGGGCCAAATGTATTGAAAATTTACATACTCCCAGATCTCAGCACAGATAGTTGACCAAAGTCCTCCTGTCCTATACAAGCCCCATCTCCCTCTTGGGTACTGTCCTTATACAAGTATAGTTTGCTTTACACAAAACGGACATATGAAAAAAGATATGCACAAGATGTAAACTGGGGGTGTCTTCCTTTGTTAGAGAATTTATCACAATATTCAAAGCTCCCCTAGTGGATTTAAAGCATGATTTAATTTACATTCTCCACACATACTTTTGTGAAACAAGGTACATCTGCATTTCAATTTAATTATATGAAAAGCATTTTAGTATTCAGACATCACTAATTCCAATCCACGCTCTCAGATTATGGTCATCCAAAATGCTGGTGACAACAGGTATTTTACTGGCTAGATATAAAAGTCCTATTTATCACAGTGTCTTTTTATCCAAAGTATGTCAAGGTGATGGAATTATTCTCTCTATTCTGATAGGGACCCTCAATTGGTAGCTGGAAACAGGTGGTGGTAAGAAAGAGAAGTTACTACCAAAAGTGCCAAGGATAAATGTGGTATCCTGTTAGAGTTAATATCCCAGATCACAAGTAACTGTGATAAACTTGGGCAAGAGAAAGTGAATACTCAGGGAGAGGGACAGTGAGAGGTAAGAAATTAATCAAGTCAACAACTAAGTTCAGGTCTTCTGGAGTTCAAACTTTGTGAATTCTATCCAGTAAAAGGTTTTTTATTAGACAAGGGATTCCAAAACACACACAAAAACTATCCTTCATATGGGTGAGCAACCACTCAAAGGAGATAAAGAAGAAGGCAAGCTGCTCAGATTTGAGAACTGAAACTATCCAATTTCAAAGCTGTTAGCCAAAGCTGGGAGAGGTCAGGTTTCCCTAACTCAGGACATAAAAACAAAAACAAAACAAAACAAAAAACCTTGGGTGTGGCTTGTGGTACAGTAAAGTAGGGCTCATGCAAAAAGTCCTTAGAAATTGCTCTCTACTGAGCAGGAACAGAAATAAATAATAAAAGAACCATTTCAGGGTAATAAAATTCCCAGTATGAGTGTCAAATTACAAATTACCATCTTGGAGGTTAACATCATAACCCTTTACTTGGTCCCCAGCCCTAATCTGTAACCAGCCAACAATTTGATAGAAAGAACTGTAGGCTACCCTCTTATACCAAATGTTAAATATTCGTGAAATGCTGATAATTAGCTTGTCAATCTTTGTTTTATCTTGGTTATATCTCCTCAGTTTGCCATCTGAGCAGGAATTATGGTGCTCTAGAACTCTAAAAATATTAGTTCATTACTGGAAAGTTCATTACTGGAATTAATTTTTACTACTGATATGAATAAAAACTATTTCCTTTTTAGATGAACAAATGAGAAATAATGTGCATTTAAATAGAATCAAAAGATAATTTAAAACTGAAATGAATAGCAAAATGACATTATGTTCCCCTAATAACAAAAATGTCCAGAATAGTTAGGGACTAGCAAATAATTATTTTGTGTAACTTCCTCCATCGGCCCCATTCATTTTTAGGTGCAAGCTAACGAGCAGTGAAAGGGCCAGAGGGAAGCAGCAGAAAGGAGAATGAGCCAGAGTCCCAGATAACCACGTTGAAAAAAGTTGAAAATGGAGCTTAGAAACTCTCTCTTCAGTTGCACAGGGTTTCCAATGCATGATTTTCTTTCTGAATGGGATTTCAGATCCCATAACTATAGTACGTAATAGACTCTGATTGTGTACTTATGTTTAATAGCTTAAATCTACCACAGGAAAAGGAAAGCAAATATGAAATACCACTGACCCAAGACTACAAGCTTATGCATTGTCTAGTTTTCTTAGGTTCTTTGTTATCGGAATATCACCTCACATGTAGTCTCTTGTGTAAAGAAGTGCAGGTACAGAAAACAAGTTTAACTATTACTCAGGGAGGATAAATATTGATCATACTGGTGAAAATATGGCTTTGGGAATAAAATCAAGGTTTTATTATAT
Source organism: Lynx canadensis (assembly GCF_007474595.2). Lineage (NCBI taxonomy): Eukaryota > Metazoa > Chordata > Mammalia > Carnivora > Felidae > Lynx > Lynx canadensis. Next base: position 54,207,656 of record NC_044304.2, read on the forward strand.
CTCTAAATTTGAAAAAAAAACACAGTAACATTTCAATATAATTATTTATAAAATAGATCACAGTTTGGTTGTGATTTTATTTCCCTACACAATAACTAAAGAGGTAGACCAGACTCTTTAATCTGACTTCTGTCCTGAGCTGTCTGGGGCCACACTGTATCTTTCCAGTATATGACTCCCACTCAGAATTATCAATATGCCTGTAAGAGTGTATCTGACAGAACCTACTGTCCTCAGCCTTCAAAGAAAACTAACTCCACAGCTTCTGCAGGAGGGAAGCATAACAGTTGAAAGTATGAATCACTCAGTAACTCTTCCCAATATTGGCAGGCACTATCCTTAAAAAGGAAGGAGAGAGAAGAGGGAGAAATTGTGACAGGTGGAGAGGGGAAAAAAGAGGGGAGAAGAGAAGAGGAATGGAGAAGGAAAGAAAAAGATAAACTATAGATTTACAGGACAGGGGGTGTGAGTACTCTCTTAGTATCTTTTGAGCTATGAACAAAAGCCCTCAGAGGTAAGAGTACTTAGCTGGGAGTCACAAAGGCACCAACTGAAAAAGTGGTTCTCTTTTTCAAAAGCCTTTGCTGGCATATCAGGTATCCATATATAACAACATAAAATTAGATTCCACCTCATTCCAGACAGACAATTAAAATGCAAATGTGAAAAGCAAATTCTATTTTTTAATTTTTATTTTTTTAATGTTTATTTATTTTGAGAGAGAGTGCATGTGGGAGCATGAGTGGGGGAGGGGCAGAGAGAGAGGGAGAGAAAGAAAATCCCAAGCAGGCTCCGCGCTGTCAGCACAGAGCCCAACATGGGCTCAATCTCACAAACTCTGAGATAATGACCTGAGCTGAAATCAAGAGTCAGATGCTTAACCAACTGAGCCACCCAGGTGTCTCTAAAAGCAAATTTTAAACCTTTGAGAAGGCGGTATTGGAAAATAGGGAAGGACTTTCTTAAACATACATGAAAAGACACAAATCAGAAAAACAAAGTTATTTAATTTGGCTACGTTTAGTATAGTAGTGAAGCATGGTTTCTGGCATAAAACTGCTTGGGTTCAAATCCAGCTTTGCTACTTACTACTCATGTGACCTGGGGCAAGTTGCTTAAACTCTGCATCCATTTCATCAACCGTAAAATGGGAATAATACTAAGGCCCACTTCAGAAGACTGTTTTGAGAATGAAATGGGTAAATAAACATAAAAGCGCTCAAAAACAGTCCTGGACACAGAGTAAACAGTTACTACTGGCTATTATTTTTTCTATCATTCTAAGTAGTTCTTTTAAAAAAATCAAGTATTAAAAGATTCTAGAATATACTTCCTTTTAAGATCTTTCACATTTCAGGCATGATCATGGAATATACAGAGTCTGAACCAAAGGAATAATGTAATTCAAGGTACTACAGTACAAGTATAGTCATCTTTCTTGACTGTTGGTCTTGTGGCTAGGCAGCTGGCTACCTAATCTTGCAAAGCTCACAACAGGCCTATAAAGTAGACAACGTTATTACTAATTTACAAATGAAGTGACTGTGAGGTACTTCTTATTACCTTATCAAGTGGCAAGATTATTTATTCAATAGGGCTTCATGTGACCATAGGCTGAAGGGCTTTCATGAGTGATCATACCTACCAGTGTAGCAAGTCCTGGACACTTATGGCTGGGGACAGTATTAACTTGTACAGAGAAAATCTAGGAGCAAAAACCAGTCTGTTAAATTTATTTTGACTACTTATTGGAAGCTGGGCAAAGTGCTACACAGCTAGAGGTATGGTCAAAGGCTACAATTCATGATCTTACTGTTGCTATAACAAATAGATATGCTGCTTTGTTTGCACTTCGTTTCTTACTATTAATGCATTTGCCAGGGCGCCTGGGTTGGTTAAGCATCGGACTTGATTTTAGCTTAGGTCACGATCTAGCAATTCGTGGGATTGAGCCCTGCATTGGGATCTGTGCTGACAGTATGGAGCCTGCTTGAAATTCTCTCTTTCCCTCTCTCTCTGCCCCTGCCCTGCTCATGCTGTCTCTCTCTTAAAAATAAACATTAAAAAAAAAAAAAAAAAAAAAAAAGAATTCATTTGCTAGGGGGTGCCTGGCTGGCCCAGTCAGTAAGCCATGTGACTCTTGATCCCAGGGCTGTGGGTGTGAGCCCATGCTGCGTGTAGAGATTACTTAAAAATAAAATCTTAAAAAAATTAATTTGCCACACTTAAATGATCTTTTAACAGATTTTAGTTAATTGATCCGAAAACAGTTCAAGAGAAAATTTAAACAGTGATGCCTCAAAAGACCAATTAGTCAGGGGCAGAGTAGAGCTATCTTGGGGAGAATATTTGATAAAAGTTTTATAATGGCTTGCAATATTCATTTGCAAATACATTACAGATCTATCTACTTTCTCTGAGTATATGGAAGTGTCAGAATATGGGAGGACCCAGCTTTGAGAACAATCATGTATGAAGGAACATGGTGGAAAGAGCAAGGAGTAGAAAGACCTAGGTTCACACCTGGCTTTGCCACCTTACTAGCTAGGTGTCTTTGGGCTACCTACTTGTTCTCTTTGAGTCTAAGTTTTCTTATCTATTCAATGGGGTTATCATTCTCTTGTGAGATTATCTGAAAAAATGTTAAATATATGTGAAATCAGATTATGCCTGCCAAACATCGTGAGCATTCAAAAAGTTACCTTTTTCTATTCCTTACCTGGTTCATTACTCAAAGGTACATATTTGTAACTAGAAAAGATTCAGAAATCCCTGACTTGACATCACTGCCTTCAATAAAAGCCAACAGCCCCATCCTGTCTACTTAGCGGAATGAAGTCTTTATAGACTTCATAGACTTTATATCTGTGCTTTATAGAATACTGGCTCTCTTTCAGGAAATTTCTGCACACTACACAATCGACATCATTTCTGAGAAAATTAAGCAGGCATTTTAGAGTAAAAGAAGAAGGGTGGGAAGTGGAGAAGTCTTTGTAATTAATCTGAAAACAAATAGAATCTGGACTATTTTGGTTTTTCTGAAAGTGGATCTTTTCCAAGGCCGATTTCATCGAATGGGTTGTGCAGTGTAGCCTTTGCAAATTGAATACTTAGGCACCTGCAGATGCAGCTCCATTATTCTTCCAAAATTTTTCTCACAGGTATTGGGGCCACGGCTCTGACCCAAAACTGGAGTGTGTGGCTCAATTCAAGTGCACTTATATTTAGTGGGGGCAACAGGATAGAATATTGGATTGTTGAGAGACTACCCCGCACCCCAAATCCAATATAAACTGTAATCCCTAGAGATTCATAATCTTGGTCTTAAGAACCAGACAGAAATCGATCTTCTAATCAATGATAAACACAAAGATACTCTGGTTCATCATATAAATTTTTCTTTTTCTGCCAGGCAGGTTGTGTTGAGAAGGTACAACAGAGGAAAGAGTCCTGCCTTAGGAGCTATTGAATTCTGTATCATTATCTCCTGGAGGCTTGCCTTTGCCAACACCCCCAACACCTTATCCTTAACAAAAAGAAAAGAAACCTCAAGTCAATTAGCACTTTGTGCAGCAAGTATATATTTATTACAGGAAGACTTTTCACCTATCTCCAGCGTCTCACTGTAGAAATGACATGCCCTTCCCTTCTCACAGTAAGCACAACTCTGTTCAGCAATTCTGACTGACATTTAGTCTGCTATGCAATGAAGAGGAAATCTCAAGTGGGAGTAGTAGAAAATAAAAATGAACTAAAGTTCCACCAAACCCATAGCCAGCAAGCTTTTTCTCTAAGCGTTCCATTTTTACCTTGGAGCTAAAATCAAGATTCAACTTACAGCCTTAAAAACAGGCCTTTTTACCTGACACAAAGTTTTTTTTCTCACTTGATAAATAATCCTTGTACACAATGGAGTTTTTCCTGTAAGTTCTAGGGATCACTTTTTCATATTTTTATACAGAACTTTGGTTATATGGAATAGTCCTAGGTTCTACAGAGATGTGTCTAGACTACCACAGAGGGGAATAGTGGAAGCAAGTGAGTAGGGTTCCTGGAGCCCTGATTACCACTGCTTTCATCTATGTTATATGGGTATTCTGGGACAAGTTTGCTTAGAAAAATAAAATAATGTTTTATTGCTTAATACTCATGATAATAATCCTGGCCACTTCTAAAGTTGGTACTGTAGTTTAGTTTGTCCCAAACTTCCTTTTTGTGCATTAAGAACCACTTAAGGCCCTATGTGCTTTTTTACAACCAGCACTTTTTAGATCCTTTTTCTATAAATAACGAAGTTTTAAAGTAACTTCATGGGGAATACCGTGTATGTGACAATGAGTAGAGGACATGCTCACTGAAATGTGAATTCTGGTGGAGTCTGCACACTAGTTTTGTGGCTAAGGATCCTACTACGTGCCTCAGCAAATGACAAAAAAAAAAAATGTATCATGGATCACTTGAAAACAATGGAAACCTTAAATTTAAATCCACATAGGCTTAGGATCACACCTGTATAATCTGGTTCTTCTGACATGGCATGCTGTTTCACACCTCTGGGCTTCTGGCCATATAGTCGAGGGCATGTTCTTTCCTTTTCTGGCTAACTTCTATTCATCCTTCAAGAACCACTTCAGATGTAACCTCTTCCAGGGTATCTTTCCCAACAAACTCCCTCTCCCAGCTGGATTAATGGCTTTCTTCATATTCCCATGTACCTATACATATACTTCTCTCAATGTCCTTATCACATTATGTTGAAATGATCGGGTGGCTTGCTTCTACTGACCTAAGTTCCTGAGGCCAGGAAACAAGTTATATTCATCTTTGTACCCCAAAAAGCTAACACAATTTTTTGTGCAAAAAATCTAGGAAATGTTTAATATAAATGCTCACCAGCACTGCCTTAACGTGCTTCTATCTCTCATATGTCATACAGTGACTAAGCTTATGTTACTACAAATGGAACAAATGCCAGGATTTTTGTAAGAAAAATAGTTTCCAATAGATGATACTCATCCCTCCAAGGCTGCTGAGGAAAAATCAACTGTGTTGAATATCAATTTAGATTATTAACATCCTATCTGGTCTACCCTGCTCTAACCCAACCGCAAAATATCCATTACAGGATCTAGGATTGCTGCTCAGAATTGCTATGTCACAGGAGCACTGGTTTCCTGGCTTACGTGAAAGGCATCATTGAGGATTAGCACTGCCAGGCCTGATGTTTGGACTTAATAGATTCATATAAGTCTGGTCAGATGATTTATTGTCATTTTAACAAAGCTTTGCAGAATGTTTCCTGTGCACAGGGCCTATGTTAGGCAGTGGAAGTACCAAAAAAACAAAGAAAACACACTTAAGGAGCCTGCAATCCTAGTAGTCAATAGTATGCTCCTTTGTGATGGTTAAATGTTATTTTTGTAAGTACAGGTGCTTTGAGCTCGGAAGGAACCTGAGAGGTCAAACAGTTAAGAAAATTTATTTTACAGGTGAGTAACAGATTGTGAGAGAAAGCTCTCTCCCCGATAACTAAAAGAAAAAATAACATACACTGAAAGTGAGAGGTTCAACTTAACCAGGGGGTTTCAAGTTTCAGTTCATGTATGCCACTGGAAGTACCCAAACAGAGACTTCATGCCTGAATGTTAAAAATGTCACATGAGGATATACTGATTGACATTTGCTATAGATGATCCAAGTTTCCTTCTGAGATTATGATTTATTAAAAAGAAATAGTGACTTGGGCTATGGATTATTCAAAAACTATTGTCACAAGACTTCAGAATGATTAGTCTGAAGCACACAACTCGGCTAAGGCTAAAATTAGTTTCTATTTTCTGAGCATTCACTAGCCAGCGAAAGAAGAAGGTGACACAGAAATGTTTTCACTGCTGAGGATTTAAAAATACATGTAAAATCCATGTGTGGATTAGCCAATTTGTAAAACTTGCCACCAATGAGTTCCCCATTACAAGGTAATTCCCTACAAATACTTTTATAACACAAGTTTCCTTAAAACAAAAGATTTCTAAGTCTCAGCTTAATCCTATTTATTTCACTCAATTTTGATAAAATGCTAAAGCAATGGAAGAATGTGGAAAACCCCATAGGGTGTGTGATAACTGGGCTATCACTGAACTTTTCAGGCTTGTTCAGTAGCTTAAAGAATGGAGGCTCTAAGGAGGGGGTGTCCAAACCACACATCCCTAATCCCATTTCAGGGCTTAAATACTCTTCTTTCTCTTAAAATGGTCTTAAATACCATTTATTTGTTGACGAGTTCCAAATGTATGCCTTCAGCCCATACTGTGCTTAACTCTAGATCCAACTACCTACTTAATATCTCTTCTTGGATGTCTAATGGTCATTTCAAATTTACTATGTACAAAACTGAATTCCTGATATCCCCCAAAACCTGCTCTTCCTGCAGTCTTTCCCATCTCAGCCAATGGCTACTTCATTGATCCATATGCTCAGATCCAAAGCCTTGGAGTCAACTTTAAGTCCTCTTTCTCTCACATACTCTATCCAGTTAACAGCAACATTAATAATCATAGTTGCTAATACATAAAGTATTTACTATATGCCAGGCAAGGTTCTAAATCCTTTGTATGTTCAGTAAATTGTATAGTTCTTACAATGACACCACTATAGTTTAAAGCTAAGAAAACTAAAGCATAAAGCATAAATAATTTAAGTTGTTCAAGATCACAAAGTAAAGAAGGGGAAAAGCCAAATGTTTAAGCCCAGACAGTCTGGTTCCAGAGTCTAAGTTGTTACCCCCTACGTATATTACATTTCTCCAGCAAATGTTTTGGGCTCTACTTGCTAAAGAGACATAAAATCTCACCACATCTCACTGAATCTCCACTGCCACCACTCTGGTATAAGCCACAATTAACTCTCACCTGGACTATTGCAGTAAGTCTCTTAACTATCACTAGATTAATATTTTTATAATCAATAATCTGTACAGCAACTAGAGTGATCCTTTAAAAACATATCAGGTCATGGGACGCCTGGGTGGTTCAGTTGGGTACATGTCTGACTCTTGATTTCAGCTCAGGTCATGATCTCATGGTTCATGGAATTGAGCCCCGCATCAGGCTCTGCACTGAAAGACAGTATGGAGCTTGCTTGGGATTTTCTCCCTCTCTCTCTGTCTGCCCCTCTTCTGCTTACACACGTGCACACATACTCTCTCTAAAACAAACAAACAAAAAAACCACACATAAAAAAATATGAGGTCACAACAGTCTTTTACACCTAAAACTTTCCAGTGTTCCCTATGTGAGTCAGAGTTAAGGCCAAAGTCTTTACAATGGCCTGGACAACCATGACCTGGCACCTGCAGCACATCCATTACCTCCCTATCTGTATCTCCTACTATTCATCCCTTACTCCACTGCCACCAGCTACAATGGCCTCCTTGCTGTTTCTGGAATGTATCAGGCATGTACCTATTTCAAGGCTTTTCCATTTAGTGTTCCTCCTGCCTGTAATACTTTTCCCCACAAACCTGCACAGCTTATTCCATCATCTCCTTTAAGTCTTTCCTCCACTGTCACCTTAGTAGCATCCCTTAGGTGTCTCTGACATCCTGTATGGATGCTGGTCCTTCCTACCTTGGCCAATTTTTTCACAGGTGATAAGCAATAGCAAGATTTCAGTTTTTCTGATAAAGTACAAATAAAGTAAAATTACATAATGAAAATGACTAGTTCAGGGACTTTGCATATGAATGGAAGACTAGTTCTCCGACGTATCTAGGTATCTGTAGGGTAAAATGTAGGGACAGCCTAGAGAAAATCAGGAGTACATAGATGGAGAAAGGATATCATGGTGCTATGATATTAAGGAAGCAGATTATACAAAAGATTGAGGTTTCCTACCATTTAATTCATTTTGCAACTATTCTTTGTTTTCCTTATGTAAAGCACTGAATAAAGGTGAATCCCTGCTCTCAAGAAACATATAATCCAGTCAGTGAGACATGAAAATGATCAACTAAAATACAGGTCCAATTAAGTAAATGATGTAGCAGATATGAAGGCAAAGTACTTCTTGAGCATAGGAAGGAGTCACGGATTCAGAAGGAAAAGGGAACAGAGGAGGATTCTTGGAGGAGGTAAAAAAAAAAAAATGAGCCTTGAAGGAAGAAGTTAGAAGTTTTTGATATAAAGAGAAGTGATAAAGAAAGGCATTTCAAGATGACAATGCAGTATGAACAAAGGCCCAGAAGAAGGAAATATAGTAGCTTCTTTAAGATAATTGAGTAGTTTGTGAGGTTATATAAATAGGGCTCTGGCAGGAGATGAGATCCCAAGGTAGGTCTAAATCACTGTTTTGCACTTTATTCCAAAGGTACTTCCAAAGGCTTCTCAATGCTAATAGTAGCAAAATCTCCTTTGGAATCTAGACTTATAGATCCAAAAACCTACTTGACTATATTAAAATATGCATGTCCAAAACCAAACACCACAATTCCTCCTACAAACCTGGTTTTCTTATAGTGTTCTCTATCTCTATCTCTCACCTGGTTATAAAACAAGGCCAAGCCAAGGCCAAACTAAACCAAACCAAAGTCCAGGAACCATTCCTGACATCTTCTGCCTTCTACCTATATCCAATTCAACACCAAGTCCTATCTATTTTACTTTCCAAATTTCCATCAAATTATAATACTCTCCCATCTATCTCTACCACCACCACCTTAGGACAAACTCTTGTTATCTCTTTCCTGGATCACTGACTAATTTACCTGAATTCAATCAGGCTTTTCAGTTAAGCTGGAGAATTTTTTTTTTTTTTTTTTTAAGTGCTGAGGCGCCTGGCTGATTTAGTCTGTAGAACATGTGACTCTTAATCTCGGGGAAGTGAGTTTGAGCACCACATGACACAGATTTTTTTTTAAATAAGTTCTAAATCACCAAATGCTTAAATTCTTTTACGTAGCTTACCACAACTTTTTTGGGGGGAGGGGCAGAAAGAGAGGGAGAGAGAGAATCCTAAGCAGGCTCTGCACTATTAGCAGATAGTGGGGCTTGACGCTGGCTTGATCTCTTGAACCAGGAGATCATGACCTCATGAACCAGAAGATCATGACCTGAGCTGAAACCAAGATTCAAGTGCTTAACTGACTGAGCCAGGCAACCCCCACCTGCAGCTGCCAACTCTTAAAAGAACAAGTATCTGAATGTGGTCTATCAAGTCAGTCCTACATGATTTAAGCCCTGGATCTATTTCTCTAGCTTCATCTTACAGCATGCTTCCCCCACTCTAGTCAAACTGGTTTCAACCCCTGCAACTCATCCTTTCTTCTCACCACAGGGCCTTTACATATAGAATACTGCTTACTTGTCCTTTCTTCAACTCTCAGCCAGGAAGTTTGCTAGATGTTTGGGTATGTACTAACGAACAAAACAAAGCATCTCTGTTTTCTATGAGGCTTAATGTCTGAGTGGATAAGAATGGTAGAGATGAAATAACCAGTAATCAAATAATATAAATTATTGAGAAGTACTACGAAGAAGAAAAAAAAGGGTGCTATGAAAAAAGGAATAATGTAAGGGAGGGAAAACTACTTTAGATTGGGAAGTTATAGAAGAATTCTTTGAACAAGGGCATTTGATCTGAGGTCTCAAAGACAAAAAAGGAAGTTATTACTTTAACCAGGTCATAAATGAGGAAAGGTATTATTACCGTTTCATGTGCCAAGAGAATACAGAATTTGGAATTTTATCATAATCAAAGTAAAGAAACAGTTAAGAAAGCAATTCCAAAAAAGAGAGAGAGAGAAAAAAAAAGGATTTGTCCTTCACTTCTTAGAATTCACTTGGTTAATAGTTGAGACTATGTTACCAAAAAGTCTTAAGGAAGAAGAGGATGCTGAAGGAAGAAAAGATCAGTAAAAAGGAAGGGGGCCACCTGCCCAGTAACCTAATGAAGTATATGGATAATTGTATTTACAAGGCTTATATAACCAATGAGTCAGCAAAAAGTCAGATGTCAATGGATCTCTTCTGTGCCCACTCTAAGCAGCTAGGAAACTTGGCTCTCTCTGCTGGAAAGAAGAGGGGCCCAAGAACAAGATCTCAGGTTAGGCTAATAAAACAATCAACATATCTTCCAGCAATACTTACCTAAGTTAGGATGAGGAAAAGTAAACCTTCAGACTTAGAAAAACCTAAGACATAGGATCCAACTTAAAGTAGATTAGAGCAAAGTGATTCTGGTAGGATTTCATAGATCTAATGCAACTCATTTCTTTAACTTGTCATGAAATGCTTGTTAAAGATTCCAAAATCAAGACCCCCAAATCTGTTTTAAAAAAAAACCTCGATTTTAGGGGCGCCTGGGTGGCGCAGTCGGTTAAGCGTCCGACTTCAGCCAGGTCACGATCTCGCGGTCCGTGAGTTCGAGCCCCGCGTCGGGCTCTGGGCTGATGGCTCAGAGCCTGGAGCCTGTTTCCGATTCTGTGTCTCCCTCTCTCTCTGCCCCTCCCCCGTTCATGCTCTGTCTCTCTCTGTCCCAAAAATAAATAAACGTTGAAAAAAAAAAAATTTAAAAAAAAAAAAAACACCTCGATTTTAAAAAGCAAATGTCTTTATCATTCTTGGGGTCCATAAATATTTAAGAGTTACTTTCTACAACTATCTTTTCTCTAACAAAGGCTAATATGTATGAATGATAACAGAAAAAGTTTTCATAATGACAGAATTGAGTCTGGCAAAGAAAAACATACAAAATAGAACATAAAGGGATTAAATTATAGTACAGACAACGAGATACAGCACTAACCACCACTTGATATTGAACAGCAACGATAATGAACCAAGACAAACACCCACCAACGCACTGCTATGAAAATAGCAGACTCCTCATCCTGCCTTCCTCCACCTCCATACTTATGTTCTCAGGCTATTACTGTTCCAGAGGCAACAACTCGGTAAGACCAGGGAGCTTTTATTTTTTCTTTTCTACTTTAGGCCATAGGGAAAGCGGGGGGAAACAAAGGGGGGGGGTTTAATTATAACTGTTCAAAGAAAAGAAAGGATATCTGTTAGTCAGCATTCTTTGCTCTGGAAGTTCCTGGCTTCTGCCTGTTCATAGACATCTGAGAAAACTTGATGATTATCTCTGAAGGTCACAAATGAATGATTAAAAATAATATTTTCCCTTCTGGCTTCTTGGATCACCCCTTTCCATCACATATGATTCTGCAAAATGCGTTTGTTATTGCTAAGAGGCAATTCTATGTAGTTGATATAGAAAAATAAAAATAATAATTAAAAAACCCCAAGAAACCCTCCCCCCCAAAACACAAGCAATACATTTATCTTACCAAAACCCCCCGTCAGGCAGTCTGCTGATTTTGCTTGCCACAAAGCTCATCCTTCATTTGGGTACTGCGAGAGCAAGCTTGGATAGTGAAAACAAATCACAACCTCTCTTGACTATGTGCTCTTTCCATTTGTCCCAGCTTCCAAACTGCAGAGGAGCTGTGGCATAGTCTGTCACGGCTGCACATACTTCGTTTCCGAGAATAACGCTGTAAATGAGGACAGCTACCACTGGGAATGCATTCCCCCACCAAAGAGCCAGCCGAAATGAAGCTTCTAGTGCATCCCTGGGCTTCTCACCTTCACAGCCTCAGAGAAGTGCCTTTCACAGAACAGGCAGGTAGAGCCGCACCACATCAACATCCTTGCATAGCCAATCCTCCGCAGTGCCCACCTCAGCCTATGTACAGTTCCGGTTCTGTCTTGTACATCAACTCTTGGAGCTTTCTACATCTGGGAGCCTGGGAGGGCTCTGTGCTGAATAAACAGAAAGCTTCTGCCAAACAAGCATCGTGTGTGTGTGTGTGTGTGTGTGTGTGTGTGTGTGTGTGTGTGTGTTTGTGAGTGTGTGTGTGTGCGCGCGCGCGCGTGCGCTTTGCTAGAGCTGCTAATGCAAATGAATAGTTTTACTCTGAGAATGGAGATCACACAGTATCTGCCTCTTTTCTGGAGCTGTGAGCATCTTTTATAAAAAACAAAAGCATCAAACTGGTTGAATTTAAAGCTACAGAGCAGTAATTCACCATTCACATTTGTCTTCTAGTTTAAAACCAGATTAAGGTTTAGAGAATAGCTTAAAGAAGGTTAAAAACATTCTAAATAAATGTTTAGGGAGCCTGGTTCAATAATCATAATCATCATCATCATCATCATCATCATCATCATCATCAAAACAAATCTACCCATGTTTAGATAAAGGACTAGAAGACTGCCAAAACAATTTCTATGCTTTCCCGAAGTTTCTTCTCTTATTTTTCATTTTAGGTTCACAAAATAATTAAAATGAAAATTGACCAATTATTCACTATGGAGGAAAGGAAAAAAACGCTTCTGAATGAAAAGCGCTGGAGTTGTCTGAAGTCTATGCAACAGATTAAAACACCACAATCTTAAGCCCTGCATCACATACCATTTACTGAATACCTATGATACTGCATGAAAGAACTGAACAACTGAAAGAGATTGTTCCTGCACTGAATAAGTCACTTTGGGAGTTAGACCATCAGATCTGAGCTTTTATTTTTTCATTTGTAAAACCAGTTCTGGGGAACGTGCACAGGAAGAATTTTAATGATTATGAAGTACAGTGTAGCATGTACAATGTATAATATGTGGAAACATTTCTCTGAGGTTACTACACAGAAAGGCATCATAAGAAGACAATTTGAGAGTTCGGTGCCTAAAGCTGTGATAATTTCTGTACTTGCATGTAAGTATGGGGCTGGAAGCTCAGGCCAGCACAGTACTAAGAGGTCAAAGAAGGGCTTTCCATCAGCATTCACCAGCTTCATGTAACATTAGACATAGAACTCTGACCCTGACTCTCCAGAACAAAGTAATAAAGAATTTAATGGCTTAATACAAGTTTTGTCTTTGCTTAAAAATTAGGTTGTAAGGTTTCAACAGAGTAAATTTTTGTTTCTACAAAAACAAAAGAAAAACCAATCCTGCACAGCTAGCATCAACACTAGCTAGTGTCTGCTTAATTCTGTTTATTACCATTCTTAATATATCTTCTTTTGAGACAATCAGGTTCATTATAGAAAACTTTGAAAACACAAGTGGTCATTAAAGAAAGCAAAAATTATCTGTAATCTCACCACTCAGAGAAAATCCAAACCAAACACTGACGTAAGGCCCTTCTAGTCTCTTTCCCTAACACTGAGATTTTTGAAACATATGTTGAAAACAAAGTGCTATAAGATGAAAGCTGTCTTGTTGGATGAGCCACCGCATGGAAGACAGTAGCCCTGAAGTTGCCCGTTGTATATTTGTAGGAGTCATGATTTTACCACCCCCCCCCAAAAAAAAATCACTAAACAGTTTTTGAGGACCCATGAAGACGCCAATAGATTCACCAGAGTTGCCAGAGAAGTATACCTCATTGGCTATGTTAGCCTGGGTACATCTCTTCTTGGCGCTCAAAGTAAATCCCAAGGGGCAACAGAACTTCAATTTTGCTGACTTTCTGGTTTTCTCAATTTTTTTTTCCCTCTTGCTGATTTTGTTTTTGTTTCTGGCTAATGCACAGTTGATAAGTTATTCATCATTGATGGATATACCTACTGAGAATTGGATTTTTATGGTCCCACCATTTGGTGGTCTATGTAGTAGAATGACAGAGATCTATTTTCTGTTGAGTGAAAAACCAAAAGAGAATTCAGTTTGTTAGACTTTTCTTTTTGTCCACTAGTCTATTTTGAGCTCAATTAAGAATGTTGCACATAATATTAAAGGAGAATAGCTCTTAGAGATCTGAACTGATGAGGTTTTATGTTTACTTTTGACCCATGACTAAAGCTGTAAAACTGAAGCCACTGCTCTGTATGTAATTCAGAAAGAACCTGACCTCTTAAGTATGAAATGTTTTCCAATTTTTAGAGGATATTGATTAATTTGATTATAATATCTCTTAAATTAAGAAGTTCTGTTCTCATTGGTTTTGTAGAGCTCAATAAGCACTTATTTATCAAATTTTTAGAATTTCCAAGAAAATAAAGTGAACCTATAATACTCCAAATATGTTAGACAAAGAAAAAGAAATCCTATCTACAGAAACTACTAGTTCAGAAACATTTTAGGAGTCCAATTTCATATAATTAAGATAACTATTGTACAAATCAAGATGAGTTTTGTCAGTTAAGTGTAACACTGCATACATCTTAATTTACTTGGGTTTGTTTTCTCAGATAGAAGGTAATCTGAATTTCCTATAACAGACTTACTGATCAAATAAGCTAGTATTACTCTTCCTATATATTTGATATTTAAAAAATTGAAAATCTGTATTCATCTAAATTGAATAATAATGTTAACAAACTTTTTATATCAATGACAATGATGTGTTAGCTTAAATATCTCCAAGATCTACTGGGTATCTACCCAAAGAAAACAAAACCAGTAATGTGAAAAGGTAAGCACACTGCTATGTTCACTGTAGCATTATTTACAATAGCCAAAATACGGAAGCAACCTAAGTGTCTATCCATAGATGAATAGGATAAAGAAAATGTCGTGTGTGTATATACACACATATATGTGTGGGGGGAGGGGGAGAATACACACACACACACACACACACACACACACACACACACGGGGAGGGGGAGAATCCCAAGCAGGTTCCGTGATGCCAGTGTAGACACACACACACACATACATAAAAAAGAATGAGATCTTGCCATTTGTGACCACATGGATACTCCCAGAAGATATATGCTAAGTGAAATAAGTCAGAAAGACAAGTATCCTATGATTTCACTAATATGTGAAATTCAATAAAACAAAAAACAGAAAAAGATCCATAAATACAGACAACAAACTGATAGCGGACAGAGGGGAGGGTGTGGGAGGGGGATGGGAAAAATGGGTGAAGGGAAGTGGGAGGTGGAGGCTTCCAATTATGGAATGATTAAGTCACAAGGAAGAAAGATATAGCATAGGGAATATAGTCAATGGTACTGTAATAGCACTGTATGGGGACAGATGGTAGCTATACTGTGGTGAGCACAGCATAATACAGAGCTGTCAACTACTATGTTGTACACCTGAAACTAATGTAATATTGTATGTAAACAATATTTCAATAATAAATTTCTCCAAGATCTATGGTAATTTAAAATCTTCGACTAATGTTAAATCAAGCTAATTAATAAGTAATTCTTGGTGCCCAAATAATTTCTAAATAAAATAGAATACTAAATGTTATTAAGCATAATTCTAAGTTGATACATGTTTACTTCTTATTTGTATATGCTATTAGAATAGCTCTATCTTTGGGTCATGTTAATAAGCTGTTCATCTTGCCACTATAAGATAGTGTAAAAGAGAGGAGTGCAGCTATATAAAGTCTGCGATGTGTATTCATGAGTTTTACTACTCTACTAACATGCTTGTGTTTGATAGACAGTTCTAATTATCGCCCCCTTCTATCCAGTTTTCTCTCTGAAATGCAAGTTGTGTTGATATAGGTGGTTGGAACTAAATTAGCAACAATAGTGATAGAGAAATACAAATCCTTTTGCTTTTCAAGGAAAAAGAGCATTTTTGTCCCAAAGTAAAGTGGCTGTCTGTTCCAGAATTTGAAAAAAGGATAAATCTTAGACAGTGAATTTGACTTGCCATGGTTTATACTACTGGGATCTGAAAAAAAAGCCAGGAAATACGTTCAAATTTTGGCAAAATCTGATCACTTTTGATGAGCTCACTTCCTTGGCTTGGAGATTAAAGGCTTTATCTACAACATGAAAGATTATTTTTTATCTTCTGTGTTATTTGCATTGATAGCAGAATAACTTTCTGGCTTTACATTTGATTATTATTTTTTTTAAAGTTATTTATTTATTTTGAGAGAAACAGAGTGGGGGAGAGGGAGAGGGAGGAGGGAGAGGGAGAGGGAGAGGGAGGAGGGAGAGGGAGAGGGAGAGGGAGGAGGGAGGAGGGAGAGGGAGGAGGGAGAGGGAGGAGGGAGAGGGAGGGAAAGAATCCCAAGCAGGTTCTGTGATGCCAGTGCAGAGCCTGATGTGGGACTCCAACTCACAAACCATGAGATCATGACCTAAGCCGAAGTTGGAAGCTTAACAGACTAAGCCACCCAGGTGCCCCAACTGGCATAGATATTCAATACGAGTGACTAACTAGACAAGACAAAAGAGACTAAGGATTAAATCATCATTTTACCAGCAAAGTTATGTTCGGACCCTGACTGAGAAAACAGGCTCCTTAATTCAAATACTACCCAGAGATGTATCATGCATACTGTATATGAAGAAATTGTTTAATACTATTTTTTCATTGTTTTTCAGATTTCTCAATACTAATTAACGTTTACTTGAATATGCCCTTGATGAAAAGCAAAACTGAACACAACTTCATTAGAATGCAATATATGAAATAAATTTACATATTGCTGAATAAATAACAACATAATTTGGACAATAATAGACACAAAATAACATACTGAAGTTTAGAATTTACTGACAAGAAAGTATTTTTCCTTCAATAATACAAACCTATGATAGTACTTTTATTGTGTTCAACACTGTTGAGTATTGGGGGGATGCTGTAAATTTCATAGGGAAATAGATTTTATCCATCCAAAATTCCTGGGGAAAAGATGTCTTTTAAAAAGTTCTTTATTATTTCAAATAGTATTTCAACATTTCAAACATATATAAAAGTGAGGAAAATGAATCTTTTGCACTCTTCATCCAGCTTCAATTATTAACTCATGGCCCGCACTTTCCCTCCCCTGCAATTATTTGGAAGCAAATTCCAGACAAAAGATGTTCTTTATAAAAACCAAGGCTACTCATAAAAATGGAGAACAAACTGAGGGTTGCTGAAGGGGTTGTGGGAGGGGGGATGGGCTAAATAGGTAAGGGGCATTAAGGAATCTATTGACATCATTGCTTCACTATACTAATTTGGATGTAAATTTTAAAAAATAAAAAATAAAGTTAAATAAATTGCTTAACTGCAAAAACAAAAAACCAAACCAAAACAAAAACACCAAGGCTAATTCCAGAGGCTTTCCTATATTATTAAAGCTGTCAGATCTATAAATATTACTTTATTTTTTGGATAAAATGTCTAATGCTCTCTTTCCCTTTTACTCTTCACTATATTTTATTCATGAAGGATCTACTGGGGAATAACGTCCAAAGACCATGAAACTTGTTCCGCTCCTAGACTGATCTTGATGTTGACGCTTAATGACTGATTGGGTAAGTTTTTCCCTAAGTGGCAAAAGATGGGGAAAAGTAAAGTTGAGTCAAAGAAGAAAAATGATAAATCTAAGAAATCAATTATTAATTGTAGTCATAGATGGCAGAGAAGAGATTTGCAAGCAAGGCTCTGAAGTTAAAATGTGTTGCATCAAGGAGTCTCTTCTGCCCTCTTCCACCAGGCAACCAGTTCAGCTAGCATAAACTTCCTACTGGGATTCAATAAGAGGTAGATTTTTCTTAAACTCCAGCAGCTCTCCTTGTATAAAAGTAAACCTCTACAAACAGCAGTAGGTGGGGGAGCAATAAATAACAAAGCAAGAAACCGGAAAGGTGTTTAAAATCTCCTGAGATTAGTATGGTCATATGAACTTCTAAATAAGGCAAGTTACTTTCTTTTACTGCTTAGAATGAATTAGTTCAGAAAGGAAAGCAAGAGAGGCTTTTGCTGAATGTCCAAGCCAATATCAGAATTATGAGATTTTAGGAAGAATATAAGCACTGACCTTTAGAAACTAGCTAAATTACCTGTTTACTTGGGCTCTTCCTACCTCAAAGGAATCACGTACCATAATGTGATCTACCACATAAGGGGTTCAAAGTTGCTATGCTGTTTCACAACTGCAAAACATCATAAAGCCCTGATAGAGGTCAAGAAGGGCCAGGTAACCCCCAAGTACTGCTTGCAAAGAAACTGCAGAATCATACAGAAATTTATTTCGTAAAATGAAATAGTATAATGAAATAATATTTTTATGTCATGAGACACAGTATAGAATACTCCAACCTGAGGTCCACAAAAAGGTCAAGTTGTTTTCAGGATTTCCAAAGGACAAATGGAAAGTGTACATACACCCATGACAAAGTTATATGAGCAGATTACAATGAGAAACATTTAATTTTGTCTGGAATTATAACTACTTCAGGTAGTATCACTGCACTAGTGCTGTTCAGAAATGCTAACTGGCTCTACTTTTTTTTTTTTTAAGGGAAATAATATATGCTGTTTGTAAACAAATGTTTTAAAAATAGCAAGCTCACAAGGAGAACAAATATAAAGAGTCTTTGGTGGGACCAGGTTGATTTAAGTTTTAGTTCTAACCTGCAATGTTGAAAAACAAAACAAAACAAATCATTTAAATTAATTTAAAATTCATTCATTCATTTAAAATATAAAGTAAATCATTAGAATATACCCAAGCATATTCTATGTCTGGAAAACTACCATCTGGAGGCAATACATAGGTAATGTGTTGTTTTAGAAAATGCTTTACACCACAATGAATTTTCTTGCTATACTCCATGAATGTCAGAGGTGCCATAAGCCATCTCTTGAAAATCCTTACTTGATCTATTTTATACCTTCTAAATCCCAGGTGAACAACACATCATACTGAAGTCACAGGAATAAAAAAATTAAGCACATTTTACATATTCTCAAAAAATATGAAAATTGCTTGAAATGAAGAAAAATGGCATTCTATGGGCAATTTCAAGTCCATATAAGGAGAATCAATTGATTCTTTGTAAAATATTACTAGCCACAGATGGCAGAGTGGGGGTGGGGTGCGATGGGTGGGGAGGCAAATATGAAGCTATTACATTTTAAAGTAACCTGGTTCATTATTCTTTGCTATTTAATTTTCCACTACACTGTACAAAGCTCTAGTGGTTCCAAATATTCTTTAAGAATAGCCACATGATTCTAAATAAAGAGATATAACTGGGGCACCTGGGTGGCTCAGCTGGTTGAGCATCCAACTTAGGCTCAAGGTCATGATCTCACTGTTCATGAGTTCAAGCCCTGCATGGGGCTTTGTGCTGACAGCTCAGAGCCTGGAGCCTGCTTCAGATTTTGTGTCTCCCCCTCTCTCTGCCCTTCCCCTGCTCATGCTCACTTGCTCTCTCTCTCAAAAATAAATAAAAACATTAAAAAAAAAAAAAGGGAGAGGTAACCAAGAAAAAGAAGCAAGATGAATACAGATACTATAAATATTAAATGACTACTTATGAAAACATAACTCTTTCCAAACTTCTTCAAGTTTTATTACCAAAAAACAGTCAAATGGCCAATTTCTCATTCCTTTACCCTTTCTCTTAATAAACCATTAGCCTATAGTATTCTATGGTTAACATCATGAAGCTTAGACAACAGACCTTATTATATTAGTAAGATGGTGTTGGAAGGTTGTTGGTCTGCAGAGGAGATGGAATTGAGTCCCTGCACTGCCACCCATCAGTTGTGGACTCGTGTGATTTATGGAGCTTAAATGATTCAAGGCCTACTACCTATGAAACAGGACTGGCACTTGCAGGGTTGAGGGATGGAGATGAAAAACTAGAGAAAGCATAAATAGGATAGTTGAAGAGAACTGATGAACTGTCAAGGGGGAATGAAAAGACTATAAGCATAATATTCAGCAGTTAACAGCTGAACCGAGCATATACTTGATACTGTTAAATGAAGGAATAAATAAGTAAATCTTTGAGATTAGTTGAAATTTAGGACAAAACAGAAAAATTTTACTCTGTTGTAGATTAGATGATCTCAGAGTTAATATTCACTTGCTTTCTATTTCTCTCTGGGATATTAAGTTGTAAAGCATTCTGCTGTCTTTTTCAGTAGTTTTAAATTGAGTGGTCACAAGCTTAAAGAAGAGAGGTGAGAGACCAGAAGGAAGAACACTGAAGCATGGTAAAGACTGGAGTAAAGTGGAGGCAGAGGTAATGCAAAAGAAAAGGCCTGATGACTCTTCTGAAGAAGGAACCAATAGGATCTGTTGACTGTATATTAGAGATTAAAGAGAAGAATGAATCAAAGATGAGGCCCAAATTTCCAGCCTAAGAGAATGATGATGCATTTCCAACAGGGAAGATTAAAAGAACAGTTCTGGGGAAAGAAAATTATGAATCAAATTCAGATATTTTGAATTGCAATAAGGAAAAAACAGTCACTTATGTTTCCAAATGGTTGGAAAGAACGTAAAGCTGAAATTTTGATCCAAAAAAAGGAAAAAAAGATCTCCTAGAGATATTTCCATGACTGTCAATATTTAATAGAAGCCAAATATGAAACCAAATATTTATATGCTCTTCTATTCAAACGTATTTACGTTAAATGTGAACAGCATGTTCAAGTGAACAAGTCTGCCGAGGTGAAAGCAAACAGACTTTTCTGTTTGTTTTTTTTTTTCCAACGTTTATTTATTTTTGGGACAGAGAGAGACAGAGCATGAACGGGGGAGGGTCAGAGAGAGAGGGAGACACAGAATCGGAAACAGGCTCCAGGCTCCGAGCCATCAGCCCAGAGCCTGACGCGGGGCTCGAACTCACGGACCGCGAGATCGTGACCTGGCTGATGTCGGACGCTTAACCGACTGCGCCACCCAGGCGCCCCGCAAACAGACTTTTCTGAATTCCAAATTCATATCAGGCTTAGAGCAATCAAAATGGCTAAATGAGAATCTGTACCGTTTCTGAAAAATAGCACAAGCACAGGTTCACTACCAAAGTTAAAGCTAAGAAACAACTCACTCCTAGAGTTTCACTGAACTGGATCAATGTACACATAACAGATGTATACACAGTAGTAATAATGATTCTAATTATAAAGGAGAAAACGGAAGAAGATAAGGAAGGTAACACAGCTTCTTCTACTGGGGTCAATAAATACGTCCTAATATAGAGTGTATAGAGAATTAATGTCCCTTCGGATCCTAATTTACATACTAATGTTTCCTCAAAAGAAATTCCTAGCTGTTAAAAAAAAAAAAAAACAAAAACGGAATGGCACCAAATGAGAGCTGTGCAAACGGCATCAGTGTACTAAGGGCATATTACTACCCCTAATGTCTGTACAGCTGGGGTTCTCACTTTCTAATGAGGAAGGAAAAGGAGAAGAGGGAAGAGCAGAGGGAAATATGCCTGGGGACTGTGCTCCCAAGCAAGGTTACTCCTGACATTTTGGCCATCATGGCCTCCATGGGCTCCATGCACTAAACGCCAGCATCACTCATCCCCCCAAGTCTTTGTGTCAACGAAAATACCCTCTCATATTTCCAAAAGCTGGTGGGGAAGTGAGGGTTGGGGGGGGGGTGCGGTTGATAGGTTACTGGACATCTGAAATCTGACTATATTTTATAATTCAAGAGTTTTCACAAAAGATGGCTTATTTTTTAATTATCTGTAAGCCTTCAATCTTGATTTTACTTGTCAGAATCCAACAACAGATGCCATCATGTTCACTGGCCTGATTTCCTTGACTCAACCTATCTGCAATACTTTTTAAAAAATCTAATATAAAGATAAAATAAGTTGTTCCAAAGAAGAGAGAGGGAGCCCTGTTCTGAGGTTTCTGTATTCAGAATAATTAAGAGCACACAGACTTGTATAGTATTTGAATGGGTAAATTAACACAGGAGACCACTAAATTCTCAACAGTAAAATAAAGACCTATGGACACAGGTCAATAATCTTTAGTCCTAGTGAAACTACTCATAAAATAAAGCTCCCTAAAGACTATATAAGACCAATTCATTTATGATCATTTAAAAACAATAAGGGGGGATTACATATGGAAGGCCCAATATTCACTTCTGGTTCTCCAGGGCAAGGCAGACAGTGTAGGCTCAATAAATGTCTGTTGAATGTACCACTAAAAACTAAAACCATAAATCATATCACCTCAAACACATGCTTATATTATTTAAGTCTATAGCTAGTTGTGGCTGATTTCTGAAATGGACTCTTCCATTTCTTGTATTCAATGTTTTTACAGAATTACTTGATTGCTAAGCAGTATTTGTTTACAAATTGATTTTAATTGTCTAAGGGTGAGTTAGTTTGAGATTCTACAACCACATAAAAAATAGATACAAAAAAAATAATAAAAAGCTCACAGAATCCTAAATTAGAGTTGCAAGAAACCTTAAAAGATAGTCTATCCCAGGATTAAGTGAATTTGTTAGAAATGTCTGAGGGACAAATTTCTCATATAAGACTAAAGCAGTAAAAATGGAAGACTTTTGTCTTCAAGCCATTATTTAGAAAATTAACATGGAACTGTCTCTAGTTTGTTCCTGACTTCAGTAGCCACTCAGGAAATAAATATTTTCTATCTTTCCACGATGTGTTCTGACAAAATTAGTTTTATCTCCTTATGGTTTAATGAAAATTAACTTGTATAATATTTAAAATTAAAAATGAGAAAAGGCTAAAGCTTTGTAAGGTATTATAAAATTTGCAGACCGCTAATCTAGGGGGTTGAAAAGTCCTACTAAATTCCAATTCCTAATAACTAGTGTTGTCTTAATAACCTTAAGGGGAAAACTTTAATAAGACAAATTTGCCCAGAGTCAATCGACCACAATGTTCTTTTAGTGTCTCTTTGTAAAAAAAAAAATTGAGATGGGGATATTGTTAGGCATTTCATTTATTCTTCTCAACTATTAGGAACTCTGTTTTCTCTCAGGGTGTTTCATGTTGTAATTATATTAACAATAATCTGAAACAATATCCTAATATTTAGATAATATTAATAATTTTTGCGTTCTAGAATTTTAATTTCAAAGAATGACTAAGACATCCTGATTCTTCCAAGGTATTGCAATGTAACAGGAACGTTGTATGATTTAGGTTAATTAAGATCCCATCAGGCAGACTCTTTTTGGTGCGGTGTCTAAATCACTTTAAGTGTTAACGAGATTTGCTAGAGAACCTAGTCATAGCATTTAATTTAGTTCCTGTTTGCTTTCTCTTTAACTGAAAATGGTGTTAAGAACAGTTGCCCTTTCCATAAATTACACAAATGTGGTACAGCTCATCACATAAAGTGATGACTTCTGCTTTTCATTTGAGAATACCAAAGGTTCCAATTCTATGGTTCAAAGTTTTAATTATTCTTTTCAGCTGCTTGACATCTTCAACTCTGATTAACCATAGCAATCTCTTTAAGCCAAGGATTTAATGAAGAGGTTGAACAGGACAGGAAGTATCCTGCAGCAAACCATCAGAGACCATGTTCCAGGCTGATATTTATCAGTGTTAGTACTCTTTTCATTCTTTCATTAACTTACTCAGTTATGAATAATCAGTTATAATTTCTCCCCAAAGATATCAAGAAAAACTCCGTTAAAGGCACTGCTGAAATCTACATATGCTGTCTTCAGAGTATCTCTGATCTACTAGTATAGTAATCCTATTAAAAAAGGAAATAAACTTACCCAGGGATAACATAAATTTTGAAAATCTGTTGAATACCATAGTAATTAGGGCTTCTTTTATAAGGTACTTATTTATGCACTTCTGGTCTTTAATGGTAACAATCTAGTGCTAAGTAGACTGAAAATTTGTTTTTAAAAGAATTTATACTACCTAGAAAATATCTTTTTACACCTAATTTTACCTTAAGACTCTTAATGGTTTAAAAATTTTTGATCATCAAGTAAATGTTAAAAGTATACATACACACCTATTTCACTATATTTTTTTTACAAATTTGAAATTCCAATTTATTAATTGGTGGATCACAGAGATTAATCTCATATAATAAAAAGATATGCTGCTCTTACTTAAGGCAGATTTTGTTTCTTCAAAACAATATGCAAATTAAAGATTTACATATAGGGTAATATTTATTACATTTACTATTACACTGGACTTAAAAATGGTTATTAAAAAAAATGGTTAAGGAAATTATAAAATGAATGCTTTTCAAAGCAAACAATCACCCTACCCAAAGTAATAAGGCTTTGTCTAAATCTAGATTTTCCTATATACTATTAGTTCCAGTTTAAGTAAGGTAAAATCCCTCATTTACTGTCTATAAGCAGCTTGTAATTAAAGAATCAGGGGCACCTGGGTGGTTAAATTGGTTAAGAGTCGGACTTCAGCTCAGGTCATGCTCTCATTGGTGAGTTCGAGCCCTACATGGGGCTCTGTGCTGACAGCTCAGACAGAACCAGGAGCTTACTTCGGATTTTGTCTCTATCTGCCCCTCCCCCACTTGCAAGCGCACTCGCGTGCTCTCTCTCTCTCTCAAAAGTAAATAAACATAAAAAAAAAAAAAAGAATAATCAGTTAAGAAATTGCTTTTTAGGGGCTCCTGGCTGGCTCTGTTGGCAGAGCTCGTGACTCCTGATCTCAGTGTTGTGTGTTTGAGCCCTACATTGGGTGTAGAGACTACTTAAAAAAACAAAACAAAACAAAACAAAAAAAAACCCCACCCCAACACCCCTGCTTTTTAAATCTAGTAACTGCCTATAACACAGAATCTATGCAAAATTTGAGGCCTAAGTCTGTATTTCTGAGAGCCAAAGGAAAATTTTATTTTTTAAAACAAATCTATACATGTGTATTCATGTACAAGACATTCATCTGAGCCTCCTAAAATCTAAAGATCTTGAGAGGTTATCTTGTGAAACAGGTTTATATTATAGATGAGAAATAAAAGCTTTGGCATGTTAACTGAATCCCCCAGTTCCTACTTAGATGTGGTAGGGCTGGGACTATAAACCAGGTCTCTTGAGCCTCAGTCTCTCGATAACATCATTCTCCATTTTAGAAACAACAATGCAGTCTAGTGCCCTTGCCTCCAAGGTGAAAATTTTCACACTGATCAAAACTACAACTACGTGGTCAGTGAGAACCAATAAGATTTTTGCCTTACTCTAATCCTGCTTTCATGCTCCAAAAGAAGATACTGGGTATAGTTCTTCAGAACTTGTTCATTGTATGGGGTATGAACAGTTGCCACCTGGATGTCCTGCACTTGGCTTTTCTCTCTTTATCCAGCTCCAAAACTCAGAGGTAAAGTGGCACATAATTAATTCAGTGGAGAATAACAGTGAGTCAAGAGGCAAGCAATTT
Source organism: Lynx canadensis (assembly GCF_007474595.2). Taxonomy (NCBI): domain Eukaryota; kingdom Metazoa; phylum Chordata; class Mammalia; order Carnivora; family Felidae; genus Lynx; species Lynx canadensis. Next base: position 54,232,809 of record NC_044304.2, read on the forward strand.
ACCACAGCTCATACAAGGGAAAACATAAACAGGCAAAACTTGGATTGTTTCATAAAATGACCTATATTTGATGAAATATGTATGATAAAATGTATGCATCATGAATGTAAACGTAATGATGTAGAATCTAAAAGCAGCTTTAGTTTAAGAAGAAGGATGTAATAAAAGTTCTCTCTTCCACTGCTGCTCTCTTAAATTTTGTAACCTCACTGGCAGTTTTGTTCTTCAAAATGAAAATGGAACGCTCAGAAATTAAAAGAATTATCTGAAGACGCAGAGTTGTGGTAAACTTCCTCTGGATTACCCACTCCCCCATTTCATTCTCACATTCTTATCTGTGTAGTCTGTCTTTCTTCCTCCCTTCATTTATATTCAAGTTAGTTAACATACAGTGTAGTATTGGTTTTAGGAGTAGAACCCAGTGATTCATCATTTACATATAACACCCAGTGCTCGTCCCTGTGATCTTTACTTCTTAAAGATTTGTTTTCTAGTTAACAGCTTCCTACTGTTGCCAGTTCTGTTCCTAATAGCTCTTTTATGAGAATCATCTTGGAGTATTTGATCTTTCATCCTGAACACACCTCATCTATAGAGTGATGGACATTAACAGAATAAATGAAAAGACTTTATTTCTAGAAAACTTAAAATTCCCTTGAATTCACCTGATAACTGTCAAATAGGACAATATGGGATCCAGTTCCTTGATAAGAAAGAAGGCTGCACCATATTTGGGGGGAGGTGAGACATCAAAGATATTTAATGTTACTGAACTTCATGTGGGCATCAAAATGATTCCTTCCCATTTTAAAATGACAATACTGTAACACATTTACGTATATCTTGGTAAACTTCTCTGGGTATACTAATAACATAAATTCCATCAGTGTATCAGAGAGTGTATATATTTTACACTTTGGGAGAAATTACCAAATTACCCTTCAGAAAGATTGCAACCATTTGCACTACTACCAACAATATAGTTCTAGGTATCAAACTTTGGTATTTTGATTACTCTGGTAAGTGAAGATCTCATTTTAATTATCAATTGCATTCTTTGTATTAAGGATAAACTTGACCGTTGTTTGATATGTAATTTGACCATACGTATTCCTTTTTCTATGAGTTCTTTTGAATCTCCAAGAGAATCTTTCCCTGCTTGCAATCAGGACATAATATGCCTAGATTTTTGAAAAACAGACTACAGAGGAACCACTGGAAATAAAAAGTCAACTTGAGTTAGGCTTTTGCACTCTACAGAAATGATTGTCTATAAACTTACCCTCACAAGTTTCCACTGAACATAAAATACTTTCTTTCAGCCAAGTATCAATCTAAATAGTTGGTATTCTTTACTTATTCTCAGACTTCCAACAACCACTACACTTTTCATTAAGGGCAAATGAGAATTAAAGGACATAGTCTAATTATATTTCCTGGGTTTATACATCTCAAACTTTCCTACTTGTCTGAAAAGTAATCTGGATTGTTTCCCCCAAACTATTTTAAAATCAAAAATAAGCTCCTAAATATATCTAACAGAGTCAAATAGAGGATTAACAGAGGATTCCTTGTACTTTAGGTACTGAAGATGCACGTGCATGCAGTTCATACATACACACTCCCACCCCCTTCCCCCTACATATGGGGATTAGAACTATAAATGTGAAGCTGACAATTATAGTGATAGAGAAGGGAGTATCTCTGAGGTTGGCTTTTCTGCTTTTTTGACCTCAAGACTATATACTGAAGAGAAAATGTTTTCCCTCCTACCTTGAACCCTGTCCCCAGTCCACCTTACAACACACACACTCCTATCTATGTTCAAGGTAAAATTATATGAATTTAAGCCCAATTGAGCCTACTTTTAAAGGCCCACTGTTATTTAACTGCAATCAAATTACTGACATTACTTATTCCCAGGCTAAACATAATTTCCCTTCTCTAAACTTGTAAGCTGTATAATTTTTCTACTTTATATTACCTTCCTATTTTTAGTTATTTTTGCAAGTTTTTATATTTTCTAATAGAGACCATGAGTCCTTAAGTCAGAGATTGTGTCCTACACTTTGCTGAACTCCTTAGAGCACCCACCACAGTACTTTGTACTAAATGGCCAGTCACTGTTTCATTCTTTTATTAAAAGTGAGTTCATATTTATAAAGTGCTTTGAATACTGCCTGCACATGTAAGTTTACTAAATAAAATGAAAGAAATGAACCAATTTTCCCCCTCTACTGAATTTTTTCCGTCAACACGATTTTTCCCATCTCCTACCTTAAAGAAACTTTTGACCGCATTTCCTCTACCAGTTACTGCCCACTGCTCCCTATAGAAGTAAAACTATTAAAAAGGTCTAAAACTCAGTCTCCAAATTCCTCTCTTCCCATTCTCAAACTCACTTAATTGGTTTTATCTCATCATTCAACTAAAAACTTTTTGGCAAGATGACCAATCATCCCTACATTACTATATCCAAAGAGGATTTCTTAGTCCTCACCTTACTTCACCTATCAGCATCATTTGACAGAGCTGATGTTTCTCTTGTCCTGTGAAGAGTTTCTAAACTTGGATTCTAGGACACCAAACTCTCTTGATTTTCCCCATCTATCATGAGCCAGTTTTCCTCCTCTGCCTCTTCTCTCCTTTATTTATATTCAATCTCTCTCTTAATAGCTTCATCTAGTCTCTTGACTTTAAATACCATCTATTGTGATACTTCCTTCAATTTTATTTTCAGCGCAGACCTCCTAAATTCTGGACTCATACAGTCGTTTATCTATTCAACATTCGCACTTGGATGTCTAACAGACATCTCAAACTGAACTCTTGCTCTTCCCACAAAACCTGCCCCACCAGCAGACTTTCATCTGTTAATGTATTCTTCTAGCTGTTCAAGTTAAATCCTCGTAGTCATCAATTTCTCTCTTACATACCTTATATCCAATCCATCAGAAAATCCTGTTTGATCATACATTCAAAATCTAACCAATTCACATTATCTTCTGCTATTTTACTTTAGTCTGACCCATGATCATATCTTGTCTGGATTACTACAATGGCCTCCTCCCTGGCCTTCCTTGGCACCATATAATCTATTCTCAGTACTAAGTCAGAATGATCCTTTAAAAATATAGGGCACCTAAGTGACTCAGTCGGTCAGGCATCTGACTCTTGGTCTTAGCTCAGGTCATGATCTCAGGGTCTGTGAGTTTGAGCCCTGCATCAGGCTCTGTGCTGTCAGTGTGGACAGTGCTTGGGATTCTTTCTCTCTCCCTCTTTCTCTGGTCCTCCCCTGCTTGTACTTTCTCTCTCTCAAAATAAATAAACTTAAAAAAAAAAAAAAGTCAAATCATGTCACTTCTCTGCTTAAAATTCTTCAATGTATTCTCTTTACATTCAAAGAGAAAGCCAGTCTTTAAAAATGGCTTCAAGGGCATTTCTGATCTGATCTCTGTGTGGGAGATTAATAGCCACAAATTCATCCAATCTAGTATGCCATTCTTCTACAATTTGACTTCCTCATTCCTTCCATCAAAAAGTGGAATCTATTTCTCCATCCTGTGAAACTGAGTTTGGTCATGGACTTGCTTTGGCTAAATGAAACAACAAATGTGACAGAGCAGAGACCTGAAATGTGTTTGTACATTGGGACCTGCTCTCTCTTGCTGCACTGAGATCTCCAGTAGGCTTTACATTTCAGTTAATGACAATTCCATCCTCACAGCTGTTCAGGCTAAAATCTTTGTACCACATGAAGGCAGGCTCAACTGACATCCAGCACCAACTACAAGACATGTAAAGGAGGCCATCTTAGACCACCCAACCGTACTTGAGCTACCTAGTAACTTCCCGGCCAGATCCCACAAGAACGACCCAACTAATCCCAGCTGAAAGAGCTGACTCACAGAACTGTGAGCAAATAAAAAAGTTGTTTTAGGTCACTAAATTTTGGAATCATTTGTTATACAGCAATAGACAACTGAGAAGCTCTATTGCATCATTGACACCCCAATTCCTACCACTGCCCTCCCTTCTTGCTCTAGACATACCAACTTGTTTTCTATTCCTGATATATATCAGGAACACTCCTGCTTTTGTTTTGGCGGTACGCTGTACTGGGAATGCTCATTTCTCAGACAGATGTATGGCTAACCTGCTTACTTCTATGAAGTCTTTCCTCAAATATCTTTTTAAACGAGGCTTACAATTACTATCCTATTAAAAATAACAGTCTACCCCCAGCACTTTCGAGCTCACTTACTCACCTTTATTGTCTTTATAGTCCATCCTCTTTCTCTCAGGTTTATTATTTGTTGTTATCTTCCCCAACTAGATTGTAAGGTTTAGATGTGAGGGGAGTTTTATTTTATCTTTTAAAAATTCACTGTTTAATATAGTGACAGCCCAATGTAAATAACACTTATTTAAAAGGTAAAGCATCTATATATGGCCAAGTGATTACACATGTATGTTCTGAATTGCCACTGTAAATTATGGGCATTTGCATAGAAAACTCAGGCAATGTCAACATTGTCAAGGAGTTGTCTGGAATGTTTGTATTACATATATGACTTAAACATACAGATGTGTGGTGTTGCAGGGTTATTAGGAAAGGAAAAAGGGAATTATTCATCTTTAGAACTGGTCAACGTCTTGAGATATTTTTATCTCATTAAAAAAACAGATGTAAGTTCAATACTGTCCAGCTTTCTAAAATTCTCCATTTATTTCCTAGAGTCAGATATATTAATCCCTCTTGAGTCTTCCTTCAAAATATTCATTCTGTAGTTTAGAATGAACTCTTCACAAAGCATGTTGCAGTCTCATGCAAGGAGAATATATATACGAACCTCAATCCATAGCAGTTTGATATATCCAGACAGTCAGAATTACAGAAACGAAGCAAATACCTCATTTCTGAATATTTTAATCATTGTTTCAATGAGACTACTTAGTTCCCATAGTCGACAAATTGTTTGGTAAGTGAGAGGGAGACATGGGTAGAGAAGATAAGAAAACAGTTGCATCTACAATCATTTACTCAGGTACTCAATATATATATATATTTTTAGCAAGTTTTCTCTACTCATGAATTAATATAATAATGTAGAAAATTAACTAAAAATGTTTAAATTATGTTTTCTGTTCCCCTCCTCCCTTTTGATTATCAGTAAGTGGGGAAAGGAGTTAATTTCTGTTTTTACTATCAGTCTCTACCTCCTACCCTTTTAGGGCTCTAGTACGAATTCTATCTCACCACCCCATTCAACCCAGGCTAACATTCTTAATAACATAGATAAGTAAACTGACCTTTTATAACCCTAGAACAAACAGAGATGTGCCAGGGTTTTAAAATCCAAGATACAAAACAAACAGAAAAAAAGGGTAGAGAACAGAGCCACAAATCTCTTAATGAAGTCAGTATTTAAATTATTAACCATAAAGTGTAAGACAGTAATTTAATATCAAACCTCAGAGTGAAAAATCTGGATCTTAAATCCAATGGCTCAGGGCAAACAATATTAATGTACATTAACTTCAGAATCAGGTAAAACTATAAAAAATCTGTTTTGCTTTAGCATGAGCTCTTAGAAAATATCTATGTATCACTTATAAAACCAACTCAAATAATCATGGTAAAATCAAGCCATGGGCCAAGTTTTCTACTCAAGATTACAGATCAAATGTGAAAATGGTAGTTGTGTTGTATAAAGCTGGATAATCTTCCTATCCAGCTGTATCTCAGGGACCTGTTCTTCTGACCTGGAGACATAAACTTTAGAACTGAGATATGTGCACACTGCCTTACAATTCAGAAAACTGCCAAGTCTTTGGGAAAAAATACACTGAAAACAAGTAGCTGAGGGATAAGAACCTTTGTTTCTAATGTAATATTTCAAATGGCTCTAATCCAAATTCTTATTTTTTATGCATGCCTAGCATCTTCAAATTTAACCCAAGTTTTTCCCAAGCTAAAACCCTGCCAAAGGCAACAAAATTCTTTTGTTCATTGAAGGAAACACTTATTTTCTGATAACTATTTTGCCTGAGAGAGTGAGGATGACATTTACTCTGCACTGAACCAGTCCAGCACACGGGAGAGTCGGAATACTCCAGTATGATCTGAGCATGCCCACACAGCCAAAGAGTGCTCTGTGCATTCTGCCCAAATAGCTATGGGCAAAATGCACAACTAGGAAACACATAACATGCTTCTTGATTATTGCCATCTCACACAAGTCAGTCCAAAAATAGCAAATGCCCATGGCTGAGACCTACTGCTGAAAAATGCTGAGTTTTCAGCAGCTCAAAGCATTTCCTGTGTCTATTTAACCAGCCCCCACTTAAAGCTGTAGAATATAGGATTAAGGAAGAGGTTTAAAAAAAGAGACAGATACACACACATATACAACATACGGTTTCCGAGGAGACTGAGGGTTCCATGCTTGTAAGGGAGAAAGAGGAGGAATATGCCGAATAACCCTCGGGTTTCTCCCAGATTTGAACATGCTGTACTGTGGCATGAGGTCAGCAGAGACTGACTCCAGCCCTGTGAGGCTGAATTCTACCCTGACAAAGCAGTATCACTGTAATATGAAGCAAAAGGATCCAGGGCATGTTGGCAGCTGTACAGACTGGCTGTTCTAGAAAGTAATGGCAATTCCAAAACAAGAGATCTATGCTGTCACATGAGATAATCTTCAGCCCAGTTAAGCAATAAGCACCAAAAATACTTGAATCGCAAACACAGGCAGCTCAAAATATAAAAGGTAGGAAAGAACTTTTCTCCTTGAGCCTATTTTGCATCTGGAGGAAATGAACAGGAAGTGGGAAATTTGAAAAGCTACCGGTTAACTAGATTTGTATCACTAATAATACATTGATTTTGATCTGAGCTGAGGCACAGTCTTCTGGACACTGTGACCTAGCTGAGGAGCCCCAAAACTTCTCTGTGATTTTACAACAGAGCAGGGAAAATATCCTGAAAATATATTTTTGGTAATGGATAGATGCCAGAACTGAAGATATGGTAAATAACCTCATTTTTCACACATATCCAGAAGTCAAAGGTTGCTACAAACCTAATGCACATTTATTGTTTCTTTTTAGGTCACTAAGAATCTATACAAGTGTACTGTTAGAAATTCTTGCTTGAAGTAAGAGGAACACTAAAGAGTCTTACCAGGCAAAGGAGCCAGAACACGGAATTTCCGTCAAGAGAAAACATAAGGCAATGCACATGTAATCCTTTAAATTTTGTGGACTCCCTTACGTTATGAAAATTCTACTCTAGATCAGAAGTGACCCAATATTTTTAATAAATAAAATTTAGCCAGGAAACAGCAGTAAACACAGGACACAGAGATGAAAAAAATGGTATGAAAGAACTAACAGTAAAGTAAATTAAGTTCTTGAACAGTTCAGCATTAGAATAGAGTAAATGAAGTTAGAAGAATTTTTTTTTTAAGTAGAGATCAAGAGTGAGATCAAGAATCACATGCCATACTGACTGAGCTAGCCAGGTGCCCCATCAAGTTAAAATTTTAAGTAAGTTGAAATTTACCTTATGCCATACTACTGCCTAAAAAAAAGTCTTTCAAAGCTCTCTGTTACTTATACGAAAAAGTCCAAACAACCAAGTATGTTACACAATGATCCTGATGATCATCAGATCCCTGCCTCCTTTTCCCGTTCTGTATCTTCTGTGTTCCATTCATAGAACCGCCCATTACTGCCATTTTTTGGGCATAGAAACGGAAAAGTAGGGAGGTTAATAACTTGCTCAGAGTCAAATGGCTAAATGGTAGGGCTGGGATTAAACTAGACTGTACAATTCTGACTCCACACTCTTACCTACTAAGTAGTGACGTTTACAGTAAGAACTCTATCTTTGAGGAATCAGTAGAGACAGAACATGAGCACCTACAAAGATGTTCAGAAAAAGAGAGAAAAGTGAATCACTACAGGATGGAGAAAAGCTTCAAAGGAAGGGGTAGAACTTGAGCTGGGCTGTTCATTCAATTATCTGAGGCACTGTTCTGGAGAAACATCAAAGAACAAACCGATTATGCCTACATCCTAGCTGAGGAAAACAGCTAATAAACAAATGTAATAAAATATATAATATGTCCGTTGGCAATAAGTGCTATGAAGAAAAATAAAGCAGAATAAAGAGGACAGAGGATGAGGGACCTTCTCTAATAATATCTGACCAGAGATCTGAATGAAATCACGTGAATATCTGGGGAAAGGTGTTCCAGGGAGATACCAAGTTCAAGGGCCTTCAGACAGGAATGGTTTTGGTGTGCACGATGAGTGAACAAGGGAGAAAAGACAGAAAATAAGGACAGAGAGGCCTGGTGGATAAAAGCAGGGTGAGACTGTGTTATGTATGACATTGTAAGGAAGTCAATGGGAGTCTTGAGCAGAGTAAGGAAAGGTTTCAGGTTTAACAGGATCACTCTAAGAACAGACAACGCTGGAGTGAGTGAGGGCCAGAGGACATGTACGAAGAGTGCTTAGGAAGCTATTACAATAGTCCATGCAAGACGACTGAAGTCAAGTGCCTATGACATGTTATCTGACATCCATTGAGGGAGCAAGAAACAGGTATTAACAAATACATAATGGAAGTGGGATGGGGAGGAATAAGGAAGAAAGAAAGAAAGGAAAGGCTTTTCACTTACAAGATATATTAGCTTTAATTTTATAATTATTAGCTTACCAATATTAGATTTTAAAAGGACATATACATAATTTAATTATTTATAGATTTCCCAATTTTTTAAATTTTTTTTTTCAACGTTTATTTATTTTTGGGACAGAGAGAGACAGAGCATGAACGGGGGAGGGGCAGAGAGAGAGGGAGACACAGAATCGGAAACAGGCTCCAGGCTCTGAGCCATCAGCCCAGAGCCCGACGCGGGGCTCGAACTCACGGACCGCGAGATCGTGACCTGGCTGAAGTCGGACGCTTAACCGACTGCGCCACCCAGGCGCCCCTAGATTTCCCAATTTTTGATCAAGTTTTTTTCTCTATATTTGTACCCAAATACATAATAGGTAATTTTACCATTTCTAATAGAGTTTTCTCATTCATTAAACATTTTACTTGGGGCACCTGGGTGGCTCAGTCAGTTAAACATCCAACTTCAGCTGAGGTCATGATCTCATGATTCATGAGTTTGAGCCCCATGTTGGGCTCTGTGCTGGCAGTGCGGGGCCTGCTTCAGATTCTCTGTCTTCCTCTCTCTATGCCCCTGCCCTGCTTGCACTCTCTGCCTCAAAAATAAATAAACGTTAAAAAATATTAAAAACATTTTTTTACTTAAAGATGTAATCCAGTATCTTATTAAGTCTGGGAAACAAAAATATCATCAAATAGGGGAAAAACTGCTACTGGGTAGTTTCAAAATGGGTAGTTTTAAAATACTGGATATGTAGTTTCCCATACTAATAAGTTTTGCTTTAGGTCACTTTATAGAGACCTCTGAAAGAATAATTTACTTTGAACATGAGTTTTTGTTTTGGTGTCCAGACTGTCAAAGGAAATTTTGATTCCTATTGCAGGATATACAGGGAACAGTGCCCAGAGAGGTCATTATCAACTGAATAGGAATAATAGCATTTCTGAGTTCTGAGCTTCTTTATGATTTTAACACAAGGCCAACAGAAAATAAGTTTGTGAGGGCAATAAAACACTCCTTTGATGCATAGGTTTTAGTCTACTGCCGAAGCCAGGAGACATGAACTAATGTTTTTTATTTCCTCCTATGAACCAGAATAAGAATAGAAGGGGGCATCTGATAAATTATATAAACTTGTACAGATAAATACAGCACTATATAGCCACAGACTTTAGGCCAAAAGTGAATAGGCATTAGCAGGGGGACAAAAAGAGATCACCATTCATACCTCATCTACAGAGGAAATAGTGTGACTAACAAAGGGATGAAACTGTTACACCCCTTAATTACTCTCTCCAAAGTTCAAGACAAAATTTTCTAAGAGGAGGGATCCTGTATTAATTTATTCAGTAAGTATTACCATGTGCCAGGCCCTGTGTTTGGCATTTAGGGATGAAAAAAAATGAGTAAGATGAATAGGTCTTGCTTGCTACTGACTTTAGAGATCATTTATGTTTGTATTTTCTATTTCTCAACATTTTATAAAAACTCACACCCTGTTTAGTACCTTCTCATTCTATACTCAGTGTACTCTCCCCAGTCTGGAATCTTTCATTGTTTTGTTTCTATAATTTTATTTTGGACCTAAGAATCAATGCTGCTGTCCTCCTACCATCTTTTTCCAGCTTATGCATTCATTTCATAACCATCTCATTTCTTGTGTTTACCACTGCTTAAAAACAAAAGAATAAAGAAATTAGCAAAAACCAAAAACACCCTCAATTTCTGTAGGATATTTCTGAGTTAGTATTCCTACCTTATATCTTCATTATATAAAAACTTCATTGGAGGCTTTTTTTTTTTTTTTTTTTTTGGACAAATTACTTCTTTGGATGCTGTCTGAATATATGTTCCAAAAGTTTCCTTTCTAGACCCCAAATTAATCCCACAGTTATCTGCAGTGCTACATGAGCTCTTTTGTATGTTTTTCAAAATTGAGATATAGTCAAAACATATAACATTGTATTAGTTTTAGGCATACAACACAATGATTTGATACATGTATTGCACAATGATTACCACAATAAATTTAGTTAACATCCATAACCACACATGGTTACAAAAATTTTTTCCTTGTGATGAAAACTTTTGAGATCCACTCTTTCAGCATCTTTCATATGTGAGTGCTTTTGGATGGAAACCCATTCCATGCTGAGGGTCAATTAATGATAGAGTTATGGGGAAAAGTAATTGGGTACACAAAGAATGAATTCAAATCTCTGTCAAGATGTGGGTCTATAATTATCGATACTTATAGAAAAAGAACACATTTTCAACATGAGTGAAACAATCACAGTTTACGTTTTTTAAAAAAATGACAGGCAACTTGGGCGCACGTGGGTGGTTCAGTCAGTTAAGCATCTGACTTTGACTCAGGTCATAATCTTAGGGTTCATGAGTTCCAGACCTGTGTCAGGCTCTGTGCAGACTCGCACTCTGTCTCTCTTTTTCTCAAAAATAAACATTAAAATAATAATAATAATAATAACAGGCAATCTTCAATTACTCCAAGCACTCACCATCTGTGAGAGACAATAATTTGGAGGTTCCTAATGAGTCAACACTCCCGGTATTTATGCCCTGTGCAGTCCTCTTTCCACACGGACTCTGGGCTTGTCATGGGACGAACTGTAGCAAACGGTGCTTTAGCAAGCATGATGCAGAGACCTGCTTAGTGCTTGGAAATCGGAGACTATTATTCTGAACACTCCAAAGAACCCACTGGCCATGCTGCAAAAAAGCCCAATCAGCCACATACAGAGTAGTAAGAGTAGAAGAATCAAGGTCACTGGCCAAGAGCCACAGCTAAACTCTTGAGTCAGTGGCTAATACAGACTGCTAGCCACATGAGTGAAGCCATTTGGATGCTCTGGGCATCTCCAATATCCCAGCCAACACATGGAAAGCAGAACCACCTGGCTAGACCACAGAATCATGACATATAATAGTTACCACTATAACATGGACTTTTTAAACATGTGTACAGTTGTATGGATTTTAAAACATGAATAGATTTATGTAAATACCAGCACAATCAGGATAAAGAGCAGTTCCATCGTTGTAAAAGACTCCATTGTGAAAAATCCTCAACATCACTAGTCACTGGGGAAATGCAAATCAAAACCACAATGAGATACCACCTCACACCAGTCAGAAGGGCTAGTATGAAAAAGACAAGGAACAAGCGCTGGTGAGGATGTGGAGAAAAGGGAACCTTTGTGCACTATTGGGGGTGAAGGGGAAGGGATGTAAATTGATACAACCACTGTGGAAAATAGTATGGAGGTTCCTCAAAAAATGAAAAATAGAATTACCATATAATCTAGTAATTCCACTACTGGGTATTTACCCAAAGAAAACAAAAACACTAATTCAAACAGATATATGCAACCCTATGTTTACTGCAGCACTATTGACAACATCCAAGGTAGGGAAGCAACCCAAGTGTTCACTGATCAATAAACGAGTAAAGAAGATATGGTGTGTATGTGTATGTATGTATATATGTATATATATACATACATACACATACACACACAATGGAATATTACTCAGCCATAAAAAGAACAAAATCTTGCCATCTGTGACAACATGGATGGACCTAGAGGGTATTACGCTAAGTGAAATAAGTCAGACAAGGACAAATATCATATGATTTCACTTACGTGTGGAATGTAAAAAACAAAATGAATAAACAAAAAAAAAAAAATGAACGGCCCCTTAAAATACTCTTAGAGAACAACGTGGTGGTTGCCAGAGGGGAGGTGGTAGTGGGGAATGGGTGAAATAAAGAGTATTAAGACGTACAAACTTCCAGTTATAAAATAAATCACGGAGATGAAAAGTACAGCATAAGAAATATAACGTCGTATGTCAATTATACTTCAAAACTAAATACATACGTAAATAAATGACTCCTTTGTGTAGTCACACCTAACCCCACCACTAATGCATAATCCATTCTTTTCACCACGGTTTGTCTTTTTGAGAAAGTGATATAAACAGAATCATATAGTATATAACCTTTAAGATGATTTCTTTTACTCAGCATAATGCCTTTGACACTCATGCATCCAGAATGTTGTATGTATCAATGGTTCATTTCTTTTTACTACTGAGCAAGAGTCCACTGTATGGATGTACCACCATTTGTTTATCCATTCACTTGCTGAACTACATCTGGATGGTTTTCACTTCTTTGTAATTATGAATAGAGCTGCTCTAAAACCCTGGTGTGAAGGATTTTGCTGAGACAGAAGTTTATGTTACTACAGGTTAAAAACCTGGAATGAATTTGCTGGGTCACATGGTAAGTGTATATTTAACTTAAAAAGAAAACAAACTGTTTTCCAGAGTAGTAGTACCATTTTCCTTTCCTAAAACAAAGTATGAGGGTAATTGTCAGCATTCCTGTCAGTATCTGAAATTGTTAGTTTTTATTTTAGCCATTAGACTAATGGTATCTCATCATGGTTTAAATTTCCCTAATAGTTAATAATACTAAACATTTTTTTCATGTATTTATTTACCATTGTACATTCTCTTTGGTTTAAAAAAAAAAACAACAAACTAAGATATTCAACCATTTTTCAAATGGGTTGTTTGTTCTTTCCTGGTCATTTCTGGCAATTTTAAAAATATATTCTGAATATGTGGCCTGTGTCAGAAACGTGATTTACAAAATTTTCTCCTGGGCTGTAGCATGCCTTTTCATTCTCTTAATAGTGTTTTTCAACAATAAAAACAAAAAACAAAAACTTTTAATGTTGATGAATTCCTGTTTATCATTTTTTAATGTTATGAATTGGGCTTATGGTGTCATACCTAAGAACTTTTTGCCTCATCCCAGGTCAAAGATTTTATATGTATTCTAAAAGTTTTATGTTTTACATACAGATTTATGATCTATTTTGTGTTAATTTTTGCATAAGGCATGAGATCTAAGTACAGCTTCATATTTTTGTAGATGGATGCTGAATTTGTCCGTCTTTATTTAAAAAACACTATCCATTTTCCATTGAATTATCTTTGTATTTTAATAAAAAATGAATTGGAAGTATTTATGTGGTTTGATTTCTGCACTTTCTATTCTAATAATCTATGTATCTATCCTTTAGCCAATATGATACCATCTTGACTACTGTACCTTTATGAGAAGTTTTAAAAATGGGTAGGATAATTCACTCAACTTTATCCTTCTTTTCCAAAATTGGTTTGGCTATTTTAGTTTCTCTGCCTTTCCACATAAATTTGAGAATAAGTTTGTCTATAATTACAAAAAAAAACTTGCTGAGAGTTTTTACTGGAATTGTATTAAATCTATGGAACTAGAGAGAAATGACATTTTTAGGATGCTGAGTCTTCTAGTCCCTGAATATATCTATGTATTTATATCTGTATTCTTTCATCAATGTTTTACAATTTCAGCAAATAGATCCTACGTGTAATATGATTTTTATATTTATACTTAAGTATTTTTCTCTTGCTGCTTTTATAATTAGTAAATCCTTCCCAATTGTTCATTGCAAATACATAAAAGCTCAGTTGGTTTGTGTGGGTTGGCACTGTATCTTTGGATCATACTGAACTCATTTATTAGTAATTCTAGGAGGTTTTTTGTTTGTTTGTTTGTTTGTTTTTTGGTGTGTGTGGATTCCTTGGGATTGTCTATATAAGTAGTCATGCAGCTGTGAGTGGGGGCAGTTTTATTTCTCCCTTTTCTATCCATATGCCTTTTATTTCTTTTTCTTGTCTTATTGTACTGGCACCCACTTCAAGTACAATGTTAAACAGGGAGTGATCAGAGAGGACAACCTTGCCTTCTTCCCAATCTTAAAATTACAAGATTCAGGCTTATACCATAAAGTATAAAGTTAGCTGCAGTTTAAAAATTTTTTTGTTAGATGTCCTTTATCAGTTGAAGAAATTTCCTTCTACACCTAGTTTGCTGAGAGTGTTAAATAATGAATGCAGGGGGGCACCTAGGTGGCTCAGTCTGTTAAGTTTCCAACCCTTGGTTTCAGCTCAAATCATGATCTCATGGCTCATGAGGTTGAGCCCTACATCAGGCTCCATGCAGACAGCACAGAGCCTGCTTGGGATTCTCTCTTTCCCCCTCTGCCCCCCTCAAAATAAACAAATTTTAAAAAATAACGAACATTATTAAATTTTGTCAAATGCTTTTCTTGTATCAAGTGATAAAAGGTTTTGATTCTTTGGGTTGTCAACATTGTGAATTACATTGTTTTGATTTTCAAATACTGAACTAGTATTGCATACCTGATATAAACCACACTTAGACATGGCATATTATTTTTTACGTACATTGCTATGTTCAATTTGTTAGTGCTTTATGGAGTATTTTCTCATCTATGTTCATGAGGGATACTGGTCTGCTATTTTGTTTTCTTGTATAGCTTTTTCTCTAGTTTTGACATCAGGGTAATGCTGGCCTCATAAAATAAGAGTCCCTTTCTCTTCCATTTCCTGTAAGAGATCACACAGAGGTGGTATATTTCTTAAGTTTGTGGTAGAATTTGCCAGTGAAACTATGTGATTTCTTTCTCAGAATGTTTTTGTTTTTGTTTTATTTGAGAGAGTGAGTGAGCAGGGGAGAGGGACAACGGGAGAGACAGAGAATCTTAAGCTGGCTCCACACTCCACACAGAGCCCAATGCAGGGGCTCTGAATCCTTGACCTTGGGATCATGACCTGAGTCAAAATCAAGAGTGGGACGCTCAACAGACTGTGTCATCCAGAAATGAAATTTGTAGCTTAACTACAAGGAGCACCTGGGTGGCTCAGTCAGTTGGGCATCCCACTCTTGATTTTTGGCTCAGGTAATGATGTTGCAGTTTGTGAGTTCAAGCCCCGCATCGGGCTATTATGCACTGACAGCTCAGAGCCTGCTTGGGATTCATTCATTCTCTCTCTCTCTCTCTCTCTCTCTCTCTCTCTCTCTCTCACACACACACACACACACACACACACACACAAATAAACTATAAATTCCATTCTTTAATAGTCATAGAACTATTCAGGCTATCTTTTCAACTTAGGTGACTTTTGGTAGCCCATTGTTTTCAGAATTTGGTCTCCTTCGTTAAGTTGTTGATTTATGTGTTCAGAGTTGTTTATAGTTCCTTATAATCATCTCTTTTTTTTTAATGTTTATTTTTGAGGGGGGGAGGGAGGAAACGGGGAGGGAGAGAGAGAGGGCAAGGGAGAAAGAGAGAGAAAGAGAGAGAGAGACTGTGCAAGTAGTGAAGGGGCAGAAGGGAGGTGGACAGAGGATCCTAAGTGGGCTCTGTGGTGATAGCAGAGAACCCATTGCAGGGCTTTAACTCCTGAACCCTGAGATTGTGACCTGAGCCGAAGTCACTTAACCAACTGAGCCACCCAGGCACCATAGACAATGTCTTTATTTTAACCCTCATTCCTGAAGGACACTTTTGCTTTTGCTAGATATAAAACCTTAAGCAGATAACCACCACCACCACCCCCGCCCCCGGCACTTTGAAAATATAATTCCACTTCTTTCTGTCATCCAAGATTTCTGATGAGAAATCTGTAGTCCTTTGGAGAGCTGTTACCCTATAAGGACTGCATCATTTTTCTCTGGTTGCTTTCAAAATCTTTTCTTGTCTTCTGTTTTGGTGTCATGATAGTTTTAGTTATGATGTGTCCGGGTGTGAGTTTGTCTTTATTCTTTTTAGGATTTCCTGAACCTAAAGGTTTGAACTTGAATCTACAGGATTACGTTATTTGCCAAATTTGGAAAGTTTCTAGTCATTAGTTCTTCAAATATATTTTCTGTACCACTCCTTTACCTCTCCTGCTGGACTGTTAGACCTCTGTCATTGTCCCACAAGTCCCTAAGTTTCTCTTCAAGTTTTTCCTCAACACTCCCCCCCACCCCAATGGATAATTTCTACTTATCTATCTTCATGTTCATTGACTCTTTTCTCTATCATTTTCATTCTGCTATTGATCCCATCCAGTGAATTCTTTTTCATTTATTGTATTTTTCAGTTCTAAAATGTCCATTTGGTTCTTTACCTTCTTTATTTCTTTGTTGAGACTATCTTTCTGTTCATTCCAAGAATGTTTGCTCTTACTTGCTGGAACATTTTTATCATTGCTGCTTTAAAGTTTTTGTCATTGCTTAAGTCTGTGTTCTTGGTATGGCATCTTTTGACTGATTTTTTCCATGTGAACTGTTTTCCTATTTTTTTCAAATGCCAAGTATCCTGGACTTTTGGACATTATTATAAGATTCTAGGTCATCTTAAAATCCTATGGAGAATACGGATATTTTTCATTTAGTAGGCAATCAACCCAGTTTTCTTCAGGCGATAGTATCTGACCAGCCTTCTGTGTAGTTTCAATTCAGTTAAGTTTTCAGTCTTTGCAGGGCTATTTGGATCTGTCCCATATGTGTACTACTCTGTTCCCAATCTGGTACCTGAGCTGTGGTCTAACCCGTATTTCATTTATTAGAGAGCAGATATGCTGCTTGAGGTTGAATTTCTACATATATAGCATATGTGTAAGGCCAGGAGTTCATAACAAAATTTAAAGAGTTTATTTCCCAAGCTTCTCCCTTTTACAATCTCCCCAGTAATTTTTGGTTCACTAGGGTTCCCCTTCCTGTCATATAGCCAGAAAGCTTGGGCTTTATTTACTTCACTGTCACACAATTTCCAGAGTGCCTATGTCTGGAGCCAAGCAACTGAAGGGAAAAAAAAAAAAAAAAAAAGCAAATGGGGTCATTCTAACCTTCTTGGGACCAAAGCTCCACTGATTATAAGGAAAGATTCCCTACCCTCAGAGCTTTAGGCTCCTGCCAGACCCCAATCTGCTGCCACCACAGAACTGCTTGAGGCTCATGGCACAAGAGAACAGAGAAAAGAAAAAAGAAAAACAGAAGGCGTCTATACTTTCTCTGAGCATTAGAATATGCCTTTCTTATTCTCTGCACCAGAACTGATGGTTTCTGCTGGCGTTCTCTCTATTCACATTGATGCCCACTTCTGGGTTTTAGGCTGTGTTGGATTCAGGCATGGGAGAAATGATAAATTCACTCATACTTCCACAGTACTTCGGGATCTGCTTTTCTTTCCTAATCTGCCTGTTACAATCTACCTTTCAGTATCCTCAAACAGCAGCCCTATCCCAGGTTTTTAAAACTGCAGTCAGTGGGACAGACCAGGCAAAGTGTACTTGCTCCATCTTACCCAGTCCCTGGATCTTAAGCTACTAAGTTTGGAGGTCATTTATTACATAGCAGTAGATCACTGGAACACAATCCAACTCAAGAAGAAATCATTTAAGTGCAATGCACATGAAATAACACATTCTTTACATTTTTCTTTAGAAAAGTCACCAGATCATTATCAGGTAGCTGCTACCAATTCAGTAGTGGAATATTCTAGGCTTTCTTAATTTGGTTCCTAAGAAACAGATTCAGTTTCATTACTGGAGTAATCAAAAATGATAGCAATGACAAGAGTGGAAGCTTGTTACTTAGTAGAAGTGGGTTTATTCTGCTGTCAGATGTAATTTGTCAATAAAGGTCCTGACATCTTTCTTTCATGCACTGGCTGATCAGCGGTCACAAGAGCTAAGAGAATCATGGGAGGAAACTGGAATGACAAGGATAAATCTGGAAAGTGAAAATGCCTTATGAGAAATTTTTTCCCTCAAAGTTATTCTTGTACAGAATTCCTAAAAGGTTTTTTTATGGTCTTAAAAACAAAAGTAGTTCACCAGCAAGCAGCATTTCATTTAGAACAGCCTAATAAACTGCATAATCAAGCAATGATATTTCCTGAGGGAAAAATCTAGGTTGTCAATCAGCTCCACTGCCTTTTCATAAGCTTTGCCCAACATAAGCAAATCACTATGAAGAAACCAAAACTAGCTGTATCAAATACCACTTCGTATCCATAGACAGGCAAAAATTTCAAGTGTCTATAAAGATGAGGGATAATGGGAACTTCTGGACACTGTTGATTGGAGTTTAAATTGGTACAGTCACTCAGGGATGCCTGGGTGTCTCAGTCAGTTAAGCGTCTAACTTCAGCTCAGGTATGATCTCACAGTTTGTGAGTTCAAGCCTCTCATTGGGCTCTGCACTGACAGCTCAGAGCCTGGAGCCTACTTCAGATTCTGTGTCTCCCTCTCTCTCTCTCTGCCCCTTCCCCACTTGTGCTCATTTTCTCTCCCCGCCCCCCCCCCCACCAAATAAATAAACATTAAATTGGTACACTCTATATAGCAATTTGGCAATGTCTAGTTATATAAACATGAATACACCACACAACCCAGTAATTCCATTTCTAGGCATATATATACTAGAGAGATTCTCTTGTATGTGTGTGCAAGGAGACATTTTGAAGAACATTTATTGCAGCACTTATTTATGAAGCAATGAAATATTGGAAATTCCCAACAGAATACTGTGCAACAATTAAATAGAACAGAACTGTATTTACCCATGTGAGTAAATTTCAAAAGGATGACACTGAGTGAAAAAAGAAGTTACAGAATACTATATAGTATTTATGAATACATGCATATGTATGAAAAGTACATAAACATATGTTCATGAAAAATACTGAATTCAGAATAGTAGTTATGTTCAAAGAAGGGGCAATGGGGTGAAGAGTGGTATGCACAAAATTAAACTTTATTTAATACAGCCAAACAGCAAGTTTGAAAAAGCCTAGTAATGGTCCTTGAGTGTTTATTACATTATTCTCTTTATTTTTCTGCTTGTTTGAGATATTTATAATACAACAAGCAAAAAAGAAAAAAATATGAGAACATATATACCAGTTACAATGTAACCAGTTACATGAACACTCATGTTTAGTGAAAAAACATTCTGATAATACATTAGCCAAATACATATACATACAATAAAAACTGTGTTTAACAAGGCTAAGAGAACTAGAGGCTATGAAGTACATTTCAAACTATGCAAATCACAGAGACCAAATGTGAACATGTTTAAGAAAACTGATGATCAGGCTAACTTCTGTTATATCCTAAGTAAGGATCTCATGAGTCAAGGTTCTAACAAAAGCTGAGCTGTTGCTGTCTGTGATCTCTCTGCTTTCCCTAGCATCATCTGTTACAATACTGCAAAGCAGGTTATTTGGCACATGTAGTAGCTTGGTACTGATTCTACCCAAAGCTGGGAACTAGTAGAAGCTGGTCTACTACCTGGGGGTGCTTTTGGAACCTCTGGGAAGGGGAAGACTAGACTGAGTAGGGCCAAAAGACTTGGCTCTTCCCAACAGAATTCAAGTGGTATATTACAGCCAGAGCAGAAATGGGAGTTTCTGCTAGCTTTAATAGGACTTGGTAGAGAAGGGAACAGGGAATCTGTCTTTCTAACCCCGTAAATGACCCAGAAGTCTGCCAGGTCACCTAGACTGAGAATGCAGATCTCTTACAACACAGAGTGGGCAGGTAACATGCTCCAGAATCACTGTGTTCACTTGGTACCTATGAGCACAAATGCCAAACTATTCTACAGACTCCTCTGCATCTATAACTGGCAAGATATGTCTATAATTCCTAGGAAGACTGCCAGGATGCTACATTGTAGTCATTCAGGATAGAAAAGACTGTAGCAGTAATTTTAGTTATCACACTTTAGTTAGTTACTCCCTTATGCTAGTAGTATAATGTTGGGCAAAAAATAAGTCTAGACAGTTGAAACACTGTGATAAAATTTCTCCTCCTTTAAAAAAAAATGAAGGTTGGACCAAGTACCAATAACCATTCTTTTGTGTGTTTTTTTGTTTTGTTTTGTTTCTAGCTGTGAAACACATGGCTTTTGCCATATGCTTTTATTTTTTTCTTCCAAGGTTTTATTTAAATTCCAGCTAGTTAACATACAGTGCAATATTAGTTTCAAATGTAGACTTCAGTGATTGATCACTTACCTACAACACCCAGGGCGCATCACAAGTGCCCTCCTTAGTACCCATCACCTGATTAACCCATTCCAACACCTGCAACTCCACCCCTCCTAGCTCCCCCCACCCTGCTCACCTCCCCTCCAGTAATGTTCTCTATATGATAACCATCCTTTTGAAGTCCTAGCAGCCTCTTTTTTACTTTCAGTTGCAAAAAATTTCAAATATATAGAAAAAATAGAATGCTATAATGAACAGCCATATATCCACCACCTAGATCCAACAACTGTTAACTTTCTACCATACTTGCTTTGCCTTTACACACACATACACTGCTAAACTACTTAAATTGCATATGGTACTCCACATCAAAATACTTCAGCATTTCTATACAAAATTTAAGGTCATTTGCCCAAATACCTACAATATCTTTATCATGTCTACTAAATTTACCTTACCTAATATCATCTAATATCCAATGATATTAAAAGGTTAAAAACTGTACAAACTTCCTAAGTGAAATAAGTCAGAGAAAGACAAATAAGACATGATTTCACTCGTATATATTTAAGAAACGAAACAAATGAACAAAGAAAAAGACAACAACAACAAAAAAACCAGACTCAACTATAGAGAACAAACTGGTGGTTACCAGAGGGGAGGCTGCTGGGGGCGGGGATGAGTGAAAGAAATCAAGGGGATTAAGAGTACACTTATTGTGATGAGCACTGAGTATTGTATAGAACTGCTGAATTGCTATACTGTACACCTGAAACTATTACAGATTACTACTAATCTGTACTAATTATTACTAATTGTACATTAATTATACTGGAGTTAAAAAATATCATTTCTAAGAATTAAAATGTACAAGCTTCCACATGATAGAAACTATAGTTTTAATGACACTTTTTGAAAAATACACATGGGACATTTGGACTACTCACAACAGTTCCACTGTCATGAAGGATCTAAGCCCATAGGCTGGAAACCATTGGTCTATGATTCCAAAGTCTTAGGGAAGGAAAAAAATAAATAAATCAACTTCACAACTGTACTTCTTTTTCAAAAGAAATAATTTTTAATTTTCACATTTGGCTCCTCATTTCTAATACTGTATGTTTCAAAACACATGTCCCTGCTTAGGTGCTACATTAATTAAGAATACTGAGGCCTTGGGGCACCTTGGTAGCTCAGCTAGCTAAGCGTCTGACTCTTGATTTCAGCTCAGGTCATGATAACATTCACAATGTGGGTTTGAGCCTCAGGTCAGAGCCTGCTTAGGATTCTCTTTTCCTCTCTCTCTGCCCCTACCCCCCCCCCCCCCCGGCTTGGGCTCTCTTTCATAATAAAGGAACTTTAAACATTTTTTTTAACTTTGTTTATTTTGAGAGAGAGAGAGAGAGAGAGAGAGAGAGAGAGAATATGAATGAATGAGAATGAATGAATCCCAAGCAGACTCCAAAGCCCAATGGGAGGCTCGAGCTCACAAACTGTGAGATCATGACCTGAGCCAAAATCAAGAGTCAGACATTCAAGCAAGTGAGCCACCCAGGTACCCCAAAATAAATAAACATAAAAAAAAAGAATATTGAGGCCTGGAATGGATCTCTGTATTATTATTACATTCTGTTGCAGTACCAATTAGTAATTCAAAATCTACCTTCAAAAAAAATCTGAAATGACTTGTAAAATCATTATAAACTCAATAAAAATTGTAATTAAAGAACAAAAAATACATTAGAAGACAGGGAGACAGATAAATGAATTAGATACACAAAAACTAAGGCTAGGGGTACCTGCGTGGCTCAGCTGTTTAAGTGTCAGACTCTTGATTTTGGCTCAGGTCATGATCCTAGGTTGTGGGATCAGGCTGAGTGGGGCTCCGACTATGCGCTAGGCATGAAGCCTGCTTAAGATTCTCTCTCTGTCTCTCCCTGCTCTCCCTTCTGGTGTTCTCTCAAAAAAAAAAAAAAAAAAAAAAAAAAGAAAAAGAAAAAAAAGGAAAAAGGCTAGTTACTGCAATTGAATACTTCTGAATTTTCAGGCAACCACAGCAAAAATGAAAATACATTGTACCTTTTTCATTTGCTGTTATAAAAGCACTTAAGAATTTATCAGTATATTTAATTGGAGGCGAAATATGTATGTGAATTTTTTTTAATGCTTATTTTTGAGAGAGAGAGAGCACAAGTGAGAGAGGGGCAGAAAGAGAGGGAGAGAGAATCATAAGCAGGTTCCAGGGCCTGAGCTGTCAGCACACAGCCTGATGCGGGGTTTGAACCCATGAACTATGAGGTCATGATCTGAGCCGAATATGGACACTTAACCAACTGAGCCACCCAGGCACCCCGCATGTGAATTTGTATATAAGAAAACTGATTAACAAAATCTTTAACAATGATTTCTACAAAAAATGGAAAGGCATTCTTTGTATATGATTCTTATATCCATCTGTAACAAAAATCAAGGGCTTATTATAAAATCATAGTTCAGTGAGTGAGTTTCTATAAATTCAGGCCTGCAGCTTCCTAGTAATCTGACTCGATATTGGAAGAGGGCTGGGATAGTCTAAGGGACAGATGTGTGGCATTTCCCTTAGCATACTGTTGCCAAATATCAAGGATCTAATCTGGGTTTTTGACAGAAGTTGGTCAGCATACATTATGAGGTTGAGCTCACTGGTGAGTGGTCAGGCAATACACTTTATAACCTTCACGTATTAACAGCCTAAAAAAATTTTCCCCCTGATTCTGTTTCCTTCCACACCAAACAGGTTTAATGCCCTGTGTTCACAAGGTGTGAGAAGTCTGGCATCACCTTACTGCATAAATTAATGAATGGAGGAAAGAAGCCGGAAACCTAGGCAGTATAAGTTCAGATTCCATGCTCCTAAACACTACATAAGACCGGCAAGCTAGATTTTACAATCATATATTTACTTTCCTCTTCTACTCTCCATCATTTATTAAATGCACATGTGGTGACAAAATTAGCACACAGCATCAGCTTTTGCTAAAATAATGTTTCTCAACTCAACTGTCTTTTCTTCAGAATCCTAGCTTTGTCATTTCTGAGAAGCAAAGCAGTATAAATGAAAACTCAGGCCTTTGTGAACTCTGATACTCTTATTTCATCTTCAAGTGCTTCAGACTGTCTCACAGAGAGCATGGGCTCTGTATGTATTAGTTTTCTTCCCTATCCATACTTTCATCTCAAATCTATTCTCATAGACATCAATCACAATGAATTTCTACATAGAAATAAAAAGTTTGCAAATCAGAATTAGAGGTCAAAGTCCTTTGCTCCTTCCTGTGCTAGCTGATGATATCTCCAACAGCTCAACTCCATCAAAGAGAAGCATGTCTACTGCTCGCTAATTTAGTAGCAGCAGGATAACAACTAGAGCCTGAACTTTGTACTTGTTGTCAAGAAGATAATGGCACAGGATAAATCAAGGAACAAAAACTGTTCTGTTTTCTTGTACTCTTTTTATGGTCTATCTTATATTCGCAAATAATGTTTCTCATCTCAACCATGGGGAAAATAAGAAGTATGCAATGAGCTGAGAGATTAAAGCCACAAAGCACTTAAGAGTGCTTAGTTCCACAACATTTGGAGATTGGCCACAGACACTTTATTGGTAGGTGAGAAAAGTCTTCAAAGGGTATAAATAGGAGAATTAATTCTAAGAAGTAACCTCCTCATGGTTCAAAGCAGTCTATGCATCTCTATAAGCTGCAGTAGTATTGTAGCCTCTTGTACTTACCTCTTCCATCTTGATTTCATGACTTCACTAGTTGGTGTTCTGTCTTCCCTTTGTCTCCAGTTATATGTTATATAACTGTGCTTCACAATATCTAGCTCTCCTGGGATTTATATATTAGTCAAATGGAATACAGTATACCTTTGACCTTATTAACATATGGTGCTATTCCATCTTGCTTCTGAGATCACCTATCTGAGGACTCAACACCCCTTTGGAATTTTATCTTAACCTTCCGTATGCCTAATAATTTAAATCTCACTGGTCCTACTCTACTCCCTTCCCTTCCTCTACCCACCAGGACCTATAATCTTTCAAACTAAAATCAAGGTGGTATAAAGAAATCATGGATTAAATTAACTGTTCTGATTACTGACTGTACAACTTTCATAATCACTAAACATTAGTTTCTTCCTCATCAAGATAGGAATGTAGCACACCTTG
Organism: Lynx canadensis; assembly: GCF_007474595.2. Lineage (NCBI taxonomy): Eukaryota > Metazoa > Chordata > Mammalia > Carnivora > Felidae > Lynx > Lynx canadensis. The sequence goes on from NC_044304.2 coordinate 54,257,639, forward strand.
AAGAACTATTTTGAGTACATACACACATACTATCAGCTACTACTTCTACTATGACATTGGATAATTTTCAAATTTCAAGCATAATCATCCCTTCTATGTATATGGCTCTTTACAAAAATTTACAAGGTAATTAATTTGACACAATCTCCATGTTACAAAAAAAAGGCTGAGGCTTACACAAACTCCTGAACCTGGTAGGACCTCAGTACATATCAGCTACTATTCCGAAGGTTAAGTGACTTATTTAAGGTTACATACTTAATATAGGTTAGGATTATCTCCAAGAAATTCTGACTCTTCACTAACATTCTTTTCCCTACTTTGCCATTTAGTTAATTATCTCTACTTCTGTGCTTCTGTATTCATGTGGACGAAATAAAATTATAAATTGTATATCTCATGTTCTCTGTTTTAATGACTTTTATTATTTGTTCCATATTGGCTATCTTTATGATATAAATTTATAGCTGTTTTTAAACTTCTTTTAAAGTTTCTCTATACATTTATTCTAATAACTGAAGGTTTCATGACTTATTTCAACAGAAAAGGTTGAGACCATAAGCTCATTTCTTAATCTACCACTACAACTTCACCCTCTAAATTCCATATTCAAACTTCTTGAAAGATATCTATTACTTAGGATTTCTGTCAGCCACAGGCAACTGACTCTGTGATCTAAATCACCTGACCACACACTCTTCACATAATTTACCTAGAAGCCAAATCAGAATGCTTTCATTTGTGCCATTTACATCTGTCCTTTGAAAGCAATGCTTAAGAATTATTTCCTTTGCCAAGACAACTCAATGGAGAAAAGAATAGTCTTTTCTAAGAAATGGTACCAGGATGAGTGACTATCAACAGGCAAAAGAATGAAGCTGGACCCTTCCTGACACCATATATAAAAATGAAATCAAAATGAATCAAAGATCTAAATAAAAGAACTAAAACTACAGAACTCTTAGAAGAAAATAGGAATATGAAGAAAATAAATCTTAGTGACAGTGGATTTAATCAATGATATCTTAGGACACCAAAATCATAAGGAACAAAAGAAAAAATACATAAAGTAGACATAGTCATAATTAGAAACTGCTGTGCTTCAAAGAACTCCACTAAGAAAGTGAAAAGACAACCCAGAGAATGAGAAAAAAATCTGCATATATCAGAGACTTGTACACATAATATATAAAGAACTATTACAACTCAATGTTAAAAAGCAAACCTAATTAAAAATAGACAAAGGACCTAAACAGACATTTCTCAAAAGAAGATACACAAATGGCCAATAAGCATCATTAGCCTTTAGGGAAATGTAAATCAAACCCAAAATAAGACATTATTACATACCCACTTAGCATGCCTATAATAAAGAAGATAACAACAAGAGTTGGTGAGAATGTGGAGAAATTAAAACTCACACATACTGTAAATGAATGAAAAATGATGCAGTACCTTTGGTAAACAGTCTGGCAGCTCCTCAAATGATTAAACATAGAGTTACCATATGATCTAGCAATTCTACTCCTAAGTATATTATTCCAAGAGAAATGAAGACATATGTCTACACAAAAACTTGTATACAAATATTTATACCATTAGATATTCAGTATTATTCATAAAATCAAGAAAAACTCAAATGTCCATCAACTGATGAATGGATAAAATGTAATATGTCATATTACTTGATCTATACTACAACATAGATCAATCTTGAAAATAGTGTGCTAAATGAAAGAAGCTAGTCACAAAGGACCACATACTAAATTAATCCATTTAAAATCAAATGCCTTTTGGGGCACCTGGGGGCTCAGCTGGTTGGGCATCCAGCTTTGGCTCAGGTCATGATCCCATAGTTCGTGGGTTCGAGCCCCATGTTGGGCTCTTGTGCTGACAGCTCAGAGCCTGAAGCATGCTTCGGATTCTGTCTCCCTCTCTCTCTGCCCCTCCCCCACTTGCGCGCGCGCGCGCGCTCTCAAAAATAAACAAACATTCTAAAAAATAAAATGAAATAAAATAAGTCTATGCTTCTCCTTGACCAGCTCATGAGAATAAAAATAAAATAATGTCTGTGTAAATCTATAGAGGCAGAAGCTAGATTAGTGGTTGCTTAGGGCTGGGGTAAATGGAGAAATTAGGCAGTGATGGCTAAGATAGGTATGTATGGTTTCTTTTGGGAGTAATAAAAATGTTCTAAAATTGATTATGGCAATAGTTGCAAAATTTTGTAACTATAGTAAAAGTCATGCAATTGTGCAGTTTCAATGGGTGAATTGTATGGTATGTGAATTATATTTTAAGAAGTTGTTAAAACCTGTTAAACTTATTTAAAAGCTGTTAAACCTTTAAAAATCACTCCTCCATGAAATATTTCTAACAGGACTTGTTCTCTCATCAACCACACCAACTCTTAAGATCCATACAAGTTTACTACATAGGTGTACTTGATTAGAGACAGAATGATATATACTAAAGTCGTAGCCAAGGAGAGAAGAAAATATAGATTGAATCCTGGTTTGGGCACCAATTACCCATGGAGAAAAGTTTCACTATGGCCCAGTGTCCTCACCTCTGAGGCCTCTTAGAAAAATTCTTGGCTGAATCAACTGAGAAAGATCTTCTTGTAATTTGTACAAATTTGAACTTAGGGAGCACTTAGGAATTCTAGGGGGCACCAGAATAAGGGATAAGGAATTATCTCCACTAAAAGACTCCAATAAAAGACTTCTGGAGACAAGTGTCACCTGTACTCCATGGTATTTGCTATAGTAAATCTGTGGAATAGACAGCTACTTCCCTATACATTTATATGAAGTATTCAGACAAAAAATTAAATCATAAAACGAGAAGCAAAACTGTAGTCACGTTACACAAATGAGCAGTATATGTGTGACTGATACCAGAATTAGAAATATTTATAAAGCTCAATTATTCTGCAATGCACCATGGATTCTTTTGGATAAAGAAACATCTCTTCACCATAAACAATGTATTACTATTTTCATTACAACTGCTACTATCAAAGCCACCAAAAGAATAGTGACCTTTTTTATGTATCAGGCTATTCATATACATTACTTCATTTAATCACTAAAATAACCTGCATTTTAGTTATTTATTGGCTTAATTTTTAAAGCTGAGGAAATTAAGGCTCAAAGAAGGTAAACCACTTGCTTATTACCTTTGCTATTCATCTGATCTTTGATGTTCTCATAGCCTGATCTACCTCAAATGACAAACCAAATCCCAAGGAAGATGCCTTTTTTTTTTTTTTTTTTAAATTCTACTTATCCTAAAGGAAAGCAAATACCTTGCTAGCTTCATTTTGGTTCCCATGTCTTTAGAGCCACATTGTGACAGTAGCTCAACAGAACTGGATGGCTTGTAAACTACATATAATACATGGTACCATCTCTGGGTACTGGGTCCTGTAGCTCTCTCACCTAGAATGCCCTCCTATGTTTCTCTATCCAAGATGACTGTTATCTTAAAGGCTCAAATGCCATTGCCCCCATGAAACTTTGAGTTCCCTTTATGGAAATTCTCTTCCTCTTCCCAACTCTCACAGTATTTCATGAATGAATAATAAAGCACCTGCTCTGAGCCACATCCTTTGTTGGGCACTGAGTTAGTTAGAGAGACTTACTGTATTTTTCAGACCAAGGAAATTAATTATATGTATGTTTTGGTCAGTGTACAAACACTGGCAAACAGGTTAATCTGTCTGCAAAATGCCCTGTCCTGCTAAAGAAAAAAATCCTGACTCATAGCTTCAAAAATAAAGATAACTGAAGGTGTGAGAAGCATTCTCGAGTTCAGCTTCTAAACTGTAAGAAAAATTTTAAAGGCACAATCTGGTTGTTATTTATTAACTTATTTTCCAATTCAAGTTTTAAAAATCACTGTTTCTTTTGTAAAACCCAAATCCAAGCTTTTGTGTTTTGATAGGTTTCAACTGCCAAGTTTCATTTGCTTAAAAAACAAAAACAATTACAGTCATAACAGCATGTAATGAAACCGATCACAGTATAACTTACTTCAGCTCAGGTCATGATCTCATGGTTCATGAGTTCAAGCCCCATGTTGGGGAGCTGGGAGCCTGGAGCCTGCTTCGGATTCTGTGTCTCCCTCTCTCTCTGCCCCTCTCCCACTTGTGCTCTGTTTCTCTGTCTCTGTCTCTCTCTCTCTCAAAAAAGAAAGTAAATAAATAAACCTTAACAAATTTTTGTTAAATAAAAGAAAAGCGTTTCTTGCAAATTATCCAAGTTTCTAGATTAGTTAATTTGACTAATACTGTGTTCCATGTACCAAGTTAAATGCAGAATGGGTGATTACACTGCTGATATTTAAATCTTACAATTTCACTTTGTAACTTTAACACTGGTAACAAGTAGGTGTCTGGTGGTCAGGGAAGATGTAGGAGGATGAAGAGCCTGGTTTATTGCAGGGAGTTTTTAGAAAATGAAGTACTCTTTTTATTTAATTTTTTTTTAACATTTATTTATTTTTGAGACAGAGAGAGATAGAGCATGAACGGGGGAGGGTCCGAGAGAGGGAGACACAGAATCTGAAACAGGCTCCAGGCTCCGAGCTGCCAACACAGAGCCCGACGGCGGGGCTCGAACTCACGGACCGCGAGATCGTGACCTGAGCCGAAGTCCAACTGACTGAGCCACCCAGGCGCCCCGTGAAAATGAAGTACTCTTAAGTTGAGAGACAACTCAGTTATCTTTAATACTTTCTAAAGAAAGTTGAGGCGCATGGGTGGTTCAGTTGGTTGGGCGTCTGACTCTTGGTTTCAGCTCAGGTCATAATCTCACAGTTTGTGGGTTTGGGCCCCACATGGGGCTCCACGCTGATGGCTCAGAGCCTGCCTGGGATTCTCTCTCTCCCTCTCTGCTCTCTCAAAATAAACTAAAAAACAAACAAACAAACAAACAAACAAACTTTCTAAAGAAAATAAAAATAGCATGTATATATCTCCTTCCTTATATCATTACCCAGATTTCCGTTTATCAAATATTTAATATATAATCTTAATATATTACCACATATAGAGTTTTACATATATTCAGTATAATCCTAGTAATAGCCCTAGGAGGAAGTTATTACTACTACTACCTCCAACTCAAAGATAAGCTGAGAGGATAAGAAACTTGTTCCAGGTAACAAATAGGTAATGAAGAAGGACTTTGAACCCAGCTTTTTAGCATATAGTATCTGTGAACTACTTTCATGATAATTTTTGTTAATTATTTAGAGTGCAGCAAGAATCAAGAGACTTCTCCACTATCACACAAAAATGAAGAAAACAAAACTTCTTAGAAAATATGCACTTCACTATCATGTGCTAAATCAAATTAAACTAGATTTCAAGGTACCAGCTACCGTTGTCAGAAGCACTATGCAATCTAGAAGGAAAATTCTTTTCTTGGAGTACCAAACAGCAAAGAGAAAAAAATTTCCCAACAGTTTTAAATATGCATTTAAGTTTTCTGAAACTCACTCTTCTCTTTGGCTTGTATGATGAAATTACAAAACATTTTGTTGTCATGTCCTGCACAAACTCCACACCTTCTCTTGTGGGCTCATATCAGAATAACACCAACAGAGTCCCAGCCATAGTGCTAAAGCAGAGAGCTTTACTCCGCAGCTCAACTTCTGCCAAGAGCAGTTTCACACTTCTCTAAGCCTAGTTGTTTCCACAAGAATCTTCCCCTTCAGAGCAAATGCCCCGATGGGAAACCCTGTATGTCTACCCCTGTGGTGTGTAGCCTCTAGGGCAGCGTTGCCAGACATTCTGGATCCTAAGGGTTTTAGGCTCTTTCTCTTTCTCCATTTCAGCAGCACAAAGCATGTCCTTGCTACCAAAGGAGAGAGAGACACTGCTGAATCTCTCTCCTTTTTGTCTATTTTTAAAGTCCCTGAAAAGGAGAAAAAGAAATTAAGTACTCTTAGAGAAGATTTTATAAATATACATGTAGCTTTAAAAACTTTTAATAATTTACAATATGCAGACTGATGATTACTGTGTGATATCAAGTACTAGACATCCTTGATCCTAAATTGATCCCACTAATAGACTCAATGATAAATAAGATAATCATATTTATATATATCCCAATAAAGATACTGGGAGGCTAAGGAAATTCAATGAAGTATTGCCAACCATCTTACAAGAGAAAATGGAAGAATATAGGGAATATATGAAATATATTCTCACTAGTTTTAAAATTAGAGGAAAGCACACCAGTTTTAATATTCTTACTTGTTTCCCTCACCTTCTTTTTGAGAATGAGGGAAGGAGAAGCAACAGTCTCTTGTGTTCAACATTACATCACCAGTACCCTGTGCAATGCCCGGTACAGAGCAGGCACTGGGTTGGAGATAATGGTAACGAAAGAGTAGAAAGAACACCTGCTTCTTTCTTACATGGTCTCTCACTTTGTAACCTAGGGCAAGCTTTTTAATCTGAGTCTCAATTTCCTCATCAGAATTATAAGAATAATCTTTACTTTGCATAAATGTAGTGAGAATGAAATGTATTAGTATTCCAGAGCTTTTTCTTGAAGGCACTCAATAAAATATTACTTCATATGTAAAACCTAATCTAAAACCTAAATTTAATTCTGTAATACATGCTCCATTAATGTTCCCTACAAAAGGATTCCTAAAATTGAATTTATAGAGGACCTTCAGATATCCATCCTTTTAAAAATATGATACAATGCTTCAACCTTTTTTGAATCACACAACCCCACTGAGGATGATGAAAACTATGCATTCTTTCTCCAGAAAAAAACATGCACACATACAGAGATTTACATATAACTCTAAGAAATTCATGAACCCAAGATAAAAATTCCCACATCTAACTTTTTGCTGTGGACACCAGGGAGCTCAGGACCTACAATGTAATCCAGCTTTATCAGGCAGACCATCTATGCTCTCCTTGTCCTTTCTTTAAAAACTTCTATTACATGCTCAAGGGAGTTTTTGTGTACATATCAGGTATATTTAAAAGATTGATCTTAGACTTTGTAACATATAACATTCAATTTATAAAGCTGCAAATTCAGAAACTGAAGCTTTTCCTTAAGCTTTTAGGATTGGCTTATAAATCACATGGTTCTTTCTGAAGCTTAGCAAATTCTGTCAATCGCTTTTAAGAGGTACATAAATAATATCCAGTCCCATGTATAAGGTGAAGTATCTTTGTATTTAAGCTACAATCTAAGTTAGGTTTATAATTTATATTTCATTATTTTTAAATTTAAAATTTTTGAAATAACCACAATATTCCAATCCAACATCACAAGGTTCATAGTCTTCTTCCTTTCCAAATTTGGAACTCTTTTCTCTTATAGTGAAAAACCTGGCTTCCATTATCCTCAATATATATTTACTTATTTAATAAAGTCCCTACCCTTCTGATCATACTGTTTTATTTATTTTTGAGACAGAGAGAGAGGGAGAGGGAGAGGGAGGGAGAGAGAGAGACAGAGAGGGAGGGAGGGGGAGGAGGAGGGGGAGGGGGAACGGGAGGGGGAGGGGGAGGGAGAAGAAGAATCCCAAGCAGGCTCCATGCTGTTAGTGAGGAGCCCAACACAGGCCTTGAACTCATAAACCATGAGATCATGACCTGAGCCAAATCAAGAGTCGGATGCTTAACCAACTGAGCAATCCAGGCCCCCCGAACCCCTACCCTTTTGTGTGTAACCCATCTCATATCTCTGCAATCACCTCCTCCCTGGGTGTGGGCACCCTCACCCCACTTGGGCTTGGACACCCTGTGCTAGGATACATCATTCCACCATGGATGCACTGTTCACCTTACTAGGACTCTGATATCTCCTGGGCTCTGAAGCACTGCAGTAACATCCTGATTCCCACCCAAACTCTGCAGTGGCTAGAACACTCTTTTCTCTTATAATAATAACTAGGAAGCAACCTTTAGACTGAATATTATCCTGCAAAGTCCTTGAAGTATCTGGGAAGAGGACTTGAAGAAAAATGAACTTTAAACAATTCTCACACGGCATGAGATTTGGAACTGTATTGTTTTGAATACTTAGGGAAATAGTCTTATGTGGCACTCCAAGCCAATGAACAGGTCACATTAGATACACCTAAAGATATTCTGAGCATATTACCTAAAGAGACCCAGTACTTTGTGGTAAACCCAAAGCCAAATTCCTCTCGAATCTGTATTAAAATAAATGGCCACACCATTATGCCATTCCTCTGGTATTGTGATTCAGTTCTTGCCTCCTACACACAAATAAACGGATGAGATTTGTTTACAAAAACAAAAGTGCTGGGGTGCCTGGCTAGCTCAGTTGGAGGAGCTTTGCAACTCTTGATCTCATAGTCATGAGTTCAAGTCCCATGCTGGGTGTAGATATGACTTAAAAAATACATAAATAGGGGCGCCTGGGTGGCTTGGTCGGTTAAGCGTCCGACTTCCGCTCAGGTCATGATCTCACGGTCCGTGAGTTCAAGCCCTGCGTTGGGCTCTGTGCTGACAGCTCAGAGCCTGGAGCCTGTTTCAGATTCTGTGTCTCCCTCTCTCTCTGCCCCTCCCCTGTTCATGCTCTGTCTTTCTCTGTCTCAAAAATAAATAAACGTTAAAAAAAAAAAAAAGAATAAAAAAATACATAAACTTAAAATTTTTTTTAAAAACAGAAGTGACAAACAGGAAGATATAATTTCATACAATGTTTTGTAAGTCACTATAACACCTAAGGTTTATTAAAATACCTACAATGGGGGCACATGGGCGGCTCAGTGGTTAAGCGTCTGACTTCGGCTCAGGTCATGATCTCACGGTCCGTGGATTTGAGACCCGCGTCAGGCTCTGTGCTGACAGCTCAGAGCCTGGAGCCTGTTTCAGATTCTGTGTCTCCCTCTCTCTCTGACCCTCCCCCGTTCATGCTCTCTGTCTCAAAAATAAATAAATGTTAAAAAAAAATTAAAAAAAATACTTACAATGTACCAAGACCTATATTCAAGGTGCTCTGTATGCCTAGCAAATTTGCATTTTTATAATAACCTAATTTGTTTCTTCTTACCAATAAGGAAACTGACGTTTAGAGAAATCAAAAGTTGCACTAAAAAGAAAAAAGTTACTCTACTTGTTCAAAATATAATAGTAAGCAATTTGGGTAAAAATCAAGCAAATTTGTTCAAGAATAAAAGACCTCTGGGAAGAGGTTCTCAAATATCAAATATGAATAATTTAAGTGCTGGTGCTATATTAAAAAAATCCCAAAGAAGAGCCAGTCTACTACTTATAGTTAATGGTATTAATGAGAATAAACTATTGTAGTCATAGTATAGGCATTAAATACAAAATCGTTCTAGCCAAATATGAATACAGAAAGCAGAATGGGGAAAAAAAAAAAGATTTGGGGCTCTGGGAACCTTAACACAGGTAGAACATGTTCAGTTTCATTTTGATCCTTCAAAAGAAAAAACAAGGTATCTTCACTGTCTGAGAGAAGAAAAACCATAAAATGCTTTAATATCAAGAGTTAGCTAATTTGGTTCTGGATCTCAGCTCATAACATAAAGCCATTCAGATTGATCCTGAATTTGGTTTGCCAAGGCTAAGTTTTAACTATCATTATAAAAGTTTTATTCTGGAGTAGTAAAACAAGAGAATAGGGAGAAAGGAATATTTAATATGTAGCATGATCTATTTAATGTTTTTCTGCATAGATAGGACAAATACTTTATCTTAACGAGGCAAATTCATGTCCCAGAAACATACACACATACGCACACAGGGACAGATTGAATCCTGCTAAGACCATCTCAGCTTGTTTTTCTTCTTCTTTTTTTAAAGACCATCTCAACCCTCTAATATGACAATTCTGTGATTCAAATATTCTGAGAACCTGGGTACCTGGGTGGCTCAGTGGGTTGAGCATGCTACTTCAGCTCAGGTCATGATCTCGAAGTTAGTGAGTCTGAGCCATGAGTTGGGCTCTGTGCTGACGGCTCAGAGCCTGGACCCTGCTTCGGGTTCTGTGTCTTCCTCTCTCTCCACCTGCCCCCAACTCGTGCTCTGTCTCTCCCTCTCTCAAAAATAAACAAATATTAAAAAATTTAAAAAATATAATCTGAGTACCTACTGGGTGCCTGGTTTTGAATCTTGCAAATGTTAAGTGCCTCTCTGTGAAGTTACTTCTTCAGCAGGACACAAGTACTACATTATGATGAAGGTTTTGAAGAAAATAAACTCCCTGTTTCAACAGACAGCTTCACTGACCCGTAATAGGTGTAGTTTCTTAGACAAGTCGTCATTGACTTAGAGGACTGTTTTCTCTTGGATACATTTCACATGTCTCAAAATCTTTAAAAATATTCATATCCTTTGAATCAGGTGTCCATGTTTTTAGAAGCTATTTCTATGGATATAGACCTTTGTACCATACTTCAATTTTTTATGTAAGAAGTAGGAAAAGAAATCCCAAACATTGTAATATATTTTCCATTCTCAACATTCAAGCTGAATTCTAAGACTCAAGCTGCCTGTCCTCTATTTACCCTTTAGGAGGGTGAGGCCTTAGTACCCCTTGTTCTAAAACTGAACTGCATTTGCATGTATGGGAGGGGGCAGTAGAAGATACTTATTTAACATGCATAATTTAAAAGTTTGCACAAATGTAGACAGAAGTTACTACTGACACTGTAAGACTACCTGAATCTTGGTCTCACAACACAGCAACCCTCTATTACCCAGCTGTAAGCAATTAAACCATGCCAGTTCTCTAGGTAGCATTCTGAAAGGAGGAATGATTCTATCAGCAAGAATGCTTTTTCCATGCTCCTTTGAGCTGTGTGACCCTATCTCTTTCCTTCATACTTGGATTTGGGATGTTAAACCCATCAACCATTATATCAATATCCCCATATTCACTGGCACAGAACTGTCAGTGATTCATTACACATATCCCTGCAGAGGATTTAAAAAACAAAACAAAAGCAAAAAAACAACCCAAAACAGTCATTCACCACCAGAGTCAATACCAGAACTATGTTCTCCTTGGGAGATTATTCTTTAAAGCTTTCATTCTGGATTGAATATATCCCAATTCTTCAGCCATTTTGAAATTATCAGTGAATGTTGACACGATAGATATGTTAATAAAGCTAATTTAATACATTACAACGATAAGCTCCAAATGTCAAAATGAGAAAAAAATCAATTTAAAAGAAAAAGTCACCTAAAACACACTATGAATTAGTAGCCAAAATTATCTCGTTAAAGAGGGGATGGTCTCACATTTTTTGTCAAATGATTACCTAAAAGTGTACAATTTTTCAAATAACTTAGATTTTTATCTGAAGTCCTAACGACATATAGCCAATCTTTCAAATTAGGACATGAAGAAAAAGTTATTTTAGGAAGGCAGGAACAAAGAAATCATGATCTCTAAGGCACTTGTTGTCTTTTATAATCCACATCAAAATGTGTATTCTAGAATTCAATTTTACTTTTAAAAAGCAACATACATTTGCAAAAGTGCTTAGCAAATTAAATCTAGCAATATATAAAAAAGATAATTAATACATTACAACTAAGTGGGATTCATTCCAGGAATGCTAGGCTGGCTCAACACATGAAAATCAATAATTGTTGTAATTCACCATACTCGTAAGGCTATATAAGAAAAACCAGATGTCATATCAAGAGATGCAGAAAAAGCTTTCGTTAGAATTCAACATGTATTCATGGCCTCCCAGCACACTAAGAACACAAAGAAACTTCCTTAAACTAAGAGGGGTATCTATGAAAATCCTATAGGTGGCATCATACTTAATGGTGAGAGAATGAATGCTTCCCCCCTAAGACCTGGAACAAAGTAAGAACGTCTTTTTTCACAATTCTAATTCAGCACTGTACTAAAAAGCTAATACAATAAAGAAAAAAAAAAGAACAGGCATACAGATTGGAGGAAAAGTGACGTAAGTATCTAGAAAACCCCAAAGAATCTACCAAAAATCCCCCCCAAACCAACAAAAATATACAACTTCCTTGAACTAAAAAAAGTTAAGTTTAAGTTTAGCAAGGTCACAGGATATATAGAAAACAGAAAACATATAGAAAATATAGAAAAGTCAACTCACTATTACTATGTCCCAGCAAAGAACTACTGCAATCTCACATTTATAAAAACAGTAACATTTACGGTAACACCAAGAAAATAAATGGTGTCAGAAAAAAAAATTTTTTTTTTTAAATTTTTTTTTTCAACGTTTTTTATTTATTTTTGGGACAGAGAGAGACAGAGCATGAACGGGGGAGGGGCAGAGAGAGAGGGAGACACAGAATCGGAAACAGGCTCCAGGCTCCGAGCCATCAGCCCAGAGCCCGATGCGGGGCTCGAAATCACAGACCGCGAGATAGTGACCTGGCTGAAGTCGGACGCTTAACTGACTGCGCCACCCAGGCGCCCCAGAAAAAATTTTTTTTTAAGAACGCTGATACATACTTTAGATCTTACACAAAAATTAATTCAAATGGCTCAGGGGCCTAAATATTAAATTCGATATAAAATATATATAGAAGGGGTGCCTGGGTGGCTCAGTCGGTTAAGTGTCCAACTTCGACTCAGATCATGATCTCGCAGTCTGTGAGTTTGAGCTCTGCATTGGGCTCTGTGCTGACAGCTCAGAGGCTAAGCCTGCCTTGGATTGTGTCTCTCTCTCTGCCTCTCCGCACTCATGCTCTGTCTCTCTCTCTCTCTCAAAAATACATAAACTTAAAAAAAAATTAAAATACATATATACAGGAAAAAAATCTATAGGACCTAAGGTTTTACATGCAGCACCCAAAGCACAAACCATTAAACAAAAAAACTGATAAATTAGACTTCAAAGTTAAAACTTCTTGCTTTACAAAAAGCATCTTCCAGTTGACCCAGAATTCAAAAGAAAATAATGTCACAGTGTTAGAGAACCACAGGCCATGAGATCATCAGAATCCTAGGGGGTTTTGGGTTGCAGAGCTGAACTATCTCATTTGTGAATTTAGTCCACATCCAATGAATTATCCTAACCCAACTGTCCAAAAATAAGACTGAAAATGTTTGGGGGCCTCTTATTTCTACTCTGAAAGTGAAATATATACATGTAGGAATCATCACCTACGTACAAGATTTTTTAAAAAACAAGTTTTTAATGTTTTTTTTTATTTATTTTTGAGACAGAGAGCATGAGCAGGGGAAGGGCAGAAAGAGAGGGAGACACAGAATCTGAAGCAGGCTCCAGGCTCTGAGCTGTCAGCATAGAGCCTGATGCGGGGCTCGAATTCACGAACCGCAAGACCATGACCTGAGCCAAGTCAGATGCTTAACCGACTGAGCCACCTGGGCGCCCCACCTATGTACAAGATTTTGAGAGGAATTTTCTTGGACTCTGATTCAGGCATATTCTAAACCAAATTTATTTGGAGTAATGTTCTCCTTAGATCTGCAGAAAGCTTAAACCTCTCCCACTAGAGTAAAGACTGAGAGCTAAAGATGGATTGCTGACTGCTTGAAATAAGGAGCAAAGGGAAAGACAGAAATGCAATAAATGTTCTCCTCATCCTTACTTACTTCTGTGTAAATGGCAAAATCAAGTCAAAATAAATCTTCTACTTGATAAAACCACTAATCCCTATGTAAGCTGGAACTGCTTGGTAGGTCTGAGAGTAGACTGATAGAAAGATAATGAGAAAGCAATGCTTTGATGTGTTGAGATTCCATGCCAGAGTGGTAACTAAATTCATTCATTCATTCATTCATCCATTCATTCACATACACAGTCATCCATGCATACATTTTAACTTTATGGCATTCGCTAAGGCTCTGTGCTAGTATCCATGGAGTATATAAAGATGATTATGTTGCTGGAAAGCTTTATGTAAACTAAAGCCTCATATAAGAAAATGTACACTTTAAAATATTTAGCATAATACCTGGCATATAATAAGCAATCAACAAATGTTGGCCACTATTATAAAAAAAAAAAACCATGGTTACATGATATAACAACATTCACTAGACAATTCTTATGATAATTTTAAGTTTATTTGTCTTGAGAGAGAGAGAGAGAGAAAGTGAGAGAGGGGCAGAGAGAGAGGAGGGAGAGAAATCCCAAGCAGGCTCCATGCTAATGTGGTGCCTGACATGGGGCTTGTTCTCACAACTGTGAGATCATGACCTAAGCCAAAAGCAAAAGTTGGACGCTCAACCAACTGAGCCACCCAGGGGGCCCCATGATAAATGTTTTTTAACAACAGCCTACAGAGATATAATTCACACATCATGCGGTTCATCTATTTAAAATGTACAATTCAACGGTTTTTAGCCGATTCACAGAAAAGTGCAACCATCACCACAATCAATTTTTGAACACTTTTATCACCTCAAAAATGAACCCTGCCTGAACCTTTAGCCATCACCTTCCTATTCTCCCAGCCTTCCCCATCCTAAGTAATACACAGAAGTAGTACACAGTTCTGTAGTACACACAAGTATTTCAATTGGATGCTTTTTAAAAGTGAAGCCTTCTTTTGAAAAGCAAATAATCACTCCTTAGTTTTACAAATGCATAAATATTTTAATTTGCTTGAGGTATGTTATAATAGATGCCAGGACACAGCTCTCCTTCATAATCCAGTTTGAAGATACTTTGTAACAAAATGAAATTTTATTTATTTTTAATTTTTTTAACGTTTATTTATTTTTGAGAGAGAGAGAGAGAGAGAGAGCACGAAGAGGAGAGGGAGACACAGAATCCGAAGCAGGATCCAGGCTCTGAGCTGTCAGCATAGAGCCCGACGCGGGGCTTGAACTCACAAATTGCAAGATCATGACCTGAGCCAGTTGGTCACTTAACAGACTGAGCCACCCAGGCGTCCCCAAAATAAAATTTTAAAAGTCCAAAATCCAAACAACTTCAGAAAATGATTTTTAAATGCCTATATATTTAGACATATGGACCTTAATGTGTCCATGAGTTTATTATTAAAAAACAACAAAAACAAAAACCAAGCTTAGTGAGAAAAGTGCCTAATGAGAAATTACTTAAGCAATGAGATGTAGGTATTTTGTTATCATTTATTATAAATCCCACTGATTAAATGTTTCTTCCTCCCTCTTATTGTATCCTACCCTGAGAAACTTAACCACCCACATTTTTTCTAACTCAAGAATAAGATTTGAGGGCTAAATTGCAAAGAAAAACATGGATCTAATTTAAGACTATATACCATAGTTCTAAATGAAATTAATCTATCTCACATGAGAAGATCAGGATAAAATATAACACTGCTATTTATTTAGTTCAAAGTATTTCTATTGTCACATTTAGAAGAGTCAGGCAGGCAAGGTTTCTTCATCCGTACAATAAAGGAGTTGGATTATGTAATCTTTAAGGTCTCTTCCATATCGAAGAAACTATGATTTTCTCTTTCGTCCTTTTGAAAGAAGGCATAAAGAGCTGTACCATGACTTGCCTAAGGCTAAACAGAAGCTTGTCAGTATGGCTAGGGTTAGATCCCAGATTCATCCCTGTATTCACTAGTGATATACAGAGAAGTCAGACTCAGTTCTAACAGAGTTCACAGTCTAGTAGGGGAGGAAAGGCAAGTGAATGGTAATGGACGTGAAAGAGTTTTAGGTACAGAGCCAGGAGAAGGTAAAGGGGTAAAAGCTGGGAATTTTGTCTTTTCTTCTTTTAAAGCCTTCACATCTCTGCCAAATCTGATTATCTTATAAAGCAATGTAGGCTAGAACTCATGTACTTATGTTCTTAAGATTACACCTGGAAACGATGTAAAGTTTCACATTTACTCTTGACCAGAGATAAAAATGAACCAAAAATAATTAAACCACTTTTCTCTTTTTATAGCACATACATGATACTGATTTAAAGAGGGGGGAAATTGCAATTTTATTTATTTTTTTCAACTGTTTACTTGTTCTGAGAGAGGGAGACAGCACGTGTGAGCAGGAGAGGGGCAGAAAGAGAGGGAGAGAGAGAATCCCAAACAAGCTCTGCACTGCCAGCACAGAGATGTATGCAGGGTTCAATCTTAGCAACTGTGAGATCATGACCTGAGCCAAAATCAAGAGTCAGATGCTTTACCAGCAGAGCCACTCAGGCATCCCCCAATTTTTTTCAGTGCTCTTCATTATTGATCACAAACTTTCCCTGGATCAAAGCAATGAAGAATATCTTATCTACTTTTTCCCTTAGCAATTAAAGATCTTTTTATAAGGTGATGATTACCTAAGGATTATTTTAGCCAAAATACTCTTTCTCATTTTATTATGTTTGTCATGAACTCAAATGAGCCTATTCTACACTGCACTTCTGGTGCCAAATGGAACTTTATTTCCCTTATATTATTAAGGGGAACATTCTGTCCTTGGCAAGCAAATACTTTTGTCTGAGGTTGTTAACTATTTGGGGCTCCAAGGGATTCTGTAATTATCTCAGGCCCAACTAAATGAAAGAGCAAAAAGTTAAAACTGTGGATGTATTTTCTGACGCCTTAAGGATATCAGTTTTATACAATATTTTTGAGAGAGGGCAAGTGAGCAAGGGGGAGAGAGAGTCAGAGAGGAAAAGAGAGAGAGAATCCCACGCAGGCTCCACACTATCAGAGCAGAGCTGAACTCACAAACCATGAGATCATGACCTGAGCTGAAGTCGGATGCTTAACCGACCAAGCCACATTGATACAATACTTTAAACACTATCAAAACATTCCTTAGCTACAGATTTTAATTATAAAACTTCATCAATTTAGAAAATTTAGAGTGAAAATTTTCCCACACCCATAGGAATCACACTCTGAATTTGAGTTCAGTGATACCACACAGTAAAAGTGAATTTGCAAATGTAATTGTACACTTGAAGAAAAAAGTGGAGTATGGTTAGATTGAAACTAAAATTAAATTTTTGGTCCCCTAAGCAGTCATAATTATCACTCTAATAAAAATGAAGAAATGTGGACAACAGAAATATCACTGGCACCACCTTTAGGAGGTTATACGAATCAATTAAGAAAACATATGTACTATTAGTTTTCTGTCAATGTGATACAACCAGACTACCAGAATGTAATGTATCAAAATCTCTGGATATCTGACGATCTTCTCTTTAGTACCTCCTTAATTTTAATGGTTCCCAACTAGAATGCTCTCAGAAATCAACCTGATCATAGTGAGAATCGTGGGAATAGCAGAGGAGAGGTATTGTAAGGTAGTATCTGATCCTTGCTTAAAGAATAGGTAAGATTTGGCTAACACGATTAGGGTGGGCTGGGAAGGGAAAGGGAGGATAAAGTGATCCAGGCTGTAAGAAAAATCCAAGTGAAAAACAGAAGCCTGCAGAGTAAACAAAGAAAAATTCAATGAAGCTCAATATTAGACTCATTGGCTAATGAAGTTAAGCTAACTGGTGCTAACTCATGAAACGGCTTAAGCAATAAGCTGAGGAATATGAATTTCACTCTAAATACAAAGGGAGCAGTTAAAGGCCGTATAGCAAGAGAAAAATGGTAAGAGAGATAGTTTAGAAAGATTTATGTGATGTATGGGCAAAACATTTGGGAAAGGCAAAATTGGAGACAGAGGCAGGCAATTGTTAAAAAGCTATTATAATTGTCTTGCAAGTGATGCTAGCCTGAACTAGGTTACTGACAATGCAAACAGATAAGAAAGTACAGACATAACAAGACGTTTTAATTACAGCAGTATAATAACTCAAGTGGAGAGACAAAGAACACAATATTAAGAACGCAAAAAATATTTACAATTTATTTAAAAGAAAAAAGGTTATTTTCTTTTCTATAAAAAGAGATCTACAAACATGTAGAAATTCACAGAAAAAAAATACAAACAGCCTATTAAACATATAAAAAGATACTCAACATTGTTCACAATAAAATAGATATAAATTAAAATGCCACAAAGAAACCATTACTCACCTATCAGAGTAACACAAATTGGTAAGGTGAGGAAACAGGCATTCTCAGATAAAGCTGGTGAGAATGCAATATAATGCAATCTCTTTGGAAGGAAGTGTCATATAATTTAACAAAGTTAGGGGTGCCTGGGTGGCTCAGTTGGTTGAGCGTCCGACTTCGGCTCAGGTCATGATCTCACATTTTGTGAGATCGAGCCCTGCATCAGGCTCTGTGCTGACAGCTCAGAGCCTGGAGCCTGCTTTGGATTCTGTGTCTCCCTCTCTGCCCCTAACCCACTCGCATTCTGTCTCTGTCTCTCTGAAAAATAAATAAACATTAAAAAAAAATTTAATTTAGCAAAGTTATTCTCACTTCTAGCAACTAAACCCAAAGACACATTGGTAAAGAATATGAAAGATACATAAAAAAGTCTATTCACTGCAGCATTTGTTATAGCAAAGCCCAGAAATAACTCAAACGTCCAAAAAGACAAAGCTGGTTGAATAAACTATAGTCTAATTCTGTAAGAGAATACCATACAGCTTTACAAAGGAATGAGGATTATCTTCTTATCTTGTTACTATAACATCAAGTTAAAAAAAAGTGTGTAAGAATAGTATACTGACATTCTTCTAAGAAATGTGCATGTTTATGTGAGTATGTGTGTATGTGTGAATTTGGGGGTAAATATATATACACTCATGTTTATGCTTTTTTAAAAAGGAAGGCAAAACTTCCCCATCCCCCTGCAAAAGTTACCTGTTGAGGGAAGAAATGGATAAGTGGAAAGGACAAAGAAAGAAACTAAATTGCTCTGAGTGTATACTGTTTTGCAGATCTGAATTTGGAACCATGTATGTGCTTTATTTAAGTACAAAATCAAATTAAACTGCAACGAAAAAAAAAATCCCTAAATGTAAAAAGTGAATGAAACAAGCCCATGTCAAGTTGGTAAATTAATAACACAGAAAAGATAATTATTTCAAGTGACTTTAAAACATTTTTACCTTAAAGACAAAAAGAACTACAAAGAAATATTACATTTTCAGTTGTCATATTGGCATAACACAGAAGCAATGAGCATATACTTAGTGCTCAAAATGGTACTATTTCCCACCAAAAGTAATCAGCTCATTGGAAGAGCATAACTGATTCTATGTCTGGAGAAGAAACATTTCTTGGCTTTTTTTTTTTTTTTTTTTTGGTTACATGAGGACTACTGGGGTCATGTCAAAAAGTCGACACGCCACTTTCAAGAATAACATTAGGGCACTGATCAGTTTATTATTTAGCCAGAAATATCAGTTTATTATGATGTATATATATTGAATATTCTTTCCATAACAATGTCAGTAGGCTGAATAAATCCTCATACTAAAAATACCATGAATGTTCTATTAATACACTATCTTTCTTACCACAGATCACTTTCAACAAATGTACATTAAGGGGCACCCAGGTGGCTCAGTCGGTTAAGCATCAGACTTCAGCTCAGGTCATGATCTCGCAGTTAGTGGGTTTGAGCCCCCCGTTGGGCTCTGTGCTGACAGCTCAGACCTTGGAACCAGCTTCAGATTCTGTATCTCCCTCTCTTTCTGCCCCTCCCCACTCACTCTGTCTCTCAAAAATAAACATTTAAAAAAGTAAAAAAAAAAAAAAAAAATACAAAAAACAACCATCTGAGGGCACGTGGGTAGTTCAGTCGGTTAAGTGCGTGGCTCTTGATTTCAGCTCAGGTCACGATCTCATGGTTCATGAGTTTGAGCCCTGTGTTGGGCTCTGTGCTGAAAGTGTGGAGCCTGCTTGGGATTCTCTCTCACCTTCTCTCTCTTACCCTGCCCTATTCTCTCTAAATAAATAAACTTAAGTTAAAAAAAACAAACAAACATTCTAGAGGGGCTCCTGGGTGGCTCACTCGGTTGAGCGTTGGGACTCTTGATTTCAACTCAGGTCATGATCTCACACTTGTGAGATGGAGCCCCATGTTGGGCTCCAGGCTCAGCATGGAGCCTACTTGGGATTCTCTCTCTGTCCCTCCCCTACTCACATGCACACACACTCTCTCAAAATATATAAATAAGCTTGAAAAAAAAGAACATAGAAGCTGTAAGCAAAATAAGTCAGAGAAAGACAAATACCAAATGATTCACTCATATGTGGAATTTAAGAAACAAAACAAACGAGCAAAGGTGGAAAGAAGAGAGAGAAAGAGGCAAACCAAGAAACAGACTCTTAACTATAGAGAACAAATGGATGGTTACAAGGGGGGAAGGTGGGTGGGGTAAAGTGTGAAATAGATGATGGGGATTAAAGAGTGCACTTGTGGAGCATCTGGGTGGCTCAGTTGGTTAAGCTTCTAACTCTTGATTTCAGCTCAGTTCATGATCTCATGGTCATGAAATCGAGCCCTGGGTCTGGCTCCTTGCCAAGCATGGAGCCTGCTTAATATCCTCTTCCACCCTCTCCCTCTACTGCTCCGTTTGTATTCTCTCTCTCAAAAAATATAAACAAATAGTACACTTGTGATGAGCACCAGGTGATGTATAGAAATGGTGAATCACTATATTGCATACCTGAACTTATTTTTTTTAATTAAAAAAAATTTTTCTTTTATGTTTATTTATTTTTGAGAGAGAGAGAAACACAGAGAGTGAGTGGGGCAGGGGCAGAGAGAGGGAGACACAGAATCCAAAGCAGGCTCCAGGCTGTGAGCTGTCAGTACAGAGCCCGATGTGGGGCTTGAACTCACAAACCATGAGATCACGACCTGAGCCGAAGTAGGACGCTCAACTGACTGAGCCACCCAGGCACCCCAACCTGAACTTATATTACACCACATGTTAACTAAAATTTAAATAAAAACTAAAAAAAAAAAAAAAAAGGGAATCTAGAACTGAAAATATAATGGTGAACATGGAAGATAGTGCCCCTACCTTTATGAAGCTTACCATCTAGTTAAACAATGGCAATTCAAAATATTGAGATTGTACCCTGGTAGTACTGACAGTACCCTGGAAGGTAGTAGAGGGTGCTAAGAGGATGTAAAACAGGGGAAACTAAGAGCTGGTGGATCAGAAAGTCTCTCTGAAGAAATGACATCTAAGCTGATACCCAAAGGACATCCACAAGCTTTTGTATGTTGTTTGCTTGCTGTGGATGAATAATGGGGAGTGGGCAAAAAGAGGGTTAGGAAAAGAGAGTAAGCATAACAACTAGAGCATGACTCACTGAGGATCAAATAATAATTCAGTGTGGCTGGTGGATAGCAAGGGTGGGAAAGGTGAAAGATGAGGCTAAAGTGGCAAGGAGAGGACATGTCATAAGCAATCTCTCAACAGATCATGTTAAGAGAGTTTCAACCTTATCCTGAGGGAGCCAATGAAGAATTTTCAGGAAAGAAGTGCCTTAATTAAATCTGTCTGCAGCAAGAAATACAAATCAAAACCACAATGAGATACTACCTCATACTTGTCAGAATGGCGAAAATCAACAACTGAGGAAAACAACAGATGTTGGGGAGGATGCAGAGAATGGGGAAACTTTTGCACTGTTGGTGGGAATGCAAACTGGTGCAACCACTCTGGAAAACAGTATGGTGGTTCCTCAAAAAATTAAAAAGATAACTATGCTATGACCCAGCAATTGTACTCCTAGGTATTTATCCAAAGGATACAAAAATGCTGATTTGAAGGGGCACATGAACCCCAATGTTTACAGCAGCATTATCAGCAATAGCCAAATTATGAAAAGAGCCCAAATGTCTATCAACTGATAACTGGATAAAGAAGATATGGTAGATATATAAAACACACACACACACACACACACACACACACACACACACCACAATGGACTACTACTTGGTGATCAAAAAGAATGAAATCTGGCCATTTGCAACTACATGGATGGAACTAGAGTGTATTATGCTAAGTGAAATATCAGAGACAGACAAATATCGTATGATTTCACTTATATGTGGAATTTAAGAAACAAAACAGATGAACATAGAGGAAGGGAAGGGAAAACAAGATAAAAATAGAGAGGGAGGCAAACCGTAAGAGACTTTTGGCTATAATGAACAAAGTGAGGGTTGCTGGAGGGGAGGTGGATGGGGGGATGAGCTAAATCAGTGATGGGTATTAAGGAGGGCACTCAATGGGATGAGCACTAGGTGTTATATGTAAGTGATGAATTACTGGGTTCTACTCCTGAAACCAATATTATGCTGTATGTTAACTAACTTGAATTTAACAAATAATTAAATAAACAAAACAAAACAAAACACTGTCTGCAGCATCCAGAATGGATCAGATAAGCATAATGATACAGAAGGAGACCAGTGAAAAGACTGAGGTAGAAATCCAGGTGTGATACTATGGATAGAGACATGTACGTTCAAATACAGAATCAATGGCCTTTACTGGTTGAGGTGGGAGAGATATGCAGGGAAAAAGAATTACAAATGGAAGATAGTGACTAGGTTTCTGTCCTAAGCAAATGGGTTCATAGAGAACCACTTAAAAAGAAATACTGGAAAGGAAGTAGGTTTGGGAAAAGAAAGGGGAGGGGAAGAGGGGGATCAGTTTGGACCATGTTAAACACTGGGTGATTCTGAAACCAGAAGAGATGTCAAATAGGCAACTGGCTTTTTATCATTTCCCACATTCAATCCATTACCAAATCCTGTCAGGTCCACCTTCAAAAAATACAGCACAAATCTGTCCACCTCTCTTCAATACCACTGTTAACCACCCTACTGCAAAGCATCATTATCTCCTTCCATGGTCTCCATATATCCACTTCTATTTTCCAGTCTTCATATGGTAGCCAGAGTGGTGTTTTAAAAAATATAAATCAGGGGGCACCTAGGTGGCTCAGTTGGTTGGGCATCCAGCTGCAGCTCAGGTCATGATGATCTCACAGTTTGTGAGTTCGAGCCCTGCATGGATGGGGCTCTGTGGTGTCAGTTCAGAGCCTGGAACTTGCTTCAGATTCTGTGTCTCCCTCTCTCTCTGCCCCTCCCCCACTGATGCTCTGTCTCTCAAAAAATGAATAACCGGTAAAAAAAATTTTTTTTTAATATAAATCAGGGGCACCTAGGTGGCTCAGTCAGTTAAATGTCCGACTTTGGCTCAGGTCATGATCTCACGGCTCTTGAGTTCGAGTCCCGCGTCAGGCTCTATGCTGATAGTTCAGAGCCTGGAGCCCACTTTGGATTCTGTGTCTCCCTCCCCCACTCTGTCTCTCTCCCTCCCCCCTGCTCATGCCCTGTCTGTCTGTCTCTCTCTCCTTCAAAATAAATAAACATTAAAAAAATTTGTTAAATATATAAATCAGATCATGTTAGTCTCTACTTTAACCCTTGAAGGGCTTCCTATGAATTTTAGAATAAAAACAAATGTACCACAGTCAAAAATTCTCTCCATGATATGTACCCTTTTTCATCTTTTATTAATTGCTCTCACTTAGCCTTACCTACACTGACCAAGTATTCCCCTGCTTTTAGGGGGGAAAATTTTTTTTATTTTTTTTTGGCATTAGGGAATTATCTCACTTTCCTTTATTCTCCTTTCCTCCTTTCAACAAACACACCAGTCTTGTTCCCTGCCTTAGGTCTCAAATATCACCTCCTCAGAGAAGTCTTCCCTAACCATGCTCTATCACATTACCTTGATTTACTGTCTTCATTGCACTTACTAGAACTGTAATCTTGTTTACTCCCGATAACATAAGCTCCATGAGAATTGAAACCTGTTTAATCTTTTTCACTGCTATACTTTGTGTAGATGGAATACAGTTGATAACTGTTTGAATTAATTAACAAATATATGAATAAAATAAATGGAACTGAAGGTCAGCTCAGAAGAAAAATCTTAACTGGAGATACTGATTTGGGCATCTTCCACACATGAATAACAAATAATGCCAATGAAACAGATATTTTCCATGGGAAGTATAGAGAATATAAGAGGGCTTAAAACAGAGCCTGGAGGAACATCAACATTTAAAGGATGAGCAGAGGAATAGGGGCACCCCAAAAGAAGCAAAAAGCAAGGGCCAGAGAAAAAGGAGAAAAACCAGCTAATATTCCCAAAGTGCTGGAGGCTGTAGAACATTCTTTATTAGAAAGGGAACTTGGCTTTAAGATAAAGTACGTACGTATTCAATGGAGTCAGATATA
Organism: Lynx canadensis; assembly: GCF_007474595.2. Classification (NCBI taxonomy): domain Eukaryota; kingdom Metazoa; phylum Chordata; class Mammalia; order Carnivora; family Felidae; genus Lynx; species Lynx canadensis. The sequence continues at coordinate 54,281,791 of NC_044304.2, forward strand.
CAGTCAACAAACATTTCTTAAGCGCTTACCATGTGCCAGAACTATGCTAAGGAGTTAGGAAACAGAGATATAATAAAATTAAACAAGAGAGGTGCCTGGGTGGCTCAGTTGGTTAAGCGTCCGACTTCGGCTCAGGTCATGATCTCATGGTTTGTGAGATGGAGCCCTGCATCAGGTTCTTTCACTGACAGCTCGGAGCCTAGAGCTTGCTTTGATTCTTTGCCTCTCTCTCTCTCTTCCTCTCCCCCCCCACCCCCCCCACCCCCGCACTTGCACGCATGCAAGCATGCGTGCTTCTCTCTCAAAAATAGTAAATAAACATTTATAAATTAAATAAAATTAAACAAGAAAATAGATGTAACACTATTCAATGACTACTCAAGAACTGACACAATCTTCTCTAAGTGTGCTATGGACAAGTCTCAATCAAATCTTAATTATCACAACTGCTGAGAAGATTAAATAAGATCTTGTTCATAAAGTGCTGAGTATAATATTTGCAACACAACAGGCACCCAATAAATCACAGCTGCCACTATTAAATGATCTTCCCTTCACTGATGAAAAAATGTACAAGAAAATGCCAGCACACTATAGCAATTTACAGTAATCTTCCCAGGGGAATAATCCAAATCTATTCTGAGAATACTAAATAAATAAGCAAAGGGATGGGAATTTTATGGGGAAACTACTGAGAGGAACCATCTCAAGGTTTTTTCCAAGGTTCCAGTTTGGTTTCAGCACAGACACAGAAGCATTTAAGTGACTTAAAAGTAGGTCAACAGACTCACAGACTTCAGTGCATAGCTATTTAGTTAGCTTCTCACCCCCCACAGAAAGGACTCAGAGAAATACCACATACCTGCCTTCCCCCTCAAAACACAGGCTCCTTGGGCTTATCTTATTCTAGAACAAGACTTCTTGACTTTCTAAAAGTCGACTGGTTAGAAGGAATAGTATCACAGTCCAATTGTATATCATTTTTTGTGATTTTATTTTGTCAGATTATATTCTTTAATTATCCCCATGAGAGTCAGAAGTTTGCCTGTTTTTAAATAAAGAATAAATGTACACTAAGCTGAAAGAACACAAATTCCTCTGAAACACTAAACAAGAAATTGCCAGAATACTTCTCACTTAAATTCCAATTGGGAACATGAGGCTGAAATACCACTGATCAATAGGAACCTTTATTTTGCGTACTATGCAATCCAACCCCCAACCCAAATGCCTCCTTCCTACCAGCACACACTACTTTCCATTGATTTCCCTCTACTTTAGTTGTTGCTTCAACTCTAGCAATCAAGGCTCCAGTGATATATTCTGGCCAAAGGAAAATTATTTTTCTTGTTTCTCTTTTGTTCTTCTCTAACAGACCACTAGTTATTTTGTCCAGACCATGTGGGCAGCAGGGCTACAAGGCCTTTTGCCAGTCATACATGCTTAGCAAGCAAAAAGTAAACAAGACACATTCTTCTAAGCTGAAATGTTCTAAAAGCAAACCACAGCCATTTAAGTTTCTTAATATTCTCAGGTAGTCTAGTTACTAGACAGAGTACATTAATAGACCTTGGTCTGGAATAAAAACTAACCAATTCAAAATTTAAACACAGATCTACGTTTTCCTTTAATATTAAGGCCAAAAGAGCATGGAATTGTAAAGTAAGACACATCCTAATTATATCACTATACGTTTGTGCTTGGGCCTCTGTAATGCTAAAGATACTTTTCCATTTTTGGCCTTTGGTCTAGGTGGAATTTCATAATATCTGATCCCTTTGAAATACAGCATAATTGCTAGAGATATACTCCTTTCTCAAGATAATATATATGGTCCTTTAAAAAAAGAAAAAACACAACAGCCTAACTCCACCCTGGGGGTTATGTTGTTTGTGGGTATTTTTTTCTTCTGAGACTCCAGCATCAAACAACCGTTTTTTGATTTGGTAATTTATTCAGAATTCAATGACTTACAGTACATCGTTCATCATAACATACAGAGACTACCCAGCAGCAATAAATCAACTAAGTGATTGGTCCTGTGCTCCCACAAATGAGTTGATAGTAGAAATTAAATGCCAAGATGTAGGGGCACCTGGGTGGCTCAGTCAGTTGAGCAACCAACTCTTGGTTTCGGCTCAGGTCATGATCTCCTAGTTTGCGAAATCTCGAGCCCTGTGTCGGGCTCTGCACTTACAACAGGAAGCCTGCTTGAGATTCTGTCTCTCTGCTCCTCCCCCATGCACTCAAGCTCCTGCATGCACTGGCACGTGTGCTTTCTCTCTCTCAAAATAAATAAACATTAAAAAAAAAAATTCCAAGATGTAATTTTCAGTTTTAAATTCCCTTGCTGACAAGGGAATTTTACTTTTAAGACATCACTGTGAAATTAAAAGATCTCATATTTTAACTTCATTTTCCACATAGTTGGCTAAAGCTAAGGAAGTCTCTTAAAATTATCTTTTCTATAAACAACCATCAAACAATCATTGGGTCCTTAACAATCTTAAATTCTTTCTCTTTCTCCAGGTTGCATTCTCATCACCTGTATTCACCATTTCACTAAAAATTCTCTTTCCAATACATTATCGTATTTTAAAGAGGTAAAAGGTATCATTTGTGGTACATTTTTGGTAGGGGGAGAAGGAATCAGGGAACCTTCTCCCCTCTAACCACCCCCTCCAGCTTTGAAATAGAATAAACATATCATGGTACATTTAACTTCCATAGTAGTTGGTTCTTTAATATCAAGGTAAATATCCTCAAATAGTGGTGGTTATGTAATTAAGTTATAAAACAAACATACTCAAAGTCTTCATGCTCAAAGATTTACCTCTCTGGGGGCGCCTGGGTGGCTCAGTCGGTTGAGCGTCCGACTTCAGCTCAGGTCACGATCTCACGGTCTGTGAGTTCGAGCCCCGCGTCAGGCTCTGGGCTGATGGCTCAGAGCCTGGAGCCTGCTTCAGATTCTGTCTCCCTGTCTCTCTGCCCCTCCGCCATTCATGCTCTGTCTCTGTCTCAAAAATAAATAAACATTAAAAAAAAAAAAAAAGATTTACCTCTCTGAATTCCTTTTAGACCTTAGAAGATCAAGCAGCCTCAAGAACAGGAAATATCATGAAGTCATATCTTTCCAAGTAAAATGCCAGTCATATCAACAATCTATATTTTCAACCAAAACAGAATAATGTGCAGTAAGGTAGGGCTCTTTCTGAAAAAAGAAGGTTTGATCACTTAATACTTTCAGGAGATCTAAGGACTATTTCTGGCTCCAATGATGATATATCTTACAAGTCAATTACTTTATCTCCCCAACCAGCAATAAGAAGATAATACCACTTTGGTACTTTTATCCTTTGCCTGTCATGCCAGAATAGTTTATTCAATATTTCTAGAACCAAAAAAACTTTGGTCTGAGTTCACTGCCTCCTTCAATTGCATTTCATTTCAATCCCCTTTTTCACTGCCAGGTTTTTCAAAGAAGCTGCCCACCACACTCACTAATTCCATTTCTCCATCCCATATTCTACTTTCTTATCACTCTGTTATCTAGCTTCCATTATGTTCTAGTGAAATTTCTCAGTAAGATTTTGTTTTGCCAGCGTAATGGGAAAAGCACTGAAAGGGTCAGCAAAGAAGTTGGATTCAAGCCCTCAATTTGACATTTATAAGCTCTGTATATTTAAACATTTCATTTCACATCACTCACTGAGCATCACTTTCCTCATTTGTAAAATGAATGGATTGGATGAAAATCTCTAGAGTCTCTACCTCTACTATATCTACAGATGTATGATTAAGTTCAGTCAATCTTCACTTTAATTTCTCTTTGGCATTTGACACTCAACATCACCTTCATTCCTTTAGTATCTGCTCAAAAGCCTTCCACTTGTGACTTTGTTACCTGTAAACTAACATCATAATCATGACCACTATCTAACCCCCAATTCTCTATTTCCAAATGCAAAACTTCACTTAGCTATTCAGTCTTCACCAAAGACATAATATACACAAACTCAAACTTACACCCAAACCAACAAAGTAACATCAGCTTGACCCAAATCTTCTATTTTCTTAACAATTAAATTCCTCATTACCCAGGGTCTTGGCTTAAAATCTGTCTTCCTTCTTCCATCTCAGTTTCAATGAATTCTGTTGATCTTTCTTCTAAATAATGGACATTCTCCCTTTTTAAATTTCATCATTCATGCCTGATTAAAAGGCTACTACTACCTGTTCTCTCAATCCTGGTCTGTTCACTCTCCATACTATCCAGTTTTCTTTTGCACTGTTCAACATGGTAACCACTTACTACAGGTGGTTATTTAAATCAAGAATTATATTAAATTTAAAATTCAGCTCCTCAGTCACAGTAGATGCAGTTACAGTGCTCAATAGCCACATGTGACTAGTGACTATTATACTGGACAGCACAGATATATTCTCATTCACACACAAAGTTCTATTGGAAGGAGCTATTATCTTAGACAAAATTTCTTAGCACACTATTTTACATCATAGGTTTCCTTCTACCTTAAGAACATGGGCTAGAGGGGCACCTGGGTAGCTCAGCTGGTTAAGCATCCGACACCTGATCTCAGGGTCATGAGTTCAAGCCCTTCATCAGGCTCTGTGCTGCATGTGAAGCCTACTTAAATTAAACAAACAAAAACAAACCTGGGCTAGATTTCTTTTTTTAAGCTTATTTATTTATTTTGAGAGAGAAAGAAAGAGTACAAGCAGGGGAGGGGCAGATAGAGAAGGAGAGAGAAAATCCCAAGCAGGCTCCAAGCTGTCAATGCAGAGCCTGACGCAGGACTCAATCCCATGAACCATAAGACCATTCCCTAGGCTGAAATCAAGAATCAGAGGATTGGGGTGCCTGGGTGGCTCAGTCGGTTAAGCGGCCGACTTCAGCTCAGGTCACGATCTCGCGGTCCGTGAGTTCGAGCCCCGCGTCGGGCTCTGGGCTGATGGCTCAGAGCCTGGAGCCTGCTTCCGATTCTGTGTCTCCCTCTCTCTCTGCCCCTCCCCCGTTCATGCTCTGTCTCTCTCTGTCTCAAAAATAAATAAAACGTTAAAAAAAAAAATAGAGAAAAAAAAAAAGAATCAGAGGATTAACTGACTGAGCCACCCAGGTGTCCCCAAACTCTTTGATTTTAGTCGAATTCAAAAGACATTAACAAAGAAATATCTCTTGTTTTGGCAGTATAAGTGCCAAACTTGTTTGGGATTCTCTCTCTCCCGCTCTCTCTCTACCCCTCTCCTGCTCATGCCTGTGTGCGCGCTCTCTCTCCCTCCCTCAAAATAAACTTAAAAAAATAAAATCAAAGAATTTTAAGAAACACTGAAGTCTTAATATATCTACAAAGTGGGACAACAATATTTGTCCTATCTACTTCGTAGGATCAAACTGAGTAAGAGGTATGGATAACTTGGATATTTTAAAAAGATTTCATTTATTAAAAAAATTTTCTTAATGTTTATTTTTGAGAGAGAGAGAAAAGGGGACAGAGGAGAGTTAGGAGGTTAATGCAATAAATAGATGAGAAAGAGAATGGTAGGAGAGACCAGAAATATGCAAATTGTAGACATATTAAAAAGTGGAGCTAAGAGGATCTGCTGATGCATTAGGAATGAGAATGAGGCATCAAATTAAAGATTTTAGACCTGAAGGATGGAGATGCCAATAAACAAGAAGGAGAAGACCAAGAAACCCAGGGAGGAGAGAGGAAACCAGGAGCTTAGTTTGGGACACAGTAAGTTTGACATACCTATTAGATATCCTAATGGAGATCTGAATACAGAGTTCAAGGAAAAGATCAGGACCGGGAATGTACATTTGAGAACTGTCAACATTTAGATGGTATTCAGCACCATTAGACTAAATAAAATCCCCAAGAAAGCAGTAAATTGTACTGAACCTAGGGTACAGCAGTATTAATTAAAATCAGGAAAGGAGAAGCGCCTCAGTGGCTCAATCAGTTAAGCATCTGACTTCAGCTCAGGTCGTGATCTTGCCATTTTGAGTTCAAGTCTCTCCTTGGGCTTTGTGCTGACAGCTCAGAGCCTGGAACCTGCTTGGGATTCTGTGTCTCCCTGTCTCTCTGCCCCTCCCCGCTCCCACTCTGTCTCTCTGTCTCTTTCAAAATTAAATAAACATTAAAAAAAAAATCTGAAATCAGGAAAGGGGACTAGGACTGAATGACTAGTGAGGTGGGGGAAAAACCCTGAGTGTGGTATCATGAAAGCCAACAGAAGAAAGTGTTTCACTGAGGATAGAGTCTCAAAGTGCCAAATATTGCTGAAAATCAAGATAATTAAGAATTGATCATTGGATTTAGTAACATAGGAGACATTGACAAAGCACATGCACTGATGAAATTACAATGCCTATATTTTGAAGTCTTCAAAGCTGTAGAATTAGAGTGGTACTGATAGAGGTAACAGTCTCTCTCACTGCTTACTCCTCCTTTGACTCTTATGGGGAACTACTTTTACTGGTATAAAAGGAGTTGGAAAAAAAGGGAGAGAAACATCTCTAGGGAATGTGTGTCGTCATCTTTTCTATACTCTTCTGGTGGTTGCTGAGTACCATTTGATTATCATATGAGTTGTGTATGTTATTTCTTTATTTGTTTTGAGGACAAAGGAAGGAAGCAGAAAACAACTCCCACTTATCAGCTAAAGCACTATTCCTAACAACTTTAATGATAAAAGCTAAAAAAATGTTTCAAAATCCCAACTTAGAAACCAGAATGGAAATTCCATTTACACTGTGTCCCTTAAACTATTTTACAGCAGCCTTTTTTGCCCTTGACTTGAGAAATAGGCAAGGTGGTCCTTGAAGCCACTATATTCACAACTGTACAAAGTCAGACACAAATATATTTTATTGTTAATGCAAACTAGGTTTGTCAAACCTAGTTATAGCTCAAATACTGTGTCACTAGTCTCTTCAGATGAATGAAGCATGAATCCTTTTTCTCAGCTTAAACTCTTAAAGGTGTCAGATACCTAACAGTCTCTATATTATCTAAATATCTAAATGTACTTGTTCACTTAATAACAGAGAAAGGGATTCTAAGTAGTGATGTTTATGCAGGAGTGTAAATGACAAAATCTGTAAGGGAAGAATTTTCTAAATCTCCAAGTCCAAGAAAAATGCAACCAGATCACAAAAAACTTTCCAAAAGTCAGTACAGCTCTAGCATTTATTTTGTGATAATTCTTTCGCACAACATATAGCACTTATTAAAGGTGGTAGGTTATCACCCCTTGACACAGAGCTTTATTTATAAAGAGGAGGTGGGGAGAGAATCCTCTATTTTCCAATATGTGCCCAAACAGAAAAAAAGGAAAGCTACTTTCATGGCCCTATTTAAAAGTACCTACAGTTGTAAAATGTGGTCTGGAATATTACCTTATATTTAACAGTTTTAAGTACTATTCCAAACATATTCATATCCATTGTTCATTTGTTCCTATGAGGTAATAAGAGTAAACATAATGCCATTATAAGATTCAGGAACTAAAGCACAGAGAAATTAAGTGATTTGCCTGAAATCACAAAGTATGGAAGAACTTTGGGTTTCTACTTCTTGGCTCTTTCCATCACATCGAAAAGATGAATTCAGAAAAGTGGATACCTGTAATTAAAGAACCAGAGTAAGGTGCCAATTTATTGCCATTTCTGATTTTTTGACTTGTCTATCTGGGGAAGAAGATAATAGTCACAGATATTCAACAAATATTTATTTGGTATCTACTACACGGCAAGTCTTATCAGACATGAGATTACTTTGCAGCAGAAAGGAGGCTCGATTAGAAGTAGCCATGGGGTGCCTGGGTGGCTCAGTTGGTTAAGCATCTGACTCTTGATACTGGCTCAGGTTGTGATCTTGCAGTTGTGGGATCAAGCCCCATGATGGGCTCCAGGCAGGGCCTGCTTGGGATTCTTTCTCTTTCTCTGCCCCTCTCCAACTCTCTCTCATGTTCTTGCTCTCAAAATAAATAAATAAACATTAAAAAAAAAAAAAGAAGAAGAAGAAGAAGTAGCCTAGATGATGATGGGTGGGGATGGTGGCAGTAAAATGGGAAGAGATGGAAGAAAATAGACAAGGAGACTAGTGACTTTTTTTTAACTGTTTTTCATAAATTTGCTCATGAAACAAATAATTATTTAGCACTTATCAGATATCAGATAGTATTCTATGTTTCTACACATAGAAGTGAACAAAATAGACAACCATCCTTATCATAAGGTTTATACCGGGGGTGGGGCACATAAAAGAAAAATATACAATGTATCATATGATACTAAATACAATGGAGGGAAAAAAGAAAAAAAACTGAAGAGATAAGGAGAGTTGGGGAAAAGGTGTGTGTTTGTAAGAAGCAGTTTCACTATTTTAAAGAGAACAGTAAAAACCTTGCTGAAAAGGTGACCTCTGAGCTGTGACCTCAAAGATGTACAAGAGAAATCTATACAGATACATATCTTCCTTGACCTATAATAGAGTTGCATCCCAATAAATCCCATCGTAAGTTGAAAATACTGTTAGGTGGAAAATGGATTTAATACACCTAAATTATCAAACTTCATAGCTTGGCTTAGCCTACCTTAACTGTACTCTGAACGTTTACATTAGCCTACAGTTGGTCAAAATCATCTAACACCAAGCCTATTTGATAATGAAGTGTTGAAGAGCTCATGTAACTTACTGGATATTGTATTGAAAGTGAAAAACAGAATGGCTTGTATGGGTACAGAATAGTTCTATCAGTTGTTTACCTTTGTAATTGTGTGACTGGGAGCTACAACTGCTGCCACTACCTACCATCACAAGAGAGTGTCATAGTACGTATTGCTAACCTGGGAAAAGATCAAGATTAAAAATTCCAAGTATCACTCATACTGAATGCATATGGCTTTCATACATCATAAAGTTGAAAAATCATAAGCTGAACCACTGTAAGTCAGGGACCACCTGTATTTGGATGAACAGCTTTATAGGTACAAGGAAAAGCAAATGCAAAGGAATGGAGGCAGAACTGTGGTACATTTGAAAAATAGCAAAGGGGTGCCTGGGTGGTTCAGTCGGTTAAGCATCCGACTTTGGCTCAGGTCACAATCTCACGGTTCGTGGGTTCGAGCCCCGCGTTGGGCTCTGTGCTGCCAGCTCAGAGCCTGGAGCCTGCTTTGGATTCTGTCTCCCTCTCCCTCTGCCCCTCCCCAGCGCACACACTGTCTCTCTCTCTCAAAAATAAATAAACATTAAAAAAAAAGTAGCAAAAAAGTAGTGGAGCTAGAGTGATATGTATACAGGAAATTAGTAGTAAGAAATGAAGTAGATGTTAATCTTTACATACAACCTACTATCTCCACTTACTAAGTTCCAAGGTCTAAGTTAGAATATACACAGAATGTACATTATATGCTCTAAAATTTCTTAAAGTCCTAATGGTTGGGGGTTATTGAATATGATGATCAATAACGTCATTTCATAAGACTCAAAATTCAAATAATCATTCACCACTAGCTACTGAGTAGAATGGATCAGATTTCCAACCATGTCCAAAGAGAATTTGTTGAGATCAAACTTTGTGGCTAGTTTCCTAAGTCTCAACACACATACATACTCTACATCAAAGAAAGAATGGGCAGTTATATTCAGGTGTTGTTTGTATCATTTCATTGTGTATCTTCAAATGATTAAAAAACAGGGAAAAATATTAGACAAGTACATTAAGAGCTTGCAGTTAAAATTCCACACAATAAGCAATAATATTAAATGACCCACATATATCATCTCAAGGATAGTTTTCTAGATTTGCCTCTCTGTTCACTCCACAGAAGTTAAGCCATTTACGCTAGCAATCGCATTACCCTGGTTTAATTTCTCCAGAAGAAATATAAACTAAACCTTAGATTTTGAAAGGATGTTCATATTAGAATTCCCTTAAAGCTGATACTGTATTGAAGTTTCCAGTAAAGACAAAGTGATAAGCTTCTTTTGATAAAACAAACGGAAATTTAATGGAAATATCCTGTGTTACCACAAGGCAAGTTCCATTTGCACAGTCTTCTTTTTAACTGATGCATTTTGCAATGGGATTCTGTTACAGGTCTGTGTATAGAGCAAAAGTTAAGTTCTAACTAACCCCAGGGTGTCCAAAAGAGCAAATTTTCCTTTTAATTTTCTCATGTAAGCCAAAATGATTAAGAACAAATCTGAATATTTCATATTATTTTTACATGCATCTTGTAAATACATATAACAAAATGTGTTTCCTATCTTTATACAGCATTCCCAAAATATGCTTTCAGAATAGTATGATTAAATTAGCCCAAAGAGGTTCATTTAAAGAATTCTTAAAGGGTTAGGGATTCTATACTACAAACTTATGTGTTACACAGGGAGGTTATCTTCAATTTGCATGGATGGTTAGGAGAAAGCACCAAGCCTAGAAGAATACCATCTTTTAACCATTAACCTTTAAGTTAACTATTAGCAATTGTTTTCACTGAAAAACAATGAGCTTGAAATTCATGTCTACATTTTGAACTTTTAACATATTTGACTAGAGCTATTATCTAAGAAAGTTATGTATGTGACAAATAGTTTTAAAAAGCGAGTCTACCTCCTACTCCCAACCCAAGTGTTCCCAGGCAATCACTGTTATCTATCCAAAAGACATACAAAATTATGTACATACAAAAAGGGAGGTGGGTACATGTGTGTGTATTTTAAGTCACAGTTTTAAGGAACAGTCACTTCTTTTCAAAAATACTTATAGAATGGGGTGCCTGCCTGGCTCGGTCAGGGGAGCATGCAACTCTTGATCCCAGGCCCATGAGCTTGAGCACCACGGTGGATACAGAGATACCTTAAACATAATATAGCTTGAAATCTGGAATTGTGAAGTGTCTATTTTTACTTTTCTTTTTCAGGATCACTTTGGCTATTCAAGGACTTTTGTGGTTCCACACAAATTTTAGGACTGCGTGTTCTAGCTCTGGGAAAAATGCCGGTAGCATTTTCATAGGGATTGTATAAAATGTGTAGATTGCTTTGGATACTATAGACATTTTAACAATGTTTGTTCTTCTAACCCACGAGCATGGAATTCTTTTTCCATTTCCTTGTGTACTCTTCAATGTCCTTCATAAGTGTTTTATAGTTTTCACAGGACAGATCATTTACCTCTTTAGTTACATGTCTCTTATTGCTCTTGGTGCGACTGCAAATGGGATCGATTCCTTGATTTCTTTTTCTGCTGCTCATTACTGGTGTAAAGAAATGCCAACAGCAATGTTTATAGCAACATTATCAACAATAGCCAAACTATGGAGAGAGCCCAAATGTCCATTGACTTATGAATGGATAAAGAAGATGTGGGGTGTGTGTGTGTGTGCGCCTGCGTGCGTGCTGGAATATTACTCAGCCATCAAAAAGAACGAGATCTTGGGGCGCCTGGGTGGCTCAGTCAGTTGAGCATCCGACTTCCGCTCAGGTCATGATCTCACAGCTTGTGAGTTCAAGCCCCGTGTTGGGCTCTGTGCTGATAGCTCAGAGCCTGGAGCCTGCTTCCTATTCTGCGTCTCCCTCTCTCTCTGCCCCTAACCCACTCACATTCTGTCTCTGTCTCTCAAAAATAAATAAACATTTAAAAAATTAAAAAAAAAAAAAGAACGAGATCTTGACATTTACAATAACATGGATGGAGCTAGAATGTATTGTGCTAAACAAAGTAAGTCAATCAGAGAAAGACAAATACCATGATTTCACTCATATGTATAATTTAAGACACAAAACAGATGAACATATGGAGGAAGAGAGAAAAGAGGGAAACCAACCACAAGAGACTCTTAATGATAGAGAACAAACTATGAGCTGATGGAGGGAGGTGGTTGGGTGATGGGCTAGATGGGTGGTGAGTACTAAGGAGGGCACTTGTTGTGATGAGCTCTGGATGTTGTATGTAAGTGATCAATCACTGAATTCTACTCCTGAAAACAGTACTGTACTGTATGTTAACTAAAATTTAACTTAAAATAAATAATAAAACTTAAAAAATACTTATGGAATGACAGAATAATGAAAATACCATCACCTTAAATTCTTAAATTAATACAGTACTTTACAGTTTTCAAAGCACTTTCAAGTATATCAGCTCATTGATCTTCAAAACTAGGAACTCTTGGTAAACATTTCTACCTCAAAGAATCACTTAATTGAGTCATTTACTATATCCATCTTTCTCAGGAAAATAAAACTCAAATCAACACCAAATGATAGTTGTTGTATACTTAAAAAACAAAAAAAGTTGAGGCATCTGGGTGGCTCAGCCGGTTAAGCATACGACTCTTGGTTTCGGCTCAGGCCATGATTTTATGGTTTCATTGAGTTTGAGTCCCGCATCTGGCTCTGTCCTGACAGTGCAAAGCCTGCTTGGGATTCTCTCTCTCTCTCTCTCTCTCTCTCTCTCTCTCTCTCTCTCTCTCTCTCTCTCTCTCTGCCCCTCCCCTGCTCACGCTGCCTCTGTCTCTCTGAAAAACAAATAAACTTAACAAAATATATTTTTTAAAAAAAGCAACACACTTGCAAGGAGATTAACTCTCTTCTGTCAGTAGCATATTCCACTGTCCCACATCCACAGCCTATAATTTACCATAGTTTTTAAAATTTAAAGAGTTGCCATGCATATATTTCTAAATTAGTTTCTCTGTTTTAGCTGATTATTGCCAATATATTTGAATAGGAGAGCCATTCTCTATACCTTACCTATTCCCACTGCAACCACAATATACAGAATTGATCTCACTAAAGATCTCACTTTACTAACAGAAAAGCAGTATCAGTCTTCCTAGTTTGGTTATGTAATGCATCAGAATGATCCTTCAATGCTGATGACACCACTACTTGATTTAAGTCTCCTAAAAGTGGGTTAATAATTCACAGGAAAATATAGCATTTAACTGCTGGCTAATAAAAAATACCAACATTGTATTTCCCAGTATGAAACCAGTTTGAAGTAACAGAGATAAAATTAAATAAAAATGGCCAAAAAAAAAAAAAAAAAAGAGAGAGATGTTGTGCACATTTCCATGACTTAAAAACATCCATCCAGTACAGACTCCCTTGCCTATGTGTCTGGGGTTTCAAACTGCATATAGTACCACACTGTACTCATACAGTACTTAACATTAAAAGGGTTCTTTTAAAAGATAGTTTTTTTTTTTTTTAATTTTTTTTTTTCAACGTTTATTTATTTTTGGGACAGAGAGAGACAGAGCATGAACGGGGGAGGGGCAGAGAGAGAGGGAGACACAGAATCGGAAACAGGCTCCAGGCTCCGAGCCGTCAGCCCAGAGCCTGACGCGGGGCTCGAACTCACGGACCGCGAGATCGTGACCTGGCTGAAGTCGGACGCTTAACCGACTGCGCCACCCAGGCGCCCCTAAAAGATAGTTTTTTAAAAAACTGGGTAAAATCTGTATAAAATTTACCACTTTAGCCTTCAAAATAGTTTTTAAATGTTTGAGAGAGAATGCACACAGGCACACAAGTGGGGAAAGGTCAGAGAAAGAGGGAGACACAGAATCTGAAGCAGGCTCCAAGCTGTCAGTGCAGAGCCTGACATGGGGCTCGAACCTGCAAACCATGAGATTATGACCTAAACTGAAGTTGGACACTCAACCAACTGAGCCACCCAGGAGCCTCGGCCTTTAAAATACTTTTAAAAGACCCTAATTAATATGGAAATGGAAGATCGTTCTTCCTTTTGATAAGAATATGTTGAGTCATATATAGTATCATCAAGTCCTAAACCCAAAAGAAATCAGATAGAAATTCAAAAGAAACTACTTTTGAAAAAAGAATGTTTTTATTAAGAATTCAAATTAGCATCAATACGTCCTGAAATCTTAGGTTTCTTATGTGGATACAAAACTGATATCAAGTAATAGAACACTACCAAATGTAGGAAAGAATAACAATTTTAGACAATAATATTTTCAAGTGCTCTGCAAGTCTGGATTAAATAATTTCAACAAATCTATGGGAGAACAGGAGGAAAAAACCCATATTAATCTCTTCACAGGCCAAACCAAGATATAACGGTATGATTTTTTATCTTCTAAGTTTTTCACCATATAAGAAATTTTAATATAGAAAGAGAAAGCACTCAAACCAAGTAGGAAAATAAATGTGGTATGAATTGAAAAAAGAATCAAGTCATCATTAATTTGTTGTTATTTTAATTATCTTTGACATGGAAAGTACATCCTGTGTTGCTATACCTGTCCTAAAGAACTTAAGCCTCCCATAAAAATGTGAAAATAAATGTGAACCCCAAACTGAGATAACTATTTACATCCATATCTAGAAACGTAAAGCCCAAGTTATTATCTTAGAACAAAGTGTATAGCATTTATCTTTCATTTTAGAAGGGTCAGGAAACATATGTTCATATTTTCTTACGTATGCATAAACAAATAGGGGAAGGATAAATAAGAAACTGGTTGCCTAGGGTGACAGGGATGTAAACCAGCTGAAAAGACACAGTTGGAAGCAATATTTCACAGGTAAGTTTTAATTTTTGAACTTATGAAAATCATTACCATTCAAAAGTAAAATAAAAGGGGAGCCTGGATGACTCCGTCAGGTGAAGTATTCAACTACGGCTCAGGCCATGATCTTGTTCGTGAGTTCAAGCCCTGTGTCAGGCTTTGTGATGACAGCTCAGAGCCTGGAGCCTGCTTCAGGTTGTCTCCCTCTCTCTATGCCCCTCCCCCACTTGCACTCTGTCTCGCTCTCAAAAATAAGTGAACATTAAAAACTTTTTTTAAAAAAGTAAAATAAAAGGGTGTAAGATTTCACTAGAATAGTCTATCTTAAAACCATTTTTCAAAGCCTCCTCAGCTTTTATCATACCTTCTAAAAAACTGAAGCTTCTGGAAAAAAATAATTTTCTATTACCGATTTAGCACAGAGGCTGATACGGGGCTTGAACTCACTAGCTACGAGGTCATGATCTGAGCCAAGATCAAGAGTCTGATGCTTAACACACTGCCATCCAGCTGCCCATCTATTACTGATTTAAAAGATTGGAGAGCGGTGGTTAGAGCCAGAGTGACTTAAGACCTTCTGATTGTATAACTCACCGTATTTCATCTCTTAAACATTATTATAGAAACTCAGGAGTAACTTTTTCTTCTTAATAGAAGTTTTTTAAAAGGCAGTACAGTCTAAAGGTTCACATAAATGCATGCAGTTGAGCTACAAACTATATATAATTAATTATTAAATCAACTATCTTGTTCAAATCAATGTTTTTCTAGCCAAAGGAAAATACTTCAATTGCAGGAAACACTTACCAAGTTTGATAAATTTAAATCCCATCAGATACTAATTTCAACTGCAGGGGAAAGAGCTGCTCTAAGGAAGTTACCTAAGTTACTAACTACACTGTTTTCTATCACCATGTATAAACATATGGAGAAACATCAGTGACCATGACAGTAGACTGACTAAAACACCAGAAGTTTAGGGAGATAGTTGGTAGGTAGATACAGAATCGGTTTGGAATTAGACCTAAATTTGAACCTGACTCCACCTCCCGCTGATCTGGGCAAATGCTTTAGCTTCTCCAAACCGATTTCTTTAATGACAAAATGAAGTTGATACCACCTAACTTGAAGTTTCATTAGGAGAATTACATGGTTAAGTCCACATTGGCAGGTTCCAGACTATTTTGACTAGCTCATGTAGAGGACTTAGGGCAAAAAGAAAAAGCTTTCCTTAGTGAATATTTTTGAAGTCACATGTGAGAAAACTATGCAGAAAGAAAATAATCTAGGGTGCCTGGATGGCTCAGTTAAAGCATCCAAACTTCTGATTTCAGCTCAGGTCACGATCTCATGGTTTGTCAGTTTGAGCCCCGAGTAGGGCTCTGGGCTGACAGTGCTGATGGAGCCTGCTTGGGATTCTGTCTGTCTGTCTGTCTCTGTCTCTCCGCCCCTCCCCTAATCGTGTTCTCTCAAAATAAACTCAAAAAAATTATTTAAAAAAAAAAGAAAAGAGTCTAAAGGGTAAAGAAAAAACTTTTCTGGGAGTCAGGTAACTGGGATCTAGTCAAAAAGAGTAAGAGAGCATCCTTTTTAAAAATGAAGATTTTTACTTCATCTATATCTTAGTTTACTTCCTCCTTTTACAAATTCAGATGTGAACATCCATTAGCCTAGAGGAATCATCTAGGGAAAATATCCAGTGTAAGTAAATATGGTTATCAAACTTAAGATAAAAAGAATCTAAATAGGTTTAAAATCACTGCAAATATTTATAAGTACTTTTTTTCAAAAATTTTCCAACAGAATTTATAGATGATCACATGAGTACTTCTTTTTGTTAAAATAGGAAATTGCTTTTTAAAATATGAGATCATCTTAAGACAACTGTATACCTGTGGAAGATTATTTCTTATTGGCAAAAATACTCATTACTAAAGTTGGAATCATATGAAATTGCCATTACTCAACTGTTTCTGACCTACAACAACCTAATTTCACTTTCAGTGTTCAATGTGCACCAAAAATACCATACACTGGGTTAAGACAGGTCCTGTGATCGCAGGTAACATGGGTTTAACTGAAAAGACAGAACAGAGGTACAGTGCATTCACTGCAATTAAAAAAAAACACTATTGGGGCGCCTGGGTGGCTTGGTCGGTTAAGCGTCCGACTTCGGCTCAGGTCATGATCTCACGTGTGAGTTCAAGCCCCGTGTCGGGCTCTGTGCTGACAGCTCAGAGCCTGGAGCCTGTTTCGGATTCTGTGTCTCCCTCTCTCTCTGCCCCTCCCTGTTCATGCTCTGTCTCTCTCTGTCTCAAAAATAAATAAACGTTTAAAAAAAAAAAAAAGAACACTATTGACCTAAGTATTAATTTCTCTTTCGTATATCAGCACCCATGTAGACTGAAACGATTAAGAATATTTCTTCATATTCATTATTGAACATATACTATATATTAAAGGCATGTGATAGAAAACAAATTTCCTTAGATTTGATCCTAATCATTTAGTGTAGGGCCTAAAAACCACCTTAAAGTGGAGGAGCGCGGTGTTAAAAAAAAAAAAAAAAAAGGAATTGAAAGAGGTAGTTACCTCTCTGAATGTTTTTTATATAATGTGCCTTTTATTTCTTCATGTTACAGAGAAGATGTGCTCCTAATTCTACCCAAAAAGTGTCTTTTCTATAAATCACAGCCAGGCATAAAGCGTATATTATATAGTATAGTGTGAGAAGAGTACGGTTCAAAAAGTAATTGGGAGAGAAATATTAGTAGCAAAATACCTAGAATGAATTTATTTTCTAATTAGAAAATTATCACCTGGCTCTGAACTATTTCAGACACTCTTGTGCAGAAAAATCACTGTCCTGAGAACCTACACATCTGTTTTTTAAATGTAGTACAAAATTTGGAAATATACAAACTAAACGTTGTTCAAAGAGAAACAAAAAGTGATTCTTTTTATTGTTTACAAGAAACCTGGAGGCTTTTTGGCCCACTACCCCCAACACACATACCTAGAAACCTAGAATTAGGGGAAGAGAAGCAAGGGAAATGTATTTTACTACTCATAAAAAGTCCCTTGTTAGGCTTGGCGATCCAAGAAAAGAGATGAAATTTGACATGCGATGGACCCAAGAACCTTGCTCATTTTTGCCTGAATGCACACATTCTACACTGAGGTCACCTGTGAGGAACTGAAAGGTTTTCCCTTAAGATAATAACACATTTCAGGATTTAACAATTCTAACAACCAAGAAAGTGAAGAATGTCTACTGATTTACTATTTGTTTAAGCTTCTGTCTGCAGGGAATGATCTGTGACACAATTCAACCACCAAGTGCTACATTTTAAAAACAGACTCAACAACAGAATGATTTTTGAAATAAAGCTCAACTCTCAGCACACCTCTTTCCAAACTAGATTCTGCACTAGCTAAACAGAGAACTCCATGACTGACTGGTCCAGAGAGGGTTGACCACGGCCAGGGCTGATTCAGAAAATCGGCAGTCCCTCTTCCAAGAGAGCTTTGCCTGTTGTTGTTGTTGTTTTTTAAGTTTGTTCTCCTTAGGTTAATAGAACTTTTCCCTCAAAACGGCACAAATGAAACCTGCTTTTCAAGCAGAACTCTGTAAAAATTTGATTTGTGAGCCCACTGGTTACTGCTTTTCACACACTCCTTCATTAAGTATGTGGGTTTCTTAACTGCTCATTTTAGTATTTTCACACAGGTCTTGGCTTCCTGCACTGTTTTATGGAAGTTGTCCTCGTTTTATACTAAATTTCGTACAACCGGACGGATTCCACAGACCAATAAGGCTTTCTCATCTTGGTCAACAAGCTGCTAGATTAATTGCTAATTAAAGATGCATTTTTTTTTATCCACTATTCTCTTTCACGCACACCCTCTTGGAAACTGTACCTCAGAAGCAAACTGTAACTTCCTCCAAATTCAGGGAGGACAGCTCTGGTTTTAGGAGAACAAAATCTGGAGTTGCCAGCGCAGTCAGCCTGAAACCTTTGTGTCTGTCAGAGGAAAGAACAAAAGGCAGCGCTTCCTCCCCCTGCCCCTCCTTAGCTCTGGAGGAAGGCAGGCTTGACAGAACAGTTCTAGAGAAAAAGGAAACCACGCCGAACCTAGGGAGAGTTTCCCCTAAACAAACACACAAAGCTACCCAAGCTACCCACCTTGGATAGCTGCCTCCTGAGGCTAAAGCGTTGAACCATGGTCACCCTGAGTAATCTTCAGACAAAGCAATCCACGAAGGGAAGGGTTTGTTTTTTTTAAATAACAGCTTCCTGGAAAACTCGGTGGCGAAACATTCTGAAGACTGTCACAGAAGTCCAAAGATTTTCCCTGGGAGTCTTAGCAAACTTGGAACCACTTCATTGTTCCATCGGGAGATACCGCAAAGCCTACGTCGGAGAGGGCGGGCGGACGGCGGCAGGGAGGGGCGGAATCCTGGAGCTGCTTCGCCCAGTGCCAAGCTCGGCGAGCACACTTCCTGTGAGTCAGCCGTGAGGGGTCCAGACACAAGGACCACCCCTTCGCTTCCCACCAAATCCTTAGCCCGGGATGCCGCTGCGGTGCCACCTGAGACTCCGGCGGGGGCGGGGACGGCAAAGGGGGGGGGGGGGGGGGGGGGGGCGTGCGGACCTGATGTTCTGGTCTGTGTGGCGGGGAGGAGTGGCGCGCCGGGGTTAGGAAGCATCTGCCTCAAGCAGAAACCTGGCAACTGCGACAATTCCCCCCACCGTCCAGCCCTCCCGGCGGAGGAGGTACCCCGCAAAGAGCGACACCCCCTTCTCAACCTCCACCTCAGGTAACCTGCTGGGTGAACCAGTGGGATGAAAGGAGGTGGCAAAAAGCCCCGGACTGTAGCAGCGCTGCTTCGGAGACTCCTCCCAGCTGGGCTCGGCAGCTGTCCGGCTTTGTCTAAGGTAATTGGTCGAGCCTTTCCTCTTATTCACGGGGAGGAGTCCCGCCTCGGGAAGGAATGTCAGGTGCAGAAAGGCATACTTCGTGGGTGACTTCAACTTCATTACAGAGTGACTTCAACTTCCTTACGAGCAAAACAAACGAAGGCTGCCTCCTGAGGTAACTGCATTCTCCCATAAGAACAATGTAATTTTTTAAAATCTACACACATAACAAAACGAACAGCTCAGAGTGAATAAATGTAGGTAGAGGTATGAAAATGGCAATCCTGAGGGCAGATGCAAAGATAAAAAATATTTTGCTATCGTTCGCCAGTCTCTTCCTATTTGATTCTGCTTCCAGATAATCAACGTAAGGATAGATTCATTTTAGTGAAAATTTCTGCTCCTCTCTGAATTATTACTCTTGAATGATTTTAAAAATGGACCAGAACAGAACTTGTTGGCATATATTAATTTTCCCTGCTCCAGTGATTCTCAATTCCCTGCAAACGGCATAACACCTTATGCTACATGTAGCCTTTGTTGGAATGAACCTACTATGTGCAGTCCCTGGGTTAGGCATTTCAACTCTTCAGATAAGTAAAGCAGGAATATTCTAAAGCCTCAGTATTATCATGAGGAAACCATATAGTGTTACTACCTTTTTTTTCCCCTTTGGGCAAGAAAAGTAAAAAATGAATTTGAAAAGCCAGATCTTAATACAATGGTTATTCACAACTATGCCCTTGTCATAGACTACCAGTTTCCAAATATCACCAAATATAATGTACAATTTTTAAAACTTCGCCTCAAATATCACATACATATTTCATAATACCTTAGGAAGAGTAGAAAAGATGTACCAGAGTCAAACAAGTAACAGGATGCCACAACTCCAAAAAAGTCACTGTAACCAAAATATATACATAAAAATTATATTCCAAAAACCTTAAATGGAAAAGGGTTGAACATATTTAAACTTTTTCTGAAATTCCAAAGCTAGGAAAACTTTGTGACTGAAAGCAAAGACTCCTTTATATGTAATGCTCAGAGTATGCAATGTAACCTAATATTTAAACTGACTGAAATGTAAGTACAAGTGGAAAGTAGGCTGATAGAAAACCTGAGTTCTGTGTCGTTTTTTGTTTTGTGTGTTTTTAAATGGTGTGAGTACCAGTACCTCCATTTTTTTTCCCCCTATACAAAATGAAACTGAGTACTCAAAAAACTCCTGGGAATGCAGGAAGACCTAATGAGATACTGGGGTGGAAATAATGAAGTTCCTTACAGAAAGACATACTGTCTCAAAGATAAACATGAGGTGTTTCTGATATAATCAACTAGAATCCCAGATAATTGCTAGACTGCAAAGAATTGCAAGATTCTTTCTAACCCGCACCTCCAAGGGGAGGTGGAAAGGGGAAAAGTAATTACAGAAAACTGTCAAAAGTCTACGCATCCAGGTACACAAAAAATATCAATCATGAATTGAACAGGATATAAATCCTCAAAGGTCCCAGATACACATAAAAAGACTTACAGACTAAAAGAATGGTGTCTTCATTCGACGAGGAACTTATTTTTTGCCTAATAAAATAAAGATAAACCTCTAATTAATTGTTCAAATGCAACAAGACCTGTTAAAAAACATTTGAGTGTATGAATGCAATCCAGTCCTTAATAAAACAACAAAAAACTGAAAAGATCTTCAATAAACATAACTGTTCGGGGGAAAATCTCTGCATATGATCTATTTTGAGGTGTCTGGCAGCATTTTAGATGAAAATAGCAGACCAACATCAAAGATTATGAAAGAAGAGCTAGAAAGACAAAATGTATGACCTAGACAAAAAGCAACAGTTCTGCAATAATTCTCTTATTACTCCAAGACCTGAATAAACAATGTAATTTTCAGTAAGCTGTGACTGAAAATCCCCATCTCCTATACTCTATGTGGAAACACACAGGAACTGTCCATGGGGTTCTTAATCAATCTTTTCTGGATCACACACTTTTGTGGATCTCTTCAAAGCTATGAACTCAGTCACTGGAATGACATACATGAAATTCATGAATGAACAGACACAGTGTTTTTGACACAATTCCAAATGATCCATGGATTCCCCTAAAGCTTGTCCACACATCCATTTTAAGAACTCTTGTTTCCATCATAACTAAAAATGAGATGAACATCAATCACTAAGCAATCCTGTCTTCTACTTTCCACCATAGGTAAGAGTTCTAAGTAGGTTTCAGAAACAGAAAAAAAGTCTGCCTTTGACATGCTGGCCCCAGCTCTCATTCATTACATTTTCCATATGTGTTTGTCAAACAATAATAATCTACTTCCAAAGCCACAGTCTTTATGAAATGGTATTTTATTTTCGTTTTTAGCATCTTTATAGAAAAACCAAGAAAAATATTTTATTCTCCTTGTTTTATGTATCATATATAACCCCACAATTATCTTACTACTACACTTCAACCTGCTGTGTATGTATAAACCTACCTACATATGCTTGTTTTTACCAAACTAGGACTATACTGTTTTCTGATTTGCTTTATCACTAAAAAAAAAAATCCAAAACAATCAGCAACCAAAAACATACAAAATACCTTGGATGAATACTTATAAAACTTAAATAATCATCCCAATTTAGTTGGTTTCCATATTCAAAACACTTGCCCCTCCTTTTGCAACTTCATTCTTAAAATTCTAAACCCATTTTTTAAATAAATTGATATTAAAGTTGTATACTACTGAATTCCATGTAATACAAACTACACTTTTGCAGAGAAGTAAACTAAAGTTCAAAGAGGTTTTCAAATTTGACCCTAAAATCAGAGTTGGTATTTGAGTCAGAACTAGAACCCCAATACAAATTTCATTGTGTTGCTTTTTTCCATTACATCATGCTTCCTCCTTTTTTTAATAAACTAAAACGCACTAAAAATGAACACTACTTAATATATTCATATGGTACACTTTTTTAGGAAACTGAATAATTATTCTATTTAAAAAATGTGAACCTTTATGGGGCGCCTGGGTGGCGCAGTCGGTTAAGCGTCCGACATCAGCCAGGTCACGATCTCGCGGTCCGTGAGTTCGAGCCCCGCATCAGGCTCTGGGCTGATGGCTCGGAGCCTGGAGCCTGTTTCCGATTCTGTGTCTCCCTCTCTCTCTGCCCCTCCCCCGTTCATGCTCTGTCTCTCTCTGTCCCAAAAATAAATAAAAAACGTTGAAAAAAAAAATTTAAAAAAAAAAAATGTGAACCTTTATACCTTAAGTTAAATGAGTTTCCCTAAAGCCTGGCACAACTTAATATGCTTACAGTTTCTTTCCCTATCTCCTTAGTGTCCATTCTTATAATAGTGTTATATAAAATAAGTTATATTGTTCAAACATTGTGCGCTTTAACCAGCGTCCTGTAATAACCCAGTAGAAGTAACAGTGCCAGCTACCAGTCAATAAAACTAAGCCTAAATTTAAGAGGCGAAATTTCAATATGCAACACCATGTCATTTCAGAAAGCCCCCTTTCATTCATGCACTAAACCAGTTATGACACCCTTTACTTTTATGGAGGTCTTAGTAAGCAAACAGAAAACCTAAACAATTGTCATAAACATGGCAAGTGCTATAATAGCAAGAACAGTAATGACACACGGAAGGAGTAATGAACCTTTATGGGACAAAAAAAGTCTTAAATCTGGAGTCTTTAAGGTTGGAGAGGAATTTTGCCAACAGACAAAAAAGGAGAAGGGCATCCCATGCAGAAAAACAAAACAAAACAAAAAACTCCACAAGTTAACCCAGAGGTGTGATTCAAGTGGTTAGTAAAACTTAGTTTTTCGCATTAATAAGGCAACATGTTAGCCTACAGCATTCAGCATATTTTTTTTGTTTGCTTGGCCTAAAGTGTAGACTGTAATAAAATTAAGTTATTCCTCCTTTCTAAATTTCATTTTGGGGTTTACCATTTTTTCTATAAACTGCCCAAATGGGAATAGCCCATCATTAACAAATAATAATGTGATAGGTTCACTCTTTATGTAAAGTTATGACTCTTAGTTACTGTCTGCATTTAAGGCAAAGAGGAAGGAAATCTACTTCCAAAAAATTTAGTAAATCATGCTGCCAGTTTTGGACACACTGTGGTAATTCAACCCCCTTAAATGATACAAGATTTGTATCTTGCAAAAATTAATTTCACTTGGCAATCCCACACTAGATAACAATACAGATACCACATTTCATCTACACAGATTAAGTAACTTGTGTAGTTATTTATAAAAGCCCCAAGCCACTGTCATAACTCTGAAAGTGGTAAGAAGTTAAAAGATGTTGATGATCAAAAAATTTGAATACCTCTTGTATTCAATTCCATTAACTACCTCATGGCGATGACTGAATTTAAAGAGCAGCCAACCACATCAAAAAGCATTTTTATTTTGATGAACTGAACATGGCTCTTTCAAATAGGCTAAATTAAGGTTGCCTCCTTTTCTATCAGCAATATTTTAGGGTTTGCATTTATTTCCTCCAAAAAAATTCACGCCATGCATCACCTGCAGTAAATATATACAAGGCAAAGGGAGAGAAGAAAAGGTAGAAGAGTGAGAAAGCAAAGAGTTTATTATGTGCCAAACAACTAACAACCAAGTGCCAAACAACTAACAGGGCTATTATTTACTATGTTGCAAAGAGCACTCAGTAAGATCATATGTACAGAATAATTAAACACTACAGAAACAAGTCCTTCAAACAGTTTACAAGGTGTTCCAACTGCTGGTCCCTGCTTTCCCTCTCCAGACATCTCACACTACTTTCAACTTGATAACTCCAAATCTCAACTTAGATGTCTTTCCTCTAGGAAAGCATTCTCTTCAACCTTCACCAACCCTGTTATCCACCTCATCGGTTGATTCGTCCTTACTACACTGTAGAGTAATCCTCCCTTATCTGTGGAGGATACATCCAAGACCTTCAGTGGATGCCTAAAACCATGGATAAGTACTGAACCTTATACATGCTGTGTATTTTCCTAAACTACATACTTATGATAAAATTTAATGTATAAATTAGGCACAGCTAGAAATTAACAACAATAGGGGCACATGGATGGCTCAGTCAGTTAAGCATCTGCCTCGTGATTTCAGGTCAGGTCACAATCTTAAGATTCGTGAGATCAAGCCCTGTGTTGGGCTCTGCTCTGACAGTATGGAGCCTGCTTAGGATTCTCTCTCTCTCTCCCTCCCTACGCCTACCCTACTCGTGCTTTTTCTCTCTCTCACACACACACAAAATAACAATAGCCAGTAATAAAATAGAATAATTATAACTATATACTGTAATAAAAATTATGTGAATGTGCTCTTTCAAAATATATTATTGTACCTTCCTTTTGTGATGATGTGAGATGATAAAATGTATACATGATGAGATGAAATGAAGTGAATGATGTAGACATTGCATTAAGCTACTACTGACCTTCTGACCATATGTCAGAAGGATCATCTGGTTCTGGGCTGCAGTAAAAAGCAAAGCCATGGATAAGGGGGACTGCTGTATTACATCTGTTTGTCTGCATCTGCCTCATCAAAACAGAAGTTTCTTAGGGGCAAGGACCCTAATATGCTCATAGGGGTATTCTGGCAGCTATTAGGTCCTTAAATATTTATTGAATAAATGGCTTAAAAATATAAGGCAGTGTTCAATGGCTCTACACAACTTCAAAAGTTTCTAAGACATTCTGGGTCTCCCACTCTGTCCCTCAACCATCTCCCATACCCCCAAAGTCCCTGATATTTCCACCTAATTAAATTCTACTTACTCTTCTATTCCACTTTTGTAAGAATTAATTTTATTAACCATTTGTCAATTGCTTATCTCCCATTTATGAAAGACTTTATAATTTAGTATTTTTGAATAAAATATTTCCTGTGAAAATTCAGAAAATAGAGTAAAATATAAAAAGTAGGAAAACTTTGTTCAAAATATCACCATACAGAAGTAACTACTACTAATGTTTTGATTGATTTTCATCTGGGATTTTTCTTGATCTTTAAATATGTAAGTAATTTATGAATGCTTAATTGTTGTAACCACTGTTATTCATTTATCCTTCCTTTACAATGAGGTTATATACTATTTACCTATAAAAAAAAAAGTATGCTCTATTGGGGTGCCTGGGTGGCTCAGTCAGTTAAACATCTGGTCATGATCTTATGGTTCATGAGATAAGAGCCCTGCATTGGGCTTTGTGCTGACAGTGCAGAGCCTGCTTGGATTCTTTCTCTCCTCTTCCCTCTACCTCTCTCCCCACCCTTGTGCTCATGCACGCACACTTGCTCTCTCTCAAATAAATAAAAAACATTTAAAAAAATTATGCAGTATTATCTTCAGGTTAGCTTGGTTTCTTAACTAATATCATAGTACACATATTATTTAAAACTTCCTTTGCTATGGTCTGAATGTTTGCGTCCTCCCAGAATCTATAATGTTGAAATCCTAAAGCCCAATGTGATATTAAGAGGTGGTGCCTCTGGGAGGTACTACACTCATCGGGTGGGGTTAATGTTCTTGTAAAAGAGATCCCATAGAGCTCCCTAGCCCCTTCCAACATGTGAGGACACAACGAATAGTCTGCAACCTGGGAGAGGGTCCTCATGCTACACTAGCACCCTGATCTCAGACTTCCAGCTTCCAGAACAGTGAGAAATAAAATTCGATTGTTTATAAACTACCCAGGCTGGTATTTTGTCACAGTGGCCTAAACAAACTAAAATATCAGCTTTTAAAAGTTCAACAATTTACTCAGAAAATTTTGTTGGAATATATGGATCTCTACTATTGCTACATATTATTTCATAGTAGACACAGAATAGTTTAGTTTATTATTCTCTTTTTCTTGATGACCATTTAGATTATTTCTCATTTTTGCTAGTACAAACAATACTGCCTGTACATGCCCACTTCTGGACATGTGGTATGTTTTCTCCAAAACAGATACTAAGATATGATCCTACCCATTCAAGGTCCAGCCCAAACTCTATAGAAGCAAACCCTGTCCATTTTAGCTCACCGTCATTTCTGCTTCTGCAGAACTCATAGTGATAGTTCTTATACTTTTGTATTTGCTACTTAGGTCCTATACCGTTATTTAGTTTTTTAAGCGTTAAGCATAGAATTATATCTTATATACATCTATATACATGTATTATATCTTATATACATTTTGTATGCCAACTACATAGTATCTTAGAGTAAACAATAAATATTTGTGGAGTGCCCTGAAAACCTTAAAAGAAACCTTAATCTTGTCTGGGAGGATAGATATGTAACTGTTCCATTACCTTATTTCTTTATTTCAATATAAAAGATCACATAAACTTTAATGTTTAAATATTACTGCTTTAGACCTCATTTTCTCCATCTGTAGACCTTACAAAGGAGAAAACCAAATGCCTTACCCAAGTCCAAAATACTGCAACTCCCTTTTAATTTCATGTCTTATGAAGAGAACCATTATCTGGCAGAATTTATACTTCAAAAAGTGATACTAGGGAGAATGACAACAAATTGGCAGACTAGTAAATATAGGCCTTCCTTCTCCCATAAAGGCACTGAGTTAACAATACATGGACCAAAATACTGGGATGAACTCTAGAGAATAGGTAAAAGCTATAGCACCCATACATGATAACATGATAAACAAGACATGATAATAGTAAAACGTGTAGGAAAACTTATAGTGTTTGGTGCACCCATTCATGCTACTTCCCCTGCACAGCATAGTGTGGAAGACCCAGGAAAAAACCCCCCATGCCAAGGTTTTTCCTTCAGGAACAAAAACAGACTAAATGTCCTATATTCTGGCTTGCCTGAGGGCTGCCTGAAGGACTGGTTTCTGTTTTGCCTGACTCAAAGCACTGCAAAGACTGGAAACAGAGCTGGAAGATGCTGCAAATAACACGAAAGCAGCACCCTAGAGTTGCATTTCTGCAGGCAAATGCCAGGGTGGGCTAAAATCACAAAAGGTTTGGGAAGTCCTAGAACCTCCAGTCAGGCTAATTAGTGAAGATATTCCTATGCAGAAATCTGGTATACAAAGACTGGGATAGGCAGCTGTTTTTCAAATGCCTATATCCCAGCCAAAAACAAAACAAAGTACACACACACACACACACACACACACACACACACACAGAAACAGATATACTTGGCCCAATTAAAGGAACAAAATAAAACTCCAGAAACAGACCTTACAGACCTACTTAAAGTACCACACATCTATAAGGTATCAGAGAAAAAATTTTAAATAAATCATAAAAATGCTCAAAGAACTAAAAGAGAACACAAACAACTAAAAGAAAACAGGAAAATGAGAATATCAGCAAAGAGACAGAAACTACAAAAAGACACATTCTGGAGCTGAAAAGTACAAAAAACTAAACGGGAAATTTCACTAGAAGGGCTCAACATCAGAACTGAACAGGCAGAAGAATCGTTGAACTTGAAGGCAGGTCATCTGAAATTGGAGTCAGAGGAGCAAAAAATATATAGAAAAATGAAAAGAACCTAAGGAACTTATAAGAGGGAAACTACTAAGTTGACCAAGCTTTGCCATTATGGGAATGTCACAGATAGGAGAGAGAAGAAAGGGACAGAGAGCCTCATTTGAAAAAAAAGTAGCTGATAACTTCTTAAATCTGAGGAAAGAAATAGACTCACAGATTAAAGAAGCTCAAGATGCTCCAACTAGGATAACTCCAAAGAAAACTACACTGAGACACATTTTAATCAAACTTTATCTAAAGTCAAAGACAATCTTAAAAGCAGCAAAAGCAATTAAATTCATCACATACAAGGAAGCTTCCATAAGATTGTAAGATTACTCAGCAGACACTATACAGGCCAGAAGGAATGAGATGATATATTTAAAATGCTGAAAGAAAAAACCAAAACAAACAAAAAAAGCTTTCAACCAAGCATTCTGTATCAAGCAAAAAAAAAAGGGTGGGGCGGAGTTAAGACTTTCCCCAATAGGGGCGCAAGGGTGGCTCAGTCAGTTAAGGGACTGAGTCTTGATTTTGGCTCAGGTCATGATCTTGCAGCTCATGAGTTCAAGCCCGTGTCCTTTTCTTCTGTCCCTTTCTTCTCTCTGCACAGACAGTGCAAGAGTCTGCTTGGCTCTCTCTCTGCCCCTGCCCCACTCGTGCTTTCTCTCACTCAAAATAAATAAACTTAAAAAAAAAAAAAGACTTTCCCAAATAAATTATAGCTGAGAGACTAAACTAATAAACTAAAGCTGAGGAATTAAAATGATAAACTGAAACTAGTGCATTGCAATTAGATCTGTTCTACAAGATATGCCAGAGAAAGTCCTTCAAGTTGAAATGAAAGGACAGTAGACAGCAACATAAAACCGCATAAAAATATAATGGTCTCTGGTAAAGGTAAATACATGAACAAATATAGTAACATGTACACTCTAAATCTGGTGCATAGAATTTTAATGACAAAAACATAAAATTGTGTAAGTCTATGTTAATGGGTATACAATATGTAAATATGTAATTTGTGACATTAATAACATGAAGCAGAGGGTGGAGTTGTAAAGTAGTTTCTGTATGTGATTTAAATAGTTTATGGGAATGTAAGCTGGTGCAGCCACTCTGGAAAACAGTATGGAGGTTCCTCAAAAAACTAAAAATAGAACTACCCTACGACCCAGCAAATGCACTACTAGGCATTTATCTAAGGGATACAGGTGTGCTGTTTCAAAGGGACACATGCACCCCCGTGTTTATAGCAGCACTATCAACAACAGCCAAAGTGTGGAAAGAGCCCAAATGTCCATCGATGGATGAATGGATAAAGAAGACGTATACACACACACACACACACACACACACACACACACACACACACACACTTGGCAATCAAAAAGAATGAAATCTTGCCATTTGCAACTATGTGGATGGAACTAGAGGGTATTATGCTAAGTGAAATTAGTCAGAGGAAGACAAAAATCATATGACTTCACTCATATGAGGACTTTAAGAGATAAAACAGATGAACATGAGGGAAGGGAAACAAAAATAATATAAAAACAGGGAGGGGAACAAAACGTAAGAGACTCATAAATATGGAGAACAAACTGAGGGTTACAGCAGGGGTTGTGGGGGGGGGGATGGGCTAAATGGGTAAGGGGCACTAAGGAATCTACTCCTGAAATCGCACTATATGCTAACTAATTTGGATGTAAATTTAAAATAATAAAAAATAAAATTAAATAAAAAAAAATTAATAGTTAAAAAAACAGTGCTATCGGGGCACCTGGGTGGCTCAGTCAGTTGGGTGTCCGACTTTAGCTCAGGTCATGATCTCACAGCTCCTGAGTTTGAGCCCCACGTCAGGCTCTGTGCTGATGGCTCAGAGCCTGGAGACTGCTTTGGATTTTGTGTCTCCCTCTCTCTTTCTCCCCTCCTCCACTCATGCTCTGTCTCTGTCTCAAAAATAAATAATCATTAAAAAAATTTTTTTAAATAAAAATAAAAAACAATGCTATCACTTTAAGATGTTTTTAATTAAGACGTAATTAAGATGTAATTGCAATGATCACTGCAAAGAAAGTACCTACAGATTATAAACTAAAGGAAATAAGAAAGATATCAAAGCATTCTGCTTTCTGTGGTTTCAGTTACCTGTGGTCAACTGCAGTATGGAAGCAAATGATCCTCCCTCATGTCAGAAGATCAACAGTAGCTTAATGCTATGTCTCAATGCCTATGTCATTCACCTCACTTCATTTCATGGCACAGGCATTTGATTATCTCACATTAGCATGAGAACAAGGGTGAGAGTACAATAACAATAAAGGCTTTTTGAAAGACAGACCACATTCGCACAACTTTTATTATAGTATATTGTTATAATTGTTCTACTTTATTGTTGTTGTTAATCTCTTACTGTGCCTAATTTACAAATTAGTTTTTATCATAGGTATGTATGTATAGGAAAAAACATAGTATATACAGGGTTCAGTACTATGCACAGTATCAGGCATCCACCAGGGGTCTTGGAATGTATCCTCCACGGATAAGGATTGGGGGGAACAATATTTATAAAAAATAAAACACAAAGGAAAGCAGTGAGAAAGTAAGGGAGGGACAAAAAAAGCTGGAAGATATACAAAAAACAATTAACAAAACAATAATTTTAAGTCCTTCCCTATCGATAATTACTTTAAATGTAAATGGATCTACACAAAACCTGAACACAGGTGTGCTTATATATCTGCATATGTATATCGGTAAACAGATGTATACAGCAGCTTTATTCATAACTGCCAAAACTTGGAAGCAATCCAGATGTCCTTCATTAGGTAAATGGATAAACTGTGCTATATGCAAACAACAGAATATTATTCAGTGATAAAAAGAGATGAGCTACCAAGCCATGAAGACTCATGGAGAAATCTTAAAATGCATATTACTAAGTAAAAGAGGACAATCTGAAAAATTGCATACCATACAATTCCAACTATATTACATTCTGGCAAAGGCAAAATGATGAAGACAGTAAAAAAAAAAAAATCAGTAGTTGCCAGAAGCTGGAGGTGGGGGGTGAGGGAAGGGATAAAGAGGCAGAATACAGGATTTTTAAGGCAGTGAAAATACTGATACTTTAATAGTGGATGCATGTCATTATACATTTGCCCAAACCTACAGAATATATAAGACCAAGAATGAGCCCTAATGCAAAAAATGGGCTTTGGGTGATTATGATATGTCTGTGTAAGTTCAACAATTGTAACAGATGTATGACTCCAGTGGGGGATGTTAATAATGGAGGCTATGCATGTGTAGGAGCTGGGGTCATCTGGGAAATCTCTGTAACTTCCTCTAAAATTTGCTGTGAACCTGAAACCGCTCTAAAAAAAATGAAATCTTTTTAAAAGATGCAAATGGATTAAGCTCCCCAATCAAAAGATCTGACTGAATTAAAACCACAGGATCTAACTATATGCTGTCTACAAGAGTCTCAATTTAGAGCTAAGAACAAACACAGGCTAAGAATGAAAGGTTGGAAAACAGCCCATAAAAATGGTAACCAAAAGACAGGAGAAATGGTTTTATGAATATCAGACAAAACAGACTTTAAATCAAAATCTGTTGCAAGAGACAAAAGAGGGCATGATAAACCAAAAACATCTAACAGTTATAAATATTTATGCACCAAACCTCAGAACTCCTAAATATATGAAGCAAATGGAAAGAATTGAAAGGAAAATAGCAACACAACAGACTTCGATACTCCATTTTCAAAAATGGATAAAATAATGAGACAGAAGATCAATAAGAAAATATGATTTCAATAACACTATAGACTAATTAAAACTAACAGACATATACAGAACACTCCACCCAACAACAGCAAAATATACATGCCTCTCAAGTGCACATGGAACATTCTTCAGGACAGACCACAGGTTAGGACACAAAACAAGTCTTAACAAATTAACAAAGTTATCTTTTCTGCTCACAATGGAATGAAATACAAGGAAAACCAGAAAGTCTACACTTGTGTGGAAATTAAACAACACACTCTTTTTTTTTTTTCAACGTTTATTTATTTTTGGGACAGAGAGAGACAGAGCATGAACGGGGGAGGGGCAGAGAGAGAGGGAGACACAGAATCGGAAACCAGGCTCCAGGCTCTGAGCCATCAGCCCAGAGCCCAACGCGGGGCTCGAACTCACGGACCGCGAGATCGTGACCTGGCTGAAGTCAGACGCTTAACCGACTGCGCCACCCAGGCGCCCCAAACAACACACTCTTAACCAATGGGTAAAAGAAGTCACAAAGTAAATTAGAAATACCTAAAGACAAATGGAAATGAAAATACATATCAAAACTTATGAAGTACTTATGAGCAAAGGCAATGCTAAGAAGGCACACTAGAGCAGTAAATGAGTACATTTAAAAAGAAGAGAGACCTCAAATCAATAACCTAACCGTACACCTGAAGAAACTAGAAAAACTAAATGCAAAGCTATAAGAAAATAATAGATTTTAAATCAAAATCTGTTGTAAGAGACAAAGGAGGACATAATGATAAACCAAAAACATTAGAGCAGAAATAAAGAATAGAACAAAGGGAAAAAAATCAGTGAAACTAAGAGTTGCTTTTTTTGACAGGATCAACAAAGTTAACAAAGCTTTAAACTGGATTAACTACATGAGAGAGAGCAACAGCAAACGAGGGTGCACACACAAGCAAAAGAACTCAATGAAAATCAGAAACGAAATCAAGGACAGTATAACTAATGCCACAGAAAAAAAGGATTTTAAGAGAATACCATGAACAACTATTAGGCCAACAAAATGGTTAACTTAGGAAAATATGCATAAATTTCTACAAATACACAACATAACCAAAGCTGAATTATCTTGAAGAAATAGAAAATCTTAACAGATCAGTAACAGTAAAAGAGAATGAATCATTAATTTAAAAACTCTCAAGAAAGAAAAGCCCAGGACCAACCAGATGGCATCAATGGAGCATTCTACCAAATCTTAAAGAAAATTACCACGAATCCTCCTGACACTCCTCAAAAAAAGTTTACAAAGAGGGAACACTTTCAAGTTCATTCTGTAAGTTCAGAATTACCCTTATCAAGGGGCTCCTGGGTGGCTTCAGTAGGTTAAGCTTATGACTTGGCTCATGTCACCATCTCACAATTCATGAGTGGTTTATGAGTTCCAGCCCCGCGTCGGGCTCTGTGCTGGTAGTTCAGAGCCTAGAGCCTGCTTTGGATTCTGTGTTTCCCTCTCTCTCTGCTCTTCCCTCTCTCAGACTCTGTCTCTCTCTCTCTCTCAAAAACAAACAAACATTAAAAAAAATTAAAAAAGAATTACCTTATCCCAAAGCTAGACAAAGACACTACACAAAAACTGCAACCCATACCAATATTCCTAATGAACATCAATGTAAAATTCCTCAGCAAAATACTAGCAAAGTGAATTCAACAGCACATTAAAAGGTATATACACTAAAACCAAGTGAGATTTAATCCTGGAAAGTCAAGATCAACATATGAAAAGTGATTAATGTAATATGCCACAGTAACAGAAAGAAGGAAAAAATCATGTATCATCTCAACTGATGCAGAAAAAGCATTTGACAAGACTCAATACACTTTCATGATAAAAATGCTCAAAAACTAGTATTAAAAGGAAACTACCTCAACATTTTAAAAAGCCATTAATGGAAAGCCCACAGCTGACATCATACCCAATGATGAAAGACTGAAAACTCTAAGATCAGAAATAAGGCAAGGATGCCTGCTCTTGCCACTTCTATTCAACATACTACTGGAAGTCCTAGCTGGAGAAATTAAGCAAGGAAAAGGAATGGAAATGAATAGACACTCAAATTAGGAAGGTGAAAAGTAAAATTATGTCTGTTCACAGGTAACATGAACTTATATACAGAAAACCCTAATAAAAAGAAGTTGGGATTTTCACAGAGATGTTAACACTAATAAATGAATTCAGCAAAGTTGGAGAATACAAAAGCCACACACAAAAAATCAGTTGTGTTTCTACAACTAACAATGAATAACCTGAAGAAATTAAGAAAATAATTCCATTTGAAATAGTATCAAAATATTTAGGAATAAGCCTAAACAAAAAGAAATGAGTATACACTGCAAAGTACAAAACACTGCAGAAGCAAACTTAAAAAGACACAAGTAAAAGGAAAGATATCCTAGGGGCGCCTGGGTGGCGCAGTCGGTTAAGCGTCCGACTTCAGCCAGGTCACGATCTTGTGGTCCGTGAGTTCGAGCCCCGCGTCGGGCTCTGGGCTGATCGCTCAGAGCCTGGAGCCTGTTTCCGATTCTGTGTCTCCCTCTCTCTCTGACCCACCCCCGTTCATGCTCTGTCTCTCTCTGTCTCAAAAATAAATAAACGTTAAAAAAAAAATTAAAAAAAAAAAAAGGAAAGATATCCTATATTCATGAATTGGAACACTTAACACTGTCAAGGAGTACACACTACTCCAATCAGTATACAGACTCAACAAAATCACTACCAGTATCTCCATGGCATTTTTTTGCAGAAATAGAAAACTCCATCCTAAAATTCATATGTAATCTCAGAGGACATGAAATAGACAAAACAATTTTGAAAAAGAACAGAAAACTCATTCTTCCTGATTTCAAAACACTTTACAAAGCTACAGTAATCAGAACATGGTGAGACTGGAATAAAGACAAAGATCAATAGAAAAGAACAGAGAATACAGAAATAAACCTTTGCATATATGGTCAAATGATTTTTAATACAGGTGCTAAACCCACTCAATGGAATAAAGGATAGTCTCTTCAGCAAACTGTGCTGGGAAAACTAGATAATCACATGCAAGAGAGAAATTGTACCTTCATCTTATACCACATACAAAATTTAACTCAAAGGACACAAAAGGCAAAAATAGACTAATGAACTATATTAAACTTAAAAACCTTCATGTAAGGGAAACAATCAACAGAGCAAACAGGAAACCTCCAGAATGGGAGAAAATGTTTGCAAATCATGTATCTAATTAAGGAGTTAACTACGTAAAAAACTGCTACAACAACAAAAAGCAACTGATTAAGAAATAGACAAAGAAACATTTAGAGAAGAACTAATACCGATTCTTCTGAGACTGTTCCAAAAAAACAGAAATGGAAGGAAAACTTCCAAAATCATTCTGTGAGGCCATTGCCTTGATTCCAAAACCAGACAAAGACCCCACTAAAAAGGAGAATTACAGACCAATATCCCTGATGAACATGGATGTAGAAATTCTCAACAAGATACTAACAAATCAAACCCAACACTATAGTAAAAGAATTATTCACGATGATCAAGAGGGATTTATTCCCGGGCTGCAGAAGTGGCTCAATATCCACAAATCAATCAATGTGATACACCATATTAATAAAAGAAAGGATAAGAACCATATGATCCTCTCAATAGATGCAGAAAAAGCATTTGATAAAACACAGCATCCTTTCTTGATAAAAACCGACAAGAAAGTAGGGATAGAAGGATCATACCTCGAGATCATAAAGGACTTATAAGAAAGACCCACAGCTAATATAGTCCTCAATGGGGAAAAATAGAGAGCTTTTCCCCTAAGGTGAGGAACAGAACAGGGGTTGTCCACTCTCACCACAGTTGTTCAACATAGTACTGGAAGTCCTAGCCTCAGCAAACAGACAACAAAAATAAATAAAGGGCATCCAAATCAGCAAATAAAAAGTAAAACTTTCACTCTTCACAGATGACATGATACTCTGTGGAAAACCGAAAGACTCTACCAAAAAACTGCTAAAACTGTACATGAATTCAGCAAAGTTACAGCATATAAAATCAATGTACAGAAATCGGTTGCATTTCTATTCAATAATGAAGCAGCAGAAAGAGAAATCAAGGAATTGATCCCATTTACAATGGCACCAAAAACCATAAAATACCTAAGAATAAACCTAACCAAAGAGGTAAAAGATGCGTATGCTGAAAACTATAGAAAGCTTATGAAAGAAATTGAAGAAGACACAAAGAAATGGAAAAACATTCCACGCTCATGGATTGGAAGAAAAAATCGTTAAAATGTCTATACTACCCAAAGCAGTCTACACATTCAATGCAATCCCTATCAAAATAACACCAGCATTCTTCACAGAGCTAGAACAAATAATTCTAAAATTTGTATGGAACCAAAAAAGACCCTGAATAGTCAAAGTAATGTTGAAAAAGAAAAACAAAGTGGGAGGCATCACAATCCCGGACTTCAGGATGTATTGTAATACAGCTGTTGTAGTAATACAGCTGTAATACAGCTTTGTAAAGCTGTAATCATCAAGACAGGATGGTACTGGCACAAAAACAGACCCATAGATCAATGAAACAGAATATAGAATCCAAAATGGACCCACAACTATATGGTCAACAAATTTTCAACAGAGCAGGAAACAATATCCAATGGAAAAAAAGACAGTCTCTTCAACAAAGGGTGTTGGGAAAATTGGACAGCAACATACAGAAGAATGAAACTGGACCACTCTCTTACAGCATACACAAAAATAAACTCAAAATGTCAGGCAGGAAACCACCAAAATCCTAGAGGAGAACACAGACAGCAACCTCTTTGACCTTGGCCAGAGCAAGTTCTCACTAGACACGTGGCCAGAGGCAAGGAAAACAAAAGCAAAAATGAAGTACTGGAACTTCATCAAGATAAAAAGATTCTCCACTGCAAAGGGGAAACAATCAACAATACTAAAAGGCAGCCTACAGAGTGGGAGAAGATATCTGCAAACGACATACTGGATAAAGGGCTAGTATTCAAAATCTATAAAGAACTTACCAAACTCAATACCCCAAAAAATAAATAATCCAGTTATGAAATGGGCAGAAGACATGAACAGACATTTCTCCAAAGAAGACCTACAAATGGCTAAAAGACACATGAAAAAAATGCTCCACATTACTCATCATCAGGGAAATACAAATCAAAACCACAATGAGACACACCTATCAGAAAGGCTAAAGTTAACAACTCAGGAAACAACAGACACTGGTGAGGATGCAGAGAAAGAGTAACCCTCTGACACTGTTGGTGTAAATGCAAACTGGTGCAGCCACTCAGGAAAACATGGAGGTTCCTCAAAAAGTTAAAAATAGAACTACCCTAGGATCCATCAATTGCACTACTAGATATTTATCCAAAGGATACAAAAATGCTGATTTGAAGGGGCACATGCACCCCAATATTTATAATGGCACTATCAACAATAGCCAAATTATGCAAAGAGCCCAAATGTCCATCAATTGATGAATGGATAAAGATGTGGTATATATATACAATGGATTATTACCCCACAATCAAAAAGAATGAAATCTTGCCATTTGCAACAACGTGGATGGGCCCACAGTGTATTATGCTAAACAAAATCAATCAGAGAAAGACAAATACCTTCTGATTTCATTCATACATGCAATTTAAGAAACCAAACAGATGAACATAAGAGAAGGGAAAGAAAAATAAATTAAGATAAAAACAGAGGGAAGCAAACCAAAAGAGACTCTTAACTACAGAAAACAAACTAACAATTGCTGGAGTGGGTGTGGGGATTGGAAAAATGGATGATGGGCATTGAAGAGGGCACTTGTGATGAACACTGGGTGTTATATATAAGTAATGAATCATAAAATTCTACTCCTTAAACCAATATGACACTACATATTAACTAACTTAAATTTAAATTAAGTCTTCAATGGTGCACCTGGGTGGCTCAGTTGGTTAAGCATCTGATTTCAGCTCAGGTCATGATCTCATGGTTTGTGAGTTCCAGCCCCGGGTCCAGCTCTGTGCTGACAGCTCTCTTTCTCTCTCAAAAACAAATAAACATTAAAATAAAATTTTCTTAGGAGCATCTGGGTGGCCCATTCAGTTGAGTGTCCGATTTCGACTTGGGTCATGATTTCATGGTTCATAGGTTTGAGCCCCACATCAGGCTCTGTACTGACAGCTCAGAGCCTAGGGCCTGCTTCAGATTCTGTCTCCCTCTCTCTCTGCCCCTCCCCTGCTCACACTCTGTCTCTGTGTCTCTTAAAAATGACTAAAACTGTTAAAAAATTAAAAAAATTTTTTTCTTAAATAAAATTTAAATTTAAAAAAAAGGGCAAAGGACTTAAATAATTATTTCTCCAAACATATAAATGGTCTGTAAGCATATGCAAAGATGATCAAAATCACTAATCAGAGAAATGCAAATCAAAACCACAATGAGGTATCACCTCCTACCCACTAGGATGATAACTTATAAAATAACAGAATATAAGTGTTACTAAGTATGTGGAGAAATTGGGATGTTTGTGTATTGTTGAGGGGATTATAAAATAGTAGAACTGCACCATTAGAATAATAGTGGAAAATGGTATGGCAGTTCCTCAAAAAATTAAAAATAGAAGTATCATAACCCAGCAATCCTACTTCTGATTATATGCCCAAAAGAACTGAAAGTCAGGTCTCTAAGAAATATTTGCACACCTGTGTTGATAACAGCATAATTCACGACAGCTAAGATGTGGAAGCAAACCAAATATCCATCAAAAAGATGAATGGAAAAACAAAAATGTGGTTATAAATCAAAAGAATATTACCGAGTATTTAAAAGGAAGGCTATCCTGTCACATGCTACAAGATAGAGAAACCTTGGGGACATTATGCTCAGTGAAATAAGCCAGTCAGAAAAAGAAAAAAATGCATGATTCTACTTATAGAGGCATCTAGAGTATTCAAATTCATAGAAAGAGAAAGTAAAATAGTGGTTACCAGTGGCTGGGGAAAGGAGGGAAAAAGGAGAGTTGTTTCATGGATATAGTTTCAGATTTGCAAGATGAAAGACTTCTGGAGATCTGTTTGGCAACAAGGCGAATATACTTAATACTACTAAATTATACACTTAGAGTTATGTGTTTTTTACAATTTTTTTTTTAAACACGAAGCTAATTGTATTTCTATTTCCAAATATGCCCCTTGATTCTGCACTTTTGTTTCCTTAAACTCCTCCTTCCTTTTCTTGCATTTAGTCATGGAGATCAACCAACAGATGTCTTTTTCCAGAAAAATGGGATCTTCTCTAAATAATAGGACATTCTCTCCAGATAGAAATGAAGAGTTTTGACAATAACACATCACTGCAGAGCTTTAAATACCCAGTACCAAAAAAAAACAAAAAACAAACTTATTGTCAAGAATCCTTACAAATGAACAGCTCCTTTCTGGTTTGTTCTTTAGAATACCTTATTATTTATAATCACACAATATTAAAAAATTATTCTTTAAAAAATAATCAACTTCTTCAGTCCTCATTTAAATTTTATTGTTCATACTTGGCATTTTATAAAGAACAATTACATTAAAAATAACTGCAACATTAAATGAAATAATTCTGAGGTTTTTGTTCTCTCAAGTGGTACCCCACACAATTGTTTACAATGCCCAGAGCGTGTTGAATATGACAGTACCGCAGTCGGAGAGACAAAGGAACAACTCTTCCCTCAAGACTAAAGAAACCTCTCTAGCAGTGAAAAATGAGAACACAGGTTAAAAGAAAAGACCCAAGACCATAGATATGAATGGTGAGCAAACCAAGAAACAAGAGAAGGTTGTTTAGGATTGTTATGTCTTTC
Organism: Lynx canadensis; assembly: GCF_007474595.2. Classification (NCBI taxonomy): domain Eukaryota; kingdom Metazoa; phylum Chordata; class Mammalia; order Carnivora; family Felidae; genus Lynx; species Lynx canadensis. The sequence continues at coordinate 54,321,540 of NC_044304.2, forward strand.
CTTTTTCTTTTTCTTAAGTTTTATGTACGCAATCTCTACACACAATGTGGGCTCAAACTTACGACCCTGAGATTAAGTCACACGTTCTACCGACTGAGCCAGCCAAGCACCCCTTGTTATGTCTTTCTATTGAGAGGACCATTTTAGCATTATGAAATATCATTCTTTACCTTTAGTAATACTTCTTGCCTTAATATCTAACTTATTTGATATTAACATGGCTTAATCACCTTTCTTTCAGCTAGTGTTTGTATGGTATTATTAGTGTTTTCTGGCCATTTTAGTTCCATCTTACTATTTATTTTGCATTATCTCCTATGTTCTTTATTCTTCTTTTCCTGCTTCTTTTCTATTAATCAACTATTTTTAATATTCCATTTTATTTCTTCTTTTAGTTTGTTTTACATCTTTGTGTTTTTCTTTTAGTGGTTACTGAGAAAATAATACACATTCTTGACTTGCTACAGTCTAGTTTAACCACATTCCAAACAATACAAGACCTTAACAACAATCTGACCCATTAACCCTCCTCCAACCTTTTTGCTATTGTTGTTGATTTTATTTCTTAATCTTTTAAACCTTTCAACATCATATTATAATTTTTTTTATTTTTTTAATGTTTATTTACCTTTAAGAGAGAAGACAGAGTGCAAGCAGGCAAGGGGCAGAAAGAGAGGGAGACACAGAATCCAAAGTAGGGTCCAAGCTCTGAGCTGTCAGCACAGAATCCAACATGGAGCTCGAACCCATGAACCTGTGCTGAAGTTGGACATTTAACCAACTGAACCACCCAGGCGCCCCAACAGTAATATTATAATTTTAAAGCTCAGCTATTAACTAAGGAAATATAGATGCAAATTATATACAAGTAAACAAAATTAAGCAATACTATTCCAGCTATATTGATATTTGCTGAAATTCTCTACAGATATGTAGTTTGGCAGCCAGGTCTTCAGGGAATGTGTTAGTGTCCAAATTCATATGCACTGTGTATCAAATCAGCACACCATGGAATTTATAGCCTCTGGCCTCGGTAGTGTGAAATTTCTATAACACCAAAGGAACCCTGACGTAGCTCTTGAATCTAGAAGTTACACTAACTGGGGACCTCAAGTCTCCCTCTTACGTAATATTAGGCTGTCATTTTATTTCATCCTTTCCTCCTACCGGAATGTTTCCAAGAATGCTGTAAGATCAAATTCCTACACTGGACAGAAGGGGCTGTTAACCTGTTAAGATCCTTTAACGCTGTTACATTGAATTCCACAAAATTACAATTTTTGTAAGCCAAAACTTCTTTCTCAACTATTGGCAATATCATATGGTCCAAAGTAATATTTAAGTGTAAGACTTAACAAGACCCAGGGTTTAGTTTAACTTAATCAAGACTTCCTTCACCCAAATCAAGATTTGTAAGAATAGTTTTAATTTCTAAAATCAAATTTCAAGAAGATTATTCTGCCTATAACATTCTAGGCCAATGAAAAGAGAATAAAGTTCATATTTAGCTACTTAGTAAAGAGAATTTGAGGCAGAAGATAACTACAAAGGTGATTTTGCTATAGAAATGCTGTCCTTTTAGGGGCTACTAGGAAGAAACAGATGGATTCCAGTCTTTGTCTTTTCTATTTCACAATAGTGGCTCTCTATATTTTTCTTTTTTCTTTTGTAATTTAAAATGTGTGTAAGCATGTCTATAGGATAAATTCCTAAAAGTGGAATTATTAGACAAAAGGAATTATACATTGTTAGTTTCAGGTGTATACCATGATTTGATATTTGCATGTATTACAAAATGATCACAGCAAGTCTAGTTAAACATGTTACCATAAATTTTTTTCTTTGTGATGACAGCTTTTAAAATCTACTCTTAGCAACTTTCAAATATGCAATACAGTATTTTTAATTATAGTAACCATGTTGTACATTACATCCCCATGATTTATTTGTATCTTTTGGTCCCCTTCACCAATCCCCAATCCCTTACCTCAGGGAACCATCAACTTGTTTGTTATCTATATTCATGAGCTTGGGGTGTTTTTTTGTTTGTTTTTTGCTGTTCCTGTTTTTTGAGTTTCTACATGTAAGTGAGATCATACAGTATTTGTCTTTCTCTGACTTATTTCACTTAGCATAATGCCCTCAAGGTCCATCCATGTTGGTGCAAATACCAAGATTTCATTATTTTTTATGGTTGAATAATATTCCATGTATCATACATATCAAATACACAAGTACACATACCACATTTTCTTTATCCATTCAGTCACTGACAGACACTTAGACTGTTTCCGTATCTTGGCTTTTGTTAATTTCAAAAAAAAAAAAAAAAAGATGAAACTTTTTGTGACTTGTAATTTGGGGACAAAGAAGACTTTAGAGGGCATATCTATATCAAAGTCCCTCAAATTTCTATCCTAATAAAAGTTTCTCCAGAGGGGAATGGATTAAACATGAAAGAAACACTAACTTTGGCTTTATATTAAAATTAAATAATAAAAGGTAAACATTCACAAAGGCAGAGAGAACTAGAGAGGAGGCAGCAGTAGATAAGAGATGTCAATAAAAATTTGGAAGGTAAAAAAAAACAGGTGGTCCGGTAATAAATGACTTAGCTTCCAGCTTTTTTCCAGTTAGGTAAGGCTTGGCAGGGTAGTGGGTAGTATGGGGAAATCAACAAGAAGCAAGCCAATTTATGCTAAAACTACAGAAAGGTCAGAACTGAACAAAAGTATTAGGGGCTCCTTTAAAAGCCTGGGTGGCTCAGTCGGTTAAAAGTCCAACTTCGGCTCAGGTCATGATCTCACGGTTCATGGGTTTGAGCCCCACGTCGGGCTGTGTACTGACAGCTCAGAACCTGGAGCCTGCTTAGGATTCTGTGTCTCCCTCTGTCTGCACCCTCCCCTTCTCGCCCCCCCCCCCCCCCCCCAAAAAAAGGGCATAGAGTTGAACCTGGAAACAGAAGAATTGGTTAAAAGTATTTATAATGAGCAGTCAGATAAGCACATCACTCTTCTAACACACAGGTGATCAGCCCAGAGGTTTACTTTCTGGTGAAACTGAAACAAGGGACCAGAAGGATTCCAGAATGACAGACTCTAGACAGAACTGAGGACTGGGGTGAGGGACCATTCTGAGGACAGAAGGATTCAAACTGATAGATGACAATTTCAGTCCTCTTCCCTGTCTCCCAAAACACACGTAGCCAGGTATATTGCCACTGCCATCATCCACTCACCCTCAAAGGCAAGAGTTTGAACAATTCCTCTGGAAAAACCAACTGAAGACAAGACCCAAGACACTGACAACTAGAAGAGCTTACAATAAAGTGGGTCTCTGCCAAATTACTGTATAGTAAAAACCATCAACCCAAGAAAGCCTTCACAAAGGAGAGCTTCCCAGAGTATTTTAATGCCTCTCTCAAATAAGGAAAAACCATGAATGACTAGACTTTTAAGAAAAGCCTCTATTAAAGAAGACAGAGACTAAAACACCCAGAAAAAAAGAAAACTCCAAAGAGAGGCAATATAGGAAGCAAAAGAAATTATCCTCAGAGACAAAGAAATCTATAAAAGAAGAACAAGATGTAATGGGGGAAAAAGTATTCAGGGGTGCCTGGGTGGCTCAGTTGGCTGAGCACCCAACATCAGCTCAGGTCATGATTTTACAGTTTGTGAGTTTGAGCCCCACATTGGGCTTGCTGTTGTCAGTGCAGAGCCCATTTCGGATCTCCTGTTCCCTTCTCTGTCTCTCCCCTGCTCCTGCTTACACTGGCTCTCTCAAAAATAAATGTTTAAAAATAAATAAATATTAAAAATGTTTTTAATAAAGAAAAAAGAAAAAGTATTCACAGAAGAGGAAAAAATACTTAGAAAATAAGATGGGGAAAAAAATACTTAATAGAAGGATTAGGAAATAAGTTTTAAGGAAATTTCCCAGAAATCAGAATGTGACAGAAAATAAAGAAAGAAAAATGCAAACAAAACCAAGGAATGTAACAGGAGATCCAATTTTCGACCAACAAAAAGAATACAAACTTAAGTTGGGAAAAAGATTAAACAGTGTAAGTGAACTACAGCTATATGCAATACATGGATCAACCGCAGACACATTATTTTTGCAAAAAAGCAAGTCATACAAGACTCTCTAAACTAATACCATTTTAAAAACCCCAACAAGTACCACTAAACAATAGTTTTGTTTAGTGTCACATACATACATAATTAACTACCTTTTAAAACGTAAAAGTGAATGAAATACAAGATTTTGGACAGTGGGAGAATCACATATAGTTTCAAGAGCATAGTGATGGTAACATTCCCATTTTTAAGTTGTGTAGTCAGTTCATAGGTCATTTGTTTATTATTAGTTTTTTTTTTTATATAAGAAAGCAGCACCTTTTTTTTAAAAATTTATTTATTTATTTTGAGAAAGAGAGCAGGAAAGGCAGAGAGAGAGGGAAAAAGAGAGAATCCCAAGCAGGCTCTGCACTGTCAGCACAGAGTCTGAGACGGGGCTTGAACTCATGAACCATGAGATCATGACCTGAGCAGAAACCAAGAGTTGGCCACTTAACTGACTGAGCCACCCAGGCACCCCTTAAGTTTTTTTTAGGTATGAATAAAATATTACATAATAATTTTTTAATACAATAAAACTTTTTAAACAAAATCAAGTTTTCCAGTCAGATAAGTGTGTGGCAAGTTAGTGGGAGATATGGGGAAAAAACATTTTTGGTTAAGATGGAACAAAAATTAATACAAGATAGTTTTCTAAAACAAGTACTTTCAGATCTTTTTTTGAGTTCTCCAGATCAAAAGGACCCACAACTATCTAGCCCAACAAAAACCAACAAAACTCACACCAAGAACATCTTTGTAAAACCCAGGACAATAAAGGCTTTTTAAAATTCTAGAGAAAAAAAAAAAGATGTTATCCAAAGGATCAAGAATCAGTATGGCATCAGATTTTTCAGAGCAATACTAACAACTAAGACACAATGCTTAAAAATTCTATGGGGAAATTATATACAACATAAAATCCCACACCAAGTCAATGAAGTATCATAGTAAATGAAGGATTAAATAAAGGAATTTTGAAATGGGCACAACTTCTAAAAAATGATCTCTTATGCATCCTTTTTCACAAGGTTCCTGGAGAATATGCTCCATGAAAAATAATAAGCCAATCAAGAAGACAACATTAAATCAGAGAAACAGGGAATCTGTTATTAACAGATGAAGGAGTCCCAGGACAAAAGGTGTGCAACAGTCTTTGAAAGCAATCCATTCAAACTGGAGAAGTAAGGGCATCAAGAAAAAGATGAAAACTAGGAAGAATACACAACGTTTCTGAAAGTATCGAGAGGACTTGTAGTTCTTTCAGAATCTGGAAATGACCCAATTACAGCTAGAAAGAACAATCAAAATGGAAGCAATTAACTCCAGGGACAACAAAAAAATTATATAGAAAGGAAAAAAATGTAACCATGTTCTACTTATAAGGTTCAAGCTGTTGGAAGGGAGCAAAATGTGCCACCCTGCAATATGTCTCTTTGGCATGTGGATGATTCTAGGTTGATTATTTTTAAGAATAAGAAGGCTCACAAAGAAATTTTGACTTTCCACCTAAATGCCTGAAAGTATTTAGAGGGCCTGCTCCAGGAAGGAAGCTATCACCTTAGATAACTACAGTATAATCTGAACTTGGCATGGTAGACAGGGAGGAATTTAGCGAAGTCTGTTAATATTCCTCTCTATACCCCATTGTTTCTGTATGATCCAGCAAACATTTGTTTACCATTTAATGTTTTTCATTTTCCTGTGAACTGTCTTCTTCTCCCTTGAAGTCTCAGCCCCTACCCACTTCTTAGCTCTACAGGACATATAAGCCTCAACTGCCTAACTGCCCATGAGTCTCATTCTTATGGAGCCCATATACATATGTAATTAAATATGATTTTCTGTTAATCTGACTCATGTCAATTTAATTATTTATTTATTTATTTTTAAAGTTTATTTATTTTCAGAGAGACAGAGGAAGCTTGAGCAGGGGAGGAGGAGAGAGAGAGAGAGAGAGAGAGCAAATCCCAAGCAGGCTCTGCACTGTCAGGACAGACAGAGCCTGACGCGGGGCTCAAACCCACAAAACTGTGAGATCATCACCTGAGCCGAAATCAAGAGTCAGATGCTTAACTGACTGAGCCACCCAGGTGCCCCTCAATTTAATTCTTATTAACTCCAAAAGAACATTGAAAGAGAAAGGAAAAACGTCCCATCCCCTATAGTTTTGGTATAGTTGGCAGGATCTTCACTAGCTGGAAAACTTCTTCCTCCTGAGACTGCTGCAGATGAAGAATCCTGGGATCTCTGACAAAAGCCCGCAGAAGGTTAAGATTTCTTACCAGTCAGCCTCCTAGACTCTGTCCGTGGGGTCTGGCAGAAGTGAAAACAGTGAAAGCCCTTTGTTTCTTTCCTTTCTAAATTTACATTAGGAGAAAATATTTGTGGAAAATACTTGGGCATAATAACTCTAGTACAGTTGGTAATGAATATTCTTGATTTCTTGAAGGATTCTTGAAGGATCCTTGACTGATCCTTCAACTCCCAGAGATGGTCACTGTTTTTGTCTCAGTGGTGCCATTTGTCATAAGGAGTAAAAACCATAGGATAGAACACAGGCATATACCCTATAGGGCTGTTCAAGCCGGCCTCAGAGACTGGTGAGTTGACAGTTCTCGCCAGACCATCATCTGTTTAAACAAACTTTGCTGTGGGTCCCCTAAGTAAAAACTAGATGAGGTTTTTCATTTCATCTTGTTATATAAATGTCCTGAAGAGCGCCTGGGTGGCGCAGTCGGTTAAGCGTCCGACTTCAGCCAGGTCACGATCTCGCGGTCCATGAGTTCGAGCCCCGCGTCGGGCTCTGGACTGATGGCTCAGAGCCTGGAGCCTGTTTCCGATTCTGTGTCTCCCTCTCTCTCTGCCCCTCCCCCGTTCATGCTCTGTCTCTCTCTGTCCCAAAAATAAATAAACGTTGAAAAAAAAATTAAAAAAAATAAAAATAAAAATAAATAAATGTCCTGAAAGTCTGGCTTTGTGACCAATGAGAATATTCTCTCTGGTCTCCTCCATCTGGAAGGTGTACTTGGTGGGGTACACCTTGGGGGCCAACTAGACCAGGGTTCCCAGACTTGAAGTCACAAACAGCACTTTGTCCGGCCATGACAGTTTTCAGGGAAGTTGATCATAAAGAGTCCCAGACCATAAGGAGCCTTTGTCATCTCAACCTTCATTGCTTCATTAGTGCTGGAAAAGTCCTATTCCAGTATTACCTGTCTGGTGTTACAGATTAGGGGGTTTTTGACTAGAAGCATCTCGTGTTCCTGTGAGAGACGGGAGATACCGTTTTCACTACACCATCCTTACTGCCTGTGCAAAGAAGGCCTCTGCTCTCTTAGACTATCTTTGAGAGTGAACTTTCTGGACCTTGTGAGCGCTGCATATTTTAAACTCTCTTCAGAGATGCTTCTTGCATATTTGGTTGAGTCATAAGAAGGCTTACTGGTTTGAGTCACTAATAAAATTAATAGATCCTATTCAGCAATGGCCAGATGATCAATCTTTTGAATAGGAAAAAATTTATATTTAACAACTTTTAGAGAGCTCTCATCCTAAACAGCTGTCCTACTGGCACCTGTGGAAAGATCAAATTAAAAACTGCATACAAAGATATACAACAGCTTAGCGTTAGGGACTCCTTTTTATAAGATAAATGAATAGAAATTACACCAAAAACTAAAATCTACATCCAGGGGTGCCTGGGTGGCTCAGTTAGTTAAGCATCTGACTTCGGCCCAGGTCATGATCTCATGGTTCATGGGTTCTAGCCCTGCCCCCCACCTCCATGCCAGTCAGGCTTCTGTGCTGACAGACAGCTGGAGCCTGGAGCCTGCTTCCGATTCTGTGTCTCCCTCTCTCTCTGCCCCTTCCCTGCTTGTGCTCTCTCTCTCAAAAATAAACAAAGATTTAAAAAAAAATTTTTTTTAATTGACATCCAACATAAATTCCCCCCCTTAAAATCCAAAGAATTAAACGTGGCACCTTCTGGCACACTTGGTAATTTTATGTCTGAGAACTACAGACCCAGAAACTGTAGGTATGTTAAAAAAGGAAAAAAAAAAAAAAAGAAAAGAAAAAAAGGCAGCAAAATCTTACTAAGATGGTTTTGAGTCCTAACAGCATGGCTTGGCTTTCTGCCTACCCAGGACAGGCCAGGCTATGGATTCTTTCTTTTGGCTATCTGTGGGAGTGACTAGATCTTAAGAAGGTAGTAACCTTTGCATGCTCTTTGAAGATGCCTGCCCCTTAAGTCCATGAAGTTGTTCAGTACTACCAGAAATATCTAGTTTGTCTCAGCTAAAAACTGACAAGATATTTAAAAAGATTTTAAGTAGCTCTATGGTTAAAGTTGCTCAGAAATTAGAAGCTTATATTCAAAGCCTGACAGGAACTTTTTTTTCATTCACCTCCACTAAGCTAAAATAAAACTATGCACCCAAAGGGAAAAGAGCAATTTGTAGATAATGTAATTGGATGTGCAGATCAGCCCCTTGATATCATTTAGGCTGCAACCCAATTCTTTGGGAAAAAAAAAAAAATGAGAGCAGCTGTCCTAATCTTACAAATATTTCCAAACCTAAAAAAAGCTCTACAGGCGATCCAAAATCCATCAATTCCTTTTTACCAATTCTAAAACCTCCCTTCCCTACTTATCTCAAACTTGTAAATTACTAGCCTCAGTAAACCAAAGTCCTTCTAGGAGGAATTCACCACCTTTCTCCAACTCTTAAAGGTGTAACTCTTGCCCTGTCTTTGAAATGTAAACAATCCAGGAGTTATCTAAAACAATGCCCATACTCTCCGAAGAATAAGGGGGGAGAAAACAAAGAGGTAAAGATGACTTTTAAAAAATACAAACTGCAAAAAGGGCTCTTTTGTCCAAACTTTAGACCACAGACTCCTTAAGATTACTTCCAGGGACAAATACAAATCTTAAACGTATTCTCCACAAGGGCGCCTGGGGGCTCAGTCCGACTTCAGCTCAGGTCATGATTTCACAGTTCATGGGTTCAACCCCCGCCCCACCCACCCCACCCCGTCAGGCTCTGTGCTGACATCTCAGAGCCTGTGTCTCAGATTCTGTGTCTCCCTCTCCGCCCCTCCCCACTCACATGCTTCTCTTTCTCTAAAATAAGTAAACATTTAAAATAAAAATTTTTAAGTCTTCTCCACAAACACTAAAAGACTTTACCCATCTGAGCAAGTAAACTTTATTCCAACTGTTACTTATAAACTAGTGAGTTTTATATAGTCTAAAATAAAATCTCTGTGTTTGTCCATATATACATCTATGTAAGTACATTATAGATAGGATATACAGATATTTCCCTACCTCTGGAAGGTATTCCCAAAATTAATTTGCAAAAGAGCTCCATGTAACTGACTTAAAAATAAGCGCTTATATAAGTTCACTCTAAACTCTCAGAAGTATAGAAACTAACCCAAATGCTTTCTTTCTAAGTTCATACGATCTGAGAAAACTCTTTGGTTAAAAAAAAAAAAAAAAAAAAAAAAGGTAGTTTAATTTTCTTGGTTTAATTAATGCAGACATGTCTTTAGGGTTATCAACATTAAATGTAATATTTTTACTCTACCTAGGTTCACTAATCAAGTTCATGTTATATCTCTTGAAAAAATATGTCAATAAGAAAAATGCTTGGGATGATAGCTGCCTTTGTCTAATGTCTCAAGAAGTTTTTGTGAATAATGTAACCATCATTACTGGAGCCCCTTGGTGGCTCAGTCAGTCAAGCGTCTGACTTCTGTTCAGGTCATGATCTCACGGTTTGTGAGTCCAAGCCCTGAGCCCTGCGTCAGGCTCTGTGCTGACAGCTCAGAGACTGGAGCCTGCTTCAGATTCTGTGTCTCACTCTCTCTCTCTCTCTCTCTCTGCCCCTCCCCCACTTGTGCTCTGTCCCTGTCTCTCTGTCTCAAGAATAAACATTTAAAAAAATTTAACAAAACAACTTAAAATATATTTAAAAAAACTCATTGTTGAAAGCAAATAATTTAGATATATATATGTGAGATAGGAATTTTTAGGCAAGCTTCTTAGCAACAACTATATTTTATGGTATATGTACTTAAAAACAGTTTCCAAAATATTTTTGGTAACCTGAAACTTTAGAGTTTTGCTAAGTTAAATGATAGAAATTCACTGAATATCTAGATTATCTCCAAATAAAATTAAATAATGGAACATTAATTACTGAACATAGGTTTATCTTCTTTTACCTTCCTTATTACAGAGAAACTAAAAGATAAATTTGGGTCTGTTAGTATACATTTTGTGCTTTATTGACAATGCAGTATGAAGAAGCATTAAGTTCCTAGAAATTGTGAAATGTATTCATAAATTTGCCAATCTAAAGAATGCTGGTATAACAGTTCATAATTGCTCACTACAGGCATACCCAGAGATACTGTAATCTCAATTCCAGACCATGAATAAAGTGAACACCTCAATAAAGTGAATCAAAGGAATTTTCTGGTTTCCCAGATATAAAATTTATGTTTACACATATTGTAACTTATTGAGGCACCTGGGTGGCTCAGTTGATTAAGCGGCCAACTCTTGATCCCAGCTCAGGTTGTGATCTCGTGGTTTGTGGGATTAAGCCCTGCGTCAAGCTCTGCACTGACAGTGCAGAGTCTGCTTGGGATTCTCTTCCTCTCTCAAAAGTAAACAAGCAAGCTTAAAAAAAGGCTTTTTTGAAGGGAGGGTGCCAAGGTGGCTCAAAACGCGATCTTGCAGATCTTGAGTGTTAGCCCCACATTGGGCTCTGTGCTGGTGGTGCAGAGCTTGCTTCGGATTCTTTCTCTCTGCCCCTTCCCCACTTGCCCCCCCCCTCTCTGAGAATAAATACACTTAAAAAAAAAAAGTTAAAAAAAATACTACAGCTTATTAAGTGTTCAAAAGCATTTTATCTTAAAAAAAACAATGTACATAACTTAATTTAAAAATACTTTATTGCTAAACTCTGCTAACCATCATCTGAACTTGCAGTGAGTTGTAATCTTTTTGCTGCTAGAGGCTCTTGTCTCAATGTTGATGGCTGCTGACTGATCTTGGTGGCTGTGGCAATTTCTTAAAAGTAGACAACAGTTGGGGCGCCTGGGTGGCGCAGTCGGTTAAGCGTCCGACTTCAGCCAGGTCACAATCTCGCGGTCCGGGAGTTCGAGCCCCACGTCAGGCTCTGGGCTGATGGCTCAGAGCCTGGAGTCTGTTTCCGATTCTGTGTCTCCCTCTCTCTCTGCCCCTCCCCCGTTCATGCTCTGTCTCTCTCTGTCCCAAAAAAATAAATAAACGTTGAAAAAAAAATTAAAAAAAAAAAAAAAATAAAAGTAGACAACAGTGAAGTTTGTCACAACTGACTCTTCCTTTCATGAACCATTTCTCTGTAGCATGTGACACTATTTGATAGCATTTTACCCACAGCAGAACTTCTGTCCTTGATTGTCATTTCAACAATCTTCACAGCATCTCCACCAAGAAACTACTTTCTTTGCTCATCCATAAGAAGCAATTCCTCATCTGTTCAAGTTTGATCATGAGATTCCAGCAATTCCGTCACATCTTCAGGCTCCACTTCTAATTCTGGTTCTCTTGCTATTTCCACCACAGCTGCAGTTACTTCCACCCCTCAAGTCTTGAATCCCTCAGAGTCACCAATGAGGGTTGTATTCAATTTCTTCCAAACTCCTGTTCATGTTAATGTTTTGACCTCTTCCCATGAATCACGAATGTCCTTAATGGCATCTAGAATGGTGAATCTTTTCCAGAAGGCTTTCAATTTACTTTGCCTAGATCCATCAGAGGATGGATCTCTATGGCAGCTATAGCCTTATGAAATGTATTTCTTAAACAGTAAGTCTTGAAATCAAAATGACTGATCCGTGGACTGCAGAATGGATGGATGCCGTGTTACCAGGCAAAAAAAACAATATTAATCTTGCTGTACATCTCCATCAGAGTTCTTGAGTGACCAGGTACACTGTCAATGAGCAGTAATATTTTAAAAGAAATCTTCTTTTCTGAGCAGTAGGTCTCAACAGTGGGCTTAAAATACTCAGTAAACCATGTTATAAACAGATGTGCTGTCATCCAGGCTTTGTTGTTCCATTTCTAAAGCACAGGAAGGATAGACATAGTATTCTTAAGGGCCCTAGAATTTTCAAATAGGAAAGGAGCACTGGCTTCAACTTAAAAGTCACCAACTGCATTAGGTCCTACCAAGAAAGTCAGTCTTTGAAGCACTTTTGATGCTTTGAAGCCAGGCACTGACTTCTCTCTAGTTACGAGAGTCCTAGATGGCATCTTCTTCCAATATAAGGCTGTTTCATGTACACTGGAAATTTATAGTTTAGTGCAGCCATCTTCATTAACTATCTGAGCTAGAACTCCTGGATAACTTGTTGTAGCTTGGACTTGGTACTTAACACTTTAATATTATAGAGACAGCTTCTTTCTTTAACCCTCATGAACCAACCTTTGCTAGCTTCAAACTTTTCTTCTGCAGCTTCTTCATTTCTCACAGCCTTCACAGAATTGAAGAGAGACAGGGCCATGATCTGGACTAGGTCCTGCCTTACAGGAATGATCTTCTACCTAGACCACTAAAATTTTCTCCATATCAGCAATAAGACGGTTTCATTTTCTTACCATTTGTGTGTTTGCTGTAGTAGTACTTTTAATTTCCTTCAAGAACTCCTCCTTTGCATTCACAACTTGGCTAATTGGTGCAAGAGACCTAGCTTTCATTCTACCTTGACTCTTGACAAACCTTCCTCACTAAGCTGAGTCATTTCTAGCTTCGGATTTCAAGTGAGAGATGTGTGACTCCCTCTTTAGCTTCAACACTTAGAGGCCATTGAAGGGTCATTAATTGGCCTCATTTCATTAATGTTGTGTCTCAGAGAATAGGAAGGCCCGAGGAGAGGGAGAAAGACCAGGGATCTGCTGGTCAATGGAGGAATTAGAACACCAACATTACTCTGGCTTATATGAGCATGATTTATGGTGCTTCAAAACATCAAAGATCACTAATCACAGATCACCATAACAAATATAGTAATAATTAAAAAGTTTGAAATATTGTGAGAATTACCAAAACATGACACAGAGACATGAAGTGAGCAAATGTTGGAGAAATGGGGTTGATAGATTTGCTGAACACAATTCAATTCATTTAAAAAAAAAAAAAAAAGCAGTATCTGCAAAGTATAATAAAGCAAAGCACAAAAAAATGAGGTATGCCTATACTTATTTTACTGGAAATTAAAATTTCTAAGGGCTAAGAATTCTAACTAATGTATGTAGTTAAAGCTACTAAAAATAATAAAGGAAACAAGTCTATATACAAGGAAAGTAGCATGTGTTTTCAAGAAAAGGTATGAAATATGGAGGTACTTTTAAGGGAAAGAAAGAAAATTTGTCCTACAGTAAAACTAGTTATGAGACAGGAAATTATAAAATATGAATGTAAAAAACAAAGTTGTAGGTTTGTAAAAAAGGAATATTTGAAGAGAAATTTTAATGAGAGGTCAAGCTGGTTAAAATTAAAATGAATTTATTTAACAATGAGTTTTATATCAAAAGTATACTGGTGTGAAATCAGAATTTGATTTTTCTCTTATAAAAGGACAAAGTTGGGGTGCCAGGGTGGCTCAGTCGATTAAGGGTCCAACTCTTGATTTCAGCTCAGGTCATGATCTCATGGGCTCAAGCCCTGCATGGGGCCCTGCAATGACAGCATGGAACCTGCTTGGAATTCTCCCTCTCCCTCTCTCTCTGCCCCTCCCCCGACTTGCACACACACATGCACCTGTGCTCTCTCTCAAAAATAAATAAAAAAATTTTAAAAAGGGCGAAGTTTTCTTGGTCTGCTCTCAATAACAAGAAATTATAAAGGGATTTTCTTTACCCTTAAAGTAATCTGCCCACTAGAAAACAGAATTCCTGTGTTTTATCAAAATATTGCCCTATGCTTCATGTTGCTTAATCAGTTTTTGATTACTTAAGAAAACTGAATATTATATATTCTCAATATTAAAAGGGTTAAGTGTTTCCTTTATGCAGCCAGTGAACTTTCTATATTTGCCTGCTAAGTCTTAATTGCCACTTGGATAAATAGATAACTATGTACTGTTCCATAGTGACCCATTTTTAAAGTTTTTTGATATCTTTTGACAAAGTTCCCCCAAATCAAGGAACCTCAAAATAGCTTTGGAAGAGCTCAAAATAGCTTTGGAATTTTTCAAAAGGCCCCTGAAAAACAAATGCAAAAAAATAGCATCTTTTTTTATAAGGAGACAGAGAACAAATTAGGCTTATTTGAGGGTGCCTGTATGGCACAGTCAATTGAGCATCTGACTCTTCAGTTCAGTTCAGGTCATGATCTCACAGTCATGAGATCGAAACCCCACCCCTACCCCTACCCCACTCTGAGCATGGAGGCTGCTTGCGATTCTCTTCCTGCCCCTTCCTCCCCCACTTGAATGTGTGCAGGCGTGCACACTCTCTGTCAAAAAATAGAAATTAAAAAAATTTTAATTAAAAAATTTTTTTAATAAACTAGGCTTATTTGATGTTATTACATGGGAAGCATTTGTCAAGTAAGTGATGATAAATCTTATATTGTATGGGTAAATATTATTAATAGAAGTGTTCTAAAAACTATATAAAATTTCTAAAATCCTGATATGTCCTGGTATACTATTTTCAATCATAATTCTAGTTATTATCTTAAAATGTTGTATGTCACAGAAATAACCAATTTCCTTGTCAACTCCATTGTAATAAACTCTAATCAGGTCGTTAACCACTGACATTTTTAAGTCTTTTATCATTTACATAGTTATGTTTTTACTCAGATACTTTTACAAAAGTGTTCCTGAAAAATGCTTTATATTCAAGGAGATTCATGGAAAAGACTCTAGAACACAGGTTTCTGATAACTTGAAGATCATAAAATTGGACTGAGTAAAAATTTCCAGAACTATCAGGAAAACTGGATTCAAGCAAAAGAATTAGTTATATGGGACTAAATAAACGGAGGAGAATAACTATAATTTTTATAACTTTTTGTTTGAATATTGTTGGCTCTTTATTCTTGTTTCCCAGATATAAGGAAACCTTTCCTCTGAAGCCAAATATAAACTTACAGCAATTAGGTAAATTATATCTTTATAAGCATGTTTGAGACATTTATATATTTCTCTGTACCTGATCCCTCCAGAATTTAGAAACTCTCAGTGAATATTCTTATTTTTATGGCAATATATTTATTTGCTTAATTTCAAGAAGAATCTGTTCTCCTTATAACAAAAGACAATTGTAAACACTGGTTATATTACCAAAACTTTGATTGGAATGTCGTATTTGAGAGAAAGATGCAGACTCAGATATGACCAGACAGCTTTAAGGAACCAAGGAGGACTATAGACACAATAAAGCCCCTTGGAAAAACTGGCCTGGTACCTTGCTTACAAGGTTCTTAGCAGCCTTCCCAGGTGAATAAAAAAAGGTCACTTCCTGGAAGGTACAGGAACCTCAACATGTTTTGGGGACATTGAAAAGCGAGGAATTATATTGTAGGCAAGGTCTAATGGCAAGTATTTGGCTTGGTTTCTTAGCCTTTGGAGGCTGTTAAAAGTCCAATCTGAAGTTCCCTTTATACACAGTTTCACCAAAGCAGATTTAAAAGAGTCTATGGGGGGGGGGTGGCAGGGAAGGGGGCGCAGCGCCTGGGTGGCTCAGTCGGTTGGACAGCCGACTTCAGCTTAGGTCATGATCTCGTGGTCCATGAGCTCAAGCCCCGTGTCAGGCTCTGTGCTGACAGCTGAGAGCCTGGAGCCTGCTTCGGATTCTGTGTACCCCGTCTCTATCTCTCCCCCACTCATGCTCTGTGTCACTCTGTCTCTCAAAAATAAATGTTAATTTTTTTTTTTTTAAAGAAAAAAAGAGTCTATATGGGGTACCTGGGTGGCTCAGTTGGTTAAGCATCCAACTTTTGATACTGGTTCAGGTCCTGATCTTGCAGTCATAAGATCCAGCCCTGTGTCAGGCTCCACACTCTGATTCCCTCTCCCTCTGCCCCTCCCCGCTCTCTCAAACATTTAAAAAATTAGTAATAAAATATAAGAGCCTATATGATCAATTGCTATTCTTGCTGCATTTATGCAAATAACCAGGCCAATTTACTAAAACTAGACTTATTTCGCAAACAAATTACTTTTAACTTGGCTATCTTTGGTAGAAATGAGAGTGGTTATAGAGAGAAAAAAATGTTTCAATAGCACACCTTTGTGGATATTAGATTCTAATACTGTTCATTCTAAATTGACTAGATCTTGAATTCTTCTAGTTTCTCCAATGTCTGGCTACAACTCTCCAAACTAATGTTTTTAATTTTTCTCCGACCCTTCTGAGTTAGAATCATTGAAAACTAAAACTGCCCTTCCTAAAGTCTTCCAGACTGAACAACTTGATGTAAACCTCAGAGAATTCACCCTAATAATTCATGTTTAGACAATCTTTGTACATGTTCCTATACCAGCCACTGACAAAGTTTGCCTGAAGACACAATGACATAATTAGAGACATTTAAAAGATGCTTCAACCCTGACATCTAGAAATCTTCTCAACTGATTATCCTCAAAACTTACAAATTGGCTAATTGTTCCAATCATTAACTATTGTTCTTCTTTTCTTCCTATAGAAATGTCTTATTAAGTACCTGATTGCAGGTATAACACAAGCCTACCTCTGGAAGTCTACCTGCATTACTACCTCCTGAAATGAGTTTAACTGAACTTACCTATTGTCAAGACTGTGACTGATCCACTGAGATGAAACTATCTACCAAGTCAATTTCAGGACTGTAGGGGAGCACAATCTGCTACACCAAAATGTGTCTCTCTAGCATGTGAATGATTCTAGGCTGATTATTTTTAAGAATCAGAAGGCTCATCGGCTCAGTCAGTTAAGCATCCAACTCTTGGTGTTGGCTCAGGTCATGATCTCACAGTTCTTGAGATCAAGCCCCACAACGGGTTCTGTGCTACAGCGTGGAGCCTGCGTGGGATTTCTCCCTCCCTCTCTCTCTGCCCCTCACCAGGGCTTGCTCTCTCTTTCTTTCAAAAAATACACAAACAAAAAAAAGGAATCAGAAGGGTTACAAAGAAACTTTGACCTTCCCCCTAAATGCCTAAAAGAATTTAGATAGAGAACCTGCTCCAAGAAGGGAGCTATCACCACAGCTAACTATAGTATAACCTGAACTTGGGAGTGGCAGACAGAAAAGAACTTCGCAAAGTCTGTTAAAATTCCTCTCTATGCCAAAAAAAAAAAAAAAAAAAAAGAAAGAAAAGGGGGCGCCTGGGTGGCTCAGTCGGTTAAGCGGCCGACTTCGGCTCAGGTCACGATCTCGCGGTCCGTGAGTTCGAGCCCCGCGTCGGGCTCTGTGCTGACTGCTCAGAGCCTGGAGCCTGTTTCAGATTCTGTGTCTCCCTCTCTCTCTGACCCTCCCCTGTTCATGCTCTGTCTCTCTCTGTCTCAAAAATAAATAAACGTTAAAAAAAAAAATTCCTCTCTATGCCCCACTGTTTCTGTATGATCCAGCAAACATTTGTTTACCAAACATTCACTCTTTTTCATCTTCCTAGGAAGATTCCTTTCATCTTTCCTTTGAAGTCTCAGCCCCATACCCAACTTCTCTTTAGCTCTGGATAGCATATAAGCCTCAAATGCCTGACTTCCTGTGGGTCTCATATTCTTACGGAGCCCCATAGTTAGGTAATCAAATATGATTTTCTCCTGTTAATCTGCCTTATACCAAAAGGACCTCAAAGGACAGAGGAAAAATTTCCATCCCCCAACCTTGTAAAAATATTTACATTGGCATATGTAAACAGTATCAAAATTTAACTAAAATTTTAATAAAATGTGGGCAGAGAGAAAAGAACTTAATCATCATCTTCTTATAGGCAATCAACAGATACTATCTACAAGAGAAAAAAAAGACATAAGCATGCTATTTAGAAAATACTGAAATAAATTCCAGGATAAAAATGATTGCCTGAGGAAAAAAAAGAAATAGAATATAGAGTTCTGGTTATTAGAACCCTGTAGTGGTTTCTTTTTTTTTTTAATGTTTTATGCGATAAACATAAAGGTTAAAATAAAGTTTCCCTGTGCTACATATGGTGAAGAAAACATTTGTTTTTGAGAACTCTGAAAATCTGAAAAATGGTAGTATATCAGTCTACGGAAACTCCTTCACAAAAAATTTAAGCAGATTTATAAGCAGGTAGAATGTTTTATAGTTCTAATTACATTGAAAAGCAAAGAGATGACTTTTAAATTCTTGGTTTCAACAATTCTCTGAAAGACTAAGGACAAAGAAACATATCTGAAATAATATTAATTTCTTAATTTCATTTGTTCCTGTAGCTTACTGTTGATCTAAGGTCACAATTCAGTCTTCCTTTGTGAAAATGCTTTTCAGAGTTTCCAGCTGTAATTTCAAAAGCAGTACTAGGACAATACAGAATTGTAAAGCTACAGACAATGAATGATAAGAGAAATAAACTAATGGGAAGAAAAAAATCACAAGGGTTCCAATCTTTAAGGAGAGAGAAAGTCTCTCTTTTTCCTTAAGAAAAATAGACTTAAAACATTCAATCAAAAAGAATGGCTTTGACATTTTCACACTTAGCATATAATATTGTGATCTGTAATATTTTGTGGTCTTCTATCCACAGTTCTTGGCTAATAGATCCCAAAACTCTTGGAATTTCCTGCATATTAACAGCAAAGGGAGCATCTTTTGTTATAATATTCGGTCTTTTGTCCTTAGATCCTGAAATAGCTTCAGAGCATAAAGGTGAAATGAGTGTTGTATTACTCATAACAACCTCCTCACCCTGTTCAACCACACTTGATTTTTTTTTTTAAGTTTATTTTTGAGAGAGGGAGAGAGAGAGAGAGAACGAACGAACTCAGGAGGGGCAGAGAGAGAGGGGAGAGAGAATCCCAAGCAGGCTCTGCGCTGTCAGCGTGGACTCGAACCCATAGCGAGATGATGACCTGAGCCGAAATCAAGAGTCAGATGCGTAACCAACTGAGCCAGCCAGGCGCCCACCAACCATACCTGATTTTATGTTAAGGAGGTGTCTTGTGGAATGCCTCCACTTAACTTAGGATGGGAGCTGGTTGCCAGAGGAACCAACCATGTGCTCAGACTTGGAACTTTCAGCCCCACACTCCCTCATCTGTAAGGAGGGCTTGGAGATTGTGATCTGATCAACCATATCTATATAATCAAGCTTCCACAAAAATCCCTAACCCATGGGGTTCTGAGAATTTCTAGGTTGGTGAACACATGGGAAGTCCTGGGAGAGTGACACACCCAGAAGGCATGGAAGCTCTGCCCCTCTTCACACATAACTGCCCTTTGCATCTCTTGGCCATTCTGGAGTTATACCCTTTTATAATAAACCTCTAATACAGTAAGTAAAATATTTTCATGAGTTCTCCGAGCCACTCTAGCAAATTTATGGAACCCAAGGAGCAGGCGGTGGGATCATTTGATCTGTAGTCAGCTGGTCAAAACCTGGACTTGCCAGTGGCAGCTAAACAGAGAGGGGAAGCAGTCTTGTGGGTCTATGCCCTTAAACTGTGGGATATGAAGCTATCTTCTCAGATAGGGTCATTATTGCATTAAACTGTAGGACACCCAGCAGATACTGCAGAGAAGTGCTTGGTGTGGGGGGAAAAAACCCACACATCTGTTAATCAGAAGTGAAGTGTACTGTGTACTATAGTAAAGAAGAGACATACAGGAGTGTCTTTTCTTTATATAAAACATCAATTGCTTTTGCAAAGATTTTTTTTCTTTTTGCCAGTTTCAATGGCAGCTATTTTTTTTAAACCTAATTATTAGGTAAATCCCACTAAAAAAGGAAAAAATAACTATTTGGTTAAACCGCATATTTGGTAAACTTAGTCTGTATGTGACAAAGTGTGACTCATCTAAATAAGAAAACTGTTTATTCAATTGATTTTATTTAGTAAAATACTAGAACTACAAATCCTTATAATGATGAAAACAAGAAGCAAAAGTCAAGCTTGTCTTGGATTTCTGTACCAATCCAAAAATCTCTGCACCCAAATGCAACAAAAGATGACATAGAAGTAGGAGCAAAAAAAAATTTTTAAAAAAGGATATACATCCCAAACCAGTATGTAGACCGAAGGCAGGTAATTTATACTATGGCCTAAATTCTCCTGAGCTATATATAATCAGATCATAAAACCTTTATTCCCATTCTCACAAAGCTAAACTTCTAACAACAGAAAATAGCCTGGATTCCATCTTTCTACCAAGAAACTCAAGCAAGATCACCTTATTTGCAAAGGCCCTCTGGAGGAACATTCCTAAGAAGAATATATTAACCTCACGAGTATTTATCTGTTTAAACTTAATTTGATTCAATGTTTGGTATAACTCATCACAAATCTTCTAAAGACAATTTGTGACACCCAAGGAATATGGAAAATGGAAAGAAATTTATCAAAGAAATATTTCCACTAATAAACAATCAGTTGCAATAACAAAATGGGTAGATTGTTTTCTTCAGCTGTTCTGCATTTTTGTAGCAGACAACAGTTCCAAGCAGTATAAAACGTAGACACTGTTCTTTAACCCAGAAGAATGTATAGTTGTGTCCTGCACAATCTACAATCGTTTGAAAACAAGTTAAATGTTGTTGGAAAACCTCCAGTGAGCTAAAGCCAGAAAACAATGTTTAAGATATTCTACTTCTACACTAAAAGATGGTGGTTATTTGTGTATTTGCATAGCTGCTTAACATGAGGCTTTTATTAATAAACCAAGTGTATGCTCCCTAAGATTGTATCATATTCTAATAAGCTTCTATTTCACTAAAATTGTAGAAAACATCTCCCAAAGAACATCCCACAGGCCATCCAATGGCCTTTCATTTTGTGTCTTTTATACTTTTAAAAAAAAGTGCTACTAAGATGGAAATCTGCTCAACAAATGCAGGATTAGAAATTTAAAAAAAAAATCTCAAGTTCTAATGATGCTAGACACTCTTAGATGCATTGAAGCACAAGGGCTTCTGCCTCTCTGTGAGCAATGACACAGAACAGGGTATTACATCAACCAGGAAAGAAGAAAATCACCACCACAACAAAGAAACTTAAGTAGGTGCTCTGTAGCACTATAGTCACATCCACAATACTCAAATCAAGTACAGTGAAAAAGCTGTAAGCTTATTGCTGGCTTATCTTTGCTAGCTGGATTTCACAAAACCATCCCCTCACCATAAAGAAAAAAGAAAAAGGGCAGATGGATGCTAAAGTTTTGTTTTGAAGGCAATACAATTTTGAGCTTAAGAAAGTGAAGCTACTCAATTACATCGCAGAACAAATTATTCTTTAAAAAAAATTTTTTTTTAATGTTTACTTATTTTTGAGAGAGAGACAGAGCACAGTGGGGAAGGGTCAGAGGAAGAAGGAGACACAGAATCCAAAGCAGGCTCCAGGCTCCAAGCCGTCAGCCCAGAGCCAGACACAGGGCTCAAACTCACGAACCGTGAGATCATGACCTGAGCTGAATTTGGATGCCTAACCAACTGAGCCACCCAGGCGCCCCCAAAATTACTTATTCTTAGTGAAACAGTACTTATAGATTTATTTTAGTAACTTACAGATTTTAGAGGGACTGTGATACTATACACTTTAAAATAATGGTTCATCCTTAACTTGCTTTCATGTTTTCTCCCTGCCTCTCTCCTTTTATTTGGTATACTAAAGCAGAGTAAAACTCTGTTGATAAAGTTCATTGTTGGAATTCCTTACTTACAGATTTATTCTCCTATATAGTCAGGATATTACAAGAAAACTTAAAACTTTTTCCTATGTGGAGATAGCTTGTGAAGCAGAAACCATAAAAAAAATTTTTTTTAAGTTTATTTATTTCGAGAGAGAGAAAGAGAGAGAGAGAAATGGAGAGAGCACGAGCGGGGTAGGGGCAGAGAGAGGGAGAAAGAGAATCTCAAGCAGGCTCCAGGCTCCAAGCTATCAGGACAGAGCTTGGCACTCATAAATCATGAGATCAAGACCTGAGCCAAAATCAAGAGTTGGAAGCTTAACTGAGTGAGCCACCCAAGCACCCCAGAAATCATCAAATTAAAAAAAAAATTTTAATGTTTATTTATTTTTGAGAGAGAGATAGAGCGTGAGCAGGGGAGGGACAGAGAGAGAGGGAGACACAGAATCCGAAGCAGGCTCCAGGCTCTGAGCTGTCAGCACAGAGCCCAACATGGGGCTCAAATCCACAAACTGTGAGATCAAGACCTGAGCCAAAGTCAGACACTCAACCGACTGAGTCACCCAGGCACCCCATCAAATTTCTAAAGACAGCAGAAGTTCTGAGCAGGTTTGGGTGAAGAAGTTGAACAATTTCCTGTTTAGTCCTGTTCCAGATTCACAGCCTAAGTTTCCTACAGTGTTTTAAATGTAAGTGCTCCACCTATGAATTCCTATCTATAGTCATAGAATTCAGGAGTATCAGAGGTTGTTTAGTCCAACTCTCAACTGGAGTCATGGATATGTCCTACAACATGCATGATGTGTGTGTGGTTCTCCAGCTTTTGCCTGATCTTCCCCAGGCAACCTACCTCAAAACTGACAGTTCTGTTGTAAAATCTGTTCTTATATTATGGTTAGCATCACATTCCTAAGGTATATATAAATGCTTTTCATATACATGCACCTGAGTATGTATGCAAGACAATCCAATGGACTGTGGTAAGAAAACATTGTAACTTCCGTTTGTACTTTTATCTCATCATTTTTTAAAAAAATTTTGTTAATATTTATTTATTTTTGACACAGAGAGAGACAGAGCATGAGTGGGGGAGGGGCAAAGAGAGAGGGAGACCCAGAATTCAAAGCAGGCTCCAGGCCCTGAGCTGTCAGCACAGAGCCTGACACGGGGCCCGAACTCACGGACTGCGAGATCATGACCTGAGCCAAAGTAGGACGCTCAACCGACTGAGCCACCCAGGCGCCCCTATCTCATCCTTTTAATTTAATTTTTATATTATATGATGTATGTAATTTATAGAAACAATTTTATTTGTACAATTTAAAACATAAAAATACTGGAGATATGCTAAAGGTGTGGGTGGGCAAAATAATTTGGAAGCCACTCACTACTCTTGACAGTTAATGGCCTTTCTTTTATTATTTTAACATTAGGTCGTGGAATTACCATTTGCACCAACACGAATAGACCCAGTGGATATTATGCTAAGTGAAGTAAGACTGACAGAAAGACAAATACCATATGATTTAATTCTATGTAGAATCTAAAAAACAAAACAAACAAAACAGCAACTGGTTCACAGATACAGAAAAACTATAGGCTACCAGAGGGGAAGGGGTTGAGGGTAGGCAAACCAGATGAAGGGGATTAAGAGGTACAATCCCCTCTATAGGGCTATAGGGAATATAGCCAATAATATTATATATACATACATATATAGTATTATATATATTATATTATATTATACTATATTATACTATACTATATATATATTATAGTACTATACTATACTATATATATATTATAGTATTATTATATATATATATTATAATAACTCTGCATGATGACAGATGGTAACTAGACTTATTATAGGGATCATTTCATTATGTATGAAAATATCAAACCTCTATGATGTGCATCTAAAACTAATAGGATATCATATGTCAATCATACTTCAATAAAAACAAAAGAATTAGTCCCATAACCTGGCTGGTAATTAAAAATAAGACGGTGGAATTATATTAGGAATAACCAAGAAAACCGTGTTTAAAACACACTGCAGGCAGTAAGAAGCATTGGTGTAATGCAGAACAATTGGCATGTTATTTCAACTAACATACTTTCAGCAATACCAGAAGGTATCAGCAGAGGGCCTTTAGAAATCATAAATAAAGCTTTCTAGTGACATCTTTCTCAAGTAAGCCAGGAAATTAATTAATTCCCTGCTACTGATACTTGCTAAAAAGATTTATGTTCAAATTAAATTGTCAACATCTGATTAAGACTCTGGCTCAGAAATCAAATATGAGAATTTCTCTCCAACTCAAAAAATTCACATCCAAACCAGGAAAGCAATATCCAAATGTCAAATATTGCTTTCAAGATTGCAACTCTGCACTGTAGAATGAAATTTTTCTAACAGCCTCAATGAAAGTGCTAATACTACTTTTAAAAAATATAGGGGCACCTGGGTGGCTCAGTCGGTTAAGTGCCTACTTCAGCTCAGGTCATGATCTTGCAGTCTGTGGGATCAAGCCCTGTGGCAAGCTCTGGAGCCTTCTGTGTTTCCCTCTCTCTCTGTCCCTCCCCTGCTCGCCTTGTCCCTCTCTCTCAAAAATAAATACAAAAAAAAAATTTTTTTAGGGGCACCTCGGTGGCTCAGTCAGTTGAGCATCCGTCCAACTTCGGCTCAGGTCATGACCTCACAGTTAGTGGGTTTGAGCTCTGTGTCAGGCTCCGTGCTGACAGCTCAGAGCCTGGAGCCTGCTTCAGATTCTGTGTCTCCCTCTCTCTGTCTGCCCCTCCCCTGTTTACACTCTCTCTCTCTCTCTCTCTAAAATAAACAAGCATTAAAAAAAAATTTAATTTTTTTAATCTATGTGAAGTATAGAAACATCATAACACAAATATGCTAGAGAAACAACATTTTCTATCTTACCATCCTAAAAAGAAATAAATGGCTAACAACAACTACAATAACTTTTTTTTCTTAGGCCCCTACAGACCCAGACCACTCCTCTGTCATCACATCTGATTTCCTGGGAGATAATTTATTGCAATCCCAGAGACTTCTTTTACCTTAGTAAGCTGAATTTCGAGCTAGAAATTCTTTTTTTTTTTTTTTTTTTTAAGACAAAACCTCTTTGGATTTCAAGTATCACCAGACATTAAAGAAAACACCTTATGAAAAAGAACTGAGCACTGATTAAAAAACAAATGTACCTGAAGATCTAAGTATAATAAATGACTGGATTTTTTAAAATGTCACAAAAATACAGCCATACATTAAATAATACTACAAATATAAAATAAGACAAATTAGGTGCTGAAGGTAGGAAATATTAAGTGACATTCTCCACCCTTAATACTGTATTAAAAGAAGATATAATTTGAAAGCATTTTACTCTTAAAAGCAAATATTTTAGAAACAGGTAAGTTTTTCAAAAAAGTGTTCTTTTCTAACATTCTCAAAATTACTAAGCATCTGTATTTTTAAAGCACTATCTATAAAAATTTCAATTGTGCTGAATTAAATTCTACGAATTTCACCAAATGAAAATTAAAGTTATGAAAAAAAGTCACATTGTAAAAAGGAAAAACAATTTCAAAATGGAGTTGTGTACATTGAAAGAACAGAACAGCACCTTAGAATTAGGGAAGTGATAGCTCAGCTCTAGTCCCTGCTAAATACATATCTGGATATTGTGTTCTGCACACCACCATTTAAGAAGAATACAGAAGAACTGGAATAATCAAGAGCTGATGGACCAATATGACTAAATATTCCAAATTATGATGTGCAAGAACAGCCCCATGCTTGCTTCAGCAGCATATATACAAAAGTGGAACAATACAAGTGATTAGCATGGCCCATGCACAAGGATGACATTGAAATTTGTGAAGCATTCCCTATTTGTCATGGACCTCTGAGGTCCTTAGTGAATTGCTGAAACCACAAATTTAGATCTGTGACTGTCAAGAATTTACTTGATGTGTAGTTTTCCAATGGAGCCCAGGAAGACTCCAAATTCATCTAGCATCCCAAGAATCCCCATAATCTCATACCTAGGAAGTACTTTTAAGCCATTCTTTTAGGCCAACCTTCTTCTTGAACTTATCTACTCTAGGCTTATATGTGATTATTCTTGGCAAGACCCACAACAACAGAGTAGTGGTCAAAGCATGACTTTTGGAGCTATGCATGGTTCTGACATCCAGTAAATTTCTAACCAATTGTGTGAACTTGGTAAGTCACTTCAACCTCAATCTTCTGTTTTCCTCACTTATAAAACAGAGACAGTAATATTTCACAGTACAGTGTTTATAGTAAAGATTCATTATTGCATTCTAGCATTTAGAATGCCTGGATCAATAAATATTTGTTGAATTAAGAAATAGAAAGAGAGCCTGCATGGCTCATTAGGTTAAGAGTCCGACTCTTGATTTCGGCTCAGGTCATGATCTCTGGGTTCATGAGTTTGAGTCCCATGTTGGGCTCTGCACTGACAGCATGGAGCCTGCTCAGGATTCTTGCCACCCCCCCGCCCCCCGCAAAATAAATAAATAAGCATTTAAAAAAGAAAGAAAGAAAAAAAATATCCTAAAGACTAGAGATTATTAGCCTAGAGAAGGGATTATTCAGAAACACACATTATGAAAGAAATTCATGCCTGCAGAGGCATTACATACTGTGACTGGCCCTAACTGAAGCAATGCAATTTAATACAGATTCCAGTTTAATATGTTAGATTTGTCTAACAGAGGCATGCCTGGTAGAATGGGCTTCTTTGGGAGATTTTGAGAAGCCAGATAACCACTTGGGAAGAATGTTACAGAGACGAATAAAATGACTATAGAAGTCCCTTCCAACCTAAGATATTGTGTTAATGAAAGGTTCAAAAAGATAAGTGGAACTTTCTTTCGTACAATGCTCCAGAATTCTTGTCTTACCCCTCAGATAGTTGTAGCAACTTGGCAGGAGAAGCAACACCAAAAACACAGAATTAAAAAGAATCATTGCTACTGTCACATTATCTGCCAATTAGATTACCTGAAGCAAAGATAAATAAATAACCTTGCATTTCCTACTTTCAGGTACTGTTCAGAGGTTAGACTCTGCAGGTGGTGACTTCTGGAATTACAACAATTTCACTGTGGCCTTTTGACAGTGGATATGGAAAGTAATGGGAAACTTCTATTCTTCTATCTAAATTTCTACTTTATTCATTTCTACTATAAGAGTTAATTATCAAGCTTCAAATATTACTTTAGATTTCTAAGACCAATTGATTTTTTGTTTTTTTTTTTCCCCTTAGGTGTTTTAGGAAAATTAGTCTCCTTAGATGGATCTTCCAAAGACTTGGAAGGTTAACCAACTTTTTGGCAGTCTAGGTCCTTCTAAGATCTTCTATACCCTCTGCCTTTATATTACACTGCTCACATTAAGTACATGATAAAAACGTACACTATTGAGCCATATGTGCTATAATCAAATGAGCAAAAAAATTAGACTTAGCCATGTACTAGCTCTCTGGTCTTAGACAAGTTTGAAATTTTGCCTAGCCCTAATTACTTTATTTGTGAAAAAAACAAAACAAAACCAGGAGATCAGACCTACTTCAAAAAGCTGACATGCAATATAAATTACATTATATACATGAAAAAGGTCTTGTATAGATACTTGATAAGCTGAGTACAATCCTAAATAATACTATTAAATTCATTTCCACAAAACATTCTTGCAAATATCACGGACAACCATGTGGAAAAGATTCTCAATCACTGAATGAGTCACTGAAATTCAGTATTCTCAGGGCAGGTTTCTTGGTATTTTAAAGCAATAAGAAAGATGATGGAGGGATGGTTCTTACCTTCATCCCCCTTTCTTAGCTATAATTCTCCAACATTATTTTGTGGTTAACGTGAGACTACAATCATGAGTTCTCTTTTCTACCCTACCCCCAACCTCACAATGCAGAAATAGCTCCATAGAGACTGTATGGTTAACTGGTTATCTCAGTAAATAGAAAAGGCCTTATTTTAGGGTCCTGTAAATAATTAATTACTCTACTTTCTTATTTTTTTTTTTTTAGATATATGAGAATCCAGAATGTCACTGCTCGTATTTTAACGATGAACAGTATTAAGATAACTCTAAGGAATCATTATAATTTTATTTCTATTGCTACTCATCTGAAAAAGAAGACAAGAATTATTTAAAAGTAATAACATAAGAAATCCAACAGGTAGGGGGTGCTTGGGTGGTTCAGTTGGTTAAGCATCAGACTCTTAATTTCAGCTCAGGTAAACATCTCCCAGGTTCCTGAGATCGAGGCTGTGTGAGTCAGGCTCCGCAATGACAGAACGGAGCCTGCTTGGGAGTCTATCTCTCTTCTCTCTCTGCCCCTCCCCCTGTTCACACTCTCTCTCTTTCTCAAAATAAATAAATAAGCATTAAAAAAAAAAAAAAAAAAAGAAACCGAAAAGGTAGTAATGAAATCAGTTTTTGTCACTGCTCTTAGATTTCTGCCCTCATTCAAACAAGCTGATCTAGTCACCAATATCTTGAAAAAGAAAAAACTTTCTTTTCACCTTTTCCTTTCTCCTGCTTGACAGAACTGTTATTCTTCAATTTTCTGACATGATCAACAGGATAAAAAGGCAAAAACCCTAAACACAGAATCAGAAGGAATCCAGGGATCTGGAGCTGGTATCACTCATTAGCTGTATAACCTCAAGCAAGTTTTAAGATCTTCAGACCTGTAAAAATGAACTGTAAAATGAGGAGTTTGATTAGGACTGTCCCTAAAGCTTAGCAGTCTATGAGTCTTGCTAATCACTTAGCAACAGAGAGAAGGATCTATTGGCTGGAAATTAATGTGTCACAAGTGGCTCATTTTGTAACCCAAAGTTTCTGAATTCTTAACTTCCTCAGTATTACAATTGTGCAATCTGAGTCAGGGCTCCTTACCCCAGTAAGATGTTACTATGATAAAATAAAATATATTTGTCAGATCTTAATAAATATTTTACTTGAAGAATGCCTGGCTGGCTCAGCTGGTTGAGTGTCCAACTCCTGATTTCAACTCCGGTCATGGTCCCAGGATTGTGAGATTGAGCCCTGTGTCAGGCTCTGTGCTGAGCTTGGAGCCTGCTTGGGATTCCCTCTCTCTCTCCCTCGGCTCCTCTCCCCCACTCATGCACATGTACTCTCTCCCTCCCCTCCTCCCTCTCTCAAATTAATTAAATATTTGACTTGATCTTTGGCAGCAGGTATAAATATTTTTATAATATCTAAACCAATAAATCCTTGCTAATTCTTTTTGCAAAGAGACTTGTCATAAGATTAATTTTTAAAATCAAACATCTTTTATATATCTAAAATGATTCTACTTAGGAAAAGGGTATTTTCAAAGTCCATCTATATATAAAATGAGAGACACAAATCAATGCAAATATAAAGTATGAAAACTCCAAAGTGAAATATAGTCTGCTCCCGCTGACTCACAAGATCACAGGTCAGAACAATGTAACATCAAAATAAGTCAATTGCTATGACTTCTGAAAAAAAACTCCAATCTGTTCTAGTGATTACCTTATATAATTCATGATCCTGGTCTGTCCTTCTATCTACTTACCTACCTATGAGTCTTTGAGAGCTAATAGTCACAAGGGAAGACAGTTCAACAATTCAAACAAAAAGAGTAGTGGATTTTAGATGCCAAATTTCTGTTCCCTCACAACTAACATTCAAAACTATATTGCCTCGTGAATATAAAGGAAAAGCAGAAGTGAGGTCACATATTCCTTTAAAGGTCTAATTATTTTGTAATGTAAAGGCAAAAGAGGTTAGATTTAACTTAAAGAGTGAACACAACTTTGTATTATGTTGAGCCTTCATCACAAAAGCTGCTGTTCCAAACATAGGAATGTAACTCAGATTAAAACAAATGAACAAAAAAACTTTTAGAAGGGACCCTATGATGATAACTTTGCAAAATCAAATTTACTAAGTTCAAGAACACCTTACCTGTACCTTCATTCTTATGACAACCATATTAAATGTCAACCTAAGATCGCTATGGATAATCAAAACATCTTTTGGGCCACTACATAAAATACTATAATAAAGGAAACATACACATTTTGAACCTCTAAATGAGGGTTAATAAATCTAAAAGTTCTTTATTTTGGCAACTAAGTTATGCTCTGTAAAGTACCTTTAACAGAAAACAACTCAAAAGCCAAATACATCTCCATCTCTGATTTAACCCCACTTTTCCAAGCTCATAGTATTCCCTTGACAGGAAATAAAATATTCCCTTTGCCTGATACTAAATACATAGAAAACAGCAATATCAATTGGTGTTCAGCAAAAACTGTAATGTTCCAGAATCACTGAATTCTACCCCTGAAACCAATGCTAAACTATATGTTAACTAATAACTTGAATTTAAATAAAATCTTGGACAAAAAAAGATTAAAAAAGAAAAAAATTATAATTTTTCAGCTGCTTTGTGGGAAAATGGGCACTGTCTTACAACTTCTCCCAAACAAATCTTCAGGTTTTAAATTTTGTTTGCCATTAATTTTTTTCTAGCCATCATTAAATCCTACCTACTCTTCTATTATCTATTTCATTTCCACAATTATCATTTCAGTTCAATATTTACAAAGAGCACCTACTACTATATCACAGTCACTGTACTCAATCTAGCTCATATCGTAATGATCTCCTGTTACTTCTCAAGTCATGCTGTATTTATTAACATCCTGTCAGTAGGACAGTTATCCCCTCATCTCCACCTACTGATCCTGGCCTAGGGGCACCACCTGGTGGTCAGTAACAAGAACTACTCCTCCCACCACCTCATTCCTTCCCCTCTGGGAGAATAATATTCCTTTCAGGTTTTATTCAACTAATTCAATCTTAGAAATCTCCCTTTCATATGAACACAGCTGGATGCTATCCTGCTGTGATTTACCAAGGAGGCAGAATCCCTTACTTATATACCCTGCTCTAAATCCACAAGCTCTAAATCTATATTAATATTTTAATAACTTTAAGAATGAGATTGGGAATGAGAAAGAATGGGTGAGCTAATTCAAAGATGAACTCCAGACAGCAGCAGGCACTGAGCTCTCTGTGCCTCTTCCAGAGATGGCCTTGGTTGGGAAGTCCTTTGGGCAGTCTCTGTCCCCATTCCACCTGTGGAAATATGGGCCAAGAGGGACAGCATTCTAAAGCTCTTTCTGCTCCTGAGGTGCCAGCCTGGAGACAAAGAAAGCAGCTGGGGCAGTGCTACATGGGGCCTTCAGTACAGAGGAAAGGTGACAGGCAATGCCTTTCCCTTGTCCTTTGCCCACAGCGATCCAATTCTTTTGCATGGAAAATCCATACGTAAACCTGGAAACCATGATTCTATCAAGTTGGCTTAGCCTTTTCAGTGTGAAATCCTCCCAATACTTGGGCTCTTAGCCACCAAAGAGAGGGAATTACCAGGAAGAGTAACCCTACTTCCCCCTTCTACGCTGCCTGCTTGCCCAACCCTTTCCTCTTTTCTCTATTTCCCATATCGAGCCAGGCATTACAAAAAAATTCTCCTCTCTGCCCATACAATACTGTAAATAACCCACAAAACTTCCCTAACAGCAGCCTAATAAAGGTATTTTTTTTAATTTTTTTTAACGTTTATTTTTGACAGAGAGAGAGAGAGAGAGAGAGCGCGCGCATGCGCGCTAGGGAGGGGCAGAGAGAGAGAGAGGGAGACACAGAATCTGGAGCAGGCTCCAGGCTCTGAGCTGTCAGCCCAGAGCCTGACGCGGGGCTCGAACTCACGAACCATGAGATCATGACCTGGGCCGAAGTCGGACACTTAACTGAGCCACCCAGGTGCCCTAGGTATACACTTTTTCTAAATTCACCCATAAACAGGAAAATGATACAGTGAGCTCTGAAGTGATATTAACCTTAACAGAGAACTGGGATGCTAGCTTCAGACTTTCCCTTCATAAGCTTCCTAAGTTTGCATCTACCTTCTCATTCCTCTTTAATTAAGCTTACTCTTTTCTCAGAATTATATATATAATTTATTATATATTTATTAATAATTTATATTATCATTTATTGTTACTGTTTTATAAAATAAAGTGTATTTAAATAGCACTGATTAGTATTTTTTCACTATTTAGTTACCACTGTAATTGTGAAATAGGGTATAATATTTCACCTAGATTTTGTAGGAATGGAATTTTGGGGCCAGTCTGGGAATCTACAAACCATTTCTAACAATGAAACTCAAAATGACTTTTCCCATAGAAATAAATCATTAAATGTTGGTAAATGCTTACGCTACATGACAGTAGCTCAGCTCCACTGAGTTCTGATACCTTAGCTATTTTTTTTCCTCTTTTATTCCATCTTGAACATAACTATTAAAAAATATACATTTTCGGGGTGGCTGGGTGGCTCAGTCGGTTAAGCATCCGACTTCAGCTCAGGTCATGATCTCATGGTTCGTGGGTTCGAGCCCCGTGTTGGGTTCTGTGCTGACAGCTCGGAGCCTGAAGCTTACTTCGAATTCTGTGTCTCCCTCTCTCTCTGCCCCTCCCCTGCTTGCGCTGTCTCTGTCTCTCAAAAATAATAAATGTAAAAAAAAAAAAAAATTTTTTTTAAATATACATTTTCAACATGCAAACCTCCTTTCAAAAATCTATAGTGAGGGCTTCCTGCTTCTAATCACATCATTAGAATTATTTAGTTTCACATTTATAATGCTAAATCAAAGCTCTCTCCCCCCAAACTGACATTTTAAAAATCAGCTACACATAATCGTGCACTCTTCCAATCTTATCTCTCATTACTTCCTCTAAATGTTTTACCAGTCCTCATACTGGTTAGGCCCTAGGGTTCTATGTGGGAAATAAAGATAACTAATACATGGTCCTAGCTCTCTAGAGACTCACAATTGGGGTTTGGTTTTATTCTTTTCCCCTTCTTCTTTAAAGCACATCTGAGCTATTTTGAAACTTGAAATCTGCATGTATCGTGTTGTCCTAGGATGAAGATTTACCCTTACTGTGCCTCATACTCCTAAGACATCCTCCAAGGAGCACACGCTCTATAAAGCCCCTGTCAATAACAGGACCCCATACTTAGCTCTCCCTTCTCTGAACTTCTACCGCCCTTAACTCAGTAACAACTGATTATATTTTGTTCTCTTATTAACGATTTTAGCCACAAAGATGAGTTGTAAGTATGCTGTAGATATTGATCACCCTCAGACCTCCAGGTGGGCAAGCAGAACCTAGAGTGACTAGATCAACTACCCTGGCTATGAACATGTCATCACTTTACCCCGGTGTGCTGGACAGATGTTTAAATTTTCTGTGTGTGTCATGAAAAAGACTGAGAAGCCCAAGTTTAACTTGTGGCATTTTCAAATTAGAAGTAACAATAAATATTACTCAGTACAATGACCTCGTGCAAAATGAAGAAAATGAAACCTATGGAGTTTAATTTGTTTAAGGTCACACTGATATTTAATAAGAGCAATAAGACATTCTTAGAATCTAAAACCACAGGCCTCTGACTTCTGGACTTGATTACACCACATCACCCTGCTTCTTTAATTGCCACTTATGTAAATCTGGCCACCCCAAGACTGTAAGGTCTTTGAGAATAAGGCTATAACACAATTTATAACTCGTTTCTCTCAAAGTGCTAATCTCCAAGTCAGGGGTACTTAAGAGATAGCTGTACTGGTGAAATAAAAAGGCTTTATTACAAAGAAATGGCCCACTTAATGAAAAATAACTTCAATTTTCATATTCAGAAATTTGTCTGAGTCATGTACGTACATAAGTTGAATTTGAGAAAGTGGACAAATACACTTGGGGAGAAAAGGTTACCTGAAACTATACCTTAGACTAGGCAATTGACACGACTATTCTAAAAGCCACATACAAGCATCTAAGTTTATTAAAAACAAGATAACTGGCCCAAAAGGGAGTCACTTATGCTAAGCCCCACATTACCCAACTGAGAATCTAATTACAGTTTTACCTCTCCCAGAAAGGGACTCATAAACCAACCAATCAGGAATTACCTGATCAGTATTAGTCAGGTAATCTGCCTGATGACCCCCTGCCACCCCCTAAGGAAAAGTAATGTAATCAATTTGCTTTTTTGCCTAGTATAACTTCCTTGTTTCTGTTCCTTTCTGTCTATAAATATAAAATCTTTCACTTTGTACAGCTCTTTAGAGCTCCTTTCTATTTGTCACACACTAGATGTTGCCCAAGTCACTGAATTGTTGAATAAAGGCATCAAGAACTTTAATTTTACTCTGTTGAATTTTTTAACAATGCAAAAAGTATTAACATTTAAATCATACAACATAAATTTAATCCACGTAAATCAAATTCTAGGAATTGTTCCAAGTATTGTTCCTCACCCATCTGGCACACACAGACAAGAGGTTATGACTTATGGCTTTGATGTGCATCGATCATCGCCCATTAAAATGCCAAAAAAGAAAACAATTTCAGTACAATTTCTTTAACTATAGGCTTTTGGGACCTTTTCTTTTGCTCTTCCCTCTGCCAGGCCTATTCTTTCCCCAGATATCTCTTGGCTTCCTCCTATCCTTCAGGTCTGTGCCCATGTATCAATGAGGTCTTCCTTGACCACTCTGCTTAAAATTTCCTGCCCTAGAATTCACTTCCTTTCACAACTGTCCTATTGTGTACAGATTTCTCACACTATCCAAAATACAGCATTCATATGAAAATTTCTGTAAGTTGAAATGGCATAAAGCAAAGAAGCAATTACCATTAATTTATATGAAAAAAGTTTTGATCATTCGCAGAAAAAAAAATAACCTTAGGCTTTTCTGATACCCTAGGACACATCTTGCTAACAGATGCACAAAATAAATTGAGATAAAGCACAGTTGCTCACAGATCCAGTTCAAGGCTATGACAGCTTGATGCTGAGATGCTAAATGTAGTTCCCAAGAAAGGAGCTTGGCAGTGCTACTTTTGCTGCTAGAGTTGTGCCCTCTGTAACTGCTCACTCCAAAACAAATGCTGAGTGCCACTGTCACTTTTTGCCTTTTTTCATAAAAGCAAAAATCCTCTTCAAATTTTTTTCAGTTAGTCAAAATAAACACTAACACAAAAGCAAAAGCTTAATGTTAACTTTTGAGAAGTGGGAGATAACTGTATTTTATTTGCACATTTTATTTACCTCCTCTTACTATATAGTAAACTTGACAAGGGAAAATATTCTTTACTTATTTTATTCACTCATATATTCTCAGCACCTAAATCTGGAGTGGGCAAAGTATGGGCCATGGCCTGATACTGTCCACTACAGCCAAACCCAGGTATGCTGATTGGTTTACATATTGTGGGAGGCTGCTTTCATGCTACAATGCATTGTTGAGTAGTGACAAAGACCAGATGGTCAAAAATATTTACTACCACTATTTACAGAAAAAGTTTGTAGAGCACTGGCCAAAAACAACATTAGGTCAAACACTCAATAAACATTTACTGAACACAAATGTATGAAAAACAAACAATGGCAAAAAATATTTCTGATCCCTCAGTATTTTAATAAGATATAAAAGAAGAGAAAATAAACTGAGACATCATCATGGAAGCTCTCAGTGCCCTCGCCAGCTCTGTACTTTCATCTGTACAATTTTTCATATTCTATATCATAGATTCAAAGAACAAAGTTGGCAAGAGCACTAAAAATCAGACAGTTGAGTAACTTGCCTAAAATACCTCAGCTAGTAAATGGCAAATCCAGGACAGAAGCCTTTTTCTTTTTAAACTGTTCTCCACTATAATCAAGCAAACTTTAAGGTGACAATTATTTTCCACTCTTCTATTTGAGGATGAGATATAAAATCTGACAATTAATATTACAAGTAATCTGAGTGTTTAAAAGTTTGACTCACCACAAAACAATGATTATAGTAGATAAAAACTTGAGGGAACCCAACTAAATGAGCCTATTCTGAATCTGAAGGCCTCCTTTCTCCCCCATAATTCTACTATTTCCCCCTTGATGTTATCACTCTATTTTTAAACATTAACAGTAACCTAATACCATGGCACATTTATATACTACATTGAAATTTCAAAGCATTTACTTAATGATAATCTCAATTTATACCATAAACTGTACACTTGACTTCTGGACCACTATGAATCTCACCATTGCTTTGAAACACAGCCTATCTCTAGCCTATAGTGAAAACACACATTCAATAGCCATCTTCTCAAGTCTCATTCTTTCACTGGGTCTTCTATTGCAATAACCTAATAGTTTTTCGAAGATATTTTATGCTGTTGTATAACATTTACCTCATGGCTCATTATTCCTTTCTTCATAGAGAAGCCCTTTCTTAATAATCAACTCCGTTTGCCTTCTAGGGAAACTCTACTTGGGACCTTCAAAGTGACCACTGTTATTTTCTTGCTTTGAGTTCTCTCACTGCTCTATTTAAGACTGCTAAGACCCTGGTTTCAGCCATCATCATTTCTTGCCTAGATTCTACAGCAGACTCCTAACTTGCACCCTAGATTCCTTGTAGTCTATTCACATGGCAGCCAAAGTGATTCTTTAAAAAATAAGATTATAACTCTTATGCTTGAAATACCAATGGCTCCCCATCTTGTTCAATCTTTACAATGTCTATGAAGCTCTACCTGATCTGACCATCGTGACCTCTCTGACCTCATCTCTTACTACTGTCCTGCGCTCACTCACTGGCCTCTTTACTATTCCTTTAACATTCAGGCAGACTCTCACCCTGAGGTTACTTCATCTGCCTTGAATATTTATCAACCCCCAGGTAGCCCACCACATGAGTAACTCCTTCATCTCAAATCTTCACTCAAATGTCACCTCCTCAATGAGGCTTACTCTTATCATCCCACTTTACACCTCCCCTTCATACAGTCTTGATCTCTGTTCTCTCATTTTAATTTTTTTGCACAATACTTCCTCATCTCACAACATAACATGTAATTCATTTGTTGTATTTATTGTATTCAATCTCTTTCAATCAAAGTAAACTCCAAAATGGTAGAAATCTCTGACTGTTTTGTTTTCTGATGTATCCAAACTACCTAGGACACTGTCTGGTACATAGTAGGTATTTAATAAATACCGATGAATGACTGAATAAAAGCTTACTCTGTTTCAAAGATTTAGCCATGCGCATTTTCTTTTTTTTTATTATTATTTTTTTTAACGTTTATTTATTTCTGAGACAAAGAGAAACAGAGCATGAATGGGGGAGGGTCAGAGAGAAAGAGGGAGACACAGAATCCAAAACAGGATCCAGGCTCTAAGCGGTCAGCACAGAGCCCGACGCAGGGCTCGAACTCACGACCGTGAGATCATGACCCGAGCTGAAGTCGGACGCTCAACCGACTGAGCCACCCAGGCGCCCCAACCATGTGCATTTTCAAACTCACTAATTAGACTTCCTGTCTTGCTCCGCATGTCTATTTACTACTCACTAATTCACTGAACACATAAACCAAGGACAGAAGTATTGGGCACAGGGAATTCAAATGTGAATAAGATACCTTGTCCTCAGGGCACCTGGGTGGCTCAGTCAGTTAAGCGTCTGACTTCTGCTCTGGTCATGATCTCATAGTTCATGGGTTTGAGCCTGTTTGGGATTCTCTCCCTCTATCTCTCTCTCTGCCCCTCCCCCACTTGTGCCCACACACACACACACACACACACACACACACACACACACTCTCTCTCTCTCTCTCTCTCTCTCTAAATAAAATAAATAAACTTAAGGAAAAAAAAAAGATACCCTTCCCTCAGGTAACTCTTGTCTTCACTTCTACCATCAATTCCTTGATCTAAACTACTGTCCTCTCTCACTTG
Organism: Lynx canadensis; assembly: GCF_007474595.2. Taxonomy (NCBI): domain Eukaryota; kingdom Metazoa; phylum Chordata; class Mammalia; order Carnivora; family Felidae; genus Lynx; species Lynx canadensis. The sequence continues at coordinate 54,359,447 of NC_044304.2, forward strand.
GACTGCTATGATAGCCCTCTGGCTCACTTACCTGTATTCAGTCTGAACCTACTCCAATCCATTCTATAAGCACAGTCGTATTCTCTAATCACAAAGTTGATATAGTGCTCCCCCCCCACACACCTTGTTTAAATGCTTTGATGCTACTCATCCCTCTTAAGTGAGAGAAAAACACCTTAATATTATCTGCAAACATTTGTATGAACTGCACCTATCCATCTCTCCAGCCTTATCCAGTATGCACTTGCATATGTACATACACAAGTATATATACCTGCCATTCTATCATTCATACTCAGCAAACCTCCCCGCCTTCTTAGGGCCTTTGTACCTGCAGTTCAGCTATCTCAAATAAACCTCAGCTTATCCTTACAAGCTCTGTTACCTCCTCAGGAAAGCCATACCCTGACTTCCTTGACTAGGTCAAATTTCTCTATGATAGACTCTAGTAGCACATGTCACAGTTGAAAACTTAATTTGTTTGAATGTTTAATATGCGTCCCCATCTGATTATAAACTCCATGAGAGTAAGAATCACATCTGCTTTTGCTCATCATAATATCTGCAGTGCCTAGCACATATTAGATAATATATATTTGCTGAATAAATGATTAAAACATAAACCAAAATATGGAAATATGAAAACTTTAGAGGAAGAATAAAAAGGGTGGGAAACAAATGCTAGGTTCTGTATGTGACAGGGAATGGCATGAGGTAAAGAAGTCCACATGGGCTAGAAGGCCTTGCATGCAATTTTAAGGAAATTTCTTTACTCCTCATGTAATCGTGGAGCCAGTGAAGGACTTTTAAGCAGTGGAAATGGCACCATTTGCTTTGTTTTAGATAGCCCTCACAAGCTACATGCAGCATGAAAAAAGGATTTGAAAGAGCAATGAGACAGTTGAAGGCCCAAACCAGGGCACTGACTTAGGAATGGACAATAGGGACAAACTTGGGGATCATGTGATTGAGGAGTAAAAGAGATCAGAATAACGCTAAGGTTGACAACGTGGGTGACTGGTGGCTCCAGAAAGTCAGATCTAGTGATTCTCAAACTCATGGGACTTATTGCACTAGAATCATCTGAGGCCTTGATTAAAAACAGGGTTTTGGAAGGGCGCCTGGGTGGCTTGGTCGGTTAAGCGTCCGACTTCAGGACTTTGGCTCAGGTCATGATCTCACGGCCCGTGAGTTCGAGCCCCGCGTTGGGCTCTGTGCTGACCGCTCAGAGCCTGCAGCCTGTTTCAGATTCTGTGTCTCCCTCTGTCTCTGCCCCTCCCCTGTTCATGCTCTGTTTCTCTCTGTCTCAAAAATAAATAAACGTTGAAAAAAAAATTAAAAAACAAAACAAAACACAGGGTTTTGGGGGCACCTGGGTGGCTCAGTCAGTTCAACATCCGACTTTTGGTCTCGGCTTAGGTCATGGTCTCAAAGTTTATGAGTTCAAGCCCCACATCAGGCTCTGCACTAACGTGTGGAGCCTGCTTGGGATTCTCTCTCCCCTCCACCTCTCTACCCTCCCCTGCTTTCTCTCTCTCTGAAAATACATAAAAACATTAAAAAAACAAACAAAAACAAAAACACAGTTTTCTAAGCTCCATATCAGACCTTCTAAATCAGAAATTCTGAGAATAGGGCATAAAAATTGTATTTTCAACTAGTGTCCTAAATGATTTCTTTTGCATTCATACAAGTTTGGAAACAACAGAGACAGGAAACATACTAGAAGATAAAAAGGTTTATGAGAGATTATGATGAATTTAATTTTGGAAATGATGAGTTTGAATCACCTATGCAGATAACCAACAGACAGTGAGATAACTAATTCCGAAGATCACAGGACTGGCCCAGTTGGAGACCAATATTTGGTAGAAACTGAAAGTATGACAGCATTTAAGTTCACAGAAGAGTGAAAAGAGTGGTATGGCTATGGTTAAAACTCCAAAGGACACAACATTTAAGATGCAGAGAAAAGGATTTGCTCATTATTCAAAAAATACCTTAAAATGCTATTTCTGCAGGAAATATTTGTATGCAAAATGTTGTCCTACTAGGTGTTGGGAGGGATATCAAAACTAAGATGTGGCACCTCTTGCAAGCCCTGTGGACAGTTCTAGGCCTTCTCTCAATACATCAGCCAAAATGTCAGAGGTCTTATTCAAGTCCATAAGATTCCTTGTAAGAGTGTATGTTTACTAGAAAACACTAATTTGTTTCATTCCCAAAAGTCTTTAACTTAGAGGAGATCCTCAGTCTTCATTACCCACATCAACAACCTAAAGTCCTTCTTCCTTCAAAGCTTTCCCAGATCCTCTGGACAGAATTAATTACTCCTTCCCTAAATACACATTTTTATATTGCTTGTGGCACTTATCATATTGTATCCTGTATTACATGTGGAGGCGGCAGAGTATTACAGAAAGGGGACCAGCCTACAGAAATCAAAAGCTTCACTCCTTATTTACAAGTTGTGTGACCCTGAAATCATTTATGTTTCCTACTTTGTGAATTAATGACAATAAGGACCTTCATTACCATCTCATAGAATTACTAAGAAGATCAAGTGAGATACTTCATGTCAAAGTGCTTTATTAAAATTCCTAAGTTACTTTTTTCTTCTATGGGTACATATTCTCTTTCCTGCTAGTTCTAAAAATCTTAAGAGCTGGGATCAAGTGTTATGTACCTATATATCCACTACAGCATTTTTCAGAACATCTTACATGTAACAGACACTCAGAAGTTTGGTCAAATATGTTGAACAGATGATATGAAAGAAAAAAAGAGAGACAAGTTATACCCTACCTCATTCCAAAAAAGACCTGAGGCAGCTGACACGATGTTTCTTTGACCACTGTCCTAACTATCCTGCCAGTAAATGCATTTGCCTTGTTTGTATCATTCCGCTTTCTGAAATAATCCTTTCTCCTACACCCACACACACACACATCTAAATCTTATTTCTCTTACAAGACCCAAATCAAAGCGCCCACCTCCACTTCCTCCGCTAAGCTTTGTATTCACTCCAAACCAGAAGGATCTTTCATCTTCTCAACTTATCCATACCATTTATCATACAGATAACTTTTATACTGTTTGCTGTATCTCCAACTAGACTGTAAGTTCACTGAGTCTAGGATCTGAAAGTTTTCAAATCCTCGGGAGAACTTTAAAGGTGAATAGTAGGTGTAATAGAAAAAGTCTTTAGTAGCCATTTTTAAAAATCTAAAGGATTTCAGAAAGATCTAAAATAAGACCATCTTATGTATGAAATGCTACCCTGACTTTTCATAAATTGAGTGCCAATTACTGATTGTTTCTGTATTATACATACAAATGAAGCTAATATTTTAAAGTACAGAAGGAAAAAGTACATCATTTGTATCTCCCAAATACTCAGACCAATGTCCAGCACATTAAAATGGAGAGACCATCTGGTATGGTAGGTAAAAGCAGTTTTTGAATGAAATAATGCCTAGAATACAGATGTTATTAAAACATATCTAATCAAAATGTAAATGCCTGCATTTAGTATTTAAGTTCTGAAACACTCTAGTTGTGCAACATGCTGGCAGTGAAACCATGGGCATACTTAACTTCTCTATGCCTCTGCTGCTTCATGCAGAAAAAAATAGGGCTGTTTTAGAATTAATGAGAAAACTATATAATGTGTTTAAATATATTGCCTGCTACATAATAAGCACACAATGAATGTAGCTATCATTATCACCACTCCCAAATATTTCTTGATTAATAAATATTTCAGGGGTGCCTGGGTGACTTAGTTAGTTGAGTGTTTAACTCTTGATTTCGGCTCAGGTCACAATCTCACAGTTGTGGGATTGAGCCCTGCGCTGGGACACATGGAGCCTGCTTAAGATTCTCTCTCTCTCTCCCTCTGCACCTCTCTCCCACACTCATATGTATGCACTCTCTCTCTCAAATTAAAATTTAAAAAATAAAAATAAATATTTCATATATTCTACATAAAGGAAATTTAAATATTTTGATTTCTCTATCTCCAACTCAATATAAAAAAGTTACCATAAATTATGGTATTACAACAAAATATGTTGTAATATTACTCAATCAGTAAAAATCTAAAAAAGAATATTTATGGATATCTAAAAATGCTCAAGGCAGAATTTTAATAAAAAAGGATACAAAATTGTCCATTTAGTAAGATTCTAGTTTTATTTTTAAATGTTAATCTTAAAAGAACTAAATTTAAATGTTCTATGTATTTTGCATATTTAAGTAAGTAGTATATAGAGAAAACATGCCAAAATATTCGCAATACTTATTTTTGTTTTTTCCTTCTTTTACTCTGTATGTTCAATGTTTTCTACATTAAGCATGCTTCTTTCAAATTCAAAACATTTAACTTTATAACTTTCAAATCACAAAGCACTTACAGAAAAAAACTGCTTTTGTGAATTTGAAGATGACCCTTTAAATGATGTAACTGCAGGACACTGGATATGTCAACAAAATTTTTATGTGGGAAAAAGACAGACACTGGTAAATCCAAAAAGGAAGGGAACAAGAACCTTTGTGTTCAACATGTCATGATTGTTCCAACCAGGTCTCATTTCCATCATTAGGTCAAAGCCATGCTTTGTACATATTAGGCACAAATAAATACCTGCCAAATCTGAATTTAAAAAAGGAATCTAGCTTAAAGGCCAAGAACCTACTTTTAAAACTAGACTTGTTAAGTGGCAGATGGCTAAGGCAGAAGCAGCTGGCTTTCAAAACACAATGGCTACATTGGAAAATCAACTCAACATTTGTCTTAGGGTTATGTTTGTACATGCATACATGTACATGCAAGTCTGTAATAATGCTGTTAACTTAAATGGGACACATATATCAATGTACTCAAACAATTACCACCAGTATTAAAACATTTCATCCTCAACACAAAAATAGAGGCACCCATATTTGGAATTTGAAACAATCTCTCATACTAAGATACAATAAAATAGAAGCCCTCCAAACTAATTTCCACTTAATTAACCAACCTGCCATATCATTCTCAAACTTCATTTTCTCTGAAAGCCACGCAGATTTTATCCTCACAGGATAATCAGTGTTCATGGCTGGTACACTATGGTGCACTCCCATATACACTTAAGCGGCTACATCAGTTTGTTAAGTTATATTCATTTATAACTAAATAATTTAATTAAATACTACATAAACCAATCAGATGAGCATAAAAGGGTTTGTTATTTCTATGAAAACACAGGTGCTTTGGAAAGACTCAAGAAAAGCACATTGCTTTTTTAAAAACGAATTTAAGGGGCGCCTGGGTGGCTCAGTCGGTTGGGCGGCCGACTTTGGCTCAGGTCATGATCTCACGGTCCGTGAGTTCGAGCCCCGCATCGGGCTCTGTGCTGACAGCTCAGAGCCTGGAGCCTGTTTCGGATTCTTTGTCTCCCTCTCTCTGACCCTCTCCCGTTCATGCTCTGTCTCTCTCTGCCTCAAAAATAAATAAACGTTAAAAAAAAAAAAAAAAACGAATTTAAAGTGGGCAAAGCCTTTCAAGAGATTAAAATCTAAGAGGCTGTCCCACACTGCTTCACAAGTGTCACCAGGTTATCACTCCACTTTATAAAAACTTAAAAACTAGAAATTATAATCTATGCAATGAGTGCAAGAAAGGTACAAAAGTCCAATCAGTAGGTTTATATTTTAAAATTTTAAGGCCTTGGTTTTAAGTTAAAGTAAAATACTCAAAATACATACATACCATGTTTTGATAATAAAAACTTCAACTGACTTTTGATTAAGTGACAAACTATTATATTGGCTAATATAATATAAACCCAATTATATTGGCTAAGAAGGTAAGTAGAGTACTTTAGGTTCCACCAATTTGTTGTTCACAAAGAGAATGTAGCCTAAACTTCTAAGAAGCAAATAAAAATCTAGTCAAATTTTATAAATCACAACTAATGTTACTGCATTCTGATTTTACACATGAATAACATGAGCTTTATCTCCCAGACTGGTGATTATAAATAAAATTATTAAAACTATAAGAAGTCCATTCTTCAGCAAGTGTTAACTAAGCAAATAGCAAACTGTCTGAATGAATGACTATTCTGCTAATTCTGAACAATTGTCAGATCACTTAAATGTCTAGAAATAATTAACATCAATTTTTAGAAATAATCTTCTTTTTAAAATCACCAGCCAATCTTTACCAACTGCATAAAAAATAAATATTACCAATCTTTTCATGCCATTAGAGAAATACAAATTAAAAACCCCAATGCAATACCACTCACAAACTAGAATGGCTAAATTTAAAAATGATGACAATACCAAATATTGATGAGGATGTGAAGAAACTAAAATTTTCATACACTGCTGACAGAAATGCAAAATGGCACAGTCACTTTGTAAGTTAAACATGCATCGTGGGGCGCCTGGGTGGCGCAGTCGGTTGGGCGTCCGACTTCAGCCAGGTCGCGATCTCGCGGTCCGTGAGTTCGAGCCCCGCGTCGGGCTCTGGGCTGATGGCTCAGAGCCTGGAGCCTGTTTCCAATTCTGTGTCTCCCTCTCTCTCTGCCCCTCCCCCGTTCGTGCTCTGTCTCTCTCTGTCCCAAAAATAAATAAACGTTAAAAAAAAAAAAAAATTTAAAAAAAAAAAACAAAAAAACATGCATCGTGATAAATATATACGTGGTCTTCATTTCAGGTTCCTGGCACAGAGCTCCTGAAACCCTTGGATTTCTGGAGTGTGTGCTAATTGGATGACTAGTAGCCCCAGGATAGCTTTAGGATAGATGCAGAGTGCCAGAAAGACCAAGGCTCAATTAGAGAAGTGGAACTTTCATCCCCACCTCTCAACCTCCTGGAAAGGGAGAGGTTTTGGAAATGAGGTAATCACCAATGGCCAGTGATTTAACCAACTGTACATGCATAATGAAGCTGCCACAAAACTCCCTAAATGACATGGTTCAGAGAGCTTCCACGTTGGTGGACACTATGTGTTGGGAGGGTGGTGTACCTAGAGAGACACAAAAGCTGTGCATCACCAAACCTCCCCATCTACCTTGCCCTAGGCAGCTGTTGTACTTTGGTGGTCCTGAATTGTATCCTTTATAATAAACCAATAAATGTAAGTAAAGTGCCTTTCTGGGTTCTGTGAGCCATTCTAGTAAATAACCAAACCTGAACAGGGAGTTGTAGAATAAATAGTTGGTTGGTCAGAAGCACAGGTGGGAACCTGAGACTTCCAACTGACATCTGAAGTGGAACCAAGTCCTTTAACAGTGAGATCTACATTAACTCTAACGAGTTACTGTCAGAATTTAATTGAATTGTAGGACACCCAGTTGGTGTCAGAACTGGTTGTCAGCATGGGGAAAAAAAAAAAAAAACATACATTGGGCGTCAAAAGTGTTTTTGAGTTAAAACAAGGCAGACACATTTACCATATGAATCAGAGAAATGAAAACATTAAGTCCTACATACAAAAGTTTATAGCAGTTTTATTAATAGCGAGAAAATGGAAATAATCCAAATGTCCATCAACCAGGGAACAAATAAACAAATAGATACACATCAGAATACTACTCAGCAAGGAAAAGGAATGATGCAACAACTGATTCTCCAAAGCAGTATGCTAAATGAAAGAAGCCAAACACAAAAGACTACATACTGTATAATACCACTTATAATAAATTCTAGAAAAGGCAAAACAATAGTAATAGAAAGTAGATCAGTGGTAGCCAGAGGCCAAGGATTAGAGAAAATAGAACAGACTACAGCAAAGGGGCATAAGAAATCAGCGCGGGGTGATGGCAATGTTCCACATCATGACTACTGTTTTATGACCACACCTTTTTAAAACTAATCAACTGTATATTTAAAATTGGTGGGTTTGCATGGACACCTCACTGGCTCAGTCAGAAGAGTGTGCAACTCTTCATCTCAGGGTCGTGAGTTCGAGCCCCACATTGGGTATAGAGAATACTTAAATAAGTAAAAACAAAACAAAACTTAAAAAAAAATAATTGGTGGGTTTTCATAAAAATCCTAGAAGGTAGTAATTTCTCTGACATCAGTGGGAGTAACATTTTTTTAGGTATGTCTCCTGAGGCAAGGGAAACAAAAGCAAAAACAAACTATTGGGACACTTCATCAAAACAAAAAACTTCTGCATAGCAAAGGAAACAATCAACAAAAAACTAAAAGACAATCTACTGAATGGGAAATGACATATCCAGTAAAGGGTTAGTACCCAAAATATCTGTAAAGAACTTATATAACCAAAAATACAAATAATCCAATTAACAATGCAAAGACATGAACAGACATTTCTCTAAAGAAGACATATAGATGGCCAATAAACACAGGGAAAGATGCTCAACATCATTCATCATCAGGGAAATGCAAATCAAAGCCACAATGAGATATCACCTCACACCTGTCAGAATGTCTAAAATCAAAAACACTAAAGAATTGGTGAGAATGTGGAGAAAAAGGAACTCTTGTTTACTGTTGGTAGAAATACAAATTGGTGCAGCCACTGTGGAAAACAGTAGAGGTTCCTCAAGAAATTAATAATAGAACCACAACGGCATCCAGTAATTGCACTACTGGGTATTTACCCAAAGAATACAAAAAACACTAATTTGAATACATATATGCACCTGTATATTTACTGCATTATTTACAATAGCCACATTATGAAAGCAATCCAAGTAACCAATGACAGATGAATGGACAAAGAAAATATGGTACATATACACAATGGAATACTATTCAGTCATTAAAAAGAATGAAATCTTGCCATTTGCAACAACATGGATTGATCTAGAGAATACAATGCTAAGTGAAATAAGTCAGAGAAAGACAAATATTGTATCATTTCATTCACATGTGGAATTTAAGAAACAAGATGAATGATTAAAGGAAAAAAAAAGGACAAACCAAAAGAACACTCGTAACCATAGACAACAAACAGATGGTTACCAGAGGGGAGGTGGGTGGGGGGGGTTGAATGAAACAGATGAAGGGGATTAAGAGTACATTTATCTTGATGAGTAGTATTAATATATGGAATTGTTGAAATAACTATATTGTACACCTGAAACTAACACTATACTGTTAACTACACAGGGATTAAAATAAAACAATGAAGTAAAATCGGTGGATTTTTCTGTAAATACATGTATTAAAGAAACAATTATTAAAAATGTTCCCCCCCTGGCTCTCTATGAAGTTTTCTAAAGCAATATAAACACACACAATATGCTTTACTTACAATTTTTTTCTTTTTTTTTTTGAGAGTGGGGGGAGGGTGCACATGAAAGGGCAGAGGGGCATGGCGGGGTAGAGAGAGAGATCCACACCCAATGCAGGTCTCAATCTTGACCCTGAGCTAAGATCATGACCTGAGCCAAAATCAAGAGTCAGATGCTTAAGTGACTGAGCCACCCAGGCGCCCCTAATTTTTAACATAAAAGTCTATAATCACAGAATCACGAGTAAAAAAAAAAATTTCTTAGTGTTCTCTGGTACAGATTAAGACAAATTATATAGTTGCACTGTTAGTTATTGTCAACTAGATTGTATAATCAATGACCAAATGTCCTTTTTATTTCAAAGATAACTATTATGGGGGCGCCTGGGTGGCTAAGTAGGTTAAGTGTCTGACTTGGGCTAAGGCCATGATCTCATGGTTCAGTTCATGAATTCGAGCCCCGCTTCAGATTCTATGTCTCCCTCTCTCTCTGACCCTCCCCCGCTCACACTCTCTCTCAAAAATAAACATTTAAAAAAAAAAAAGGTAACTATTATGCACATAAATTTATATTATTTTCCTCATTTATACCTTTAATTTTAATGATGTGAATCATTATTCTGATGATTGCTATTCTGGTGAATATGTTATTCAGACAGGCTTAACTTCTTAAAATGATCTACTGTCTATTACTCATTTGTTTCTAATGTCACATTTAGATGGAGAGGTTTAAAGGTTCTAGATTCAATATTTATATTTCCAGGCTAAATATTCAGCAAAATAAATTTGCCTGTGCCAGAAGCAGACACAGTATAAAAGTGAGACTGATTAATCATTGAAACTTAGGGAATACATAAAAATAAATCCAAAACACAGCAAGATGGTGACTTATAGGGCAGACCTGGCCCACAAATATGTTCAGTTTGGCTTCTATACTAACAGGTTAAAAATCAGGAAATGACTAAACTCATTTTCAAATTTCTCAAATCAGAAGACCTGGCAAGACTGGGCTCACAGTCCCAAATCACAACCATCAGCTAAAGCTAAGAAGACATTGCCCCTTTAGACAGGACTTGTACTCTCCACTTTGTCCTAGCCCCATAACATGACTTCACTCATTGTTACTACCTGCCTGGCTACATGTACCTAAGTTTTCAAACCTTACCAGAACTATTTCTACTATGTGCCTTAACTAAGTTATTTTCATAAAACTAAGTTTTATGAAAAGAGCTCCCCTTAAATTTGTTAAGCCTAGTTCTCCCATCCAGGCAAACCTAAAAAACCTGTTTATTAAGAGTAAATTATAAGAATGCATGCACTTTATGACAGAATGCAAAATGTATACTGAATGCTGATGATGTGGCACAGTATATGAAAATTATAACCAATTTGGTATATTCCCATGCTAAGCAGAAAAACCCAGATTCTAGAACTTTCGTGCCTTCATTAATGTAAGAAAGTCAATTCATGTGCAAAACCAAAACAAGAATCATCTTTGCTCCTCTACCATAAAACTGAGCCCTTAACACACAAAAGGCACATGAAAGATACTGAAGGTTTTAGCAAAAGGGTAAAATAAACAGAACATAGCAATATGTTAGGAAGCAAATAGGAATATAATTATAGGGATCCATTCATTAGCTAGAGTGAGTATTACTCATCCCATGTATTTAATGGGAAAAAAAAAACTATTTTTTGCCACAACTTTGAGGTCCTTGCTATCTCTTTTTAGCTACCAAAAAGAAGTTTGGAGAGTCTTAGATATAAAGAACAGTAAGTTAACAGAAAAAGGAAATCTGGCAGACTTACCCGCTCTATAGTTGCCTCATCCCCTGGCAGACATGCAGCAGCAGCAGCACAAGCTATTTCCATCATAGCAGAGCTGGTTGGAGCATCAGTTGTAGATGAAGACCTGGGTCGGCCCGACTGCATAACAGTTGCCATCTCCTGGCCAGATTTCCTGTTGATTTGGGGGCTTCCCTTTGGGGCCTCTGGCTTGCCCCGCCTACTATGTAAGCTTGTCCCTCTCTTCATCTTGGGTGGCACTCGAATCTGCTGCAGGACACGATTCAGAGCTGTGGGGTGGGTGGGGACACCATCAATCTCAGCACATGCGTTCTGGCTTTCCAGATCCATTTCAGGTTCTGGATCTGCCTGAATTTGTTGCACATCGTGTGGAGACACTGATGACCTCCTGCGCTGGTGCTGGAAGAGATGCTTCAAGCCTTGGCCAATCACATTAATGTTCTCCAAAGCATTGTGGGTCATTTTAGACAGCTTCTGTTCTGATTCTGTCTGCTTTCTGGCCTCGGCATCTTGGGATTTGCCTCCAGGATCAGGGTCCTCATATAACTGTTCACTGCCCGAAGGCTCCATCAGTAGATTTAATATGCTTATTTGCAAACTCAAAAAATTTTAAACACACCAAGACTGTCAAATTAGGTAGGCATTTGCTTCAACAGTAACTACACATGCAGCTGTGAGACGGAGGCTTCATGCCTATCTAATGCTTAAAAAAAAAAGAAGAAGAAAAGCAAAGAAAGAAAGAAAAGAGCATCTTATTATAAGTCCATGCAGAATTTTCAGTGTTAAAGAAAAAAACATGCCACTAGCCAAACAAACAGGCAATATCATTAAGCAATCTTTAATCAGAAGATTAAAAGACAGTTTTCTAGATAATGGGTAATGATTATTTTCTAGAATAGGAAAAAAGCTAAAAATAAGTACACAGCAAATGAAAATAGCAATGTTAAAAAAAAAAATCCCTACAGGTTTCAACATATGAAGAACTGAATACCAGAGGAGTCATCTTGGAATGGAAACCATAATAATAGTTTACAGAACAGCCATTACTTGGAAATCAAGAAGGAACAGACCATTCATACGTACAGTCTAGATAAGGCAATTTAATTCCTTTCAGTCACAACCACAGTTAATTGTCCATATGCTGAAACTCAGCAAAGTAAATTCAAAGAATAATAGTGAGAAGTGGACATCCCAATCTAACTGTGGATTTTAATGGAAAAGAGAAATTTCTTGTTACCAATCATATTCATCAGTCACTGGTAAACAGGGGTGTTTATTGAGAAGAAAATGGAAACAAAAATCTTGCAAGTTGAATTCTCCGCTGAACACAAAGGACCATCTGGCACCATATGAGCAAATGATCCAGGCAGAATCTGTCTCTACAGAAACTAGAGCTTTTCCCTGTACCAACTATCAAGAAGAGAGCTTCAGAGTCACTCCAGAGGTGGGGAACAAGAAGCAAGACAGTTTACATTTCAAATGGACAAGTGTTGAACAGCTGGGAGTTGGTCCCCACCCCCACCCTACCCTATGAAAAAGAGATTCAAAGAAATCCCTTTCTTTGAATAGTGTCATCTCTGACAGAAGCTTCTCACATATCCACACAAATTAAAAGCAACGAAGTAACACAGTAACTGGGTAGACGGAAGAGTAGAGAAAAAGAAAGGTTAAAATGCAATCACACACCAATATTAAATGCAGGAAATTAAAAGGAAGCTGAAACTAAGAGATGTAAAGTCAGCAAAACTGCCATGGTTATGGAAATCACATGCAAAAAAAAAAAAAGGAAAGGAGATGGTAGGGATGAGATTTAATGAAAAGAAACAGTACTTTTGTATTGAGGTTCTGCAAATATATGTTTGTATTAATGCACAGAACCTGAGGACAAAATATGATATAGGATGTTCTTTATTTCCCTATTTTCCTTCAATTTTTTGTTCAATGAGCTTTAAAACTCCCTACACTACACCAAGTACTTTGAACAGCCTAAGTCACTACTAGTAAGGCCCTATGGGGGTCATGTTCTGGGGATATGGAGACTCCTTGCCACCAAGTAGCAATCTAGAAGGCATAAACTAGCTGGAATGTAAGAGTTAACTGTGAACTAAAGGATACTAGAGTTCAGAGGGGTAGGAATGCAAACCCTCTAGTTTTCTTCTTGGTAACTACTCTCAGAAGGAAGACCTTCTTACCGTGTATATGGCACTGTCATTGTGGCTCTGCTGTCCATATTCTTTCATACTTATTTACTCATCTCCTGACCTCTTCATGACTCAGAGGCATAAACATCACGACAGACTTAAAGACATTTATCTCTCACCAGTACCTTCCCACTTTCTAAATACCACAAAATTCTTTGCTCCTAAATTAGGCAAATGAGTAGCAGTCATGAGAACAGGAAATTTCACTGCTTTTTGCTTAAACTCTTTGTGGTCATGCTGAAATCCTGCCATACCACCGGGGCCTCTTGCCCTTTTCCTGATTGCACATTGCTTTTGTTTTTCCTCTTCCCATTGAGGGCGCTCAGAATGAAACCCTTAATCCTTATTAGTTAATGACAGTCTTGGCCTTTACTGGAGTTTTCTGGGGCTCCTTGAGGACAAAAATATTGCTAATATTGCCAGTAGTACATATATTTAATTATACTCATCTTCACTCATGAGTTTGTGGAGCACACTAATAGTTATTGAATTATTTCCACCCTACAAAGCATTGAGCCCCTCAGAGAAGAAGGGCTATGTAACCAAGATACTCCAGTAACTAATCTGGGCAATTGAGACCCTGAGAAGATGGGAAGATGTGAAAGCAGCAGACTAATAAGGTAGTAATTTACCTTTCTCCTTATTTGTATTCCATTAGCTAAATAATACAACTGATTTTTTTGTTGTATCTGGAAGCAAAAGATAGAAGTTTCTCCCATGAGAGTAAAAGATACCACAATAAAGGAATGGTGTCAAAGTTAGCTGGAAAACCAAATAAATAACGTACTTTACTTGTCCTATATATAAAGATGTTACCTGTAAACCTGTTTCTTTGGGCAGTGTTATAAGCTAATCAAATGGCCATCTGATAATTAAAAAAAAAGGGGGGGGAAACATAATACATTTTTAACATAACTTCATTTGAGATTTCACTAGCATCTGTACATCATCTTTATTTTCAAACAACTGGAAATGATGACTGATTACAAATAAAAAAATAACAGCATTCCTAAGAAAACCTAGAAACAGAGTGTCAATTTCCAAGCCAAAGCTTGCACAGGCTATCTATACAGCTGCAAAGGTTATATACTACAACAGTAATAAATTCTGGGATTTCTAAAGGCAAGACATACCTTAATCATACTAAGCAGAGGCCTATTTAGCATGGAACCCTAAAAAACCAAAATTAAGCTTTAAACATCAAGTTCTAATATAAGAATTTTTAAAAACAACCTGTTGCACTGACTCTAAAATGGACTAGTATTTATACTTGTATCTATTATCTGCATTACTGCTGTGATAACAATACAAACAAAAAATATGGTCAAAATTTTGAAGCTTGTTAAAATTTTCTGTAGGTCAACAGACAATCTTTAAGGCTACCTTTTGATATACACCAAATATGATGGAAGGTCAAATACTGTGTCCAAAATACCAAAGACAGTGATGGTATACTGCTGACAGTAAGAATGCAAGCACTAAACAAATTCAATAATGTCAAAATTTTTTAGGACTCCCTTATTTTCTCCTTTAAGACAGCAAATTCAAATGAGTAACCCTGCTCAGTTTATAAAACTCTCCAAACAATATATTGAGATGCCTGGTTTAACACAAGTTCAATCATAAAGTATCATAAGATAGAAATGTTGGCTTCACTTTCATTCACTCAGCTTCTCTGAAAAGTAAAGTTTTTATAAGTAAACCAGAAGAAGTAAAGAAAGAGAAAAAGGAGTAGAAGGATGTAAGGAAAAAGAGGGGAAAGAATACAAAGTAAGGAAAAGAGAAGGAAAAGGTAGCTATCTACAGACCAGGTATTTCAGAGAACTTTGTTAAATTCTCCGAAATTTTAACAATTTTTCTAGAAAGACATAATACACCATTACTTCACGTTCAAGAAACAATCTACTCTGAATTAAAATCAGAAATAAGTTTAAAAGTTATGTTTTAAAACTCTGGCAAATGTTTAGGAGGGTGCTCTGGAAAACCATTCAAATTATATATAAATTATCTTTATTTCTTTTTTTCTTTACTTTTTTTTTCTTTTCTGATAGATATGGTGACCAAAGCCTTTTGGCTTGGCTATCAACCAAGTTATTTCACTAACCATAAAGAGTTGTATACTTGCCTTTATCACTCTTCTTCAAGCACTTCTAAGGTGTACAGGAATCCTTTCAGGAAAAGCTGAAAGTGAACATTAAGAATTACAAAGTTAAAAACTTAGATGGGTAGCTTATCTATTACATACACACAGAAAAAAACTGAGTTTATATGTTTATGTTAATATTTATCTTTCACTGGTAGGAGTAGGGTAATTTTTTCTAATATTTTTCAGTGTCTTCTAATTTTTCACAAATGTTATGAAGAAAAATTATAATCAACAAAGAAGATATTTTTGAAAAAAGTGCTAACTTGTTAGTACTTAAGGAAGTGCACATGTAATAAATAGCAATGAATATTTTTACACTCTCATACTGAATTAGGAATGGCTATTAATTTTAAACTTAAAATGAAATGCAAAGCAAGCACATAAAGACAATATTATAAGCAAATATTTTTTCAAGTAGTTCGCAATTCTAGATCTGTAATATTGCATTCAAAGCTAACTCTTAAAAACTGTATCTACCATGTACAATTGAGAATCAAGATGCACGAAAATCGAAATTTTTGTCGAAAACGACCTTCTGACAGCCATTACCAGAGAAACTATTTAATTAAACAAGTATTGGGGGAGCATTTGTTTTATGCTCAGCATTATACAGACCAAGTGAAAGCATATTACCCTGCCCTTGAGGAACTCACAATCTGGGACGGAAAGTCAGATTCATGTACTTAAAACGAAAGGAAACTAGCACAAAACCATATTATTAAGCTAAAATGTGTGAAGAAAACTGCAATTAATATTAGAAGATCAGTTAAGAACAGATTTGTTCAGGAAAGCTTCATGAAACTTTTAACTGAGCTTTGAAGGATGAGAAAATGGATGAATAAGCAGGAAGATATGGACCAAGATTTCCATCTAGAAGAGCAGTAAACACAATATGTTTGGGGGCCAGTAAAGATGCTAGATGACTCTACTGGTCTATATACATTCCTAAGGCAACTGAAGAATGGGGTGGCTCGTGGGTAGATGTGAGAGAGGACTTCCTATCACATAGTCTTTTGTACCTTTTGAATTCTGTGCCTTACGACTATTATTACATATTGAAAAATAAACATATTTTTAAAAAGGAAGGAATCACATGTTTTAATCTCTGGGGTAAACATTTAAAAAGCAGTAAAACAATACATAATTACTATGATAATAGAAAGGAAATACAAATTAAAATGCCCAAATGAATGCAAAAAGGAGGGTAGATCACAGAACAAGTAGAACTTAATATAAAAGCAAAACATAAGGTGTCAAATAGAAGCTCAAATATTCCAGTAACTACACTAATATAATCAGACCAAAAGACAAAAATTATTGCACTAATAAAGAACAAAACTCAACTATTATGGTGTTCACAAAAATCACTCCTAAAATAAAAAGAAAACAGTTAAAAATAGGGGCGCCTGGGTGGCTCAGTCGGTTGAGCATCAGACTTCGGCTCAGGTCATAATTTCAAGGCTCGTGAGTTCAAGCCCTGCACTGGGCTCTGTGCTAACAGCTCAGAGGCTGGAGCCTGTTTTGGACTCTGTGCCTCCCCCTCTCTCTGCCCCTCCTCCGCTCCCACTCCGTCTCTCTCTCTCTCAAAAATAAACAAACATTAAAAAAAAGGCGGGGAGGCACCTGGTTGGCTCAGTTGGTTAAGCGCCTGACTCTTGGTTTCAGCTCAAGTCACAATCTCACAGTTTCATGAGTTTGAGTCCCACTTCGGTCTTGGGATTCTTTCTCCCTCCCTCCCTCCCTCTCTCTTTCTCTCTCTGCCCCTCCCCTGCTCACACTGTCTTGGTCTCTCTCAAAAATAAATAAACTTAAAAAAAAAAAAAAGAAAAAACAGTTAAAAAGTATAGGAAGGTCATACAGACATAAACTAAAAGAAAGCCTCTCTAGCCATATTAATAGTACTCAAAGTAGACTTTAATGCAAAAAGCATTTATAGGTGTATAATTCATAGAATTCAAGTATAACTCATGAGTAAGATATAACACTTTAAGATTCGTACGCACGTAATAACATAGCCTTCAAATATATAAAGTTAAAGTTGGAAAAATTACAAATAGTGAAAAATATCCATAATCATAATGGGGAAACTTTTAACAACTCTGAGTAGCTGACCAATGACTCAGAAAGAGATTAGAAAAGGATAAAAATATAGATTTAAATAGCATGATTAACCAGACCTACACTACCCAATAACTGAAGAATAAATATCAAGCACAGAGATCTTTTACCAAAATTGATCATATGCTGAGCCCTAAGGTAAGTCTCACAAGTTACTCTGTGACCACAGTGTGGATTCCTAATGTTCAGAGAGTGAAAAGAATCACACTCTTCCTACCCGAACCCCATTTTCTCTTGATCTAACCTCTAGCAATACAGCAGAGACGGGAAGTTGGGCCACACGGGTGAAGGCGGGAAGGAAATACAGGCTTCCAGTTATGGAATAAGTCATGGAAATAAAAGGCACAGCATAAGGATACAGTCAATGTAACAAAGGAACATCGATGTAAAGACACAGATGGTAGTTATACTTGAGGTGAATGAACATAGCATAATACATAAGCTTGTCATATCACTAAGCTGTATACCTGAAACTAATGTAACACTGTTATGTCAACTATACTCAAAAAAACATACATACATAAATTTTTAACATACAGCAGGGATAGAGCAACACAGAGGCTGGACAAATACCCAAAACCCGGAAAAAGGGAAAGCTTTCTCTCCAACTAAAGGAAATATAGTCCCAAGAACATGGGAGAATTCCATTGCAGTTAGGAGGATTTAAAATATAATTTTGACAAACTGCTTAAGACTGAATGTGGGCTAACATGAGGCTGGAAAGCCCCTGGGGGCTTCAATCATAAGAGTTCTCACCCTGATGTACGCTTTTTTCCAGGAACTTCAAAACAATCTCTAATGCAGGGGCGTGGATCTGAGAATATGCAGAAAAAGCTCCTCATCCTTGCCCTCACCCATACCTATGAAGCTTGAAGAGTAGAATAGCCAATGCCAATCAGCCGAGATCTATTTCCCCCATCTCCCTATGGAACAAAAGGCTTAATCTGCAAAGAAAAATTCATCAAATACCCAGAGGACACTGGTAGAATCCCACTAGAGCTGAAGGAAAGAAAAAGAGACTGAGGATACTGACACACAATTTTCACTCTCTGTAAAGTAACAATAACCTTAATGCAGGGTGAGAGAGGTTTGAAAAACCTTAACTTTAAAAACCTTATGTTTTAGGGGTAACTGGGTGGCTCAATCAGTTAAGCAAATGACTTTGGCTCAGGTCATGATCTCCTGGTTGGTGACTTAAAGCCCCAAGTCAGGATCTGTGCTGATAGCTCAGAGCCTGGAGACTGCTTCAGATTCTGTGTCTCCCTCTCTCTCGCCCTCCCCCACTCACACTCTCTTTCTCTCAAAAATAAACATGAAAAAAATTTTTTAATTAAAAAAATTTTAATAAAAAAATAAGTAAAATCCTTAGGTTTTAAAAATTAATCTAGACACTACAGGTGGGTAAAAAGAAAGAAGAGGAGAAACTCTACCCAAGGAAGTGGAATGTAAAGTTTTGTGAAGCCCACATCTACAAGACCCAGATTCTAACATCTGCCTAAATCTGAGGCTTAACAGACCATCAAGAATTCCTCTTATCCTCCATTACCACACTAACAAGCTCCAAATAAAAATAACAGTGGAATATAGCTGCAAGAGACAGACTCTGAGAAACAGTATAGAGGGAAAATCCAAAGCTAAGCATGGAGATAAGGGATGCTAGGAGACAAAGGACACTAGAAAAACTTGAAGTCTCTGGGTTCCCATGGCAAGAACAAATATCAACTCTGGTAACCATGGCAATAATAAACTTCAAATATAGCCCAACCCCTAACAAATTAACACAAATTCCACCTTAAATGAGAGCAGAAAAAGGGATGCCTGGGTGGCTTAAGTGAGCATCTGGACTCTTGATTTTGGCTCAGGCCATGATGCCAGGGTCTAGCAGAAATTTGCAGTCTTCTTCAAGCATATAAAATATTTACTTCAGTATCTCCTATCCTATACAATATGTTCAGCTTTCAACAAAAAAATTATGAAGTATGCCAAAAACACAGCTTGAAGAAACAACGCAATCATCAGAACTAGATTCAGATATGACAGATTTTGGACCTAGAAGGGAATTTATAAATTCAGAGACATGGAAATTATAAGAAAGGATCAAGTGGAAATTCTAGAAATAAAAACAGTAACAAAGAACAAAAGTTTATTAGTAGACTTGAAACAGCTGAAAAAAGAATCAGTGAACTTGAAGATAAGCTAACAGAAATTACCCAAATTGAAAAGTAAAGAAGAAAAAACAGTAGGAAAATAAAACAGGAGAGAACATCTGAGAGCTGTGGGAAAATCAAACAATGTAACATACACATACTTAGAATGGCAGGAGACAGAAAGAATGGAGAAGAAGTATTAGAATGCCCAAGAACTAAGCAAAATTAGTGACAAGGCACCAAACTACAGACTTAAGAAACTCCAAAAACAAATAAGATAAATATATCCTCCCCCACCAAAATACACATGCCTGGGCCTATCATATTTAAATTGCTGAAAGGCAAAGAGAAAATCTTGAAGATAGCAAGAGAGGGGAAAACATATTGCATACAGAGGAACAAAAATAAGGATTATAATAAACTTTGTCAGAAACGTTGCCAAGTAAGAAGACAATGGAGTGACAACTTAAAAATGCTGAAAGAAAAAAACTGCCCAGCCAGTACTCTATATCAAGTAAAAATATTCTTCATAAGGAGAAATAAAGACTCTCTCAGACAAACAAAAACAAAGAATTCATTGTCAGCAGACCCACCATACAAGAAATATTAAAGGAAATTCTTCAGGCAGAATGGATACAGGTGAAAAGCTTGGATCCACCCAAAAAAATGAATAAACGAAAGTACAATAAAGTCTTTCCTCTTTCAGATTTTTAAAAAAAATTTTTTAACGTTTATTCATTTTTGAGAGATGGAGAGAGACAGAGCATGAGTGGTGGAGGGGCAGAGAGAGAGGGAGACACAGAATCGGTAGCAGGCTCCAGGCTCTGAGCTGTCAGCAAAGAGCCTGATGTGAGGCTTGAACCCACGGGCCACGAGATCATGATCTGAGCTGAAGTCAGACGCTTAATTGACTGAGCCACCCTGGCACCCCTCTCTTTCAGATTTTTAATTACTCTAAAATACAATTGTTTGAAGCAGTGAACAACGTACTGGTTATTTATAGCATATGTAATAAAATATATTAACAACAGTGACAGTGAAAGGAAGAATTAGGAACATAAAATATTAAGATACATGCACTACATGTGAAGTGGTATAATTTGAAGGTATACTAAAATTATTTTAAAACATATACTGTAAATCCAAAGACAACAACTAAAAACCATTTTAGGTGAGTACAAATAAGTCAACAGGGAGGATATAATACTAATAAAAAGCTCAATTCACACTACAGAAGGCAAAGGAAAAAAGAAATGCAACAAATATAAACAGCTAGCAAGATGGTAAGTTTTAATCTAACTAATTATTACTAAATAGTTATTAATAATAACTAATTAATAATTAAATAATTACCTTAATAATATGGTCTAAAAAAACACCAGTTAAAAGACAAATTGTTAGACTGGATAAAAAAGCATGATCAAGCTAAAAGCCATCTACAAAAAGTCCACTAAATATAAAGATTAAGGAGCACCTGGGTGGCCAGTCGGTTAAGCATCCAACTTTGGATCTCATGGTTCA
This sequence comes from Lynx canadensis, assembly GCF_007474595.2. Taxonomy (NCBI): domain Eukaryota; kingdom Metazoa; phylum Chordata; class Mammalia; order Carnivora; family Felidae; genus Lynx; species Lynx canadensis. The sequence goes on from NC_044304.2 coordinate 54,380,648, forward strand.
TGAGTTCGAGCCCCATGTCAGGCTCTGTGCTGACAGCTCAGAACCTGGAGCCTGCTTCAGATTCTGTGTCTCCTTCTCTCTCTGCCCTCCCCCACTCACACTCTGTCTCTCTCTCTCTCTCTCAAAAATAAATAGACATTAAAAAAAACCTTTTTTTTAATATATAAAGATTTAGATAGGAAAAGGTAAAACAATAGAAAAAGATACCATACACTCACCAAAAGAAAGTACAGCCAAATCAATTTCAAAGCAGACTTCAGAATCAGAAAGACTGTCTAGGATAAGAAGGCCACTACATAATGATAAATGGGTCAATTCTCCAAGAAGAATGTAACAATCATAAATACACATGCACTCTAAAATAAGAGCTTTAGGGGCGCCTTGGTGACTCAGTCAGTTGAGCATCCATCCGACTCTTGATTTCAGCTCAGGTCATGGTCCTGGGGTGGTGGGATTGTGCGCCAAATTGAATTCCATGCTAAGCATGGAGCCTGTTTGCATTGGTGTCTCTCTCTCTCTCTCTCTCTCTCCCCCCCCCCCACCCTCCCTCCTGCCTTCTGCCCATTTCCCTCACTTGTGCTCTCTCTCTGGAATTAAAAAAAAAAAAAACAAAAAACAAACTATTAAAATAAGAACTTTAAAATACATGAGGTAAAAACTGATGGATCTAACAAGAGAAACAGACAAATCTACAATTATAGTTAAAGAGTTCTGGGGTGCCTGATGGCTCAGTGTGAACGTCTGACTCCTGATTTTGTCTCAGGGTCATGAGGTCATAAAGTCAAGCCCTGCATTGGGCTCCACACTAAGCTTGAAGCCTACTTGGGATTCTTTCTCTCTTCTCCTCTCCCCTCTCTCTCTAAATAAAATAAAATAAATAAATAAATAAATAAATAAAAAGACTTTCAACTCAGTAACTGTTAAAACAAGTAGGCAGAAAATCAGGAAGGAGACCTCAATAGTACTACCACCTAACTTACATGACATTTGCAAAACACTTTACCCAATAACTGGTAAATATACATTCTTTTCAAGTGCACTTGGAACCCTCACAAAGACATATTATATTCTGGGCCATAAAATAAATCTCAACACTATTTTTTTGTGCTCGCTTCAGAAGCACATATACTAAAATTGGAACAATACAGAGACTATCATGGCCCCTGTGCGAGGGTGACACGCAAATTCGTAAAGCATTCAGTATTTTTACAAAACAGAAGAGACTCATAAATATGGAGAACAAACTGAGGGTTACTGGAGGGGTTGCGGGAGGGGGGATGGGCTAAATGGGTAAGGGGTACTAAGGAATCTACTCCAGAAGTCATGGTTGCACACTATATGCTAACTAATTTGGATGTAAATTTTAAAAAATAAAAAATAAAATTTAAAAAAATAAAATATTGTTTTTTATGATGTAAAGTACATTCTCAGATCACAATGAAATTACATTAAAATCAATTAGCAAAAGATCTGGGAAAGTTGCCCCAAATACTTGGATATTAAACAATATACTCCTAAATAACCCATGGGTAAAAGAGGAAGCCTAGAAAAAAACAAATATTTTCAAATAAGTGAAAATGGAACATCAAAACTTGTGGGATGTTAAAACAGTGCCCAGAGAAAAATTTATAGTTTTAAATGCATATACAGTAAAACCTTGGATTGCGAGTAACTTGCTCTGTGAGTGTTCTGCAAGACGAGCAAACATTTCTAATAAATTTTAACTTAATGAGTGATGTCTTGTAATACAAGTAGTATGTGACACCGAACATCACATGATTACATGATCACAACTGAGCCAATGGTTCTTCTCTCTCCCGCTGTCTCTCTCTGCAGGATTGTGGATGATTGTCTCCCATGCTCAGATGCTCCGTCTCAGGCCACAGCGTTTGGCAGAAATCAGGGTTTTTCAGAAGGTTGGAAGGTACCCACAACTGGCACTAGTGTATTTTTTTGTCACTTCAAAGCACCTATGGACAGTCCTTTGCTTTTCCATACAAGAGTAAGCTTAGGAATGCTTTGCTTCATTCTAGGTCAGGCTGCCTGCAGACATAGACCCTTTCCTCTGCTGCCTTGTTGCCAGTTACATTAAATACAGCATCTGACAGCAGTTTATTAATACTGTACTGTAGTCAACATCTTTGTGAGTGTATACAATGGCCCCCATGCAGAAAAAGATTCCATTGGGCCAAAAGATAGCAGTGATTCCATTAGTGATAGTGAACCCTCCTCCTCTCACACCAGTCAGGAAGGTTTTCAAAGGTAAGTGCAGGCTAATTTATTCTTCTTTATATTTTGTATTTTCCCTACTATTTTATATTATATTACAGTATTGTAATCATTTTTATATGAATATTTTTGGGTTGTAGAATGAATCATCTGAGTTTCCATTATTTCTTATGGGGAAATTCACTTTGATACACAAGAGCTCTGGATTACAAGCATGTCTCCGTGATGAATTATGTTCACAAACCAAGGTTTTACTGTATTAAAAAAGACCTAAAATCAATAATTTAAGCTTCTACTTTAAGAAACTTAGAAGATCAAATTAAATCTAAATCAAAGTGAAAGTGAAAGAAAAAAAATAATAAAAATTAGGGCAGAAATCAATGAAACTGAGAACAGAAACACAATGGAGAAAAATAAATGAAAGCAAAAGCTGGTTCTTTGAAAAGATCAATAAAATTAATGAACTAGTTGTAGCCAGGCTAACCAAGAAATGGGAAAGACACAAATTACCACTAACTGGAATAAAAGAGAGGGGACATTAACACTGACACAACAGATATTAAAAGGGTAATAAATACAACAAACCCCTCTACGCCCATAATTTTGATAGTTTAGATGAAATGAACCAATTCCTTCAAAGGTGTCACAAACTACAAAACCTATACAAGGAGAAATAGATAACCTGGATAACTCTGTATCTAAATAAAGTGAATTTGTAGTAGTAACCCCTCAAAAAAAGGGAAACTCCAGACCCAGATGGTTTTACTGATTAATTCTACCAACTATTTCAGGAAGAAATAATGATTCTGCAAAATCTCATAGAAGAGGGAACATTTCATTTCATGAGGCCAACATTACTCTAATACTAAAATAAAACAAAGACATTACCAAAAAAAAAAAAAAATTACAGATCAATACTCTTAAGTGAACATATATATATGAAAACCAAAAAAAAATATTAGCCCCAGGGATGCAAAGCTGACTCAACAGTAAAAAAAGCAATCAATGTTAATTCACAGTATCAGACTAAGTAAGAAAGCCGTATGATCATAACAGATACAGAAAAGGCATTCAAGTAAATTCAACATTTATGACACTCTCAAAAAAATTAAGAGAAGGGAAATCCCTTAGCCTAATACAGACTATCTATGAAAAATCTACAAAAATTTAGAAAAATAACATAGGTGGAAATAACATTGCCATGAATTTTAGGAGTGAATGAAGATACAGGAATATACATGCAGAATGTGGACTACTTGTCATTTAGCATCCACACAGAGCTTATATTAGGCATGAATATATATACAGAAAATGTTTGAAACCTACAAATCCTATAATGCAGATAGAGGAATAAATTCACTAGGTTTTGGGTTTTTTTTTTTTTAATTTTTTTTTTTTTAACGTTTTTTATTTATTTTTGGGACAGAGAGAGACAGAGCATGAACGGGGGAGGGGCAGAGAGAGAGAGGGAGACACAGAATCGGAAACAGGCTCCAGGCTCCGAGCCATCAGCCCAGAGCCCGACGCGGGGCTCGAACTCACGGACCGTGAGATCGTGACCTGGCTGAAGTCGGACGCTTAACCGACTGCGCCACCCAGGCGCCCCCCTATTTTTTAAACTTCATTTTCAGGAACGTACAAATCAAATCCAGGGTTTGCATTGGTAGTTTTTACCTTGTCTTTCTGCCTCTCCCCTCTTCTCTTACCATTCCTGAAAGGTATCCACAAGAACATCCTTGGTTCATTCTGCCTTAGTTCTAATACAACTTGTGAACTTATAACCACCTGCATCTTTTGATCTGCATCCCAAAATCTGGTCTAAGAAGGAAACTGATGAAGAAGTGAATCCTCTACTTTAGCATTCTGACTTAACTCATGAACTAATAAAAATGAAAGCTCTTAACCATCAAAATACTCCCTCTTTGATGACACCTATGATCTGAAAATTAGACCCCTTTTTATTCTGAAGACATAGCCTGGTCCCCGCAGAAAAGAAAAATGGAGAGAGGGGAGGATATATATGAGGCTAGTTATTCAGCATACGTAAAGGATAGCTGTTTTAAAAACAAGCCTAGATTATGAATCACAGTGCATTAAGAATGCTCTAGAGGGGCGCCTGGGTGGCGCAGTCGGTTAAGCGTCCGACTTCAGCCAGGTCACGATCTCACGGTCCGTGAGTTCGAGCCCCGCGTCGGGCTCTGGGCTGATGGCTCAGAGCCTGGAGCCTGTTTCCGATTCTGTGTCTCCCTCTCTCTCTGCCCCTCCCCCGTTCATGCTCTGTCTCTCTCTGTCCCAAAAATAAATAAACGTGAAAAAAAAAAATTAAAAAAAAAAAAAAAAAAAGAATGCTCTAGAACTCCTATATGGGTCAGGTCTTAAATCCCATTTTGTGTTGTGTGTGGGTTAAAGATGTACAAATAAGCAAGTACGAAACACAGAAAAACCATATTAATAGAAGAAAAAAGGGAGAGAGAATATCTTGATGAAAAAGTATAGATAATCTATAATTAACCTGTCTACAGATATTCCCACCAACTCCCAAAAAGATTACTCTTTACTCCCATGGGTAATTACAATCTCAAGAAGAAGGGGAGGAAAGGAAAGATATCTGGGTTTTCTAAGAAGCCTATAATCCTCAAATACTTTTTGAAATAAAGATGCACAAGTAAATACTATAAAGTATAAACCAGGTATCTATTATCAAAAGTGAATAGTTAATAACCAATAAAGGGAATGAGGCAAATCCTTCCAAATGAAGCTGAAAGAGGGAGCATTTAATCACCTAGTTAAGCAGTTTTGACAAGAGTTCTCAGAAGAGGCCAGAGAAATGTCCCCGAAGAGTCTAAGAATGTACAATGGCAAGAGTCCTGAAATAGCAGGGAAAATATCTTGAAAAACCTTCAAAAGAAAAACATCATGTGACCTGTGAGGAAAGGTGGGGGCGGGAAGGTCGGTGTCTCCCAAATACTTCAGTGTAAGGGCAGGCAAAAGGGGGGAAAAAGTTTTCTCATGTATGTTCTTTTCAAACTAAGAATAAAATTCTTTAAGTTTCCTCCTATGGCAATTCTTTCTCTCTCCAAACATATCCAAAAGAAACTTAAATATCATATACTTCAAGCTATTTTTCATTTTTCATCACATACAACAACTAATGCTTTGAATGCTGTCAGCTACATCATACTTGGTTTTACAAGGGACTTCCTTCTGAGACCCAAGCATAGAAAGGACTATCAAAATAAAATTCCTGACTTTGAACAGCAGAGGAATAAGTAACAGAATAAATGAACCAACTGAAGACAATTCCTATTAAGATCATTGAAAATCAAGAAAGAGCCAAAATAGATTCCACAAACCTTCTGGTATAATACATTTATACATTAAATCTTGAAAAAGTTTATCTTTTTTAAAAAAAATCCTAATTTCAAATTTCTTACATCAAGTATTCACAATTTGTCATTTGAAAGAAACAGGAAAAAACACGATAATCATATAACATGTTACATTTCAATACACCCTGAGTATGTCAAATTTTGTTCACCTGCCCCAAAGCTAATCCTAAATATCTCCAGAATAAATAAATGAACACAAAGTTTAGAAATAAAATCTAATCATGTTTTTCAGATTTTAAAAACGTCTCCAATTTATGCTCTTTCTCCTTCACTGTAGGTCATTTGAGATGGTTTCAATGGTAACACATACCTTATGCATTGCTACACTGAAAATTTATTCAACCGTTCTATTCTTGAAGTCATTATTTCTTCCCATGCTTCTATTTTGTAAGGGGCAACATTTTTCAGCCACCTCCTAAGGGAATTCGTGATTCAGCAACATCTTTTCCCAACCCAGTCATTCACACTCAAAACAAAATTTTCTGTTGACCTCCACGTTTCATACAGCACTACTGACCAAATGAATAGGTAAGAAACTCAAGAGTTAATAAAGAAATGAGAAAGACACATTAAGTTCAATAGACATTTATCACTTTGAATAATGCCTTCTCCTCAGTTTTATCAAACTTGCTTGTGTATACTCTGTAAATATGGCCAAAGAAAGAGGACCTTACTAAAAGCATGGTGACTACAAAGAACAGGTAGGTACAGTGACTTCTTAAGCTGTTTAGTCAATGAATGAACATACAAACATGAAAATGTAAAACACTAAGAAAACAGTGTCACATTAAAGCAAGAAGCAGGGTCAATGAAAGAATGTCTGGTGATTCAGGGATTCCTTTCAGAGACTGTATTTTATCTCAGCTTTCTTCTTACTGCCTGACTTTAAAAAAATATTATACGCTTACAAAAATGTTTACAAATCTCTAGCACTTTCAATTCTAAGAAACTGTTTCTCCTAATGAAGAATACTTCCAGAAGAATGATTTTCCTAAAAGGGGTCACATGTGTTTATGTATCTGTATGTTATTAAACAGATTCTCCAGGGCTAACGGACATTCAAAGGGATGTTTCTTTTTTAAATCCTGGACAAGACTGTCTTATTAACAATGAGAGAAATTCAGCAGTGTTAAGACCCTGATCTTTGGAGTGAGCCAGTTATTTAAAGACACTTACTAGCTGTTTATCTTTCTGTAAAATCTTAGATGTTAAGTCTCAGTTCCCTCATTGGTAAAATGGCAATGAGACCTACTTCCTAGAGTTGTGAGAATTACATAAAATAATGCACAGAACATATTTTTCACAGTCCCTGGAATTAATTGTTCCCTAATGATATCTACTAATAACAATAGAAAGAATAAAAGAAAAAAAATAAAAACACAGAGCTCTCTCCTTTTCCTGTAATAATTACATTACCCTCACTCCCTCCCCAGCATTTCTCCTTGCCCTCAACCCAACAATAAGAAACTACACAAGTAAATTAGAAATACCTAAATATGATAACCAAAAAGTTACAAATTAAGAATTATAAGTTTCTGATTCACCACATACCAATTATATTTCCATAATCTTTATTCTATTTCACATCTCACTAATACCTTAACCAGATAAAATTCAACTCTGGCAATTCAATTCTCTTTTTAATCTAAAAAGTATTTATATATTCAGTGAACTACAGAAGTCAGTCTTCAAGAATGTTCAGGAAAACAGGAATAGTATTTTCAGTAGTGAGTGTAGAACATTCTAAATGCTCAAAACATTATTTAAGTTTATTTAGTTATTTTGGAGAGAGAGAGAGAGAGAGAGAGAGAGAGAGAGAGAGAGAGAGAGAGATTGATTGAGCGAGCAGGTGAGGGGCAGACAGAGAGGGAGAGAATCCCAAGCAGGCTCCGCACTATCAGTGAGGAGCCCGACTCGGGGTTCAAACTCACAAAACATGAGATCATGACCTGAGCCGAAATCAAGAGTTGGACACTTAACAGACTGAGCCACCCATGCGCCCCTAGGCGCTTCTATTCCGTTAGGTTTTAGCAACATCATCAAAAAGTACCAAGTTCTTACCAAGTGTGCCAGGACTCGTAAAGTCCAGTAAAACACAGCACAGAAACTAAAAAAACCTAACATGAAAAGAACAATGTTATAATAAGAACAAAAATAATTGACAGGCCTCAAATGATTTATCTGCTAAGCATTATATTTGAAAGCATGGAAGAAATGAATATCATGTTACTAACTCCACCATTCTGCTAGTCCATTACAGCTTTAGGGTATAACAGATATAAAATAAACTGCACCTATTTAACATGTACAATTTGATAAATTAACAAAACATTTATATCCATAAAACTGTCAACATAATCAAGATAACAGACATTTCCATCAGTCCCAAAAGTTTGTTCATGCCCACTGTGTAATCTTGTCACTCCTATCCTCCTCTCCTGTCAACTATCTTCTGTGATTACAGAGTAGTTTTCTAGAACTTAAATATAGTATATCTGCTTTATTTTATTTATAAGTCTGACTTCTTTCATTTAGCCTAATTATTTGAAGAGCCATCCACGTTGTTAAGTATCAGTAATTCTTTCCTTTTAACTGCTCAGCAGTTAAAAGAGAGGGAGACATACAACCCAAAGCAGGCTCCAGGCTCTGAGATGTCAGCACAGAGCCCAACAAGGGGCTTGAACTCATGAACCACGAGGTCATGACCTGAGCCAAAGTCAGACACTTAACCAACTGAGTCAACCAGTGCCCCTATATTTTTTTATTTGAGAGAGAGAGAGCATATATGAGAGCAGAGGGAGGCACAGAGAGAGAGACAGAAAACCTCAAGCAGGCTCCACATTCAGCACAGAGCCCAACATGGGGCTTGATCCCACAACCCTGGGATCATGACCTGAGCCAAAACCAAGAGTTGGATGCTCAACTGCTTGAGCCACCCAGGTGCCACCATATTGCTTTCATTTCTCTTGGATAAATACTTAAGAAGTGAAATGGGTGGGTCATATGGCAAGTTTACACTTAAATTTTAGAGTAACTGCCCAGCTGTTCCAGTTCACATTCCCAACAGCATATGAGAATTCTACTTGGTCTGCATTCTTACTAACACCGGACCAATCTTTATAATTATAGCCATTCTAGTATAACAGTACATTATTATGGTTTTAGTTAACACTTTTCTAATGATTTATGAAGTTAAGCATCTTTGCACATGCATATTAGGCATCCATTTATCTTCTTTGATGAACTTTCTATTCAAGTTTTTGTGAGGTTTTTTGCCCTTTTTTTTACAAGGTTGTTTGTCTTACTGGGTTGCAAGAGTTCTTTATATACTCTGGATACATATCCTCTGTCAAATACGTTTTGCAAATATTTTCTCCCAGTCTGAGGGCATGCCTTTTCATTTTGTTTTTTATTTATTTTTTAGTGAGCTATATCCGACAAACAACATTATATTAGGTTCAGGTATACAACATAATAATTTGATGTAAGTATATTTTGCAAAATGATAACCATAACATATCACCTCACACAGTTACAAATGTCTTTTTCATTTCCTTAACAGTGAATTTCAAAGACAAAAAGATTAGGGGCGCCTGGGTGGCTCAGTTGGTTGAGGGGCCAACTCTTGGTTTCTGCTCAGGCAATGATCTCACAGTTTGTGGGTTTGAGCCCTGCATCAGGCTCTGCGCTAGCAGAGCAAAGCCTGCTTGGAATTCTGTCTCCCTCTCTCTCTCTCAAAATAAATAAATTTTTTTTTTATTTTTTTTTCAACGTTTATTTATTTTTTTTGGGACAGAGAGAGACAGAGAATGAACGGGGGAGGGCCAAAAGAGAGGGAGACACAGAATCGGAAACAGGCTCCAGGCTCTGAGCCATCAGCCCAGAGCCTGACGCGGGGCTCGAACTCACAGACCGCGAGATCGTGACCTGGCTGAAGTCAGACGCTTAACCGACTGCGCCACCCAGGCGCCCCATAAATAAATATTTTTTTAAAAAATACTCAAAAAGATTTTAAATTTGAGGACATCCAATTTAGTAATTTTCCCCCTTCATGCTTTTTGTGTCTTAAAAAACCCTTGCTAGCCCAAGTTCATTAAGATTTTCTCTGGTACTGAAAGACAAATACCATATGTTTTCACTCTTATGTGGATCTGGAGAAACTTAACAGAAGACCATGGGGGAGGGGAAGGGAAAAAAAAAAAAAAAGAGAGGGAGAGAGCCAAACCATAAGAGACTCTTAAAAACTGAGAATAGGGGCGCCTGGGTGGCGCAGTCGGTTGAGCGTCCGACTTCAGCCAGGTCACGATCTCGCGGTCCGGGAGTTCGAGCCCCGCGTCAGGCTCTGGGCTGATGGCTCAGAGCCTGGAGCCTGTTTCCGATTCTGTGTCTCCCTCTCTCTCTGCCCCTCGCCCGTTCACGCTCTGTCTCTCTCTGTCCCAAAAATAAATAAACGTTGGAAAAAAAAAATTAAAAAAAAAAAAACTGAGAATAAACTGAGGGTTGATGGGGGGTGGGTGATGGGCATTGAGGAGGGCACCTGTTGGGATGAGCCCTGGGTGTTGTATGGAAACCAATTTGACAATAAATTTCATTTAAAAAAAAAAAAGATTTTCTCTGGTACTTCTAGAAGTTTTATGATTTCAGGTCATACATTTAGGTCTACAGTCCATTTGAAGTTAATTTTTACATGAGTGAATATTCACAGAATTAAAATGACTCCACTTCCATTCTATACAACCCTTTCCCCTAAAACAAGTCCCTGGCTTAGATTCCATAGTTCTTCATTATTAACATTCCCTTATACACATATTCAATTTCTTAGGCCTTCTTCTCCTTCCCTCAACCAGCAACACCCCAATCTTGGATAATTTACCTATTTCACATACAAAGTGACAAGAAAAGTCATGTTTCCATGCTGACCCAATGACACTGTAAATTCATGTCCACTAATCTCAAATGGGCATTTGATTCTGTAATTCTCTAGTATATTCACTCCCGCATTCTTACAGAGGACTGTTTCACACTTCTTAACTCTCTTCAAATCTAACATCCCTTCTTCTATCCTTAGTCCCTTAATGGCCTACCTTCCTGTGTCATTGAAAAAAATAAGCACTTAGACAAACCTAAACCACATCTACTTCTCCACCAGCATCTGAATCCATACCATCAGCACTCCCTACTGCTAGTAAGGATTAAATGGTGGTATTCCCACCATGGTCAACTTCTCTACTTATATGCCTATTCAAACATAAACTATAAGCAACTCTTTCTTCACTCTAATCAATTTCTCCCAATCTATACTGGATTATTCCCATAAGCATACAAACGTTATACAATTTTTCCCACTTTAAGAAAACATCTCTTGACCCTATATCCACCTTCCAGCTAAAGCCCCATTTCTCCCCAAACTAATCCCCTCCAAAACCCCTGCCCCCTGCCCCTCCCCAAAAAACAATATAGTGATTTGGATTATCTGATGCTGCACTAGGATATGATGAGTAGGAGTCAGTAAACCGGGATTAAGTCTCATCTTGGCCATTAGTTTGCAACATATCCTTAAGCAAAGCAATTAATCTGAGCTTCAATTTCCTCTTGTATAAAACGGAGATACTGGACAAAAATTCATCTCTAAATATCCCTAGAAAACCAATTTGACAATAAATTTCATATATAAAAAAAATAAAAAAAATAACATTTTTAATAATTAAAAAAAATAAAATAAAATAAAAAATAAATAAATATCCCTAGAATATTCTGTATATATCAGCATCTGAAACATCTTTAATGAAAAGGAAAATACATCAGTTGTGCAGCTGAAAAGCTATGAAAAAGATACTCCCTAGCCTAAAGAGGAAGAAACCATGAAAAAGTTAACCAAATAACTCAAAGTACAAACTTTACCATAAGAAAGAATACAAATCATTATTGATCACAGGAAAGTGAAACAACTGACCTCCCAAATTATCATCTGCTAGTTCTTCAAAGTATTTTACTTCTTCCAAGGGAACCAAAAGAATTGATGTGGATAAGAACATCCAGCAAAGCAAGTAACTACAGGAACTTTTTCAGAACGACATTAGAAAAATGCAGTTATCCTACCTGTTGTAAAAAAAATTTCTGTTCAAAACAAGGAATAAAAGTCCTAACAGATCTCACCATCAAACTTACCACCAATTAGAACAGCCATGTGTTTTCCTAAAAAGTCAAACCTACAGTTTTCTTAGGCACTCCAAAGAGGAACATCAAACTGGAGAAAAGAAGAAGCTCCAAAAAAAATAAATTGCACATACAATTTAAATATTCTGGGTAGGGGCGCCTGGGTGGCGCAGTCGGTTAAGCGTCCGACTTCAGCCAGGTCACGATCTCGCGGTCCGTGAGTTCGAGCCCCGCGTCGGGCTCTGGGCTGATGGCTCAGAGCCTGGAGCCTGTTTCCGATTCTGTGTCTCCCTCTCTCTCTGCCCCTCCCCCGTTCATGCTCTGTCTCTCTCTGTCCCAAAAATAAATAAATGTTGAAAAAAAAAATTTTTTATAAATATTCTGGGTAAACAGAAATGTTCAAACATTGAGAAGTTTTTTGCCCTTTTTTTTACAGGGCAAAACGTGAACTAAAAGAACTAAAAAATGAACTCCAAAATTGAAGAAAATTACATGCATAATTTTACAAAATCATGTATTTTAGGGTAAGAGAGTCTTAATAATTACCAGTTTAAATGCTTTCCCTACAAGCTCATACTTCCCTAAAGCCCAAAGAACTTAAGTGATTTGCCTGAGGTCATACTACTAAGTGTCTCCTGCCACATCAAAAACCCAGGTCTCGGGACACGTGGGTGGCTCAGTCGGTTAAGTGTCCGTCCGACTTTGGCTCAGGTCATGATCTCACAGTTCATGGGTTCAAGCCCTGCATTGGGCTCTGTGCTGATGGCTCAGAGCCTGGAGCCTGCTTCAGATTCTGTCTCTCCCTCTCTCTCTGTCCCTCCCACACTTGCACTCTGTCTCCCTCTCTCAAAAAAAAATATACATTAACAACAACAACAACCCCGGCCTCAAGAGAGGATTCTGGGAAGATGGCAGAGTAGGAAGCACCAGGAATGGCTACCCACCTAGATGACAACTGCAAGAGCAGAATCTGTCTGATGTAACTATTTTGGAATTCTGGAGTCTATTTACGGCTTGCAAATCCAGGGGAAGGCTTACACGATAAATCCAATCAGTTTCAACTCAGCACAGTAGTAGTAGCTACCCAGCCCCTACCCAGCCACATGAAGGGCAGCTGTGCAAAGTTCCTACAGCAGCCTGCACAAACCTTGTGGGAGCTAGGGTGGGAGGCGGAAATAAACAAACAAACAAACAAACTCTGTCCTCCAAATATCAGAGGTCTGTGCCCTGGTCACTGACTATTGTTTCTGATCACAGAGGTGGCAAAGAAGCAGGTGCCATTGTTGTTGCACTTCCCCCACCCCCAAGCTATCACAAGGCCCTCCCCTCTTCAGCAATAGTGACTTCCAGGGCATTTAAAAAGCTAGCATCCTCTTCCCTCCTCTTTCATTTTTCTATTTTTCCTCTACTGGGAAACAGACTCTAAAACCTAAGACATTCAAAATCAACTGCATACACAGGTAAAATCAGAAAGTGACTGCACATTCCTAGGGAAAAGCACAGGATCAGAAAAGACCTGAGAAGACCTTAAGTTTACACCTCAGACTGACCCTCGGCATGGAGGCAGCATGCAAAGAGAAAAAAATAATAACAAAAACAGCAAACTCTAGGGAGGCAGGAGAACTTGATATCCAGAATTACCACACTATTTGATTCAAATGTCCAGTTTTCAGGGCACCGCTCAGGGCACCGAGTAACCGGTTAACTTTTGATTTCGGCTCAGGTCATGATCTCAAAGTTCATAGGATCAAGCCCCAAGTTAGGCTCTGCACGAGAGTGCAGAGTCTGTTTGGGATTCTCTTTCTCCCTCGCTCAGGCTATCAAAATGAATAAATTTTTAAAAAAATAATAAAAATAAAAATAAAATAAAATGATTAACACTTAAAGAATTAAAATCTCTAGACACTTTAAAAAATGCTCAGTGAGAAATGTGAAATCAGGGCGTTTGGATGAAAAACCCTTTTCCACCACACAAAACAAGAAGACAGACATCTTCCCCATGAATTCTGGCAAGGTCAATTCCCACCCTTATTCACAAAATTCTTGGAGAGCTTCCTTGGCCTAAAAGAAACCCACGCTATTTCACAGTGACTGAGTAAAGCCTGGGTATGGATATGGTTACTTAGGGGACTTGCCTATTTTGATGGTAAGCAAACAGTTCCTTATGGTGTTTCAACAATTCTTAGTCATAAAAAACAGTGGGTATTATAATTCATGACAAAACAAAAGAAGCAAGTAAAGACATCTTGTCATAAACAGAGGCTAAAGTATCAGAAATTATTAACAATTTAGGAAAAGATAAATATTTATAAAGAAATTATGAGAGCTAAAGAGGAAGAAACTCATTATTCAGTTTCCAAAATGGCCAAATGACTTAGCATGAAAATTTAGTAACAAACCTAATTCATTTTTCAAAATTATTAATCTTTTCAACCAAGTTCAACAAGACTGCCAAAGCAAAGAATCTAGAACTAAAATTTTATTCTCCTGAGAAACTGTATATTCTGCTAAAACAACTACATCAACCTTTCACTTTATGATTTTTCTCACATAAATTTTTCTTAAATTTTGGGATCTATGACCGAAAAAGGCTCAACAAGCAATAAAAAACGATTAGTAGTCTCATTACATTGCGGGTACAACCATTACGGATAAGTTTGGCAGTTTCTCATAAATGTAAATATTCAGGGGCACTTGGGTGGCTCAAATGGGTTAAGCAGACCACTCTTGATTTCAGCTCAAGTCATGATCTCACAGTTCATGAGATAGAGCCCTGTGTCTGGCTCCACAATGACAGCACAAAGCCTGCTTGGGGTTCTCTCTCTCCTCTCTCTCTCTGCCCCTCCCCCCACTCACATGCACTTTCTCTCAAAAATAAACATTAAAAAAATTTTTTTAATTAAACATGCAGTTTTCATATCTTCCAGCAGTCTCACTCCCTGGCATTTATCCCAGAGAATGAAAACATATGTTCACATAAAAACTTATGCATGAAATGTTCATGGCAATATTATTGATAATACACCAAACTGGTAACATGAATGCCCCTCTCCATAGACAAATGTTTAAACAAACTGTGGTACATCCATACTACGGAATAGTCATCAGTAATAAAAAGGGAGGAGCAATTGATATTGATACATGTAACAACTTAGATAGATCTCAAGGTCATTATATGTTTAGTAAATAAAAAAAGCCAATCTCAAAAAGTTATATACCAAATGACTCCATTTATACAATATCCTCAAAATAACAAAACTACAGAGATGGAGAACTGATTACTGGTTGTCAGAGGACAGGGACAAGGACCAGATGGAGGTAGTTTCTCAAAATAATGTTCTGAATTTATGCAATAAACATTAACTGCCCTTGGACTTTCAAGTTTTTAACTCCAGCCCTGTCTCCAGTGAAATTATCTGCTAACTTTCCCCCCTCAACTAGCTGATTCACTAAATTAGCAACAGCTAGTAAGGCAAAACATGCCAATAAGGTACTTCCATCTCTCAGTCATTAAGACATCCTTGCAGAAAGTTTAAGAAGAGTAAGAAACGAAGTTAAGATTCAGAACCCACAGCAACTCCAATGTTAGCTGGTTAACAGAAAATCTAGCTATCAGTACTGAACATGCAAAGGCTATGTACAGGAGCCCAAGAATGGCACAGTGATAATGTGTGTTAGCTAAAAAATAAAGTCAAATGGACTAAACATTACTGCATTTTGATTCTAAACCTTGTTAACTGATTAAAAGGCACAACTTACTTGAATAACTTTTGAAGGAGAAATACTACCATATTAAATGCACACAATTTCAAAAACTTAAAATGCAAAAAAGCATTCCTTTTAAAACTGAGAAACCAGGGGATTTAGAAAACACCACCAGTGTGCCTAACCAATGCCTTTCATTTGTTCCAATTTTTCTAAATCCAATTTGTTCTGATTTTTCTAAATCAGAATTGGGACTAAAACAGTACTCCTGGACCTTTACTTATCCCAAAATTTATCAGGTGTTTCTAGAGGTAATTAAAGATAAAGTATAGTAATCTATTGCTGAAAGCTTACAGAAGTAATTATTTTTTGCAAAAATGTGGTAAGAATATAAGCCTGAGCTCTACCCAAAAGGAAAAGTTTCAAAGTACTGCAGCACCAACCATCATTAAGTAATTTTCTAACCTTCGATTTCCTCATGTATTACCATAGTACTTATCCTCAAAGAATCATTGTGAAGATTAAATGTAAAATACTTAGGGGTGCCTGGGTGGCTCAGCCAGTTAAGCGTCCAACTTCTCAGGTCATCATCTCATGGCTCGTGAGTTTGAGCCCTGTACCAGGGTCAGTGCTGACAGCTCAGAGACTGCTTCAGATTCTCTCTGCCCATTCCCCACTCATGCTCGCGGGCATGCACGCACCCTCTCTCAAAAATAAACATTTTTTAATAAAAAAAATAAGTGTAAAACTTAGAACAGGGTCTGACATGTATGAACACACTAAAATGGAGTCAGGAGACCAGCAGGAGAAGCTCTCATCCCCAAACACTGCTAGTCAATTGCAGACCCAATAGGAAGAAAGTTACTATGCAAATCCATACTATTTTAGCCACTGCTTTACTTTCCCAGCAGAATGAAGAAAGGTTTTCCTCCTCCCATCAATAGCCCAGCCAATGAGACTCAGCCAATGAAAAGCCACTACACTCTGAACTCCCAATGGACTTTTTTTTTTTTTTCCTGAGACCGGGGGGGGGGGGGGGGGGGGGGGGGGGGCCTGAAGGGGAGGGGCAGGGGGAGAGGGAGAGAATCCTAAGCAGGTTCTACCCTCATCTCACCACCAAGAGATCATGGCCTGAGCTGTAATCAAGAGTTGAATGCTTAACAGACTCAACCACCCAGGTGCTCCAGAACTTTGTTTATAACAGCCCTCCCAATTTCCCCCTTTCCTCTAAAAGGGCAGTTGCAATTCTCTATTCTCAAATAAACCTATTTTTGCTGGTAAAGTAACTGAATTTTCTTTTTAAGGTTAACATACAGAATAAGCATAACTAAGTATTAGATTCAATTTTTTTTTTTTTTTTATTTTAGGAAATGCCAGGCACCTATATAGGCAGTGAGAGCAGCAACCTGGCTCCTGCTAGGAAAGCTACAGCAGGTGTTGCTCATTTCCCTTGGCACAACAACCTTAACTTCTTTCTTGCTACCCACATTTTTTTTTTCTTAATCTGAGAAGAAAAGGAAATCACCAGTCTAACCTAATCAGAAATTAATAGGAAGCTGGAAGAATCAGTAAATTGAAGACAAAAGACAATAGGAAACTACTGTTTTTTATAGATTTAGAGATCTCTTTTTATGACATCACCTCATATTTGTATATCACATTGTAGTTTCAAACTCCTTCTTAACACTATCTCATTTGATCCTCACAACAATCCTGTGAGGCACTTGCTGTTACTTCACATTTTACAGATAAGGAAAATGAGGCTTAAGTGACATGCTGAAGGTCACAGAGCCAGCAAGTGGAAGAGCTGGAAATCGAACCTCTCAACTGCTTTACCACAGCTCTCTCTCTAAATGGGGATAAGTTCTACAATGCTAACATTACAGCTTTTTGAACAGTATCTTCCATGATAATCTCAGCAAATCATAATGAAAATTTAGAATAAATCAAAGAATCATAGGACCTTAAGGATTATTTTAATGTAATCTCTCATTCTACACATGCTTTTACAAAAAGAAAATGTTTTTTAGTACTCAAGATCAAAAAAAAAAAATTTGTTTAATGTTCTCATGTTTCAAAACCTGCAACATTTGTGGAGATTAAGGGGCTGAGAAAAAGAATAAAAGGATTAAAACATACAAATTCCAAGTTACCCTCCGTTTCCCTGACTACCTCTTGGTTTCTAACATATTTGTTGGGGCGGGGGGGACTCTTCTTGACAGGCACAGTTCAAATTTAAGATTTCTTTCTGAGAGTCCACATAAAAACTTGTATACAAATGCTTACAGCAGCATTATTCATAACAGCAAAAAAAGAGAATCAATCAAAATGTCCACTATTAAACAAATGTCCATGCATAAAATGAACTATTATTTGGTAATGAAAAAGAACTGAAACATGCTACAGAATGGATAAACTATGAAAACACTCTAAGTGAAAGAAGCTAGTCAGAAAAGACAACATTTTGTAGAAGTTCATTTATATGAAATGTTCAGAATAGGCAAATCCTTGGAGACAGAGCTGCCTAGGACAGGCAGAGAAAATGCAAATACCCTGGAATTAGTTGTACAATTCTATGAATATACTAAAAATCACTGAGGTGTACACTTTAAATGGGTGAATTCTAAAGTATGTGAAATATACCTCAATGAAGCTAATAAAACAAAATGTTATGAAAGGAAAAATGGGTCAGGCTATGTGCTGACAGCTCAGAGCCTGGAGCCTGCTACAGACTCTGTGTCTCCCTCTCTCTCTGCCCCTCCCCAGCTCATGCTCTGTCTCTGTCTCTCAAAAATAAAAATAAGCGTTCAAAGAAAAATTAAAGAAAAAAAAGCCATCTGACTGGGTGGCTCAGTCATTTATTAAGTGTCCAACTTCGGCTCAGGTCATGATCTTACTGTTCATGGATTCGAGCCCCACTTCAGGCTATGTGCTGACAGCTCAGAGCCTGGAGCCTGCTTTGGATTCTGTGTCTCCCTCTCTCTGTGCCTCTCCCTAGCTAATGCTCTGTATCTCTCAAAAATAAAAATAAACGTTAAAAAATTTTTTTTAATTTAAAAAAAAAAAGGAAAAATGGGTACCTGGTATACAGAAACTCTCTATTATCTTTGCTTAACTTTTCCACAAATCTAAAACTTCTAAAATAAAATATAGATATATAAATTAATAAACAAGATTACATAATAAATAGCTACAGTACCAGGTGCAGGCTAAGGTAGCACCACAAAACTTCAGAAAGATTCACGCACAGTGCCTCAGATAAAAAAGTACTGAATAAATATTAGATGTAAAAAATGAGGCTAGGCCTTGTTCACAGAGTTACACAATAGCACAGGTAGAAGAAGAACAGAGCAGACCTAGAACAAGCTCATCACTCATTTGGCCAAACACATTCCTTTTCCCACCTACACAGAACTTTCCAAATAAATTTCCTTTCAGACAACCCAAAAACTTACAGGAAAAAATCTACACAGAAAAGAAAATGCCGGTAAACAACACTGTCACCTTATCAATGTGAAACTACTCCCTCTTCACCCTGGATTAGGTTTTTTTAGAAAAACATTTTAACATAATCATGCCTTATCTATTTCTAAAGGTTAAAGACCTTATCCTCTACAGATCAGACCTTACTATAGAGTTCAAGACTCAAATTACTGATGAAACATAAAGTATGTCAAGATTTGTTCTTACTGGCTTCTTAAAATCAATAATAAAGCAAAGTGTTCAAAAAAAGGATACTGAGTGGAAAGGGGCATAAAGAAACTTTCTAAAGGGAGGAAAATATTCTACAACTTAATCAGATTAGTATTTATAATTATATGTATATATAATTAATGTAAAGATATATATTTATATATATTATATATAAAACATACATTATATGATGTAAAATTCACTGAGCTATGTATACCTCTTAGATTTGTGCATTAACTAGAAATTATGCATTTTTAAAAATGGAATTAAAAAAATAGTATTCCAAAGAATTATCTCATTATCCCAAAGCATATGATATAGTAAGAGTCAAATTTTTGTCTTCTTTTAGTAAAAATAATCAAGCACACAGAAGTAAAACAATCTTCCTTGGTATCTCAAAATCAAGAAGAAAAACAGGTCTTCCAACTCTGTTATATCATCAATCTAACCTTTGTGCCTCAAAGACAATGAGATTGAATCTTGAGATTCTTCTGAGAGTGAGAAAAGAGAAGAGGGTAGATAGAACCAATTCTAATTACATCAACATACTCACCATCCCCAAATGCCATATCCTTATTCTTCAATGAGAAAATTATTTTAATTTTTTTAAACGTTTATTTATTTTTGAAAGAGACAGACAGAAAGTGGGAGAGGGGCAGACGGAATCTGAAGCAGGCTCTAGGCTCTGAGCTCTCAGCACAGAGCCTGATGCAAGGAGCAAACCCATGAACAATGAGATCATGATCTGAGCCGAAGTCAGATGCTTAACTGACTGAGCCACCCAAGAGCCCCAGAAAATTATTTGTAATTGTTTTTTAAGTTTATTTATTCATTTTGAGAGAGACAGGGTGAGTGGGGGAGGGGCAGAGAGAGACAAAGACAATCCCAAGCAAGCTTCACACTGCCAGCATGGAGCCCAATGCAGGGCGTGAACACACAAAACATGAGATCATGACCAGAGCCAAAACCAAGAGTCAGACACTCAACCAACTGAGCCACCCAGGAGCCCTGAAAAAAAATTTTTTTAAGTAAATTCTACATCCAAGGTGGGGCTCGAACTCATGACCCTGAGATCAAGTATCACAAGTTCTACCAAGTGAGCTAGCCAGGCACTCCAAGATAAAATTATTTTTATCCAGAATTGGTTGTGAAATAATGCAAAGAACGCAAAAGAAGTTCTCAGGTTCACACTCCCTCTAAAAACTATCACAATGCTACCTCATGCTTCATTCTATAGTTTTTCCAAGGAAGTTATAAGGCAACCATACTCTCTTGCCTTAAGTTTTGTCCATTTACGTGTCTACTGTAAGAAAGTGAAGAGTATACAGATAGGCCTCAATGGACTGAGATAAAGTATGGCTCTTATTTCACAGTCACAAAATTTTAGCGTTGGACCACATCTGAGCTGCCAATTAGCCATTTAATGAATAAACTAAATCCTAAAACAGTTACGGGACTTGCCTAAGATTTCACAGCTGGTAAGAGGCAGAGTCAAAGCTGAATCCAGCCTTCTATTCACCATACTACACCTATATCTCTGCCCAGTTAAAAGCTGCATACTATCTTACCTAAAGTGGTAATTACACTCTGGGTAAAAATGGTTCATATTATCCAAATTCTCATACCCATCTGCCTCACCACACTAATATTTTAATTAATTTATAATCAGAATTGTAACTGCCAACCAGTTATACAGTACCTTCTTTTATCAGCAGTAAAATCCCCTTAGTAAACCGATTTAATACCAAAAGGTTATTTGGCACATAAGTAATCATGGCATACAGAGAAGGATAGTTTTAAAGAATACATGCAGCAAATTCTTCATGGCAAACCACCTTATTTCGCCAAAGACATTCATATAGTCATTTATCCAATCAGCAAACACTGAATTGCCAACTAGATGGCAGGTACTATATTAGGCCTAAGGAAAACAAAGACATAGATACAAGGGACTCTGGTTTAGGTAGGCAGACAACAACAACAGATTGTGGTAAGAGCTATGGTGGAACAGCCAAGGTCCCAGAGGAGGAACACCTACTCCAATCTGGAGGGTCAGGGAAGTCAGACCAGCTTCTTACTCTCCCAAGCATTAAATTAACATTTGCTCTAGAAGCTCAGGCTTCTCATTCTTGAAATCCATGATTTTAAACCCAGGCCTCTTACTGACATAAAAGTCTTCAAAATCTATGTCTGAGTCAAAAGAAAAACAGCATTACAATATTATCCTATTTATTTAAAACTGTTATAGTCAGTTATAGTCACTGTTACATAACTGCATTTGTATATATTTTCAAAGAGACATGTATGGAAGGATATTTATAAAAACTTTTATGGTAATCATTCCTGTAGGATAGGATCTCAGATTGTTTCAATGTTTTGACACTTTATCTGAATTAATTTTAAGAATTCTCCTACAGGGGTGCCTGGATGGCTCAGTCAGTTAAGCGTCCGACTTTGGCTCAGGTCATGATCTTGCAGTCCATCAGTTCGAGCCCCATGCCAGGTTCTATACTGACAGCCCAGAGCCTGGAGCCTGCTTCAGATTCTGTGCCTCCCTCTTGCTCTGCCTTTCTCCCTCTCGCTCTGCTCCTACAGGAGTGCCTGGCTGGCTCAGTTAGCAGAGCATGCAACTCTTCATCTCAGAGTCGTGGGTTTGAGCCCCACACTGGGTGGAGAGATTACTTAAAATAATTAATTTTTAAAAATACTCCTATAATTTTTTATTCTACCATAACCAAAGTAGGTGGGACAGAGCAAGCACACAGATAAAAGCTGAATAAACTATTACTGTACTTATATCAACCTGTCTCCCCTATTCAGAGTATTATTTGTCACATGAGGGACACTAATACCACATACTTGAGATCTTTTATTTACACTAAGAAGGGCCACTTCTGGGAAAGTTTCTGGAAAAACAAGAAAGGTAGATGGGGACCAAAAATAAATGGGCTATAATCACAATGCTAAAGGTGTTTAGACTTCATTCTGTGGGTGACAGAAAAACACTGAGGGGGTTTTGACCTAAAGATTAACAATCAACTTTTTTTTTTCAACTCCATTCTTTAAACCAGGTATCTGTGGTAGCAACTGTGATACATAAACAGGAAACGACATAAAGACAAAGAGATGTGTTAAAACGTTGTGACTATGTTTAAAAAAAAAAAAAAGACAAATGCAAATTTTTAGCAGCAGTATCTCTGATGGATAAGACTATAGGCAGTCTCCTACTTTCAGTGTTATACATTTCTATAATACCTGCACTTCTTAAAATAAGCATGTATTAGATTTATAACCAGAAAAAAATAAGAATGGCTATCACAATAGCTCAAAGGGGATGCAGGGAAAATGATGAAAGTTTGGATTACAGGTTCTATAAGAGCAAGAAACTGATCTTACTTACCACTCCCTAGTACCTTGTACTGTGCCTAGCACATATTAGGTGCTCAATAAATGTGACAGAAGAGTGAATGAGTGAACAAATGAACATCCTAAAGGCTCAACGAAGAAGAAACATTTCAGAAGTAAAATACACATTTGTTTATCAACATAAAAGCCAGAACAGGAAAAAATTAAAGATATCCTCAAGTTTTATGGACTAGTTGGCTAAGTGAATAATGAACCATTAATCAAGATAAGAAAAACTAGAGGAAGTATAGGTATACAGGAATGCAAAGAGATCATGGCAAAATGCCAATGAATTTGGTAGAAGGCATTAAGTTTCAGGAACCAGTAGGGAGTATAGGCTGAAGATGGAGATTTGGGAATCACCCATACAAACTTACATCAGAGATCAGAGCTACCACATACTCGTTATGGATTCTCATGTTCGTAATCAACAGGAGAATAGGATAGGCAGATCAAAATAAAATACGTGCACTATTCTGGGGGCCCTGGTACCCTGATTTTTTGCCCCACTGATATGTATGTATGTATGTATATATGTATTTTGAGAGAGAGAGAGTGCAAAAGGGGAAGGGGTAGACAGAGGGGAAGGGGAGACAGAGGGGTAGACAGTGGGGCTCAAACTCAGGAACCATGAGATCATGACCTGAGCCAAGATCAAGAATCAGACACTTAACCGACTGAGCCATCCAGGCTCCCCTGCCTCACTGATTTTTAAACTTAGATTATTAAATAAATACACCTTAGGTGTTATCGAGTCTTAATCTCTCATTTGCTTCCCAATAGGATACAAAGACCCACAGCTATACTTTATATTGTTATCATTTGCTACAAACAGAATTCTGGGCTCACAAATCCAGGACAGATCAGAAATTCAATACACATGGCATTATTCACTATAAACATATAAAATTTATATACTGGTTTTATTAAATATTATCTACTGATAAACTATTGTAAAGTAATAGTTTGTCACTGACTTTATTTTTGAATACTTTTTCATCTTATTTCCAGGATTACAACATGACACTTTCAACTATCCTTACCTATGCAAATCTCTTCCCCCTCCAGTTCATTCTACCTATGAAATAGGGACTTCCCCATTTCCTTTGTTTCAGCTCTACCTCTAGAAATCCACTCTTCCCATCTCAAACTGACCATACTCAAAACTAAGTTCAAAAGGCCAACAAATGGGTTAGACTAGTCTCATAAATGCAGAAACATACAATATAAGACTAATTTGTCCCCATGCTTTTACATGTTATCTTTCATGCCTGTAGTGTTATTTCCTTTTTCCAACATTTATCTAAATAGAGGCCATAGGTCATATCTTAACCATTTCAGCATTCACCTATTCTCTTCTTTCTTTGAATTTCCATAATACAAATTGAGTGGCCTTCAAAAGTTAGTTATGTTTTCCTCTATCTACATTGAAAAATAAGCCTTTTAGGGTGCCTGGATGGCTCAGTTGGTTAGGCATCTGACTTTGGCTCAGGTCTTGACCTCATTGTTTGTGAGTTCAAGCCCCACATGGGGCTCTGTGCTGACATCTCAGAGCCCAGAGCCTGCTTCAGATTCTGTGTCTCCCTCCCTCTCTGCCTCTCCCCACTCACGCTCTGTGTCTGTTTCTCTCTCAAAAAATAAACATTAAAAAATTTTTTTGCTTTAAAAAGCAAGCTTCTTGAAGAGAGATTCCCTATCAATAGTGAGGATACAGTTGGCATTCAATGAATACTTACTAACAAAATGGAAGCTCTGAATTTGTATCTTACATTTTTGGCTTCCTAATCCTCCTGTGCCTCCACATTGTCATATACCAGAAATAAAATGTATTCTTTTTTTCATTTTACTAACAGATATTAGACTAACTTAAATCTAGATTTATTTCACTTTTAAGTTTTTTTTATTTATTTTGAGAGCAAGAGAGAGAAAGAGAACAAGAGAGGGGCAGATAGAGAGGGAGAGAGAATACCAAGCAGGCTCCGTGCTGTCAGCACAGAGCCCGACTCAGGGCTCAAACTCACAGACCTCGAGATCATGACCTGAGTCAAAACCAAAAGTCAGATGCTTAACCGACTGAGCCACCCAGGCACCCTAAATTTATTTTACTTTTTAAATATTTTCTTAAATGTTTACTTATTTTTGAGAGAGGGAGGGAGGGAGGGAGGGAGGGAGGGAGGGAGGGAGGGAGAATGAGAATGAATTGGGGAAAGGCAGAGAGAGAGGGAGACACAGAATCCAAAGCAGGCTCCAGGGTCTGAGCCAGCAGCAGGGAGCCTGATGCGGGGCTCGAACCCATGAACCATGAGATTGTGACCTGAGCCGAAAATGAAGGCTTAAACAACTGAGCCACCCTGGAGACCCAGATTCTAACAATTTTAAAGATGAGGAATGAGACTCTAATTAGGTCATACAGGTAGTTGGAAGCAAAGGCTAGAACCAAGGCTTCTAACTTCTAGAAAAGGTATTTATTGAGTGACTGATACACATGGAGAATTCTGTGAGGCACTGTATTAGATCAGTGCCCACTCTTGTGTACCAAGACACTTCCCAATGATGTTCAAAAATATTTAAAACATTAATTAAAGCTTACATTCTAAGGAAATTTCTGTATTAGGAGAAGACACTGTCCACATTTCTAAAAAATATGTTAAAAATAAGCAGGCAGAGGGGGGAAAAATCTTTAAAGTAGGAAAGAATTTAGAATTTCAAACAATTTACTCTTCCTGTCCTGGCTGTTGTTTACTGTTAAAAAGAGTAAGACCATCAAAAGACATCTCTACCCAAATTTCATGACCTAATAGTTTAAGAAAAATAAGCCTTATTCCTGTTAGCAAATGATCTGCTTTTGTCACATCACACTAAAGCATTAGCTCTGTCACAGGATTAGAGTACAGTCATCTGAGGACAAAAGTCCAGGCAGAAAAAGAAACCATAATGCAATTTGATAAAGACCCTTCAGGAATATGGCAGTCAGCTGTTTCAATAGCACCTTTCATCTAAGGATCTCAAAACAAATATTATTTACATTATCAAGAATCAAAACAGTGGCACCATGGCTCAATAAACTAACATATCAATGACCTATAGGGAATTCAATACTGATGTTCTGAAACTCAGCCCTCGGTTCTAAAAAACAAGACCTAGTTACAACTCGGGGGTTAGGGGCACCAACATCCCATGCAGTCAAAAATCTGCATTTAACTTTTGACTCCCTAAGAACTTAACCACTAACAGCCTACTATTGACTGGAAGGCTTACCAATAACATGAACTGTGATTAACACATATTTTGTCTGTTATATGCATTATATACTGTATTCTTACAGTAAGCTAGAGAAATGGAAATATTAAGAAAATCATAAGAAAAAATACATTTATAATACTGTCATGTTTTTATCAAAAAAATCCATGTATCAGTGGACCTGCATAAGTTCACACCCATGCTGTTCCAGGCTCAAGTGTATTTGGATTTTGTCCCTAATTCCTGGCACAGAACTCCTAAAACCCTTGGAATTTCAAGAGTGATAGGAGCACTCTTGTTATTCATAACAAGTCTCTTTTAACCACAAAGCAATTTGTGCTAACAAGGTGACTCTTGGTGGACCCTTACATAGCTAAAGATGGGAACCGGTTGTGAGAGGGACCAATCCACATGATTAGAGGGTTGAAACTTTCAGGCCCTGCCCCCATTATGGGGAAAGGGAGAGTAAACCACCAAGGCCAATGATTTAACCAGTCATTCCTAGGTAAAAGAAACTTCTAAAAAAAACCCTGAACAACAGGGTTTAGAGAGCTTCTGGATAAGTGAACACATGGAGGTACTGGGAGGATGGTGTGCCCAGAGACAGCAGGGAAGTTCCCCATACCTTGCCCAATGCATCCTCTCCACTGTTTCTGAGTTGCCCTCTTTATAATAAGCCTATAAGCGTAGGTAAAGTGCTCTTCCTGAGTTCTGTGAGTCATCTCAGCAAATTATTGAATCTAAGGAGAGGTCATGGAAACCCCAGAATTTTTTGCAAAGTTGGAAAGGAGTACAGGTGGCCCCGGACTTGCAACTGGTGACTAAAGTGGGGACAGTCTTAGGAACAGAGCCCTCTAACTTGAAGGATCTGACACTAACTCCAGGTAGACAGTGTTAGAACTGAATTCAATTGTTGGACTGGTATCACAAAATTGGACAATTGGTGGTGGTATGGAAAAACCTACACTACACAAGTAGTTAATTCCACTCTATAAAGTTAAAAAAAAAAAAAAGATAAGTGGATTTGTTGATACCATCTCCCAGCTTACTTTGCTGCACACGTATAAATAAAAGACCCCAAAATTTAAGCAATATTGTCAGAACAGTTTCTACTGATATAGTTGGTAATAATTTTATGCCATCTGGGGTGCCTGGCTGGTTCAGTGGGTGGAGCACGCAACTCTTGATCTTGGGGTTGTGATTTCGAGCCCCATGTTAGATGCAGAGACTACTTAAAAAAATAAAATCTTTAAAAAATAATAATTTTTTGCCATCTTTGTGCCAGGCATTAACCTTAGGTCAAATTATTTCCAATGTATGCAATTCTGAAAGGTAGATATTGCCCCTGATAACATATGAGAAAATTGAATCTCATCATTAAATTTCCCACTGCACGCAGCAAGTAGCAGAGTACTAAATCTAGTTATAAAACACAAACCCCTGCCTTCTTCTATGGCAACCCTTACTTTTTATAATGTGGTATAAAATTATAAACTCTCTAACAATCCTAAAGAACATTATGCCTGTCTTAAGGGTGTGTGCCAGGCTTGAGGGTTTTGAGTAACAGCACAGGCCCCATACCTGTTGGTGTTCACATGAAGCAGTATCCTAGGCACCTAGGCATCCTAGTAAAGAAAAGCCAAAGAGCAAAATAATGCCGTGACTCTTTGTGGAGCCAAACCTTCCCCCAGCTTTATCAGTCTTCAAGCAAGTTCTCCACCAGCCACTTTGCTGAACATCCTCACAACAAAGCTGCCCTCAGGAACTGATCATAAGTCCAAGCAATTCCTAGGACTCCTAGAATGTATGTATGCCAATCTCCAGTTTCAGACCTAGCTTGCCCAAAAGAAGACTATTATGGAAAATTTATTATAAGTATCCATAACACAACTGTGAGTCCTGAGAGGGAATGCAAAGAAGTCTTCTCCCCAGCATTATCTCACAGTCTGTTGTTAAATCACCTGCCCCAATTCAGTAAATGAAATGTGGAAGGAAGAGGAGAAGAGAGGGAGGGAGGGAGGGAGGGGAGAGAGACAAGCAGACAGACTAGCCTTAAGAATTGCTATCAAAAACATAATACTGACAGTCCATATACAGATCTAGTATTCTAGTTTTCTACTTTATACACTTTTTAAGAACTGCCTTTTTTGGCATTGTATTCTCTTGCTGGTTGGAAAATATTTTATTTTTTTCTTCCCCAATTATCAAGGAACTAAAGTCAATAAGACTTTTCACTACCTTCTGTTACCAATATGAGCACAAAAAAGAGAGTCTAGAGATTAGCAAATCTTAAGAGCTGGGAGGGACAAGAAAGAGATCATGTAGTTTAAACTCTTACAGGAACACTTATATCTCCAAAACACAATCATCCAAGCTATACTTGAATATCTCTAATGACAGAGACCTCATAATTTTGTCTATTCCACTATGGGACATACCTTATTGTGCAAAAGGTCTTTTCCATAGTGGGATGAAATTCACCTCCAAATTACCTTCTACCCATGGTCTGTCCTCTGGAGCAAGAGAGATGATCAGTCAGCTCCCTTTTGCTTAAAACAACTCTTAAATTTATTTAGATAGTTAAGTTTCCAAGTATTATCTTCTGTGGCAAAACAGCTCCTGATTCTTCAACCGCTCTTCATTAGATACAGTATCTAGGGAACTCATTATTCTTGGTCATAATCATATGGACAATTTAGATTATCACTGTCTCACTGAAGTGTAAAATCCGTAAGTGGACACAATACATATAATCAGATGGTACAAGAACAAAGGGACTATTACTTCCCTTAATTTACCACTGTACGTCTATAAATGTTCATCAATGTTAGCCTCTTTTCACAACCACATTATACAATTAACTACCTTAGAGGATGGTGGCTTTCAAATGAAAAATCTATTTTAGGCAGATCATTTCTGTTAAAGAGTAAACTTTACATTTCTATCACACCTATCTTATCACTTTCATACTTGATCCTGCTTAGATTGCCTTGGTTTTCTTTGATGCAACACATCAGATAACACTCCCAGTTTTAGCATCATTTACAAAATTTTTGGTAAGCATGCATATTGTACCATTTTTTAAGATCTAGATCTATAATGCTTAGCAAAAGAAGAACTTACAAGCCTGTATAATCACACTGTGCTGTTTTGAGAGACAGCAAGCAAGCACAAGGAGAGAATCTTAAGCAGCGTGGAGCCCAACATGGGGCTCAATCTCATGACTCATGAAAGATGAGATCATGACCTGAGCCAAAACCAAGAATCGGACACTTAACAGATTGAGCCACACAGGCAGCCCCACACTGTGCTTTATAACAAACAAATAAGCAAACCAGATTTAAAAGACCAACAAACTGGGAAGAGACATTTGCAACACATACAGTAATACACTGATTTCATTACACATTTCCTACAAATTCATAAAGGGAAAAAAGCAATCAATTAATCAATGAAAAAAGAACCAACGTCTAACATTAACAACCAGATCACAGAAAAACAAAGATAAAATTCAACTTCACTCATAAAGAGCAACGTAAATTTGTGTGATTAAAATTTTTAATTTTAAATTGAATTCCAGTTAACATTCACTTTATTAGTACACTTTATTAGTTTCAAGTGTACAATACAGTGATTCAACATTTCCATACATCACCCAGTGCTCATCCCAAGTGCCCTCCTTAATTCCCATTATCTATTTCACTCATCCCTCCACCCACCTCTCCTCTGGTAACCATCAATTTATTCTTGATAGTTAAGAGTTTATTTCTTGGTTTGTCTCTTTTTTGTTCCTTTGCTCATTTGTTTCTTAAATTTCACATGAGTGAAATCATATGGTATTTGTCTTTCTCTGACTTATTTCACTTAGCATAATACTCTCTAGCTCCATCCATGTTGTTGCAAATGACAAGATTTTGTTCTTTTTTATGGTTGAATAATATTCCATTGTATATACATACACCATTTTTTATCCATTCATCTACTGATGGACACTTGGGTTGCTTCCATAATTTAACTACTGTAATAATTCTGCTATAAACATAGGGGTACAGGTATTCCTCTGAATAAATGTTTTTATATTTTTTGGATAAAAACCCAGTAGTGTGATTACTGGATCATAAGGTAGTTTCTACTTCCTTTTTTTTTTTTCTTTGTAAGTAATCTCTCTACTCAACACATGGCTCAAACTCACGGTCAAGAGTTTCATCCTCTACTAACAGAACCAGCCAGTCACCCCTCTATTTTTAACTTTTTTAAGGAGCCTCCATACTGTTTTCCACAGTGGCTGCACCAGTTTGCATTCCCACCAACAGTGCATTAGGATTCCTTTTTCTCCACATCCTTGCCAATACCTGTTGTTTCCTGTGTTTTTGATTTGAGCCATTATGACAGGTGTGAGGTAAAGAGCAATGTAAATTCAATCTGTAATGTAATAACATTTTTTACCTATCAGAGTGACAAAGATCAAAGTGTTGATAACATATCTAATTTGTAAGACGTGGAAACAAGTACCCCACAGATTGCTGATGGGAATACATATTAACTCCAACTCTTTAGAGCACAATTTGGAATTATCTATAAAAATTTTAAATAAACCTACCTTTTCTTTGGAGCATGGATATTCATTGCAACATTTGTAATAGCAAAAGTAGTAGACACTTAGCTGTCAACCTACAGCCATTTCTCCCTTCTTTCAGAACTCCTATCTGTTCAGGGTGGTAATGTACCCAACCCCAAGAGATGAGCCATGATTAGTTGAAACCCACTATGGCTATCATATTCTCTTTACCAGATAATCACTTCCTCAGACACTCCAGGGGTCCGGGGCAGCAAGCAGTATGACCTTCACTGAAATGTAAGGAGACACTGCATATGGCGTTGCTACTCAAAACCACAGCATCTGCATCACGTGGGAGCACATCACTGATACAAATTCTCAGACCCCACTCTAAACCTATGGATCAGAATCTCTGTCAGTGGATTCCAGGAATTTGTATTTTAACACATTCCCTAGGTCAGTCTTACCCACACTCTTAAAGTTCATGAAGCACTGTTTAAGACTTCTGGGAATTATTTTCTCCCATTTTTTTTTTTTTTAACATTTATTTATTTTTGAGACAGAGAGAGACAGAGCATGAACGGGGGAGGGGCAGAGAGAGAGGGAGACACAGAAACGGAAGCAGGCTCCAGGCTCTGAGCCATCAGCCCAGAGCCTGACGCGGGGCCCAAACTCACGGACCACGAGATCGTGACCTGAGCTGAAGTCGGACGCTTAACCGACTGAGCCACCCAGGTGCCCCTATTTTCTCCCCATTTAAAATGACTAAGCCTTCCCATTAGAAAAATATTTTGAGGGCACCTAGGTGGCTCAGTCAGTTGAGGGTCTGACCCTTGATCTCAGGTGAGGTCATGATCTCACAATTTGTGAGATCAAGTCCTGCATGGGGCTCTGCACTGACAGCACGGTGCCTGCTTGTGGTTCTCTCTCTCCCTCTCTCTCTGCCCCTCCCCCACTCACTCGCTCTCATTTTCTCTCTCTCTCAAAATAAATAAACAGACATTAAAAAAAAAAAAATTTGCCTTCCATTACCCGTCTTTGAATGCAGTTAGTAGTGCTGCTTGGAGCTAAGGCAGCCATCTTACAACCATAAGGCTACAGCAGAGAAACTGAAAAAACAATATACTAAAAGTAATAGAGTTAAGATAGGGGAAAACCTGGGTTTAATAAATATTACCAAGCAACCACACTAGCCCTGAACCACCTATTTCTTTGTTTCTATTTATATGAGACAACTTAAGAGTCTTTACTGTTTAGTTACTTTTAGATACTGTTACTATTATTTACAGTTGAATATATCCTAAGTGATACACTTTATATCTATCAATGGAAACCAATGGAGCTTAAATTCTACTGGAAATAGAGTAATTTGTGTCATTGTTTAATAGCAGCATAGTATTCCATGTTATGTATTTACCATCATTTTATTTCTTTGTGGTTCCCATGTGCATGCACAGCATTAAGACAATCAGTACTAGTCTGAGACAACTAACAAGTTTTGGCCCCAATCTGCTACTTCATTCCAACTAGGACATAAGCTCCACTCAGGCAGTAACCTTAACGCACTGCATCTTAAGCACTTACAACAGAACCAAACATATATGAAAATATTTGATAAATATTTTTAAATAAACAAATGTAGAAAAAGAGGTCTTCCATAAATGCTAAAACTAAGTTATATCTAAGCTTAACTTGTCTACTTTGGTTGTTTGCACAGATCTTCAGGTTGAGGATGCTACAAAGATTGAAAACTTCTACCATGAAATAGATAGCAGTGTGAAGAGGTTCTCACAGTCCCTTTCAATAGTCCAATTAGTATTTAAGGTGTCTTTCAGCTCTGTAACCTAGGAAATAAGAATAGCTAAGAGCAAATTGTTTCCTAACCAATCCTCATATTTCTTCTTTTCTATCTGCTTTTCTATCTTCTTTTTCTAACTGCTAAGAACGATTTAAAACCTTGACGGCATGAAACAAAAATCCAGGAACTAAGTTGTTTAGGACACCCTAAAGATTTCAAGGTACATTTTTCAGTATCACTTTGAATGAGCAATTAATCAAGCCAGTTGCTAATAGTACTTAAACATCTTATATCTTCTCCTATCCCAGACATTTATCTAGAGTTGCAGATTTTTACCTAAATACAACCTCATCAGGGTTTAGGACTGTTTTGCTATTGGAAAGGCAACATTTCCAATCAGATTTTTATCTCCCACTGCCTCACTGAAACTATGCTTACCAAGGTTACCAATAACTTTCACACCGCTAAATCAAATGGTTATTTCTCAACCATCATCTTAATTGTTTAGTATTTAACACAGTTAATAACAACTCCCTACTCCTTGAAACACTTTCCTTGTTTGGCTTCCAGATACCCTCTCACCTGGTTTCTTCCTATTTCTCTGGCTGGTGCTAAGTCTCCTTTGACTGTTCCTTTTCACCTTCCTCCAAAGATCTCTAAACTCTGGTCCACTCCAGAGTTAATTAAGTTCTTCAACCTCTTCTTACTTCTATCTCTTCTCACTCCCTTGGACCTCATCCAGCTCCCTGGCTTAAATACAATCTTTTTGACAGTAACCTCCGGTGGTACACCTCTAGCAGATCCTCTCTCTTGAATTCCAGACTCATAAACCAGCTACCTACTCAACATCTCTACCAAGTCTAGTAAGCATCTATAATATATGTCCAAAACTGAGCTCCTGTACTTTCCTTCCAAACGTGTTACTCCTTCAGTCTTCCCCATCTGAATAAATGGTGTCCTTAAGGAACTTAGAGCAAAAACCCTGGAATTGTTCTTAACTCCTTCCTTTCTTTCTATCAGTAAAACATCCAATCTATCAGTAAAACTAGTTGACTCTACTTGAAAATCAGACCATGTGTCATCACATACACTGCCACCCCACAATGCAAACTGGCGTCTTCTCTCATTTGAATTATAGCAGTAGCCTCCTAACTGGTGTTCCTTCCTTTACCCTTGCCCAATCATTCACCACCAGCCTATTACCAATACAGCAGCCAGAGGCATGATGTTAAAATAGAAATTGGATCATGTCGAACCACTACCCAAAACCCTCCAAAGATTTCCAATTTCACTTAGCATGAAAGCTAAAGACCTACAAAGGACCAACAGCACAAGCAGTAGCTGGGAGCTTGTTAGAAATGATCCCCACCATGGGTAGCCTGGGTAGGTCAGTCAGTTAAGCATCCAACCTCAGCTCAGGTCATGATCTCACAGCTGGTGAGTTCAAGCCTTGCATGGGGCTCTGTGTTGATAGCTCAGAGACTGGGGCCTGTTTTAGATTCTGTGTCTCCCTCTCTCTCTGCCCCTCCCCCCACTTGAGCATGCTCTCTCTCTCTCTCAAAAATAAACATGAAAAAAAAAGAAATGAACCCCACTTCAAACCTACAAAATAGAAACTGAATTTTAACAAAAACAACCTACATAAGCCATATGCACAGTAAAGTCTGAAACGTATTTCTCTAAGGCACCACAAGATAAGCATCTACCCTCCCCAATTCTTACCATTTCCCAGGCAAGCTTCAGTCTCAGGACCTATCACTTGTCATCTGCTATGTCTAGAATGCTCTTCTCTCATTTATCTGCATGACTTGCTGTTTCACATCTTTCAAGCCTTTACTCAAACGTTCCCATCTCTGTGAGCCATTTGCGACCACTCAATCCTTCCCCTTGATATGCCCTATTTCCTCTCTCTTGCTTGTACTTTTCTCATTAGAACTTGTCATTAGAAGTTATCTTGTTTACTCTATCTCCCCATATAAAACGCAAAAGAAGCTCTATGAAAGCAGAAATTGTTTTTCTTCCCCAGTACCCAGAATCCAGTAAGCCCTCAACAAATATTTTAAATGCATAAAACAATAAAACAAATGAGATTTCTCTTCAAAACACTATCCAACAGATTTTGTAAAGTAGTTTCTTACTATACAAACTGACATTTTCTTAGCGTCACATTCAACAAATCCACTTTTTAAAATACACTTAGCACCAGGGAGCCTTGGGTGGCTCAGTCGGTTAAGCATCCAACTTCAACTCAGGTCATAATCTCATGGTACATGAGCTCAAGCCCCTCATCGGGTTCTGCGCTGCCAGTGGAGAGCCTGCTTGGGATTTTCTCTCTATCTGCCCCTGTCCCACTCACGTGCTCTAAATAAATAAATAAATAAATAAATAAATAAATAAATAAATCTTTTAGAAAAATAAAAAATAAATAAAATCTACTTAGCACCTACCATGTAATTAGGCACTATAAACACTACTGTTCATACATTAAGTATGGAGATTTAAAATATCCAATTCATGACAGAGGTATACCATCAAAAAAGTCTGCAGAAATAAAAACTGCATCTTTGAGTGAAGAGAACAAGTATGTCTACAGCTCTCTGCAACACAGTAACAAGACTTTACACTGGTAAAATAGTCTTCCACACAAATTTTCTCACCTGTCCCTCAACAATCCCATGAGGCTTGTGTAAAGCAAGTAATGATAAGCTCACTTTAGAGATAAGAAAACAAATATACTCTCACTCAAAGCATGGCAGTAACAATGCCAAAACTGGGACTGAAGTCTCTCAATTTTCTGATATCACACCTCCCCTTGCAACTGATATTGAAGCAGACTACAAAACCATACAGCCATATATTATGCTGAAGATACTAAGC
This sequence comes from Lynx canadensis, assembly GCF_007474595.2. Lineage (NCBI taxonomy): Eukaryota > Metazoa > Chordata > Mammalia > Carnivora > Felidae > Lynx > Lynx canadensis. The sequence continues at coordinate 54,415,698 of NC_044304.2, forward strand.
TTTCCCAGTGTCTTTGCAGAATGAGAACAAACTCAGTTCATCAGAATCACAATCTCAACTTGAGGAATAAGAATTCGAATGGATTCCTATTACTTATAAGTCTAACCCAGAGTCCAATGACATTCAGGAAGAATGTAAGAAATGAGCTGCTATGGGGCGCCTGGGTGGCGCAGTCGGTTAAGCGTCCGACTTCAGCCAGGTCACGATCTCGCGGTCCGTGAGTTCGAGCCCCGCGTCAGGCTCTGGGCTGATGGCTCGGAGCCTGGAGCCTGTTTCCGATTCTGTGTCTCCCTCTCTCTCTGCCCCTCCCCCGTTCATGCTCTGTCTCTCTCTGTCCCAAAAATAAATAAACGTTGAAAAAAAAAAAAAAATTAAAAAAAAAAAAAAAAAGAAAAAAAAAATTTTTTTTTTTTTTTAAAAAAAAAGAAATGAGCTGCTATATCACACATCAAGGAAGTTCTTATTAAGTTATGACAATTGCTTTAAAAAAAGAGAATGGGAGAAAGGAAGATGTAACAAGTGAATGAATGAGAACAAAGTTCTATAGAGGAAAGAGTCAAAGTTAAGTCATTATTGTCTGAGTGCCTAAGTGATGCAGTTTTGCAATAAAAGGAAAAACACATAACTCCTCAAAATCCCAGCACAATAGCTTTCCTTTCTTTGCACAGATGAGGATGAAAGTGTTTCCCAAAAAGCTATTTTTGAAAAAGATACAGAAACAGAAAATCCACATGAATAGAGATCCAACCTGGAAGAATGGAGACTGTGTCTTCTATATCTTGTGATTAAGAGTAGCTGCTCACCAAGTGTCAGCATCTGAAGACTGTGCTAACTGTGGGTGTGTCCTCAAGAGAATAATACCTGCTGGGACAGAGGAGCAAGAGAAGGAGAAATACTACTAAATGCAAATGACTGGCTGGCAAACAGTTACCAGTTGTCAGTCTGAAAAATTTTTTAAGTTGGTATTAGTAACATTAAAAGATCACACGGTGGTAATACAAGTGGCCAAGCCCAGGTGGCACTGGGATTACCAATGACAGCTGCAATCAAAGGTACACTTCAGCAGGTAATCCAGCTCTCTAATATTAAATAAGCAGTATAGTAAAACAAGATATAAAAATCTATTTCATGCTTTTTATAGCAAGATGACGATCATATAATACAACCAAACCAACACAGAAAACTATTAGGTAGTTTGGCAAACATACCAGGCACTCTGGTGCCTTATAAAACAAATATTATAGAGATGTCTATGTCAGAAAGAAATACAAAAATAAATAAATAAATAAGATGCAAAAAATACATAGGTAGGTCTGGCAGAAAAACAAAGTTAATGTGGAAAACAAGAGACAAAGTTAATTTAACACATAGTGTGGCTTTATGTACCCTTTAGACAGCTTACAGAATTAGGAATCTTTTATTTTGGCAGCAAATTAAGACAGTATTTCTTGATACCTGCCATGTCACTGCATTTCTATCAAGCTACAAATTATAGTATAGTAGGCTGAAACGAAATACACTTTATCGGATTAACAGGAGATAACCCAATGCAGAAGAAAAGATTTGGGAATGTAAAGACATAATAACAGAAATTATCCAAAATGAAACCCAGAATATAAGGAAACTGGGGAAAAAAAGGACACAGCATCGATGAGCTATGGGACAAACTCAAGGAATCAAATAATCTAATAATAATATATGTGTAATTAGAATCTCGGTGGGGGAAGATTTGAAAAAATAATACCTAAAATTTTCTAAATTTGACGAAAATTATAAACCTACAGATCCAAAAGCTCAAGAAACACGAAGAAATGTAAAACTCTGCCAAATCTATTTCCTTAAAACCAGAGATAAGGAAAAAAAATCTTAAAAGCAGCCAGGGGAATACAGAATGGAGAAAAATATCTGCAAATCATATACTTAATAAGTAATCAATATCAAGATTATACAAAGGATGCCCACAACTCAACAAGCGTGCACACGCGCGCGCGCACACACACACACACACACACACACACACACACAAAATTCAGGGGCGCCTGGGTGGCTTAGTCGGTTGAGTGACCAACTTCGGCTCAGGTCATGATCTCGCGGTTTGTCGGTTCGAGCCCCACGTCGGGCTCTGTGCTGAGAGCTCAGAGCCTGGAGCCTGTTTCAGATTCTGTGTCTCCTTCTCTCTCTGCCCCTCCCCCACTCATGCTCTGTCTGTCTCAGAAATAAACGTAAAAAAATTTAAAAAATATATTGTAATTTAAAAAAAAAAAACAATTCAAAAATAGACAAAGGACCTGAATAGACATTTTTACAAAGAAGATATATAAATGGACAATCAGCACATGAAAATGTTCAACATAACTTATTAAGGAAATGCAAATCAAAACCACAATGAGATACCACCTCATGCTCATTAGGATGGCCACTATAAAAACCACACACACATATACACACACACACACAACTTGAGACACCTGGGTGGCTCAGCTGGTTAAGCATCCAACTCTTGATCTCGGCTTAGCTCTTGATTTCAAGGACCTGAATTCAGACCTGTGTTGGGCTTCATGCTGGGCATCGAGCCTACTTTAAAATTAATTCATTTATTCATTATTAAAAATGCTAGCAAGAATGTGGAAAAACTGGGACACCTGATGCACTGTTGGTGGGAATGTAAAACAATACACTGTGATGGCAGTTCCTCAAAATTTAAACATATAATTATAATATGATCCAGCAATTCCACTTCTGGGTACATACCCAAAAGAACTAAAAGCAAGATCACAAACAGATATTTGTACACTCATGTTCACAGCAGCTCTATTCATAATAGCTAATGTGGAAACAACCCAAATTTCTACTGACAGAAAAATGGATGGTGAAATGTCATCTATTCATACAATGGAATATTCAGCCTTAAAAAGGAAAGAAATTCTGACACATATTACAACATGGATGAACCCTCATAACATTATGCTAAATGAAATAACCCAGTCACAAAAAGATAAACACTGTATGATTCCACTTCTATGAAGTACCCAAAGCAGTCAAAATCACAGACAGAAAATAGAATGGTGGTTACCAGGGACCTGGAATGGAGAGTTATTTTTTATATTTTTTTTTTATTTTTAATGTTTGTTTAATCTTGAGACAGAGAGAGACAGACAGAACGTGAGCCGGGAAAGGGCAGAGAGAGAGGAAGTCACAGAATCCGAAGCAGGCTCCAGGCTCTGAGCTGTTAGCACAGAGCCCGATGTGGGACTCGAACTCACAAACTGAGATCATGACCTGAGTTGAAGTCAGATGCTTAACCGACTGAGCCACCCAGGCGCCCGAGAGTTATTTTTTAATAGGTACGGTTTCAGTTCTGCAACATGAAGACTCCTGGAGAAAGACGGTTTGGATGGTTGCACAAATGATATGAATGTACTTAATACCACTGAACAGTACCTTCAAAAATGGTTAACATGGCAAATTTTATGTTACCTGTATTACACCAGAAATTTTAAAAACTGAAAGAAAAATAAACTGTAGCCAAAAGAAGACAACCACATATTATGCACAGAGGCATGAAGAATGATAGCTAACTTCTCACTGCAAACAATGTGGGCCAGATGACAGTAAGACATCTTTAAAATAGTTAAAGAAAAATATTGTCAACCCAGAATTCTATATGTAGTGAAAATAGCTTCTGTAAATCAAGGCAAATTAAAGACTTCTTCAGACATACAAAAGCTAAAAAATTCATCACCAGCAAAGCTGCACTACAAGAAATGCTAAAGAAGTCCTTCAGAGGGAAGTGTACACTAGAAATCTGGAACTACACAAAAAAATAAAGAACATTAGAAATAGTAAACAGAATATAGATACAGTACTTATAAAGTACTTGATTAATAGAACTAATTTCCTAACACAACATCCCTGTAGAGAAAGTCAATATTATCTTTTCTACAACAAATTGTCCCAAGGCACAAGTTATTTGTCCAGTATTAGTGAGTTTTTAGACAAGGGAAATTAAAATATTCTTGGTTCCAGCCCAGTGTTCTATTACACAAACTTTTGAAGGGCTTGCCTATAAAGACACTCTTGGGATAAAGTATGAAAATGGTTAATATATAATTTATCTATATTCCATTGTCTTCACGGAACCTCAAAGTCACTTAGAAGCTTACAAAGCCAATGTTCCTTGCTTTCAGGAAGTATGAAAAACATTAGACTTCAATGAATTGGTCAGGCTACCCTAAACTGGCAAAAGAACACTTCTGCCAAGTCTTCCTGAGGAAAATGAATTTATCAAAGCAAAGGTGTTGAAGCAATAACTGCAAAACAAAGCATCAGGGTTGGGTGCTAAAATAGGAAAAAGAAAACACTAATATTTAATGCCACTCTAATATAGTCTAAACCTCAGAGGGAATGTGGTTAATAAAAATAAAACCTCTATAATACCACTGATGCCAAATAGATTACAGAATGGGAATCCTGCCTACTATCCTTCTGAATATAGAATGTTAAAAACAATTCATATACTCAAGAGATTCCTTTAGACCACAAGCAGATCTTATTATCCAGCTTCACAATGAGTGACTACTTGCTACACAGAAATATAACTAAATGGTACACAACATAAATCAGGATGTTCCTCTAACAGAATTCTAGGGAAGGCTACCCACTGTTGCCCCAATGGGACCAAAATTCTTTATTCTGTAAAGACAACAGGAAAATTATGTGATTTCACTATTCACTGATGAATACCATGCCAAGAGAAAGTAGCACTGTAAGCACTTTACACCAAATGAGCCATTGGGTAACTTTCCCTTTAATATGAAAATAAAATTTATCAAAAGAAATGCATTAGTTAAAACATGTTCAAACAAAAACTTACACATGAATGTTCAGAGCAACATGATTCATAACAGCCAAAAACAAGTCAAATGTCCATCAACTGATAAATGAAAATGTGTTATGTCCATAAAATGGATTATTCATCCACAAAAAAGGAATTAAGTACTGAAATATGCTATAACATGGATAAATATTAAAAACATTATTAAATAAGAGAAACCAAAAACAAAAGACCATACATTATATAATTCCACTTAAATTAAATATACAAAACAGGCAAACCTGTAGGGACAAAAATCAGTCTAGGGATTGCCAGGGGATGGGAAGAGGAACTGCTTAATGAATATGAGGTTTCTTTTTGGGTTAATGAAACTGTTCTGGAATTAGATAGTAGTGGTGGTTGTACAACATAGTGAATGTACTTAAAAGCCTCTGAACTGCACATTTTAAATGGTTAAAATGATGAATTCTGTGTTATATGACTTTTAGCTCAATAGGAAAAAAAAGTTTGAGTGTTGGTTGTCTAGTACTTGTATCTCCCACTACTTAACAAAATGCTGCGTTCATAAAAATCATTCAAAAATACTTCTTTAAATTTAAAATATTGACATTCTAGAAAAGGCGAAACTGTAGAGACAATAAACAGATCAATGGTTGCCCAGGGGCTGGTATCAGAGGAGTTGAATAGGTGATGGATAAATTTTTTAGAGCACTGAAACTATTCTATAGGATACTGTAATGGTTAACATAAGAGATTAAAAATTTGTCAAAACCCATTCTGTGTCACAGCACAGAGAATAAGCCTTAATGTGTGCAAATTTTAAAATAATCCCTTAAGAAGTAAAGGGATCTCAGCATAGAATGCAGAATGTGACAAAACAATTGAAATCTATTATAGGGGTGCCTGGGTGGTTCAGTGAGTTAAGCGTCTAACTTTGTTTTGGCTCAGATCATGATCTAGCGGTTGGGAAGTTCAAGCCCCACATCAGGCTGAGCTGTTAGCACTGACAGCCTGCAGCACTGAGACTGTGTCTCCCTCTCTCTCTGCCTCTCTCTCTCTCAACAATAAACATTAAAAAAAAATTCAAATCTATTATAAACATGAAACAACCTCCCAAAGTAGGTGGAGGAATAAGGTGCTGACCAAGTAATGCTGGAAATGAGTGGAGTCTATAAGACTAAAGGCAAAAGGAACTATCCATAAGCACTGTGCTCTAGTTAATAAAGTTATTTCCCACAGGTATACATATTAAAAAAATTCTGAAACCAAATGTATACTGGAATTGAAGAATTAAGTAAATGGATAGTGGAGGTTAGAATGATCCATGTGGTAAGGAATTAGAATTGGAAATACCTGTATGAATTCATGTTCAGCTTAATATAGAGACAAATGGTTACATATAGAAATACTTATAGATGTGTATATTAACAGCTTAATTTATACACATGAATCTCCTTTCTCTGTCATTCAGATGGCCTAGAAGCAACAATACTCAAGTAGCTACTAGCACATCTCGCACTCAAAATCTTAGTTTCTAATACCATTTTCCCATAAAAGGAACTAGGGCTCCTTGGAAAATTGGCTGACTATAGGAACTAGAACATGATATATAAAAGAGGAGTCTGAAGCATTTTTTGTTGCCAGAAAGAAAGTGCTCCTTCACACATAATCATGTGAGTACATCAAAGGGAAGGGATATAGAAATCAAGTGAAAGAGTTCCCAATGCCCAAAGTTCAAACAACAGAAGCAACAAAATTTATGTAGATACTCCACCCTTGAGGTAGAGTGTAACTCATAACTCATTAAGTATAGGCTACACATAGTAACTTTCTTCCAGAATATGGACAGAAAGAGAAGAACAAAAAGGTTAACTTTATAGTTTAGAAAACAAACACTACCTCAAGCTGGGTGATCAAAGTTAACATCAACACCAGCAAGTGATATCACTAGTATGTACTTCTGGTTTGTGATGAGAATGACACTTTACCTCTGTGGTCTTTCCAAAATCACAGTACATTAGTCTAACCATTAGAAAAGCATCACACAAATTCCAACTGAAGGAGAGTCTACAAAAATACCTAATCCGTTATCTTCAAAATTGCCAAGGTCATTAAAAACAAGGAAAGTCTGAGAAATCATCAGAACCAAGAGGAGCTAAAGAGACAAGACTATTAAATGTAACATGGCATCCTGAATGGGATCCCTGAATGGGATCCTAGAACAAAAAAAAGGAATATTAAAAGAAAAACTGTAGAACTTAGTAATAATGGATCAATAATGGTTCATTACTTGTGACAAATGTACCACACTAATATGTTAATAATAAGGGAAACTAGATAGACAGGAACTCTCTGTACTATCTTCATAATAATGAAGTAAATATAACACTTCTAAAAAAAAGTTTATTTTAAAAGGTTTTTTTGCGTTTTTTTTTTTTTTTTGAGAGAGAGAAAGTGCAAGCGGGGGAAGGGCAAAGAGAGAGGGAGACACAGAATATGAAGCAGGCTCCAGGCTCTGAAATGACAGCACAGAGCACAACATGGGGCTCAAACTCACAAACCGTGAGATCCTGACCTGAGCTGACGTCAGACACTTATGATCTACTGCATGCCTGAAATTTTCCTCAGTGCATCAGGACACAAGATACATGAAACAAGGTGCTGGCCTTGAAGACGCTTATTGTCTCACTGTGAAGTAAGAAAAATGCTTGTGAACAAGTATAAATTTTAAAAAATATTAAATTGAGAAGTGTAGCTAAAAGTATATATATTAGGAATATAGAGAAGGTCTGGAATTATGAAGGTAGACTTCATCAAGGAGACGAAAGATGAGTTTGTACCTTAAAATGTAATTCAGGGTACCAAAGTAAAAATAAACAACAATAAACTGGTGTACTCATAAGAACAAGAGGGTAAAGAAATTAAAAAAATATTAAAAGAAATGAAAGACATGAAGTTTAGCCCTGAAAAGTAAAGACCTGAGTGGGAGACAACAGCAGTGTTCAAATACTTTGAGTCATGTGGCAGAACAGAGTTACAACATATAGCCATTTAACTTACTAGCTGACCTCTGGTAAAATGTGACCAACACTCAAGGACATAGAGAATGACAGCTGTTTGGTAAAGCCACAACAGGAAATGCCAATTTGGAAAGACAGGAAGCAGGTGGCCAAGTTCTTCTCTGCAACTTTTCAAAGGACAGTGTGCATGTGAGCCCACTGAAGCAAAAACTTTAAATCTGGCAAACATTTATTGACCACTTACCATGTGCCAGGTGCTTCTATATATATATTATCTCATTTAATATTCACAACATATTTATAAACATTAATATAATAGAGGCTTAATGTAAAAATACAATAAAATAAACTCTGCAAGGAAGCAGAAACACATTAAAATTTGCCACCATCTACCACTCTCTGATACGGATTTGACAGCTGTTTTAAAAAGCAAAACTATTTGAAGGCCTGGATATCTACATAATAATTTCCTCTTGCACCTTCCTTCAGTAATGCACAGTGGCTCTCAGTTTGCAAAGTGCCCAAGAATTATATATTGCTATATACACAAAAACATGTATACAATACTTTTTAAGCAATTTACGGGATTTTCAAATATAGTTTTCATTTTATGTGATTTTTGTTTCAAGTCCTGGCTTTAGAACTGATCCCTGGGAATGAGGTGCAACCCACTGTAGGCTTACGCCATAGTCACTGTAAGGCGGCATCAGGGAAAAAAGGTAGAAAGGGTGAATCCTATTACAACATGAAGAACATTCTAACAATTAGAACTATCCAAAAATGGCATAGGCTATCTCAAAGTAATGAATTTACAATCATCAAAGGTTTCAAACAGAAGCTGAAAAACCACTGAGAACATTTTAGAAGAGAGCAACTGGGTAGGAAGTTAAGATCTCTTCCAAGTCTTAGATTCTATTATGGGTAGACTTTTAAAACCTGACAGAATAGGGCAACCTACTTAAAAACAAAATGAGCAGAGTCACGAAGGCAAGAATGACATGATATGTAAAGTTCAATGCTGGGGAACATAGGACCAGTTCATTTCCACTTGCAGATCTTTGTACTTGCTGTTTCATTTGCCAGTAAAATTCTTCCATCTTTTAGGCCACAAATGAAATATCTACTCCTTAGTGAGGCCTCCCCACCAACCCCACCAGTCATTCACTTGTCACATCTTATCTTCTTCATAGCTGATATCAGGAATCAGCAAACTTTTTCTATAAAGGGCCACACTAGAGCCTACAGGCCAATATCCAGCTTGTCCTATGTTTTAATATGAGCCCCCCCCCAAAAAAATGAAAAAGAATATTTTGTGACATGGGAAAATTACATGAAATTCAAATTTCAATGTACAAAGTTGTTTGGGTTTTTTTGTTTATTTGAGAGAGAGAGAGAATGTGCATGCATGGGTGAGGGAGGGGCAGAAAAGAGAGGGAGAGAAAGAGAATCCCAAGCAGGTTCCACATTGTCAGCTCAGAATCCTACTCAGGGCTCAATCCCAGGAACCATGAGATCATGACCTGAGCCAAAATCACTAGTGGAAAGCTTAACCGACTGAGCCACCAAGGCACTCCTACCAAGTTTAATTAGAACACAGAAACACTTGTTTATGTACTGTCTGTGGCTACTTTGCACTACAACAACAGAGTTGAGTAGTTGCAACAAAAAGTGTATGGCCCATAAAGCCTAAAATACTTTCCGGTCTTTAACAGAAAAAGTTTGCTAATTGCTGATTTACAGCATTACCCAAAATTATCCTGTCTACTTGTTTGTTATCCTCATTCTCACACAAACCGAAAAAAGCCCAATAACAAGGACCTTGTCTATTTTGTTCCCCACCACTGCCCAGTATTTAGAAAAACTTCTGGAACAAAATAAGGACTCAATAAATATTCTATGAAGAAATAAATCATAAATGTGATTTTGAGGAATTCATAAATGTCATTTTGAGGAATTTAAACTTAAGCCCTTAGCCATTATAGGTTTTGTGCATATATGACTCTCGCAGAAAAGGGGAAATATTCTAGTGGAGAGAAGGAACAAACAGCTTAAAGAAATGGTGGTCACCAACTAGTCCAGGTCATTGGGTTTCTTCATCAAATTGTACAGGTTTTTTTGTGCTTATAAAAGATTCCCTCAACTACTGGAAGGTGTAACAACATTCTGTCAGCGGACTGCACCTCTGTTTACCTTAAGATGCAAAGCCTCTGAGAAATCTAATTTCCTATACATAGTATACAACATCCACACTATGCCAAATCTTAATGTTCATAATTATAACAGATCTCAATCACGTGCTAATGAAATTCTAATATCTAAATTTTTCCTACGCCGATCAGCAATCTATTCTGTAAGCAACTGAAAACTCTTTAGAAATTAAAAGGTTACCACCCACAGACCAGAAGCAGCTTTTTAATCTTTCTATACTAGCCAGAGAGTGGGTGTGTGATTTCAAAAAAAAAAGAAAAATACAAGCCAATTCTGTTGGTAGAGGACAAGGTATTGTTACGTTAAAATCCCACCTAAAAGCATCGTGTGTTACAGGACACTAGTAAAACTACCACCTACTCACAATTCTGGTCTCACTGTTTTAATCTACAAATGGAGGAAAACAACATACCTACCCCCTGCAGGAATCTTGTCATTAACATTTTCATAAGGTTCTTTCCTCCAGGCTTTGCAACAATTTCTATACACAGGTACTTCAAAGACAAGGATTCGGTTTAACGAATCTCTTCCAAAATTTAAGATACTGGTCAAAAGACGTAAACATATCAAAGTTTGGTTGTAAAGCAGCTACATGCTTTTTAAGCCCTGGATTTTTTTTATTTTTATTTTTATTTTTTAGAATTAACTAATTTAGGAATTCAGACCTTTCCTAGAGATGCCTATGAGTATGTCAGACTTATAGCAACCATTTTGGATTAGACTGTGTGTTCTTCCTTTCTTCTGTGACAAGTCAGGATGAAAAGGCAGACTTGCAAAAGCGGTGACTAGAATCTACCAGGACTCGTGGATGGTGTCATCAAAGAAAAGGGAGAAATCAGCCAACAGCTCAAGTGGGCTGCTTCAAGAAACTCAGCTGCAGATTCACCTGGGAGAGCCTCATCATCAATGTTGTTAAGGCAGGAACCAAACCACCAATTGGACCAACACTACACACACCTTTGCTTCAAATGAAAAAAGCAGGGGTTTGCAAGCTATAAACGGATATCTGCCCTTTAGGGAAGGTGCAACTCACTGAGCCCCCTTTTCTCTTCCTAAATGGATTAATAAAAGGCACTCAGAGGCCAAGCCCAGCCAGCCTAGTCTCACGGCCCACCTTGCAGCACCTATTCTCCCTTTCCCAGTACAGCGGGCTCCTCCCCCCTCCCCCAAACGACAAGTTCAAAATCAAAACAAAAGGTGCAAAACTGGTTTCAGGTGGCAACAGCTGGGCCCCAGTGGCCAACTTCTGGGGACACCAGGACGAGCGAGGGCTCATAGGACCCCAGACCCCCACCAGAGTCTACTCCCAAACAGTCCCTCAGGCCTCGGCCCAACTCCTCACACTCCCCTCCCTCCCCTTGGCCCTGGAAAGGTGGGGGCTGGAAAGGGGGGGGGGGCTGGAAAGGGGGGCGAAGAGAGGGGGTGGGGAGGGAAGCCCCAGGGTCGAAGTGACAGCGGAACGAGCTGGGAAGGAAAAAGGCCCGGCGGGATGCTGGAGGACGAGTCTTAGGCCCGGAGCTCCAGCCCCGAACGGAGGCGACCGAGGGTCCGAGCCGCGCCAGGCCGCGAGCGGGAGGCCGGGCCCGCGTCGGCCGCGCCTCTGGGCCACGCTCCCCTCACGACTCTCCACACCCGCGGCGGAAGGGCCGTGAGGGGCCGCGGCCGCCGCCAGCGTCCGGGGCGGGAGCACTCACTCACCGGTGCGGAGGGGAGGGGCAGCCGGCGTCTCCGCCAGCGCCGTGGCTCGAGCTCAAGCGCCGGCTCCTGCCGCTGCGGCCGCCTCGCTCGGTCCATCCCCCCCAACCACCCCCCTCCCGGCCCTCCCCCCGCGCCGCCTCAGCCGCCGCAGCCGCCGCTGCAGCCGCCACAGCCTCCTCAGCCCCGGCGCGGGAGCGCGAACCGGCGCGAGGGGGCGAGAGCGCGCGCGCCCGCCGCCACCGCCCACAACCTCCGCCCCCAGCTGGCCGCGCAAGCGCGAGGCGGCGACGGGCGCGCGCACGCTGCAAGGGGTGGGGACGGCCCCCGGAAGGCGTGGCCCCGCCCTCCCACCCACGCGGTTGCTGGGCCGGAGAGCAGAACCTTGGCAGGTGATCCTGTGCTAGTTCGGATGGGTTCCTCCGGGCGTAAGGTCTAGAAACTAAGGCCCTCTGGTCTGACCCCTTTTTCTAGGGAGCGAGGGCCCAGAGCTACACAGGCTTGAGCAGACTTACAGCCGCCGTTTCGGATCACACACCTGTTCTTCCTACCTTGATTGAAATGCCTTCCTCCCTTCTCCGATCTAGCAGGTTTTCGTCCGCTGCTGGGAAAAAGACCGAGACTGTTAATATTTGCCGTCTGGTAATACCACTGAAGGGACCACAAGCGGCCATCAGCCTATGCCTTTATTATTCCATTTTTCTAATTCATTTTATTTGTTCATCACTTATGTATTGAGGCTTCCGTGTGGTAGGCCCTGTTCCACTTGCAGGGGGTACATTATGGAAATAAAAGAGTCCCTAGCCACACGAAATTAGGTCTGGTGAAGAAGGACAACGTTAAAGGGAGAATCACAAAACGTTACAACTTGTAATTAGTAAGATCTCTTCCGGGAGGTACGTGGTGTTAAGAAAACCTGGGAGGGTGGGGTAGGAATTTAGTCAAGGATATGCAGGCTGGAATCCAAAGGCTGACTTGAAAGAAGTTAACAAGGTACAACACGTGAGAACTTGGCATGGCCAGAATGGTGTGCTGAAAGACCCCTGAATGTGGAGTTGAGCGCGGAAAGATGTATACAGTAACTGGGGCAAGGATTTGAGAATCTGGGGAAGCCATTGAGGATTTTTCATCATTTCTATTTTTAAATCATCACTTCTGGAGGGGGCTCAGAGTTGGGACAGAGGGGCCAGTTAGGCTGCTGTAACAGTCAAGGCAAGGTAAACTGGTGGTGGTTGAGAAGAGCACCTCCTAGGCACAGGGCTTGATGATAGTTTGGATGAAGAATGAAGGCCAGAGAGGTGGCAAGTTTATCTTAGATGGGGGGATGCATTTATAGATCTCAGGAGCACTGAAGGAGGCCCCAGAGGAAACTAAAAATGGATTATAAACATGAAAGCTAAAACTACAAGTAAATTTCTAGAAGAAAACAAAAAAAATATTTAGCGGTCTCAAGATAGGCAAAGATTTCTTAGGGCACAAAAAGAAATAGTTCGTAATTTGAACTTCATCAAATTAAAAAATCTTTATTCTTTGAAAGACACCATTAAGAAAATGAAAAGGCAAGCGACAGATGGGAGGGAGAATTTGCAATACAATATATCTGACAATAGACTTGTATCCAGAATATATAAAGAACTCTTATAACTGAGTAATAAAAAGACAATAAACAACCCAATTAAACAATAAGCAAAGGTTTTAGTAAACATTTCACCAAAGGAAAAAAACAACAATAAACAACAAAAAGATGCTCCACATCTTTATTCATCCAGGAATTTGCTAATTAAAACCACCATGATCTCCCACTACACTCTCATTAGAATAGCTAGAATTAAAAAGTCTGATGACCCAGCAATCCCACTCCTACACATTTCTTTAAATGTACTTAAGCTCCAAATAAAGACAAAAAGGTCATACTTCCCCCTAACATGCTATAACTAACCTGCGTACAACTGAAAACATATACTTTCCCTAAAAGAGAATACAAAGTCCTTAGGTGATGTTCCCTTTCCACTTTTGACATCCTGTAACTTAATACTGCAATATAGAGTTAACTATTGTTAATACATCTCCATTGTGTAGTAGCAATTACATTTCCCCCTTGGTAATCAGGATCAGTCACCCTAGCCAATACAGGAACTCCCTTCTTACATTAATTTCTGGTGTAAAACAGTAACTGGAAGCCTGTATCTCCCACTCCGCTTCACTCATTTTGCCCATCCTGCCCCCCACCCTTCTCTCTTGCAACCACCAGTTTGTTCTCCATATTTATGGGTCTGTTTCTTTTTTGTTCGTTCATTCATTCATTTTTTATTTTGTCTAGATGCCACATATAAGTGAAATCATATATCTGTCTTTCTCTGTGTGATTTATTTCATTTATATAAGAAACCTCCTTCTGGCTCTCCTGGGTGGCTCAATAAGTTTAGCGTCTGACTCTTGATTTCAGCTTAAGTCATGATCTCATGGTTTGTGGGTTGGAGCCTTGTTGGGCTCTGCACTTACAGCTGACAGAAAGGGATTCTCTTTCTCCCTTTCTCTCTTACCCGCTTTCTCTCTCTCTCTCTCAAAAATAAAATAAGTAAACATAAAAAAAAAAAAAAAAACCCTCCCTTCTTTGCCTGTTGATTCAGAGGCATGAGATACCCAAAGTGACCAGGTGACAATCTCCACTTCCAGTTCAAAAGAATCATTGTTAGCAGCACTACCAAATTGTGGAAAGAGCCCAAATGTCTTTTGGCTGATAAATGGATAAAGATGTGAGGTATGGAATATTACTCAGCAATCAAAAAAAATGAAATCTTGCCATTTGCAAGAACGTGGATGGAACTATAGTGTAATATGCTAAGTGAAATAAGTCAATCAAAGAAAGATAAATATATGACCTCACTCATGTGGAATTTAAGAAATAAAACAGATGGATATAGGGGAAGGGAAGGAGAAATAAGATAAAAACAAAGAGGGAGGCAACCCATAAAAGACTCTTAAATACAGAGAACTGAGGGTTGCTGGAGGGGTGTTGGTTGGGGGGATGGGCTAAATAGGTGATGGACATTAAGGAGGGCACTTGTCAGGGTGAGCACTGGGTGTTACATGTAAGTGATGAGTCACTAAATTCTACTCCTAAAACCATTATTACACCATATGTTAACTAACTTGGATTTAAATAAAATGCAAAAAATAAAATTCTTTTGAAAAGTGAAAAAAAAAAGAAAAAATCATTGTTGGGTCTTCTGGTGGAAGCATTCTTCCCTTTGGAGCCAAGACCTCCAGACCAACAGAGCTTCTGGCCATTTCTCCTTCAAGACAAAATGAGGAAGCAGGTGCACTGCTCAAAGTCTGCCAACCAGGAGGCTTTTCCTTCACTATTATTCTTCAAGATTATCCCAGAAAAGAGCTATAGTACTATAGCAGTCCATTTTCACCCAGTGCCTGCATATTGTGCAGAACCTTTGTACACAAGGCTATAAACCAAGACTACCCTTTCTCTTCCCCAGTCAACTGGTCATAGGGATGCCCCAATGGTTTGTATCTGTGGGCTGAGAGAGAAAAGATACTGTAGCAAGAGACCAAGGACATTTGGGCCACTTCTTCATACAACATACTCATACCTTCAGTAACCATACCATTTGTGATTGCCATTTATGCACAACTTTATAATTTGGTGAGTCAGATAACACCTAGTTCATGATGGGCAGCTCAGATCACATGGTAACTTGATAGCCATGGTCAAGCATTCAGTCTGTTCTAGGGCTCAGTAGTAAGCCAAAAACTATTTCTCAAAAGGAGAGTAGTTATATGTAGACGATGGCAGTGTTTTGCTCCAAAACCCTAAGGTTCTGCACTGTAATTCATGGGGCCTGCCAGACTCTAACCAGCGTTTCTATTAGCCACTTGCAGAATGAGGCTCTGAGTTTGGTTTTCAGAAATCTTGGCACTAAGGTTTTATTTCGAGGCAGATTCAGAAGCTTTCAAGTCATCTATGCATAGTTTGAGCTCAACCTTTTCTTTCCCCACTTTCTTCAGTACAGTTAGGAGCAACCAGCCAATCCCATTATATTCCTAATTTGACTACAATATTCTAAGGTGGAAAATACATGGCCACTAACGACCTCGCTTGACATAGGTATTTGATTAGGAGTACCCAATGCCTCATCATGCCATGGACTACCAGTACCCTCTTTACCACTGGAAATAGTCATTAGTGCCTTTAAATCTAACCAGGTTAGGGATGCCTGGGTGTCTCAGTCCGGTTAAACGACCAACTCTTGATTTTGGCTCAGGTCACCATCTCACAGTTCATGAGTTTGAGCCCCACATGGGGCTCTGTGCTGACAGCACGGAGCCTGCTTGAGGTTCTCTCTCTTCCTGTCTCTCTCTGCCCCTACCCTGCTTGCACTGTCTCTATTCTCTCAAATAAATAAATAAATAAATAAATAAATAAATAAATAAATAAACAAACAAACAAACATTTAAATCTAACCAGGTTAGAGAACCAATCCAGAAAACTCATCTTAAGATTCTGTTCATTTAGAACCACTTTCAATACCAAAATCTGTATCCATCAGAGTTCAGAGAAGCAGGACAAGTAGAAGACAAGAAATAAGAGATTTATTTCAATAAATTGATTTATGCAATTGGGGGTGGGGAAAAGGGCTATTTAAGCACATTTAAAATTCATAGGGCAGGCTATCAGGAAGGGCCGACTGGAACTTTCAGGCTAAGACAGAAACTGTTGTCCCAAGGCAATATATCTTCTTCAGGAGAAACTCAACTCTGTTTTTAATGACTTCCCATGATTGAATCAGGCCAAACCAAATTATCTAGGATGATCTCCCTTTCTTAAAGTCAACTGATTAAGGATTTTAACTATCTATACAAAAATGCCTTCATAGCAACACTTAGATTACTGTTGACTAGTGTAAAATAACTGGAGACTAGAGTAAAGCCAAATGGACACTTCAAAAAGACTATCATATAACCAAGAGAAATGAAAACATATATCCACACCAAGAATATTTATAGCAGCTCTACTCGCAGTATCAAAACACTGGAAACAACTCAAATACCCATCAACAGGTAAATGGATGAACAAATTTGGTATATCTATACAACGGAATACTACTCAGCAGTTAAAAGGGATGAATTACCAATACACCCGACTATGTGGATGAATCCCGAAAACATTATACTGAGCAACAGAAGCTGAAGACAAAAGAATACGTATTGTATAATTCCACATAAAATTCTAGAAAATGCAAACTAATCTATAGTGAGAGCACTATAGACCCGGGGAACTTTCCCGGGTCCAGATATGGAGAAAGAGAGATGAGGGGTGAATGAGTACAAAGAAACTTTTGGAGGTGATCAGAATAATCTGAATCTTGATTATGGCAGTGGTTTCATGGGTATATACCTATGTCAAAGTTCATCTGAGTGTGTACTATAAACAATTGCAGTTTATTGTATGTATAGTATGTCTTAATAAAATTGTGATCAAAAAGAATTCATTAAGGGAGCCTGTCTGGCTCAGTCAGTAGAGCACGGGACTCTTGATCTCCAGGTTATAAGTTTGAGCCCCAAACTTGGAGTGTAGAGATTACTTAAAAAACAAAATCTTAAAAAAAAAATTCATTTGATATAATTCATAGCAGATTAGAAACAGCAGAACAGAAGATTAGTGAACTAAAAGATACAATCAAAAGAATACAGGGGCGCCTGGGTGGCGCAGTCGGTTAAGCGTCCGACTTCAGCCAGGTCACGATCTCACGGTCTGTGAGTTCGAGCCCCGCGTCGGGCTCTGGGCTGATGGCTCAGAGCCTGGAGCCTGTTTCCGATTCTGTGTCTCCCTCTCTCTCTGCCCCTCCCCCGTTCATGCTCTGTCTCTCTCTGTCCCAAAAATAAATAAACGTTGAAAAAAAAATTAAAAAAAAAAAGAATACATATTAAAGCACAGAAAAGGAAAAGAAGAGAAAACACAGAAAAAAACATCAGAGGTACATGGGACACAGTGAAAAATAGTGCTGCAGAATACTGTATAAAATGGGAAGAAATATTGGTGTGCTCCTATTGAAAACATTATACAAATGATTCTGCTCTTGGTGAGGTAATATCTAACATTCAAACACTTACCCAATTACTTTTCACAGTGCGGAAATTGGAATATTATCCATTTGGCAACATTTGGTAACATCATGGAAGAGTATTTATGCAAAATCAAATAACACCAAAAAAACATGGCACATTACTCAGGGGATGAATATAAAACCCATTTGTTAAAATGTTAGCAGGTGTTATAAAAGATATACTTGGGGATAAGGTGAGAAGTGCTAAACATTAACTCATTATTTTAGGTTCAATACCTAATGTATGTAACACAGATAATAATTATGATTCAACTTGTAGATTTCTAAACTCAAATACTTTCCTTTAAAGATTTTATTTATTTATTTTTGAAATGTCTATTTATTTTGAGACAGAGAGGAAGAGCAGGGGAGGGGCAGAGAGAGAGGGGAACACAGGATCCAAAGCAGCCTCCACACTGACAGCAGAGAGAGCCTGATGCAGGATTGGAAGTCACGAACCATGAGATCATGACCCAAGCCAAAGTTGGACGCTTAACTGACTGAGCCACCCGAGCACTCCTAAAGATTTTATTTTAAGTAATCTCTACACCAACCATGGGACTTGAACTCACAACACGGATATCAAGAGTCTCATGTTCCACCGACTGAGCCAGCCAAGCACCCCCACTTTAAATTTTTAATAAAATACTTACAAACACTGAACTTGACAAAAATCATTTGAGAAACAAGAAATATGACAATGATGCAACTATATGGGGAAAATGTAGCATTGTACTAGTTCTTCGAAAAAAATGATACACCGTTGTATATATTTTTAAAGCATTCTTTAAACTTCATTGTGAACAGTGCAGTCAAACTCTCCTTTGACATTACTGAATTTAAAAATACCTTCCAAAAACTATATGACTGCTTTTCAGTTTCAGTTAAACACTTGGGTATATTGAAAAACATTGAATATAAATGTGAAACCACTGTTAAATATATGATGGGGAAATTGAATTGATACTATCATGCCAGTAAAAACTCAGTTACAAACAGTGTGCAATGATCTTTTTTATGATGATATTAATAAAGAACACAGGTCCTGAAATACCAGCTGATGTTCTGCTTTGAAACATATCCTTGTCTAACTTTGTTAGCTTAGTACTGACTTGGTATGATGCTTTAGGTAAAATGAATGGTTTAAATAAAATGATACAGAAAATTCAATGCACAAAAAAACATAATTTTGGATGTACATAATGCTCTCAAAAACCTGAAAGGGATTAAGAAGTTCTTCAAAGAAAAACTAAATGAGAATGCTTACAAAAAAATAGATTATTTAAAAAACAGATTGTTGGGGCACCTGGGTGGCTCAGTTGGTTAGGGTGTGACTTTGGCTCAGGTCATGATCTCACAGCTCGTGAGTTTGAGCCCCGTGTCGGGCTCTGTGCTGGCAGCGCAGAGCCTGGAGCCCGCTTCAGATTCTGTGTCTCCCTCTCTCTGTCTGCCCCTCCCCTGCTTGTGCTCTCTCTCTCTCTCTCAAAAACAAATAAATAAAAATTTAAGAGAAGCAAAAACAAAAAATAGACCATTGGTGCACCTGGGTGGCCCAGTCAGTTAAGCATCCAACTCTTGATTTTGGCTCAGATCAAGATCTTGTGGTTTGTGAATTCAAGCCCCACATTGGGCTCTGCACTGAGAGTACAGAGCATACTTCATATCCTCTGTCTCCCTCTCTCTCTGCCCCTCCCTCACTGGCACTCTCTCTTTCTCTCAAAAAAAAATTTTTTTTTTCAAAAAATAGATTATTATTGGGGCGCCTGGTGGTTCAGTTGGTTAAGTGTCTGACTCGGCTAGGGTCATGACCTCGCAGTTCACAGTTTGTGAGTTCAAGCCCCACATGGAGCTCTGTGCTCACAGTTCAAAGCCTGGAGTCTGCTTGGGATTCTGTGTCTCCCTCACTCTCTGCCCCTCCCCAGCTCATGCTCTGTCTCTCTCCCTCTCTCAAAAATAAATAAAACATTAAAAAATTAGAAATGTCTTTCTCTTAAAAAAAAATAGATGATTGATTTTTAAAATAAGTTGCAGAGCCTCTTGACTTTGGTTTCAATCTCTTCAATATAGAAAATACTAAAAAAGGAGATTTCAGTTGTAAATCCTTCAAGCTACCTATGATCCAAACCCAAATTTTCAAATAAATTTCTTTTTGGGATCTCTGGGTGGCCCAGTTAGTTAAGCATCTGACTTCAGCTCAGGTCATGATCTCACAGCTTATGAGTTCAAGCCCCACATCGGGCTCTGTGCTGACAGCTCAGAGCCTGGAGCCTCTTCAGATTCTGTGTCTTTCTCTCTCTCTCTGCCCCTTCCCCACTCACACTCTGTCTGTCAAAAATAAATAAACATTAAAAAAATTAAAATAAATTTCTTTTTTATCCTGCATTTGAAACTGCAATGTCATTTTTAAAATAAAAATGTATGCTACTGAACGAAAATAATGACCTTGTTCAGTCTTTAAATCCTTACTATTCATGTGGTCCTTGGACCAGCAGAATCAGCATCACCTGGGGGATTGTTAAAAATGCAGAACCTTAGGGGCGCCTGGGTGGCTCAGTTGGTTAAGCGGCCGACTTCGGCTCAGGTCATGATCTCGCGGTCCATGAGTTCAAGCCCCGCATCGGGCTCTGTGCTGACAGCTCAGAGCCTGGAGCCTGTTTCAGATTCTGTGTCTCCCTCTCTCTGACCCTCCCCCGTTCACGATCTGTCTCTCTTTGTCTCAAAAATAAATAAACGTTAAAAAAAAAAGATTAAAAAAAAAAAAAAGCAGAACCTTAGCCCTATCCCAGATCAGCTTAGTCAAAGTCTTTATTTTAGGCAATCTGGCGATCTGAAGTAAGCACTGGACTAAGTGACATGTAATTTGAAGAATGGCAGTGAGCATGAATTGCAACAACTGTTAAAAACTGATAGTTAGGAGGAGGGGAAGATGGCTGCGTAGGAGGACGCTGGGCTCACCTCGCGTCCTGCTGATCACTTAGATTCCACCTACACCTGCCTAAATAACCCAGAAAACCGCCAGAGGATTAGCAGAACGGAGTCACCGGACCCAAGTGCAGACGAGAGGCCCACGGAAGAGGGTAGGAAGGGCGGTGAGGCGGTGCGAGCTCCACGGACTGGCGGGAGGGAGCTGGGGCGGAGGGGCGGCTCGCCAGCCAAGCAGAGCCCCCGAGTCCGGCTTGCAAAAGCGGAGGGGCCTGACAGACTGTGTTCCGACAGCAAGCGCGACTTAGCGTCTGGGAGGTCATAAGTTAACAGCTCTGCTCGGAAAGCGGGAAGGCTGGAGGACAAAGAGAGGGTGAGCTGCGGAGCCCCCGGACGACAGAGCTCAGTTTGGCGGGGAACAAAGGCGCTCGCCAGCGCCATCTCCCCCGCCCATCCCCCAGCCAAAATCCCAAAGGGAACCGGTTCCGGCCAGGGAAATTGCTCGCTCCGCGCAAACACCCAACTCTGTGCTTCTGTGGAGCCAAACCTCCGGCAGCGGATCTGACTCCCTCCGGCTGCCACAGGGCCCCTCCTGAAGTGGATCACCTAAGGAGAAGCGAGCTAAGCCTGCCCCCCCCCCCCCCGCCGCCGTGCACCTTGCCTTCCCACCCCAGCTAATACGCCAGATCCCCAGCATCACAAGCCTGGCAGTGTGCAAGTAGCCCAAACGGGCCACGCCACCCCACAGTGAATCCCGCCCCTAGGAGAGGGGAAGAGAAGGCACACACCAGTCTGACTGTGGCCCCAGCGGTGGGCTGGGGGCAGACATCAGGACTGACTGCGTCCCCGCCCACCAACTCCAGTTATACACCACAGCACAGGGGAAGTGCCCTGCAGGTCCTCACCACACCAGGGACTATCCAAAATGACCAAGCGGAAGAATTCCCCTCAGAAGAATCTCCAGGAAATAACAACAGCTAATGAGCTGATCAAAAAGGATTTAAATAATATAACAGAAAGTGAATTTAGAATAATAGTCATAAAATTAATCGCTGGGCTGGAAAACAGCATACAGGACAGCAGAGAATCTCTTGCTACAGAGATCAAGGGACTAAGGAACAGTCACGAGGAGCTGAAAAACGCTTTAAAGGAAATGCAAAACAAAATGCAAACCACCACGGCTCGGATGGAAGAGGCAGAGGAGAGAATAGGTGAACTAGAAGATAAAGTTATGGAAAAAGAGGAAGCTGAGAAAAAGAGAGATAAAAAAATCCAGGAGTATGAGGGGAAAATTAGAGAACTAAGTGATACACTAAAAAGAAATAATATACGCATAATTGGTATCCCAGAGGAGGAAGAGAGAGGGAAAGGTGCTGAAGGGGTACTTGAAGAAATTATAGCTGAGAACTTCCCTGAACTGGGGAAGGAAAAAGGCATTGAAATCCAAGAGGCACAGAGAACTCCCTTCAGACGTAACTTGAATCGATCTTCTGCACGACATATCATAGTGAAACTGGCAAAATACAAGGATAAAGAGAAAATTCTGAAAGCAGCAAGGGGTAAACGTGCCCTCACATATAAAGGGAGACCTATAAGACTCGTGACTGATCTCTCTTTTGAAACTTGGCAGGCCAGAAAGAATTGGCACGAGATTTTCAGGGTGCTAGACAGCAAAAATATGCAGCCGAGAATCCTTTATCCAGCAAGTCTGTCATTTAGAATAGAAGGAGAGATAAAGGTCTTCCCAAACAAACAAAAACTGAAGGAATTTGTCACCACTAAACCAGCCCTACAAGAAATCCTAAGGGGGACCCTGTGAGACAAAGTACCAGAGACATCACTACAAGCATAAAACGTACAGACATCACAATGACTCTAAACCCGTATCTTTCTATAATAACACTGAATGTAAATGGATTAAATGCGCCAACCAAAAGACATAGGGTATCAGAATGGATAAAAAAACAAGACCCATCTATTTGCTGTCTACAAGAGACTCATTTTAGACCTGAGGACACCTTTAGATTCAGAGTGAGGGGATGGAGAACTATTTATCATGCTACTGGAAGCCAAAAGAAAGCTGGAGTAGCCATACTTATATCAGACAAACTAGACTTTAAATTAAAGGCTGTAACAAGAGATGAAGAAGGACATTATATAATAGTTACAGGGTCTATCCATCAGGAAGAGCTAACAATTATAAATGTCTATGCGCCGAATACCGGAGCCCCCAAATATATAAAACAATTACTCATAAACAGAAGCAACCTTATTGATAAGAATGTGGTAATTGCTGGGGACTTTAACACCCCACTTACAGAAATGGATAGATCATCTAGACACACGGTCAATAAAGAAACAAGGGCCCTGAATGAGACATTGCATCAGATGGACTTGACAGATATATTTAGAACTCTGCATCCCAAAGCAACAGAATATACTTTCTTCTCGAGTGCACATGGAACATTCTCCAAGATAGATCATATACTGGGTCACAAAACAGCCCTTCATAAGTTTACAAGAATTGAAATTATACCATGCATACTTTCAGACCACAATGCTATGAAGCTTGAAATCAACCACAGGAAAAAGTCTGGAAAACCTCCAAAAGCATGGAGGTTAAAGAACACCCTACTAACGAATGAGTGGGTCAACCAGGCAATTAGAGAAGAAATCAAAAAATATATGGAAACAAACAAAAATGAAAATACAACAATCCAAACGCTTTGGGACGCAGCGAAGGCAGTCCTGAGAGGAAAATACATTGCAATCCAGGCCTATCTCAAGAAACAAGAAAAATCCCAAATACAAAATCTAACAGCACACCTAAAGGAAATAGAAGCAGAACAGCAAAGGCAGCCTAAACCCAGCAGAAGAAGAGAAATAATAAAGATCAGAGCAGAAATAAACAATATAGAATCTAAAAAAACTGTAGAGCAGATCAACGAAACCAAGAGTTGGTTTTTTGAAAAAATAAACAAAATTGACAAACCTCTAGCCAGGCTTCTCAAAAAGAAAAGGGAGATGACCCAAATAGATAAAATCATGAATGAAAACGGAATTATTACAACCAATCCCTCAGAGATACAAACAATTATCAGGGAATACTATGAAAAATTATATGCCAACAAATTGGACAACCTGGAAGAAATGGACACATTCCTGAACACCCACACTCTTCCAAAACTCAATCAGGAGGAAATAGAAAGCTTGAACAGACCCATAACCAGCGAAGAAATTGAATCGGTTATCAAAAATCTCCCAACAAATAAGAGTCCAGGACCAGATGGCTTCCCAGGGGAGTTCTACCAGACATTTAAAGCAGAGATAATACCTATCCTTCTCAAGCTATTCCAAGAAATAGAAAGGGAAGGAAAACTTCCAGACTCATTCTATGAAGCCAGTATTACTTTGATTCCTAAACCAGACAGAGACCCAGTAAAAAAAGAGAACTACAGGCCAATATCCCTGATGAATATGGATGCAAAAATTCTCAATAAGATACTAGCAAATCGAATTCAACAGCATATAAAAAAAATTATTCACCATGATCAAGTGGGATTCATTCCTGGGATGCAGGGCTGGTTCAACATTCGCAAATCAATCAACGTGATACATCACATTAACAAAAAAAAAGAGAAGAACCATATGATCCTGTCAATCGATGCAGAAAAGGCCTTTGACAAAATCCAGCACCCTTTCTTAATAAAAACCCTTGAGAAAGTCGGGATAGAAGGAACATACTTAAAGATCATAAAAGCCATTTATGAAAAGCCCACAGCTAACATCATCCTCAACGGGGAAAAACTGAGAGCTTTTTCCCTGAGATCAGGAACACGACAGGGATGCCCACTCTCACCGCTGTTGTTTAACATAGTGCTGGAAGTTCTAGCATCAGCAATCAGACAACAAAAGGAAATCAAAGGCATCAAAATTGGCAAAGATGAAGTCAAGCTTTCGCTTTTTGCAGATGACATGATATTATACATGGAAAATCCGATAGACTCCACCAAAAGTCTGCTAGAACTGATACATGAATTCAGCAAAGTTGCAGGATACAAAATCAATGTACAGAAATCAGTTGCATTCTTATACACTAACAATGAAGCAACAGAAAGACAAATAAAGAAAATGATCCCATTCACAATTGCACCAAGAAGCATAAAATACCTAGGAATAAATCTAACCAAAGATGTAAAGGATCTGTATGCTGAAAACTATAGAAAGCTTATGAAGGTCATTGAAGAAGATTTAAAGAAATGGAAAGACATTCCCTGCTCATGGATTGGAAAAATAAATATTGTCAAAATGTCAATACTACCCAAAGCTATCTACACATTCAATGCAATCCCAATCAAAATTGCACCAGCATTCTTCTCGAAATTAGAACAAGCAATCCTAAAATTCATATGGAACCACAAAAGGCCCCGAATAGCCAAAGGAATTTTGAAGAAGAAGACCAAAGCAGGAGGCATCACAATCCCAGACTTTAGCCTCTACTACAAAGCTGTCATCATCAAGACAGCATGGTATTGGCACAAAAACAGACACACAGACCAATGGAATAGAATAGAAACCCCAGAACTAGACCCACAAACGTACGGCCAACTCATCTTTGACAAAGCAGGAAAGAACATCCAATGGAAAAAAGACAGCCTCTTTAACAAATGGTGCTGGGAAAACTGGACAGCAACATGCAGAAGGTTGAAACTAGACCACTTTCTCACACCATTTACAAAAATAAACTCAAAATGGATAAAGGACCTAAATGTGAGACAGGAAACCATCAAAACCTTAGAGGAGAAAGCAGGAAAAGACCTCTCTGACCTCAGCCGTAGCAATCTCTTACTCGACACATCCCCAAAGGCAAGGGAATTAAAAGCAAAAGTGAATTACTGGGACCTTATGAAGATAAAAAGCTTCTGCACAGCAAAGGAAACAACCAACAAAACTAAAAGGCAACCAACGGAATGGGAAAAGATATTTGCAAATGACATATCGGACAAAGAGCTAGTATCTAAAATCTATAAAGAGCTCACCAAACTCCACACCCGAAAAACAAATAACCCAGTGAAGAAATGGGCAGAAAACATGAATAGACACTTCTCTAAAGAAGACATCCAGATGGCCAACAGGCACATGAAAAGATGTTCAGCGTCGCTCCTCATCAGGGAAATACAAATCAAAACCACACTCAGGTATCACCTCACGCCAGTCAGAGTGGCCAAAATGAACAAATCAGGAGACTATAGATGCTGGAGAGGATGTGGAGAAACGGGAACCCTCTTGCACTGTTGGTGGGAATGCAAATTGATGCAGCCGCTCTGGAAAGCAGTGTGGAGGTTCCTCAGAAAATTAAAAATAGACCTACCCTATGACCCAGCAATAGCACTGCTAGGAATTTATCCAAGGGATACAGGAGTACTGATGCATAGGGGCACTTGTACCCCAATGTTCATAGCAGCACTGTCAACAATAGCCAAATTATGGAAAGAGCCTAAATGTCCATCAACTGATGAATGGATAAAGAAATTGTGGTATATATACACAATGGAGTACTATGTGGCAATGAGAAAAAATGAAATATGGCCTTTTGTAGCAACGTGGATGGAACTGGAGAGTGTAATGCTAAGTGAAATAAGCCATACAGAGAAAGACAGATACCATATGGTTTCACTCTTGTGTGGATCCTGAGAAACTTAACAGGAACCCATGGGGGAGGGGAAGGAAAAAAAAAAAAAAAAGAGGTTAGAGTGGGAGAGAGCCAAAGCATAAGAGACTCTTAAAAACTGAGAACAAACTGAGGGTTGATGGGGGGTGGGAGGGAGGGGAGGGTGGGTGATGGGTATTGAGGAGGGCACCTTTTGGGATGAGCACTGGGTGTTGTATGGAAACCAATTTGTCAATAAATTTCATATATATAAAAAAAAAAAGAATAAAGATATTTGAAAACAAAAAAAAAAAAAACAAAAAAAAAACAAAAAAAACAAACAAAAAAAACCTGATAGTTAAAATTAACTAATGGATATTAGTTAGCGATAGTATTGATAGGAAATGAATGCAGAGGAACTGAAAACCTTAAGTTGTTTGGTAAAATTCTGTGTAACTTCCGTTGAAGTATTGCAGTATCTTTGTAGCAATAACATCACATTTCCAAAGATGCCTCCATATGTGTCTTCTTTCAGGATGTGTTTAACTCTGCTAATGTAGGTAACAAGTAAAGAATGTACCTTCACAAAATTAAAACTTAGTAAAAACTAGTTACGGTCTAGAGTGATCAAAAAGGCTGTCACATCTAGTGTCCATGATACATAAAGAGAGAGAGAGAGAAAGTAAAGATTGAAATTGTCATAAGAAATTTCATTTCCATGAAAGCAGGCTAAGTCACTGTTTTATGGCAAATTGTCATATGCTAGTAACTCTGAATTTCTAATTCTTGTGCTAGTTTCTCTCTCTTACCTCAGGATCTTTGATTGTGCTGTTTCCTGTGCCCGGTACACCTTCTCTCAGACTCTGCTGACTTCTCATGTCACAGCTAAAATGTCATTTCCTTAGAGAGAACTTCTCTGACCCCACAGACAAGGTCAGCTTCTCCCAACACACACCAGGGAAAGCATCCTGAACTTCCCCTTTATTAGCCCGATATACACGTAATTTCCCTTAAACACCTGCTCTCCTCTCTGGACTGTGACTTCCATGATGCAGGGACTTTGTCTCTATTGTTCTGAACCCACTGACCTTCCACGTATCTCTTTAGGTTCTCAATAAATGTTTATTGGATTAGTAAATGACGGAAGGGCAACTCTATTAATATTAAATGAAATATGGCCCTGCCTTATATTTGTACAACCCTTTACTCTATTTAGCACATTTATTCCTGTTGCCCTAACTTGAGCCTCCAAAGACCCAGATCTACCCAGTTAGCCTCTCAGCCCTTAAATGTATAGGAGATCTCCTACTTCTTAGATATGAACTTAGACGGAGATGGAGTGCCCGCCTCCAGTTTTAACTCTGCCACTTCAGACCCATGTCTCGGGCAAGGTATCTCGCGTCTCTGTGCCCCAGCACCTTTATCTATACTTAACCCAGAGGTATACTCTGAGCAGTAAATGAATATACACATGTAAAGCTCTTGGAACACCACCTGGCACCTAACAGTTAACTATTGTTACAGGAGTACCACGAAGATCAAGAGTGTTGGGGCCAATATATTATGTTGAATGAAAAAGCAGCCAGACACAAAAGTCCACATACTGTATGATTCCATTACATGAAGTTCAAGGACAGGCAAAACTACCTAAGATGATAGAGATGGGTCACAATGGGGGGGGGTGGTGCAGCATATTGACTAGGAAGGGGTACATAGCAGTCTTCTTGGATGCTTATAATGTTCTGGATCTGGATCTGAATGGTGGTTATACAAGTGTGTATGTATGTAGAAATGTATTCTTTAAAAAAAATTGTTTTTGTTAATGTTTTATTTATTTTTGAGAGACAGAGAGAGACAGAGCATGAGCAGGGGAGGGGCAGAGAGGGAGGGAGAGACAGAATCCGAAGTAGGCTTCAGGCTCTGAGCTATCAATACAGAGCCCAACGCAGGGCTTGAACCCATAAACCATGAGATCATTACCTGAGCTCAAGTGGGACATTTAACTGACTGAGCCACTCAGGTGCCCCTGTAGAAATGTATTCTTAAGATTCTTTATGTAATTTATACCTCATTTTAAGATTTAGGCAGAAGTAAGGGATTGTGACCAATCTCCTTTCATCTTGGCATGGAGGGCTTCCCCTAGCCTCTTCTCTGTCTCCCACCCATAACTTAAGAGGTGAGACTCAATGAGTTTTAATCCCTTTCCCTTTCTTTCTTTCTTTCTTTCTTTCTTTCTTTCTTTCTTTCTCTCTTTCTTTTTATTTTTTAAAAGTTTATTTATCTATTGTGTGAGAGAGAGCCCATGAGCAGGGGAGGGGCAGAAAGAGAGAATCCCAAGCAGGCTCTGCACCATTATCCCAGAGTCCAATGCAGGGATCAAATTCACAAGCCATGAGTTCATGACCTGAGCTGAAATCAAGAGTCAGACGCTCAACTGACTGAGCCTCCCAGGCACCACTCCCCTTGTTTCTTTCTGTTGACAATAAACCATATATTCCTTCCACTGACCTGGCCTTAATCCTGAGGGGGTAGGAGAATGCCACATTCCAAGAGCCTAGCAGGTAAGGTAGAGATGAGTACCAATGGTTCTATCAATAGTGTGAAAACCATGGCCCTCCCTGGGACTCAGACAGAGCCAGTGGGACAAGTCCTTGGTGCCAACTCCCATGGTCTTCATTCCATCCAAGCAGAGCCAATAATACATTTAGTTCCAGGGGAATGGAACTCTGACAGCTTTCCTACTGGGGTCTTATGATTGGAATTGCTAGTGGTTGGGATCTGAACCCAAATGAGTTGGGATCTCATTTGGTTGGGAGATCCCAACCAAAATGGTCTATTTTAGTTTCAAGTCATTAAAATCCAAAACATACAGGCTTCACAAAATCACAGCAACTTATTAGAAGGATGCTGGTGTGTTTATAGAACGTATCCATGGAAAAGGCAGGGTCTCAGGGGTGCCTGGGTGGTTCAGTTGGTTGAGTGACCTACTTGATTTTAGCTCCAGTCACAATCCCAAGGTCATAGGGATGCACAGCCTGCTTGGGATTCTCTCTCTCTCTCTCCCTCTTCTCTCTCCAGATCACGTGCTCTCTTTCTCTCTATCTGAAAGACAAAGAAAAAGGAAAGAAAAGAGCCTCAGAGATACCTGGATCCTAGAGTAGGTTCTTCCTCTATGCTTCTCTTAGCTTTATTCTATCAGACCAGCTTTCTCCTCATGATGGAGAATGTGGCTGCCATCAGTTTCTGAGCCCCACACATCATAACCTCACACTAGAAAGCCTAGATCATGCTTACCATAAATCCAGTCCAGAAAAATCTTAGGGTAAGGTTCTTATTGGCCCATTTTGAGTCCAGTGCCCACCACTAGACCAATCACACGTGGCCATGAGGGTGGGACATTGTGACTGGAAAGACCCAGCAGAACCACACGATGGTTAGAAAGTAGAAACGAACAGGTCTTCCAAGGAAGGTATTGTCCTTAGAAGAAGAAGAAGGGGTACTGAGCAGGGCAGACAACACAATAGGTGTCATAACGGTGGAGTAGAAAGGAACACAACTAAATCCATGAGGCCTGGCCTGTTTACTCCTCTAATTATGCATAACCTTCTCAGTACCTATTGTGCAGAATCCAGACGTGAGGCCAGCAGGGCATCCAGTTGGCCCAGCAAACAGTCAGAGGAGGCACCAAAGAAACATCCGTCCTCTCAAGGCAGGACACTCAGCTCTACCAACAGGTCAGGTGCAAGAAAGCAGTAAATCCCTTTCCGTCTCTGGGCCTCAGTGTCTACTGTAAAATGGGAGTGATTGAGCTAGCAGATCAGAGAGACAGCAGAATCCCTGAAGGCCAAACAGGCTGAATTTATTTATTTGTTTGTTTGTTTGTTTATAAGATTTACTTATTTATTTTGAGGGAGAGAGAACACGAAGGAGGGGCAGAGAGAGAAGGAGAGAGAGAATCCCAAGCAGGCTCCTTGGTGTCACTGCGGAGCCCAACACAGGGCTCAATCTCATGACAGTGAGATCATGACCTGAGCTGAAATCAAGAGTCAGACACTTAACTAACTAAGCTACCCAGGTGACCCTAAACGTCTGAATTTAAATCTCAGTTCAACCCTTAGCAGCTGGGTGCTCTTAGGGATTTTGTTGTTGTTGTTGTTGTTACTTTTTATTTTGAAAACAACCTCAAAATTACAGAACATTTGCAAGAATAATCAAAGACTACTGCTTACCGTTAACCACGATCTGTCTTTCTGAACCACGTGAAAATACCTTGCACACACCATGTCCATTTACTCTTCACAGTTCACGGTTTCCTAAGAACAGGGATTTTCTCTTATGTAACCACAATATAGTTACAGAATTCAGTAAATTTAACATTGATACAATACAGAGCCTGAGCGGGGGAGGGGCAGAGAGAGCCACGCAGAATCTGAAGCAGGCTCCAGGCTCTGAGCTGTCAGCACAGAGCCCAACTCAAGTCTCGAAACCATGAAACGCAAGATCATGACCTGAGTTGAAGTCGGACGTTTAACCGACTCAGCCACCCAGGTGCCCCCTGATGCAATACTTCTTAAACAACAGTCCATAATCCAATGTTGCTAGTTGTCTCAGTGTCTCTATAGCTTTCTTTTTCCCCTTCACTACCAAGTTCAGTTATCATGTCTCTTTAGCCTTCTTGAAGTCTGGAATGATCCCTTAGTCTTTCCTTATTTTTAAGAATACAGGCCAATTGTTTTACAGAAAGTCTCTCAATGTGGGTTTTTTCAGATGTCTCCTCATAATTAAGATCAGGTAATGCATCCCCGATCAGGATATTCTATCAGTGCTATTGTATCCTTTTAAGGGCATCACATATAGAGGCATGTGATATCAGACCAAATCTTACTGGTGATGTTTGTATTGATCACCCAATGTCTTGTCTGCTTTCTCCATTGACTCGTTTCTATTTTTCCCTTCGCATTAGGCAAGTTGTGGGGAGATACTTTAAAAGCATGCAAATGCTTTTTTAAAAGGTGGGGCGCCTGTGTGGTTCAGTTGGTTGAGTGTCTGACTTCAGCTCAAGTCATGATCTCAAGAATGGCGGATTCGAGTCCTGCATCAGGCTCTGTGCTGACAGCTCAGAGCTTGGAGCCTGCTTCAGATTCTGTGTGTGTGTGTCTCTCTCTCTGCCCCTCCTCCACTCACACTTTGTCTCTCTCTCTCTCTCTCTCAAAATAAACAAACAAACAAACAAACAAACAAACATTAAAAGTATGCAAATGTCCTATTCCTCCCAAATTTTCCTCTCTTGATTCAGCATCAGTTGAGGATATTTGCCCAATCAGCCTTTACTATGATTGCTATAAAATGGTCATTTTTCTAATTTCACCTCTTCTTCCATATTGAAATTCTAATGTATTCCCCCCCCCCCGTTTACTTGTTTTCTATTTCTTGTCAGTATGGACTCATTGATTCTGATTTCATTCAATGGGTTATAATCTATTACTGTCTATTTTTCACTTGTGGTAAAATATGTGTAACATAAAATTTACCATCTCAATCATTTTTAAGTGTCAAGTTCAGTGGCATTAACTACATTCACATTGTTGTGCAACCATCACCACCATCCACCTCCAGAATGTTCTCATCTTCTCAAATTGAAGCTCCGTGTCCATTAAACAATAACTCTCCATTCCCACATCCCTCTACCCCTTGGCAACTACCACTCTATTTTCCTTCTCTATGATTGTTTTTATTTAAGATTTTATTTTTAAGTAACCTCTAAACCCATTGTGGGGCTCAAACCCCAAACCCCAAGATCAACAGTCTCAGGTTCTACCAACTGAGCCAACTAGGCGCCCCAGCTCTATGATTTTGACTATTTTAGGTACCTCATGGAAGTGTAATCATATGGTATTCATATTTTTGTGACTGGCTTATTTCACTTAGCCAAACGTCCTCGAGGTCAACTATGTTGTAGCATGTGTCAGAATTGCCTTCCTTTTCAAAGCAATAATATTCCATTGTTTGTATATGATACATTTTGTTTATCAATTCATGTGTCCATGGGCACTTAGATTGCTTCCATGCTTTAGCTATTGTGAATAATGCCACTACGAACGTAGGTGCACAAATATTTCTTTCAGATCCTGCTTTTAATTCTTTGGGGTATATACCCAGAAGCGGTGTTGCTGGATCATGTGGTAATTCTGAGTTTAATGTTTGAGGAACTGCCATACTGTTTTCCACAACACCCTCACCATTTGACATTCCCACCAGCAATGAAACAAAGGTTTCAATTTTTCCACATCCTCATCAACACTTGTCATTTTCTGGGTTTTTTTCCTTATACTAGCTATCCTAATGGATGTGAAATTGCATTTCTCTAAAAATTTTTTAATGTTTATTCATTTCTGAAAGGGAGACAGAGCATGAGCCAGGGAGGGGAAGAGTGAGAGGGAGACATAGAACTCAAAGCAGGCTCCAGGCTCTGAGCTGTTAGCACATAGCCCGCCTTGGGGCTCGAACCCACGAATGTGAGATCATAACCTGAGACAAAGTTGGATGCTTAACCAACAGAGCCACCCAGGCACCCCTGAAGTTGCATTTCTCTAATGACCAATAATGTTAAGCATCTTTTCAGGTGCTTGTTGAACATCTATATATCTTCTTTGGATAAGTGTCTATTCAAGTTTTTTGTCCATTTTTTTGAAGTAATCTCTATGCCCAATGTAGGGCTTGAACTTACCACCCTGAGATCAACAGTTGCATGCTCCACTGACTGAGCCAGCCAGGTGCCCCAAATCAAGTATATTAGTTGTTTTTTTTTTTTTTAAAGTAAGCTCTATACCCAACATGGGGCTTGAACTCACAACCCTGAGATTACTCATTTTTTAACTGGGTTGTTTTGTTGTTGTTGTTGAGTTGTAAGTATTCTTTCTATATTCTGGATATTAATCCTCTATCAGATATATGATTTGCAAATATTTTCTCCCATCCTATGGGTTACCTTTTTACTTTTTGATGGTGTGTTTTGATGTATAAAAGTTTTTAATTTGGGGTTCCTGGCTGGCTCAGTCTGTGGAACATGTGACTCTTGATCTTGGGGTCATGAGTTCAAAGCACCATCTTGGGTGTGGAGACTACTTAAATTAAAAATAAAATAAAATATATTTTTTAATGTTTACTTATTTTGAGAGAGACAGAGAGAGAGCAAACGGGAGGAGCAGAGAGAGAGGGGGAGAGAGAGAATCCCAAGCAGGCTCTGCAGTGCAGAGTTTGATGTGAGGTTCAGACTCACAAACTGTGAGATCATGTTCTGAGCCAAAATCAGAGCTGGATGCTTAACTGACTAAGGCACCCAGGTGCCCCAAAATAAAATGTGTACATATATATATTAATTTTTTATGTTTATTTTTGAAGGAGAGAGAGACAGAGTGCGAGCAGGGGAGGGGCAGAGAGAGAGGGAGACACAGAATCTGAAGCACGCTCTAGGCTGAGCTGTCAGCACAGAACCCGACGCACGGCTCAAACCCACGAACTATGAGATCATGACCTGAGCCGAAGTCCAACCAACTGAGCCACCCAGGCACCCTTAAAATATATTTTTTTAAAGCTTTTAATTATGGGGTCCCTGGGTAGCTCAGTTGGTTAAGCATCCGACTCTTGATTTCTGCTCAGGTCATGATCACAGTTTCATGAGTTGGAGCCCTGCATTGGGCTCTGCGCTGACAGTGTGGAGCCTGCTTGAGAGTCTCCCCTTCTCTCTGTTCCTCCCCTGTTCACACTCTCTCTGTCTCTCTCAAAATAAATAAATAAACTTTTTAAAAGTTTTTAATTTTGGTGAAATCCAATTTACCTGTTTTTTGTTTGATTGTCCATGCTCCTGGTATCATGTCTGAGATATCATTACCAAATCCAATCCTGCATCCTTTTGACAAATCCTTATCATTTTTTCATTTCCAGTCCTTTTCTTTTTTTTAATTAAAGACACAACAAAATAAATGCCAGGTTCATCTTGTATCTTCCTTGATCTAATCCTCTTTCTCCAAAGAGCCCAGTTTCTGTTTAGTGGGCAATGAAATACAGAATCCAAGACATAGGTGGTAAGTGTGTTCATTGCTGTTAAAATGTTATCTCTTTTAGGCCCTTTTAACAGATAAAGCTAGGAGATAGATAGGTAGATAGATAGAGAGTTAGAGATGTATGTGTATGTACATATATGCATGGGTGTGTAAATACATACATAATACAACCCCACAGGGTCCTTCCTTGACTTCACTCTTGGGGAATATCTGAACCTGAAAAATGATGATAATAATAGTATCTATCCCAAAGAGTCATTGTAAGGCTTAAACTTATAAAGATAAGCCGTTTAAAAAATATATTAGCCCAACTTGATCTACAGATTCAGTGCAATCTCAATCAAAATCCCAGCATGTTGTTTTGTGAATATCAACAAATTCTGGTATTTATATGGAGAGAGACAAAAGACCCAGAAGAGTGAAAGTAATACCTAAGGAGAAGAATAAAGTTGGGTAGGACTGACACTACCTAACATCAAGACTCACTAAAAAGCTATATTAAGCAAGACAGTACGGTGTTGGCAAAAGAATGGACAAATAGATCAAAAGAACAGAACAGAAATCCCAGAAACAGATGCACTAAACATAATCAATTTATCTTTGACAAAAGAATAAAGGGAATGCAATGGGGAAAAAAGAGTCTTTTCAATAAATGGTGCTGATGCTAGGACAGCTGGACATCCACAAGCAAAAGAGAGAAAGAAAGAAAGAAAGAAAGAAAGAAAGAAAGAAAGAAAGAAAGAAAGAAAGAAAGAAAGAAAGAAAGAAAAGAAAGAGGGAGAGAGAGAGAGAGAGGGAGGGAGGGAGGAAGGAAGGAAGAAAGGGAGAATCTAGATAGAGGCTTTACATCCTTCATGAAAATTAACTCAAAATGGAACATAGGCTTAAGTCTAAATCACAAAACTATAAAATTCTTAAAAGATAACACAGAAAATCTAGACAGCCTTGGGTGTGGTGATGACTTTTGCGATACAATGCCAAAAGCATGACCCATGTATCTTAGTCCATTTGGGCTGCTATAGCATAATACCACAGAAAAAGTAGTTTATAAACAACAGACATTTCTTTCTCACAATTCTAGAACCTCAGGTCCAAGATCATGGTGTTTGCAGGGTTGGGCAAGAATCCTTTTCCAGGTTGCAGACTTCTCATACTCTCACATGGCAGAATGGGCTAGGGAGTCTCTTTGGAGCCTCTTTCATAAGGTACTAATTCCATTAATGAGGACTCTACCCTCATGACTTAAGCACTTCCCGAAGGCTCCACCTCCTAATACCATCATCTTCAGAGGTGAGGATCTCAACATTTGAACTGAACAGTGGGAGTGGGCACATGAATATTCAAACCATAGCACCATGAAAGAAATAACTGATAAGTTGGACTTAATTAAAATTAAAAACTTCTGATCTGTGAAAGACTGTCAAGAGAATGAGAAAACAAGGCACAGACTAGGAGAAAATATTTACAACAGATGTACCCCAAAATATAGAGAACCCTTAAAACTAACAATAAGAAAACTAACAACCTGATTTA
Organism: Lynx canadensis; assembly: GCF_007474595.2. Lineage (NCBI taxonomy): Eukaryota > Metazoa > Chordata > Mammalia > Carnivora > Felidae > Lynx > Lynx canadensis. The sequence goes on from NC_044304.2 coordinate 54,451,744, forward strand.
AAAATGAGCAAAAGATCTGGACACCTCACCAAACATGATATACAGATGGCCAATAGGCATATGATAAAATTCTCCACAAAATATGTCATTAGTGAAGTGTAAATTAAAGCAACAGGATACCATTAGACACCTACTAGAATGGTCAAAATCCAGAACACTGACAATACCAAATACTAGTGATAATATGGAGCAACAGGAACTCTTGTCTGTTGCTAGTGGGAATGCAAAATAGTAGAGCCACTTTGGAAGACAGTTTGGTGGTTGGTAGTTTCTTACAAAACTAAACATACTCTTACCATACAGTCCAACAATCATGCTCTTTGGTATTTACCCAAAGCAGTTGAAAACTTATGTCCACAAAAAACCTATACACAGATGTTTATAGCAGCCTTATTCATAATTGTCCAAACTTGGAAGCAACCAAGATGTCCTTCAACAGGTCAATGGATAAATAAACTATGGTCCATCTAGACAACAGAATACTATTTAGCACTAAAAAGGAGTGAGCTACCAAACCATGAGAAGATATGGAGAAATTTTAGTTGCATATTACTAAGTAAAAGAAGCCAATATGAAAAGGCTATATGTTGTATGATTCCAACTATACGGTGTTCTAGAAAAGCGAAAATGACAGAGACAGTAAAAGGATCTGTGCTTGGTGAGGGTTAGGGGTAGAAAGGGATGAAAAGGCAGAGCACAAAGAATTTTTAGGGCAGTGAAAATATTTTTTATGATACTATCATGGTGGATACATTTCATTATACATTTATCAAAACTTAGAGAATATATAACACCAAGAGTGAACCCTAATGTAAACTGTGGACTTTGGGTGACAATGATGTGTCAGTGTAGGTTTATCAGTTGTAACAAATGTACTACTCTGGCAAGGAATGTGGATTGTCTGGGAGGCTGTGGGTGGGGGGGGGCAGGGAGGATATGGGAACGGTGACTTCTACTCAATTTTGCTGTGAGTTGAAAACTGCTTTGAAAAAATAAAATCCAGGGGTGCCTGGGTGGCTCAGTCGGTTAAGCATTGGACTTCAGCTCAGGTCATGATCTCCTGGTTCGTGAGTTTGAGCCTCACATTGGACTCCCCACACTGATGGTGTGGAGCCTGTTTGGGATTCTCTTTCTCTCCCTCTCTCTCTGCCTCTTCTGTGCTCATTCTCTCTCTCAAAATAAATAAATAAACTTTAAGAAAAATAATAAAATAAAATCTAGGGGCACCTGGGTTGCTCAGTTTGTTAAGGGTCTGACTCTTGATTTCAGCTCAGGTCATGATCTCACGGTTTGTGAGTTCGAGCCCTGTGTCTGGCTCCACACTGACAATGTGGAACCTGCTCGTTTCTCTCTCTCTCTCTCTCTCTCTCTCTCTCTCTCTCTCTCTCTCACTCTCTCTCTCTCCAGCTTCCCCGCTCAGTCTCTCTCTCTCAAAAACAAATAAACATTAAAAAAATTTAAAAAATAAAAAATAAAATCTATTAAAAAAAACATTAGCACAGTGATACGTAATAAGTTATCAGGAAGTGCTAGTCACTGTTGCTTTATTATTTAATATGTCCTCTCCAGCTCTGACATGTAATGATCCCATGATAGTAAATGGAAGAGCATGAAAACAAAAACCCTTAAAAATATAGCCCATTCCTCTTCTAAATCACCAGGTTTAAATTTTTTTTTTAAACGTTTTATTTATTTTTGGGACAGAGAGAGACAGAGCATGAACGGGGGGAGGATCAGAGAGAGAGGGAGACACAGAATCGGAAACAGGCTCCAGGCTCTGAGCCACCAGCCCAGAGCCTGATGCGGGGCTCGAACTCACGGACCGCGAGATCGTGACCTGGCTGAAGTCGGACGCTTAACCGACTGCGCCACCCAGGCGCCCCTAAATCACCAGGTTTAAATTCCCAAGCATAGAGTGACCGAGAAGGGGACACTAGGAAACAGATAAAAAACATTTGTTAAGTGCTTACTATGTGCCAAGCAACTTTCCCTGGATTTACATATTTACATATTTCCCACACCATACCCTCCATATCTCTGCACTTGGACTGTGTGGTTTGAATACTGGCTTTGCCACTTACAAGATTGTGTCCTGAGCAAGTTATTTAACCTGTCTGTGCCTCAGTTTCCTCAGTTGTTAAGAAAATAAATAAGTAAGTAAGTAAGTAAATAAATAAATAAATAAATAAATAAATGGTTTTTATACCAATCTCACAGGGATGCTATGTGGATTAGATGAGTGAAGCACATAAGACAAAGACTGGCAGATAGCAAGTATTTTTGCCTGTGCTGATACTATTTTAGAGATGTGGAAACAAGCACAGAGAGGTTAGGTCCCTTGCCCCAGGGTCACAGAGCTGGAAAGTGGCAGAATTTAAACTCAGGTCTTCTTGGATGACAGGCAAGTGTACAGGCAATGACAAAGGTACTAACTGCTGTGATAAGAGATAGCTTGGAGACAGTGGCAGCCCCAAGGAGGCCATTAGGCAGGTCTGGAAAACTTCCAGGAGGAGACTGTACTTGAGCTGTGGCTTAAAAGATGAGAAGTTTGCCAGGTGGGCAGGTGAAGTAGGTGAGAGAGAAGGCATCATGCACAGAGCCCAGGTGAGATAGGCTGAGCAGGTGCAAGTGGTTTAGGGTGGACAGGTCACACAGTGTTACTTGGCTTGTGACAGCAGGTGAAGCTTTTCACAGACCATGGGGGCCAGAAGGAGCCTTCACAAATCTCTCCATTTCAGAACTTGTTTTCAGACAAAACCTTATAATGATTCCTAGAACAGAAAACAGATGAAAGCAGAGGAGCCTTAGGTGACATGGGGATGGTTCCCCAGAGGCTCCCTCTATCCTCAGCTTTCCTGCTGCCCTCTCCCACATCTTTGCAGAACCCACAGGGTCACATCCCCCAATTTTACAGATGAAGGAACTGAGCCCCACCAGTCCTGGGGGATGAGAGTCAGAACTTTGGACTAACAACCCAGGGCTTTCCTCCTTAGCATCATTTGAAGTTTCTCTGCCAGATAAGAGCTTTGAAGTTGGTTGGAAAGAAGGGGGGGCGGGGCAGTAGTTGAGCTCAGAAAACCACCTGGCTTCCCCTTTCTAGGACTCAGTGTTCCCATCTATACAAAGGGCAGAGCTGAGAGAGACCGTCTATCTGAACCCTGAGGTATCAGTCCCTCTTAGGGGACCCCTCTCCCTGAGCCCAGATCTTAGGCTCTGTCCTTCCAGATCCCATCCCCAGTCTTGGGGGGGTGGATGGAGATGCCCAAGAACTGCCAGTGAGTGAAGGCCAAGGGCAGAGTGCTGAGCAGAGGGACAGGCAACCCGGCTGGCAGAGGCTGAAGTGATGCGACCTGGCGGCTCACGGTATTTTTAGGCCTCAATTCTGCCTCTGGGCTGGAAGCAGATTAGAGAAAAACAAAGCTGGAATGACCTCTGCTTGGCCTGACAACTCCACCAAAGGGAAGGAAAGACTTTGAGAAAAAGCTAAACAGCCTTTGATTTATTTTTGTCCCCTTTTTTTTTCAGCAGGTGGGACCAAGGCCAGGGCTTGAGGGGCATTGAGGGGTATCGGGAGGGCCCCTCACTCCTGCAAATATCTCATTCGAGTCGAGGGATTTCTTCCCACCTGCTCTCGCAAACTCATGCATCTGCTTACGTCAGTGCCCCTTTGCTCGGGGCCTTGGATGGCTCCCCAGTCTGACTTACAAAAGCCTCTGTAACTCACCACGTAGCCCACACTTAACCTAACTCAGCTCCGTGGACTGACTCAGCTCAACAAACATTTACATTCCAGCTGTGCTCTCAGAGTTTTCCAATACCAACTTGTTTAGTCCTCAAACAGCCTCACTTTTACCAAGGAACAAAGTGAGGTCACAGGGAGATGGATTGACCTGCCTGTGGCCCTAAGGAGCAGAGGTGGGACTCAAACCCAGGCAGCCTAGCTCCAGAGAACAAACTCTTGACCTCTGACTATGCCACTTCTCCAAAGTCTGGCACCCTTCAGACCACAGGACACCAGACGCCTCCCCTCTGAGGTATACCTGAGAGCCCCCCGGCCCCCCCATGACCACTAAGGTCAACCAGACACAGAGGAAGCCTGCTGACCCCCAGTAATTATTAATAGAGGGATCGCTGGTCCACCGTGCTCCTCAGCTCTGACCTGCAGCTCCCAGCTACTCTGCCAGTGGCTCCGGAACCTTCTCACCCTGCTCTTCCCAAATTCCTCTGAGAAACTGGAGTCCAGGCTGAAATGGTTACAGAATTTTGCTGCAAGCCTGAAGGAGTGGAAGGAAAACTGAAACCCAGTCAGCAGATATCTCTGCACTGGCCATGTCCTTGCCCTAGACAACAACCCAGCCCTGGGGGGCCCTTCTGGCTGCTTCTCTCCTTAGCCCTTTTCCTCGCACTTCAGGTGGAGACCCTGCCATCGGAATCTCTTGTTGTCTTCCCAGAGTCTAGGAATCCTCACTTCCCTAGGCCATGCTCCAGCTTGAGCAAGCAAACCCAAGGAAAACCCCCCAATCTCTTCAGATACCTCCTCCCTGCTCCCCCAGAACACAGCAATTAACATGTGATTCCTCTGGGGCCATGGTTTCTTCCTTCCAGAAGACGGCTTTCACTTTATCTAAGATAAATGCTTTCCCAAATAGAAGAGCAATCTTTGCCGAAAGTGTAACTCTAGTGCCACCAAAGAAATAGGTTCCTATTGTTAACAGCTTTTAAAGTGGCACTTCCTGCAGTCCCTGCTGAAAACACTGGTGACAGCTGTAATGGCTGAGCAACATATTCACAGGGCATAATCACAAAAGTTTATTTTGTCTCCCATTACCTCTTTAAAATGGAGTCAGGGGTGCCTGGGTGGCTCAGTCCATTAAGTGTCCGACTTTGGCCCAGGTCATGATCTCATAGTTTGTGAGTTCAAGCCCCGTGTCAGGCTCTGTGCTAACAGCTCAGAGCCTGGAGCCTGCTTCAGATTCTCTCTCTCTCTCTCTCTCTCTCTCTCTGCACCTTCCTGGCTTGCCCTCTCTCTTTTTCTCTCTCAAAAATAAATAAACATTAAAAATGTATATATTTAAAATGGATTCAGTGGAGGAAGCTCTGGGTAGAAACTGGGACACTCCCATGGCTTTTCTGATAGTTCACTGCCCCGATATTTGCTCAAACATGAATTTGGGTGTTTGTGTGAGAGTGTTGTTGTTGTTGCTGACATGTTTATTTATTTATTTTTGAGAGAGAGAGCACAAGAAGGGGAGGGGTGGAGAGAAAGAGAGGGAGAGAGAGACTCCCAACCAGCCTCCACACTGTCAGCACAGAGCCCAATGTGGGGCTGGAACTCACAAATCATGAGATCATGGCCTGAGCCAAAATCAAGAGTCAGACCCTTAACTGACTGGGCCTTAACAAGCCTTAACAGGCCAACCAGGAGCCCCTGTGAGAGTGGTTTTGGATGAGATTAACATTTAAATTGGTGGATTTTGAGTAAAGTAGATTGCCCTCTGTGGTGTGGTAAGCCTCACTCAATCAGCTGAAGGCCTGAATTGGACAAAAAGACCAACCATGCCCGAGCAAGAGAAAATTCTCCAGCAGATGACCTTTGCCTTTGACTTCATCTGCAAAATCAGCTTTTTCTGGTTCCACAGCAGATGGCCTTCAGACTGGAACTGGCGCTCTGGTGCTCTTGGGCCTCCTGCCTGCCAGCCCACCTTGCAGATATACATACCAATCTCCTGTTGCTTCTGTTTCTCTGGGGAACCCTGACAAATACACCAAGTTCAAACACACACACATACACACACAAAACAAAAACTCTATATTCATTGCAAGTTCTTAAACACAGTCTCAGTTCACAAGTTTGAATGTTCAGCCTGGGGAATAGTCAAAGGTTCCAACTTTTTGAAAAGTTACAGATGGCCTCTTCTTTTACTAGAAGGTAGGTAAATCCTTCTTTCTCTTTTTCCCACCTTAAAGCCTCCTCATCCATCTTGGTCAGGTGGTTTCTAACCCATGGCGTGTGTGTGTGGGGGGGGGAGATGTGTGTGGCGGGGTGGAGCAGGAAAGTCATTACTCGGTTGATACTGCTACAGGATGGGTTTGTGCTGACCTGTGCATAAAGCTGATCCCTCTCAGGGGGTGTTTTCATAGATTCTGGGGAGCTTTGAGAACATTACATTTTACCTTTTTTTTTTTTTTTAAGTTTACATCCAAGTTAGTTAGCATATAGTGCAACAATGATTTCAGGAGTAGATTCCTTAATGCCCCTTACCCACTTAGCCCACCCACCCTCCCACAACCCCTCCAGTAACCCTCTGTTTGTTCTCCATATTTAAGAGTCTCTTTTGTTTTGTCCCCTTCTCTGTTTTTATATTATTTTTGCTTCCCTTCCCTTGTGTTCATCTGTTCTGTGTCTTAAAGTCCTCATATGAGTGAAATCATATGATATTTGTCTTTCTCTAATTTTGCTTAGCATAATACCCTCTAGTTCCATCCACGTGGTTGTAAATGGCGAGATTTCATTCTTTTTGATTGCTGAGTAATACTCCATTGTGTGTGTGTGTGTGTGTGTGTGTGTGTGTGTGTGTATATATATATATATATATATATGCCACATCTTCTTTATCCATTCATCCATCGATGGACATTTGGGCTCTTTCCATACTTTGGCTATTATTGATAGTGCTGCTATAAACATGGGGGTGCATGTGCCCCTTTGAAACAGCACACCTGTATCCCTTGGATAAATACCTAATAGTGCAATTGCTGGGTCGTAGGGTAGTTCTATTTTTAACTTTTTGAGGACTCTCCATACTGTTTTCCGGAGTGGCGGCCCCAGTTTGCATTCCCACCAGCAGTGCAAAAGGGATCCTCTTTCTCCACATCCTCGCCAACATCTGTTGTTGCCTGAGTTGTTAATGTTAGCCATTCTGACAGGTGTGAGGTGGTATCTCATTGTGGTTTTGATTTGTATTTCCCTGATGATGAGTGATGTTACTTTTTTTAAAATTTATTTATTTTTTAATTTATTTATTTTTGAGAGAGAGACAGACAGAGAGCGCGTGTGTAAGCGGAGGAGGGACCGAGAGAAACAGACAGAGGATCCAAAGCAGGCTCTGCACTGACAGCAGCAAGCCCAATGCAGGGCTCGAATTCACAAACCGTGAGATCATGATCTGAGCTGAAGTCTGACGCTGAACCACTGAGCCACCCAGGCACCCTTCCATTTTACCTTTTTGACGGGAGCAACGCACTTAACCTCCTCCTGGCAATTCTCCTCAGCTTCTGTTTTTATTCTTCCCTCCCCACAACCTGGGGCACAAACCACACTGAGTCTCTGTCAGATGTCACATCACTCCTCCAGGTGTCCTCTGGGGCAGATCAGGCCAAGTCTCCTGAGGCACCTACATCTCATCTGTGGAGAATCCTCTGGTTTGCTCCTTCCTCTGACAGCCTGTGGCAGTGAGACTTCCTGCTCAGCCATCCCTCAGAGGCTCCTTTCTCTGATCCTTTAGATTGCTGAGATCAGAGACCAGGCCCAGTGCCTCCACCCTACAAGGAGCCCATACTTAGCTCCCAAATAGTCCCCTTGTGACCCATCTCCTGGCCTCCGGGAAAGCACCTCAGTGCTCCCCCTGTGTGGGGTGGGGCTGAGGGCAGGGAGAGCCAAAGTCCTATTTTCTCAAAAGAAGGTCTCACAAATTTCTTTAATAATTAGATCCTCAATGCAGGTAGATCTTTTAGGACCCTATAACAGGTTTTTGTTTATTTCCTTTGAACATTTTCATCTTGATCTAGAATGTCATATTTATCTTGGTAACTCAGGGGAAAGCTGCAATTTAGTAATCTGTTACACACACCAGCCCACACACACGCACAAAATTACACATGTAGAGAGATGGAGAACAGTTTACACACCCAAATTTTTGGTGGGAAGAGGTCTGTGTGTCTCCAGACAAGCAGCAGACTGGAGAGCTGGCTTGGGGGTAGGAGTTGAGGGTTTTGGACTCTCATTCTGGTACCTTCCCCTTTCCCGCTCCACTCTTTCACAACTTCCCTTCCTCAGCACCCTGCCCCCAGCTGCCCCTGCACTCCCACCCCCCAAACTACCCAGTTCCTAGGTCTGGTTAGAAAAGGCCAGAGGAGCTGTTCTGCATAAGAAAGAGAATTTGAAGGTCAATGGTAGAGGCAGAAGAACAGAAACAAGGGAGATAGTGCCCTAAAACTGTGTCCCTATCACTAGCCTGACAAAACTCTTCTAGCCCCACCCTGTGAGCAGACCCTGAGTCACTCCATCTCATCCCATCTGTGGGGCAGAGAGCTCTGCAAAGGCAGGGGCAGCTGGGTCTGTCCTGCCCATCGCTGGATCCCCCAGAGTGGGTAATAAGGTTCAGTGATTGAATAGGGAGCCAGGGCCATGATCAGGCTCTGGGTGGGCTGGATGTGTGTCCAAGACTCCTATATGGTTCTGTTCCCTCCTGTTCTTTGTCCTACCATTGTCCAAATTACACCTTCCTACATCATAAGCCTGTTATAAGGGTGATCTATCCATCCTGGCCACTAACTCAGGAAACAAATGGGTGAGCCCCGGTGCATTGCTGAGGCCAGCCGCTCTGCCCTGGGGAGTCCCAAAGGGGCTGGGCCAATCAAGAGCCTAGCCCCTGGCTGGGTTTGCCAACACCGTTGCTGAACAAACTCGGAGAAACTCATAGCAAGAGAAGCCAGTAACTCAAGAGTCGAGGGCTTGGAAAAGAGAAAGGGAGAAATTTATTTCAAGTGCCAGCAGCTGGGGGAGGTGGCAGGCTCAAGCCTTAACAACTGACCTCTGCCTGGCAAGATGGACACCTAGAATTTACAAGGAGGGCTTGTGGGGTGGTTACGTGCAAGGGAGCAGGCCAGAGAGTGTGTGATCACAGATGGGGGCCAGCACGTGTTTAGCACATGATCGTGTTTTGCACATGATTGTGGTCAGGGAAGGGGACACGGGGGATGTGGGCTTCTAGACATTCCCTTGCTATCAGGGCTTTTCTGGTCTGGCAGCTGGAATGTTCCAGTCATTGCAAAACATCTTTGTCAATGCCTCAGGAAAGTGCGATAAGAAATAAGCACGATGGGTTTTAGAGCATGAGTTAGGCAGTCTTGTCTATTTCTGGTTTTAACTGGTGGGGTCTATAGACGAGCAAGAGGACTCGTTGACAAGGCCATCAAATGACCTTATAATTGTCGTTTTATGCAACTGTCTTTTAAATTACATAGAAGAAAAAAAGAGTTACAAAAACATTGATGATATCTTTTCTGTTTACCTATGTAGTTACCTTTACTCTTTATTTCTTCATGTGGATTTGAGTTACTGTCTGGCATCCTTTCATTATAGACTGAAGGACTGTTTCATGTAAATGTTAAGTAATAACTCTCTATTATACCCTCCTCCTAGCATCTCATAACCTCTAAACTCCTTTCTGTCTCTACGGATTTGACTACTCTAGGCACCTTATATAAGTGGAGGTATACAGGGTTTGTCCTTTTGTATCTGGCTCATTTTATGTAGCATAATGTTACAAGGTTCATCTGTGTCATAGCATGCATCAGAACGTCATTCCTTCTTATGGCTGAATAATATTCCATTGTAATTGTATACCACATTTTGTTTATCCATTCATCCATCAATGGACATTTGGATTGTTTCCACCCTTTGACTATTGTGAATAGTCCTGCAGTGAATATTGGCATAGGAGTATCTTCTGCTTGATGTACTTCACTTTTGAAGGATAGTTTTGCTAGATATAGAAATCTTGGTCTTTTTCTTTCAGCACATTGAGCATGTCAGCCCACTGCCTTCTGGATTCCATGGTTTCTGAAGTGAAATCATCTGTATCTGTTGGGGGCATACTTTTAACCTTCCATCAGGCAGTTTACACTACCTTAGCCTCTACTTCCTGCTTAAGCAGAACCTCAAAAGGTCAGCCAGAGGTGAGAGATTAGTGGCTTTCTCAGTTATTTCCTGGGCAAGTACGCACTCCTGCATGTGTGCATGGCCTCCTAGATCCCCAAGAATATGTTGGAGCTTTTCAAATTTCTCTATAGGCATCTGATTTCCCAACTTTTCTTTTAAATTTTTTTGTCAATTTCTTGTTGGGCCCATCTGTTATCACTGCCTCAGGCAGCTTCAATGTTAAACTGTTGTTGCTGATTGTTTTTGACAAATGCCTCTAAGAGAAAAAGCTGTTCACGCTGACTGGCAAACAGGTCAGGTCAGATAAAGACAAACTCTCCGAGTGGGGATTCCTAAGGAACTTCCAGATAGGTCAAACAATGACAACTCTTTGGAGTTAGGGCTTTTTAGTGAACTCCAAACCCCTCTTCCTTTTTCAGTGACTAATAAGTAACCGGTTTTTATGGCTATTGTGATCGTAAAACTGGTGGTTTTCAAGGCTATTGCAGAACTATGGAAGGGGGAATGGAATAGGATAAGTTAAAATGTCACAAAGCTTACTGTTTTGAGATTTATTTTTTCTTTTTCTTTTTTTAAGTAAATGTTCCTTGGATTGTTGTAAGTCTTTGATTAATTTCCAGAGTACTGAAAAAGTTAATTGGGACTATTTTTTACCAGTGTACTTATGGCTCTTATGATGAGCAGATTCTCAGAAGTCTTTACTCCACACTTATTGTTTTTTTCCAGTTTATTTATTTATTTTTAGAGAGAGAGAGGGAGAGAGAGAGAGAGAGAGAGAGAGAGAGAGAGACAGCGTGTGTGTGTTTGCACGTGTGCGTGCTTCCATAAGCAGGGGAAGGGCAGGGAGAGAAGGAGAGAGAGAATCCCAAGCAGGCTCTGTGCTGTCAGCACAGATCGGATGTGGGGCTCCATCTCAGAACCATCCCATGAACCATGAGACCCGAGCCAAAATCCAGAGTCAGAGGCTTAACTGACTGAGCCACCGAGGCGCCTCTCCACACTTTTGCAAGTGTTCTCTCCTTCCTCCAAAGACTTTGAAATTCAAAAATTTTAAATGCACACCCCAAACCAAAGAGTGTATAGATTGTGATGGTCTGTGGGCCATCAGATCTGTGGCCCCTGGCCCCAAAAATAAGCCCTCTAAAAATATTAATTATTTGGGGTCCCTGGGTGGCTCAGTCAATTAGGCATCTGACTGTAACACAGGTCACAATTGCATGGTTCACGAGTTGGAGCCCTGTGTTGGGTTCTGTGCTGACAGCTCGGAGCCTGGACCCTGCTTCGGATTCTGTGTCTCCCTCTCTCTGCCCTTCCCCTGCTCATACTCTCTCTCTCTTTCTCTCAAAAATAAACATTAACAATTTTTTTTGATATTAACTATTTGTACAAAGTTATAACACTTGAGGGGGGATAAACAATGATTTCATAGAGTGTGGTCTGAAGATTCTCTATGATACTCTGTTTATGATTTTCTCTGTTCCTGTCTCTTCTTACCTATCAGACCACACGCCTGGCCCTTGACTGGGATCCATGACCACTGCAGCCATTACCAGTTGGTCTGACCCCTGCTCCAACCTCTCAGCCCAGGGTTTTTCTCAGGGCCACCAAGATGGTCAATGAAGGTGCTCGTCCCCAAGGAGGACACTGTTCCAGGGGAGATGCAGCCAGTACAGAGCCTGGCAGAATCCAGGACCCTTTTTCTTGGATAGTTTCTCATTTGATCAGCACAGCAAACCCATGATGCAGGTGGCACAGAAATGAATGCAAAGGAAATATTTTATGGATGCTGTTGATTGGTTAGACAACTGGGGGGTCCTCTCCCTGACTTCTAGTGAATATGTGACTGTATAAATGTTTGTGTGAGCATGTAAATACGGAACTGTGTGAATGTATGCGAGTTTGAGTAAGTAAATGAGCATGTGAGCACAGGTTTGTGTGTGTAAATATGTGAGTTTGAGTATGAGCATGTGTAAGTGTGTGTACAGATGTTTGCATGCATATGTGACTGGGTGAAATATATGTATGTAAGGGAATGCACTATGGGTTCGTGAATGCATGTGTAAGTGTTGTGAGTATGAATGTGTATGAGGTGTGTGACTATTCGAGTGTGTGTGTAAGTGTATGAGTGCATTTTAAATGTATGTGAGTCAGTGTATACAACTACATCAGCGAGTGTGAATGTCTGTGTTGTGTGTATAAATATCCATATGAATGAATATGGGTATATGAGTGTGGGAATGTGTGTAAATGTTTGAATATATGTGTGTGAGCAGATTTAAGTGTATCTTAGTGAGTGTGTGACTGTGCATATGTGCATATGTGGGTGAGTGAGTTTAAGTGCTGGAGTATGTGGATGTAAATGAGTGTGGAAAGTATGAGCATATATATGTGCATCAGTGCACGAGTCTGACTATGTATGTGGATGATTGTGTATGTGTATGTAGGTGTGTGAGTGCATGTGTATTTGCAAGTCTGGAGAGGCAAAGGAGTAGTCAATCACAGCTTGGAGAGAAAGCTCAGGTTCTGCCCTAGGATGTGGAGGGCAGGTGTCTCCATGCAGGGAATATTAGGTCACATACGTCAGAAGTTCACTCGCCCAGTGCCAGCACCTATTTTGGGCCCAAAGGACCCCGGGCCTCCTGTTCCCTTGTCACACACACTCCTGAGGGGAAGGGGAGGGCTCTCTGGCACTGCTCTCCAGGCTGTGGCCTTGTCTTCTTCTCAGAGTTGAAGAAACCTGGAGTTTACGGCTTACCTACCTTTGCCCCCAAGTTTGCTATCTTAGTAATGAGAGCACATCTTATCGGCAGCAATAAACTTTCCCCATTTGCCTCATTGCAAAGCCTATGAGACAAGAAAGGCAGGGATTTCTGAAGGTTGCTTTTAAAACCCTGCTTCTTGTGGACTTGGCTGAATCACTATGCTGTAGGCCTGAAATTAACGTAACATTGTGTGTCAACTATACTTCAATAAAAAGAAAAAAAACGCAAACAACAAAACCCTACTCCTAGTTGAGGAATAATAGGGCTTTGTATATATTACTTCACCCAATCCTCCCAGCAGCTATTAGCGAGCACCTTTCAGGTTCAGACAGACCTGACTTTATTTTTTTTTTAATTTTTTTTAATGTTTATTTATTTTTGAGACAGAGAGAGACATAGCATGAACGGGGGAGGGCCAGAGAAAGGGAGACACAGAATCTGAAGCAGGCCGCAGGCTCCGAGCTGTCAGCACAGAGCCCGACGCGGGGCTTGAACTCACGGACTGTGAGATCATGACCTGATCTGATCCGAAGTCGGCCGCTCAACCGACTGAGCCACCCAGGCCCCCCTGGACAGACCTGACTTTAAATAGTGCTACTGGGAGTGGTCAGCTGCGTGACCACAGAAACCTGGAGAGAGGTCCCCTCTCAATCCTGGGGCTACTTATCTGGAAAGGGTTTCTGCGTTCCTCCTCCTTCAGGTCTTTACCCAAACCTCATCTCCTCCCTTAATTCTCTCCCACAGTTAAATTAATCTTTCCATCACATAATCCTGTGTATTTCCTTGACAATACAATCCATATTATTCCTTTTGTTTGTTGTTTTTTCCTTGAAACTTCTCTGAGGCAGGAACGAAGTGTCACCCCTGAATCCACAGCATCTAACGCAGCGAGTGACACGTGACACGTCGGTAGGTGTTCAATGAATAAATGTTAACTGGCACTGAATGTGTTTATATATCGCGGAAGTAAATCTCTTGGAACCAGCTACCCACTGGGATTTCCCCTTCACAAGGCTCAGGTGTGGCATTTTCTGTCTTGAATCTTCGAATCTGCTGGTGCTGAGATTCTAGAATTGTACTTTTACATGATGCAGTGATTTGAAAATTCCCAATTCTTGGTCCCTGGTCCACAGTCTACTGAGCCAGCAGGGTTCTGGCTATTTCTGGCCCTACAGTGCCACCTACTGTCCATAGATGGATCTGCAGCTTCAGGAACAGCCCCTATCACCCCTCAGGTGACAAACCAGGAATGGGACTGGGGCAGAGGAATTGATCAGGAATTGATACAGTGAAGCTGTGTCCATAGAGGACCTTAAAAAAACAGTGTAGTGGCAAAATATAGGAAACTCTCTTTTTATCCCTCTACCCACTTTCTTGAAGTATTAAATTCCTTTCTGGGCTTCAATCCTCAGTTTCCAGGGTTGTCCCAATTCAACCAAACCCTTCTCCCTCCCTTGAAGCCTGTCTCTGCTGAAGCCTTCCCCATCTCAGCAACTGCTCAGGCAAAAAATATGGGCACCACTTGGAGAAGTCCTCGACTTCTCTTTCTCCCATGCCGCAAACCCTGTCTGCTTCCTCTTCAAAAGATACCTGGAATCTGATCACTTCACACTATGTTTCCTGTTCTTACTCTGGTCTGAGCAATATCATCTTTCAACTGGAAAAGATTCCTCCCTGAGATTTCTCCATGAAAGATACACAAATGTCCAAGAAGGACATGAAGAGATACTCAACATCATTAGTCACGAGGGAAATACGAATCAAAAGCACAATGAGACACTGCTTCGCACCCACTAGTGTGGCTATTATCAAACACCAGCTAACAAGAACAACAAAATACAAGTTGGGGAGGATGTGGAAAAATTGGAACCCTCATCCACTGCTGGTGGGAATGTAAAATGGTGCAGCCACTATGGAAGACAGGTCGGTGGTTCCTCAAAACATTAAATAAAGAATTATCACATGATCCAACAATTCCACTTTTGGGTATAAGTGAAAGAATTGAAAACAGGGAATCAAAGAGATACCTACATCAGTCTTTACGGCAGCATTATTCACAATAGTTGAAAGATAGAAGCACCTGGGTGGCTCAGTCAGGATCAGGTCAGGATCTCACAGTTTTGTCAATTCAAGTCCCACATCAGGCTCCTCGCTGAGTACGGAGCCGGCTTGGGATTCTCTCTCTCTCCCTCTCTCTCTCTGTCCCTCCCCTGATCACTCTCTGTCTCTCTCAAAACAGACAAACAAACAGATAAACACTTAAAATAAAAATAATTTTAAATAAATAAATAAGTAAATAAATATAAAAAAAAAAAGATAGAAACAACCCAAATGTCTACTAACAGATGCATGGAGAAAATGTGGACGATTAACCATAAAAAGGAATAAAGTGCTGATACACGTTACAGCATGGATGAACCTTGAAAACGTACTGAGTAAAATAAGCCAGATACAAAAGGACAAATATTGTATGATTCCACTATTATGAAATAACTATCATAGATAAATTCATAGACACAGCAAGCAAATTAGAGGTTACCAAGAAGTAGGGGCAGGAGTTATTGCTTAATGGGTACAGAGTTTTTGTTTGGGGTGATGAAAGTTCCGGAAATAGTGGTGGTGGCTGCTTAAAATGGTGAAAATGTGAAATTTTATGTTAGGCATATTTTAGCACAATTAAAAGGTGGGGGGACAAGGGGAAAAAAAGACTCCCCTCTCCTTGGGGTCCTTGCTTCTGCTGTCCCTTCACTCCTCCCTGTAGAGTCTTCTCATGTAGTACAAAGTGCATCCTGTGAAACCCTAAGTCAGGTCACCTCGCGCCTCCGCTCAGCACCTCCTGTGGGCACCCCTCCCCCAGAGTAAAGGCCAAACCCCTAATGCAGTCCTGAAAGCCCTATATGAGCTGGCTCATGGTCATTTCCTCCCTCTCCCGCCTCATTCCTCCCTCCATGCTGGCCTCCTCACTACCCCTCTAACTTGTGAGGCGTACCCTCACCCAGGGCCTTTGCACAGCTTTTCCCTCTGCCTGGAACTTTCTTCCTTCCATATCCACACTGTTTGCTTGCTCAGCCCCTTCAGGTCTTTGCTCAATGTCCTCTCTTCAGTGGGGTTGTGTCTGACCACTGTATCCAAACCTAAGAGCTCATCTCCACCCAGGCAACCCCAGTGCCCCTCTCCTGCTTTATTTTTCTCTTGCGCCTGCCAGCTGCTACATGGTATCTTTTTTCTTTAATGTTTATTTATTTTAAGAGGGAGAGAGTGCACGCACATGTGTGAGCGGGAGCTAGCGGGGGAGAGGGAGAGAGAGAGAAGGGAGAGAGAGAATCCTAAGTAGGCTCTGAGCTGTCAGGGGTCAGCGGTCTCAAAAATGGTGAGATCATGACTTGAACATAAATGAAGGGTCGGACGCTCAACCGACTGAGCCTGCCAGGCTCCCCTACATGGCATCTTTTCCTTATTTGCTTATCGTCTTGTCTCCTCCCACATAATCTAAGCTTTATGACTCAGGGATCACCAGCCCTGTGTGTTTCGTTTACCAGCGCTTGGAAGACAGTAAGGATTTGCTGAATGCATGAATACACGAATGTGCACCTACAGATTGACGTGGGTGGGCTGTGAGGCAACAGAGAGTGGTGGGGCCTGGAGGGGGAGGTGTCACTGGAGAGCAGTGAATTGGTTAATTATCTCCACTTGGTTTTTATCAATGGGAAAGCATCCCAGCAATGCCCGATTGTCTGATTATTCAAAGGAAGTTAGAAAATTGGATTTTTAAAGTGAAATTTCCCACTGTTTAAAATTAGTTTAAATTTAGTTTTTGAAAACATTGTGCAGATCAAATGATACCTGTCTGTATGCTAAGTTTGGCCCATGGGCTGCCTGTTTGTGACATCTGATGAGCACATGGTGCCCAGATCCCTCTCCCCATCGCTGACTTCTCTCCTGGGCTTCATACCCATCTATCCAGGTGCTTCCTGGGTGCTTCCACCTGGGTGGCCTCCTGGACTTTTAGAATCCCCAGTCTGAGCTCACTCTCCCCTTCCCTATAGCATGGCGGATTTTTATATTTGTATCTACCCTTGAGGTGCCACCCACATCAGGCTGTAGACCATTTCCAGCCTCCCAGCAGGTTCCCTCATGTCCCCTCCCAGTCAATTCTGACCCCCTTTCCCCCAACACTATTCTGTCCTTTATTGCTGTAAATTAGGACCCTTCTGGAATTTCACATGAATGGGATCACACAACATATAGTCCTTATTTCTGGCTTCTTTATTTTTTTATATTTATTTTTGAGAGAGAGAGAGAGAAAGAGAGAGGAGAGAGAGAGAGAGAGCAGGGGAGGGGCAGAGAGAGAAGGAGACGGAAGATCCCGATGCGGGGCTTTAACTCGTGAGCTGTGATAGTATGACTTGAGCTGAAGTCGGACACTTAACTGGCTGAGCCACTTGGACGCCCCTGGCTTCTTTTGCCCAGTGTGATTCTGAGCTTCATTTATGCTATTTGCTTGTACAGTCTTACTGCTGTATGAATTGATAGCAACTTCCTTATTCGCTCACAGGTAGATGGAGAATGGGCCACTTCCAGCTTTTGGCAATTATAAAGAAGTCTGTCACAAACTTTCTGTGCAAGCCTTTGGTAGCCCTAAGTCCTCATTTCTCTTGGTGTCTGTCTGCAGTAGAATGAGCGTAGGCTTGCCTTTCATGTAAAACGAAAAGAGGAAAAGTGGCCGTGGTTTGTATTTCGCACTCCCTATAGCAGCCTAGGAGGGTTCCAAGGGCTTCATGTTCTTGCCAACACTTGGCATGTTCAGTCTTTTTGATTTGACGTATGCTTATCTTCATAATCAGGGCTCACTGTGCTTGGAAACTCTGCCTCAATCCCACCCAGTCATCCTGACCCGATGGTTTCCCCTGTCCTGCTCTTACACCTGTGCCTTGTGCCTTAGAAGGCTCCACACTGGAACCCACGCTGGGTGCTCCTCTCCCCACGGGGCAGGGAGTTTGCAGGGCCAAGGGGACGTGCCCTCCCGGAGTACATACCCCATTCCCTTCTAGATCATACCACAGATATTCAGGATCTGACAATCTCTGTCCCAATGTTCCAGGGCCTGTGCAGGCTGCTTCCCCAGGTCATGCTCCCCAGGGCAGATTGTGCCTCTGGTGTGTGCACCTCTAAATGTGAGGGGTTGGGGCGCCTGGGTGGCGCAGTCGGTTAAGCGTCTGACTTCAGCCAGGTCACGATCTTGCGGTCCGGGAGTTCGAGCCCCACGTCGGGCTCTGTGCTGATGGCTCAGAGCCTGGAGCCTGTTTCCGATTCTGTGTCTCCCTCTCTCTCTGCCCCTCCCCCGTTTCCTGCTCTGTCTCTTTCTGTCCCAAAAATAAATAAACGTTTGAAAAAAATTAAAAAAAAAATAAATAGATAAAAAAAAAATAAAAAAACTAAATGTGAGGGGTGGCAAGCGCAGGCGTTCATATGTGAGCAGTCTAGGATGAAGCCAAGGGTTGGAAAAGAGGAAGCGGGATGGGCAACAAGCCAGGGGCTGACTTTCCCCACGCTACCATGTTCTGTGTTGTAGAACTTGGAGACATCAGTTATCCCAAATGCAAACCTGGACTTCGGTTCCGGTGCAGCCGGGACTGCTGTAACGAAGTACCACAGACTGAGTGGTTTAAACAACACAGATTTATCCCTCACAGATCTGGAGGCTGGAGGTCTAAGGTTGAGGTGTTGGCAGGAGTGGTTCCTTCCATGAGGAAAAGGACAATGTCCAGGCCTCTCTCTTAGCTTCTGGTGGTTTGCTGGCAATCTTTGGTGTTCCTTGGTGTATAGAAACATCGCTCCAATCTCTACCCCTCTGTACATGGCGTCCTATCTATAGGCATGTGCTCTATGTCCAAATTTCACTCTTTGTCAAGACACCAATTATACTGGATTAGGGGCCCGACCTACTCCAGCATGGACCTCACTCTCTACTAATTACACCTGCAATGACCTTACTTCCACAATCAGGTCTAATTCTGAGTACTGGGGATTAGGACTGCAACATATGAATTTGGGGTGGGGGACACCATTCAACCCATAACCCCCTCCCAACATCGACACCTCAATACTCAACTGACTTTGCCCCTCTTTCTCCTCTATTTTTCCCACACCAACCCCCATCCCTCTACTTCACCTTGGAAACATCTGTTCTTTCTCCAAACACTACGCATCCCTAGGCATCTCCAACACTAAATTAACACCCTCCTCCAGGAAGACTTCCCTGATTCCCTGCTCCCTTTTTGGTGCCTCCAGAGTTCCATGGGTTGCTCAATTACAGCAACTTTCTCTGCCCCTAAGCCAGGAGCTACTATGAGCCCAATTGCTAAAAATTGTGAGCAAGGGAGTAGATTTCGGGGGAGGCTGATTTTAGAATTGAGGAGGCCTGAGCTGTTGTGGGACTGCAAGGAGGAGCCTGAGGAGGGGAGTGCATTGAGGAAGATGACGGTTGAGGGGCCAACTGAGGTGAAGAACTAATTCTGGAGAGGAGGAGGGCCTGGCTTTCTGGTGCTGGGGGACCAAGAGAAGCCGGAGGGTGAAGCCTCGGCAGGAATTGCTCTGTAGAAAATGGAAGCGGAAGAAGCTTCAGAGTGTTGTGCAAAGACATCAAGCACTGGGTTGGGATCCTAGAGGACCTGGTGTTCAGCCCCAAAATACCATCTACCGCCCTTGTGACCAAAGCGGTCCCCATCCTTTATCTGGGCCTCACTTTCTTGGTCTATGAAATGGGAGACGTAGCCCCAGAGATCAAAAGCTGGCTGTGCTTTCCTGGGGAATCTGGCTCTCAGACATGTTTTATTTATTCGACCTGCATGGTGATATATGAACTTTGAATTAGTTGCCAACGTGTAGAAATCAGGAAATTTTATGTTAAAACAAGATTTTTGGCACTCTTTTGAGAAATAAGTCCTTTTTCTTTGTGGCTGTGATTGGCTGGGCAAAGTTGTGGCCACCCCTTTTAGAGATCTCCTATCCCCATCGGGGCTCAGTCTGAGTAGCTCCAAAGACCTGTCTAAAAACCTAAGCTTCTATAAAAGGATACCAGAAGGTGGTTAGGGTTGCCAGATTTAGCCAATAAAAAGCACGGGACGCTGTGCGTGGCAACCCCAGGTGAGACTAGGCATTTGCTCCTCCCTCTCAGGAGCCTGACTTCAAGGGCAGCAAATTAAGTGCAATCCTGCTTTTTACCACCAGGGGGGAGCAGAAGTCCAAAGTTGGCCTGTGTCAGTCAGGCCCAGGACCGTCCTCCTGCTAGACCTAGGAGGCCAGAGAGGCCTAGGGATGCTGGAGCTGAGAAGGGGCAGGAAGCTGAGAGAAGGTGGAGACGAGGGGCAGGGGACTGTGCTTGGCCCGAGAGGGAGACGTCGTAGTGTGTTGTGATCAGAGAAGGCATCCAGAAAAGGAGACTCTTGAGCCAGACCTTCAAACACAGGCAGTAAAGAGGGCCTCTAGGAGGGAGGCATGGCTTGAGCAAAGACATGGAGGGAAGAAATTAGTTTGTACAGGGTGTAGACTGGCCCGAGGCAGTATGACAATGATTGAAATTCTGAAATACCTCAAGCTATTGTTTATTCATGATTCATGACGATAAGTGACAGAAACCTATCACAAACCTGACTTAAGAAAAGAAAAATATTCCTCTCCATAACTAAAAAGTTCAGGAAAAGGAAACCTTCAGGCATGGCTGCATTAGGACCTCAAATGATGTCATTGCACATCTGCCTCTCTCTGGAGGTTCTATTCCCAGGTAAGCTCCCTTCTCCCAGTGGCAAGTGGCTACCAACAGCTCAGGGCACACCCTCTAACCCATCCTAGCTGCCACCAGGCAAAGAGAGAACTCCCTTCATTAGCAATAATTCCACCAGATGTCCTGGGGATGATTCTGATTGACCTGGACGGTGTCATATGCCCCACCCAGAGACTAGCTCCTACAACTCTGATTGACGTGGTCTGAGTCATGGGCTGGCTCGTTATGAAGGGTGGATCTGTCACCCAAACCCCCTGGACTGATATTGGGGGAGGGTGGTTCTTCTCAGAAGATGGGACAATGAGTGTGGGGTTAGACAAACAGAAGACAGCTCTCTGTACCAGGCCCTCAGCTGAGGGTGGTATATCAGAAATTGTTGGGGCAGGGAGGGGAAAAGTCATGAGGCTCTTTTTTGCTCTCTGTTTATTTCTTTGTTCTGCTTACTAAGTGTGAATGTATGAGTGGTTGCTTTGAAGCCATGTCTACAGCTTCCATCTTGGCCCAGACCACCAGTGTGCCTTACCTAGACAGCTGCAGCCTGAACTCATTCATGTAATACCTTGTTGGTGCCATCTACGTGTATGAGGCACTGTGCCAGAAGCTAAGGGCATAGCAGTGAACAAAGAGGATAAAGTCTTTGCCTTCCTGGAGGTCATAATCTGGTGGGAGAGATGGATGAAAACGAAGAGACAGCTAAATACGTAATGAGTCTAGTGATGATTAAATGCCATGAAGAAAAATAAGGAAAGGTAAAGGAAGAGTGATTGGAGGGTGGGTATGTGTGTGTGTGTGTGTGTGTGTGTGTGTGTGTGAGAGAGAGAGAGATGAGAGAGAGAGAGAGAGAGAGAGAGAGAGTGTGATATTTCCATTACAGCTTGGTCTGAGGGAAGAACATTTGAGCAGAGAGGTGGTGAAGGTGGTGAGGAGCTAGCCGAGCAGAGATCCCCGAATGAGAATTCCAGGCAAAGAGAATAGCACGTGCAAAGGCCCTGAGGCAGAAATGAGGTGGTTGTTTTTGAAGAACAACAAAAATTATCATAGCTCTTAGTGAAGGAGAGAGCATGATAGGAGGGCAGGTCAAAGGAGCAGTGGAGACAGAGGCAAGTAGTGCAGGACCTATGAGCCACCGTAAGGACTTTGGCCATTACTCTGATGTGTGATCTGACTTAGCTTTAAAGAAACTATCTGGCAGCCAAGTAGAAAATAGATCATTGGGAACAAGGGTGGAAACGGGGAGGCCAGTGGGGGAGGGGGGCTCTTGCAGTTGACTGGGTGAGAGGCAATGGTGGCTGGACCAGGGTGATGGTGGGGAAAAGGGTAGGATTCTAAATACATTTTGAAGGATGAGCCAGTAGGATTTGCTGATGGATTGGTCGTTGGGTGTGAGAAAGTAAGGAGCCAAGAATGACCCCAAGTTTTTGCCCTGAGCAGTTGTTAGGATAGAGATGCCTTTCCAGAGACAGGACTACAAGAGGAGTGGTCAGCCAATATTAGAACCTGCTATGTGCCAGGGGTTATGCCTGTGCCAAAGCCAACCTTGTCCTGAAGCTTGCCAAGAAAGGTAGACAATTACCACCAAACAAGTCAACAAGAAGATACCAGCTAGAAGGAAAGGCCATACAGAGGACTGGAACAGGTTGGTGGGAGTCTGCCTGTTTACTCTAAGGGTAACCAGAAATCACGGAAGGTTTCACAGAGTGACAGGATCTGTTTTACCCTTTATTAGACCACTCTGGTGCCTATAGAAAACAGACTGTTGGGAGCAGAGGAGACAGGAGGCCAGCTAGGAGGTTGGGGAAGGCCTCAAGGTGTGAGATGGTGGTGTTCATGTGGGAGAGTTCTGATACAGCAATGGGGACGGAAAACTAACCTTACTCTCTGTGAGAGACGATTTAGGAGCATGATGGTATCACTGTTTCCAGGACTGGACAGGCCCACCTGTGCCCAGGGGACTGTCAATGCCCTGCCACCACTTGGTGGGTGGACTGTCACATCCCCAAGGATCCCTGCATCACCCTTTCATTTCCGTACCATCAGCTCCATCTCTGGGCTTTTTTCATTTTCCTCAGGAGCCACCCCACCCTTGCTCATATCCTGCTGGCCCAGACCCTCACCTACCACTGCTGCCTGCCCCTCTGGTTATGACTTTCTGAAGCTTTTCATGGATGAGCAGGGAGAGGCTCCCACCCTCGCCACATCCTACAGCCCCATGTCCTGCTTTATGCCTCTCCATCCTCAAAACCTCCGGGCCATCTCAATCCTTCTCCCTAAATCTTAGAGTCAAATCACACCCATTGTGTGCACTGGACTTTACGTTGGCACGTCTATCCTCCCATTTCACAGCCCAGAAAAGTAGGTCCTTCAGGTGAAGATCCATCAGGGCAGCAATCTGGCTTCACCCACATCCTAATTCTGTGACTCTGCGCCAAAGCCTGTCACTATTTAGCACCTCAGTTTTCTCAGCTGTGAAATGGGCATCACAGTCCTGTGGCATGTGTGAAGGGCCCAGCACGGACCTTGGCACATAGAAGTTGCTGAAGAGCTGAGAATTTCCTTCCCCACAGGGAGCAACCTGGGCAGGAGTTGCAAACACATGGCCTTTCAGCTAAAGCAGACAGGGCCTTCTTTTATTCCGTGGACATTGCAGCTTCTCTAATCTGAATTTGAATATTTGTAGAAGGGAGTCATACATATCGGAGAGGGCCAGAGACTTCAGTTGTGAAGTAATGGAAAGGACCACAAGTATTGTGACTATGATTATATCGCTCGACCATCAGTAGGGCCCAGTATCTAGTAGGTGCTCAATGCATGCTTTTATATCAGGATGAAAGATAACAACCAAGCTAGGACCGAGAAGTCTTATTCATGGCAATAAATAGTGTCATTAATGAGAGAACCTTGTGATGAAAGATCAAGCTGGGTAAGGGGATAGTGGTGATGGAGCTGCTATTTTAGCTTGGAAGGCCTCTTTAAGGTGGTGACATCTGAGCTGAGGCTGGAGTAAACACAGGAACGAGCCATGAAGCTCTCCAGGGACTGTCTAGCTGGAAGAATAGCAGGTACAATGGTGCCGAGGTGGGAGCAGGGGGCAGCGTGCTGGAGAAAAAACTGGTGAGGAGCTAGAGGAAGACAGAGTATCAGGGCTAGATTGTGTGTGCTCTTGTGAGTCTGGGTAACGACTTTGCCTTTTACTCTGGGGAAATGGGGAGCCACTAGAAGAAGGCAGAAGGGTCTATTGTTCAAGCCCTGCTTCCATCTAGTGCACGAAAGCCACCAGCATTTCCAAGCTTGCTCCTGCCCAGTGTGCAGCGTCAGGGGAGCAAAGGAAGATATTTCCTGACAGTTCAACGGGTAGTCCTGAGGTGTGAAGTTCATTGGATGGTCTTGGGTCCGTGCCTGTCCCTAAGCCAATCACTATGTGGGGAGGGGGTGGGGTGCTCTGATTGGGCCAAGCCCAGGCTATGTGCCCACCCCAGGAGCTAGAAAGTGGAGTCAGGCTTCGGGAAGCGCCCAGCTCACTGTGAGAGAGAGGGTCCCCCCTCACAGACACCAGCAGTCCCTTTCTAGAAGCAGGGAGGTTCCAGGTGTGGGCACCTCTCAAGGCTGGGGTCATACCAGAGATGGCAATGCCACCAGGCACCTTACCCTGTTCTTTTCAGAGGCAGAGCATTGTGGTTCTCTAAAGCTTTGGCTCTCCCGCGAGACTGCTGGGTTCAGATCCCAAATCCGTCACTTGCCATTTGGGTGACCTTGAATCATTTTAGATCCGTAAAGCAGAGCCTGCGTGGGGGGTGCTTGGATACAATGGTTTATTGAGAATGAGCTCTCAGGAGGAATCTACAAGGGATTGAGGGGAGCAGACTAGGACAGGAAGAAGTTGGGCAGAGCTGTGGGCGTGATAGCAGTTTAACTTCACTCTCATCCTGGGCCAGGGAAAGAGAGACACTCTGAAACATGAGTAACACCATGGAGTTTGTCCCACCTTTTGTCAAGGGTGTCCCAGACACTCTGTATTCCTTTCTTAGGGCAGCCTGTAACCAAGTGCCACAAACAGGGTGGCTTAAGCAACAGAAGTTATTGTCTCACAGTTCTGGAGGCCAGAAGTCCTGGAGCAAGGTGTCAGCAGAGCCATGCTCCCTCTGAAATGTGTGTGTTGGTGTGTGTGTGTGTGTGTGTGTGTGTGTGTGTGTGTGGAGGGGATCTTTCCTTGCTTCTTCTTGCTTCTCTTGGTGGCCAGCAATCCTTGGCGTTCCTGGGCTTGTAGATGCATCACTCCATTGTCACATGGCCATCTCCCTGTGAGTCTTAGTCTCATGTCTCTCTCCCCTTCTTATAAGCACACGAATCGTATTGGATTGAGTGTACCCTGTTCCACTATGGCTTCATTTAACTGATTACATCTGCAGTGACCCTATTTCGAAATAAGGTCACATCCAGAGATACTGGGGTTTAGGACTTTAACATATCTTTTTAGGGGACACGGTTTAACCCATAATAGGTTCCTTGTGGCAGTGGGCCAGGCTTTTGTACCTATACTTCAATGACTTTTTGAGCGTTGTCCCTGAGGGCTTTGGGGATGGGATAGCTCCCATTGGCCAAGGGTAATTGTCAGGAGAAGGGGAAGCTGTGCTCTTTAGCAGTGAAGATTCACAGAAGCTAGGGGATGGGTGCATCAGCTAGTAAGGGGGACCTGGGTGGGGCACCATAGCATCTAGACAGACAAGTTGTTTGACCTTTCTATGCCTCCGTTTCCTCATTTGGAAAATAGGAGTTGTAGAGTGCCTACCTTAGGGAGAGGTGGGGATTACAATGATTCATATTCTTAGAACAGTGCCTGACACATGGTAAGAGCTTCAGAAATGTTAGATTGGGCCATGGTGGGTGTGACAGACTGTCTGAGGAGCAGCAAGGTTCTTTCTCCAACTCACAGATTGGCCCCTACTCATCCTTCCCAGCTGATTCCAAAAAGCCCCCAGGAGAGTTAATTGACTACAGACAAAAATGCAGAGTGAGCCCTTTGGGGCCATCCAATCCAGTCCTCCATGATCATTCTGCAGATAGGGAAACTGAGGCCCAACAAAAAAAACTTACCCAAGTAATAAATGGGAGCAATCTGGTGGTGGTTAACAGGCAGATTTGCAATCAGACAGACTTAGGCTTGAATCCCAGCTGAGCACCATGGGTCAGAACCTCTGCCTCTCTGGGTCTTAGTTTCCTTGTCTATAAAAACAGGACATCATTGTACTAAGGTTGAATAGTAATGATACTCTCTAAATGCTTATTAAATGTCAGCTGCCTGTGTTACATCAACATCATCATGAAAACATGGCACATATGTTGCCATTCTGGAGGGAGGGGTGCTTAGCCCAGTCCCCCAGGACACCCTGGCCTGGGAGTTTTCAGCCCTGGCCCCCTCCCCCTGGCTCTGGTCCTGCACGCTGGCTTCGATCTCAGCAGAGGCTCCTGCCTGGCCTGGGCTGTGGTCCCACCAGGAAATCGATATCGGATGGCTGTCATCCACCTGCCCCGTGCAGTTGAGCTGCTTAATTGTGTGGATGTTGGTGCTGCCGCCAAGGCCTCGCTCGTCAGAGCAGTGTGGCTACAGCCGTGCTTGGCTGAGAGGTACATTCATTATGGAGACAGCTTTTATCGGGACTTCCAGAGGCACTGGGGATGAGGAGTGAAGCAAGCAGGCACGCTTCATCCCCGGGGTGCAGCAGGCTTCCAGTCCAAGCTGCTGATAATAACAGCCAACATGCACTTAGAGCTCACTCTGTGCCAGGTGCAGTCCTAAGAGCTTTACAAATACCAACTCCCAGCATCCCTATGAGGTAGGTATTATGGGTATCATCCTGGTTTCCATTTTACAGACGAGGCAACCGAGGCTCCATATGGTGGGGCCTTGTCCAAGTTCCCTCACATCATACATGAGCCAGTGATTCCAGGGCCTGGGTGTTTAGTCCGCTGTGTGTGGCCTCTCAGTGATAAGGATGTTGACAAGTATGATACCGATTCCAAACAGTAGCGGTTTCCATGTAGTGCAACCAAGCAGGTGTGATGCTAAGCACCTTTACATGCCTACTTTATTACACTCCCACTCACTGCGATAGGAATGAATAGCCCCATTTTATGAAGGGCCAATTGGGCTGTGGGAGGTGAAGGTAGTTGTCCAAGGCCACACAGCTGGTCAAGGAAACAGCTGTTTTTTGTTTTGTTTTGTTTTGTTTTGTTTTGTTTTGTTTTGTTTTGTTTTAACAGGACATGTCTGGCTCCAAACCGAAGCTCTTAACCAGCCCCCCTCTGCTGTCTCTCACTTGCTTGCTGTGTGGCTTAGGGGAATTCACTGCCCCTCTCTGGTCTCAGTGCCCTTTTAATCCATCAAGGAAGTCTTTTCTGCGTTCCCACACGCGTAGATTGGTGGTGGGGACTGAGGCAAGTATAAAGATGTCTCTGCCCTCAGGGTGTCAGATACCTGCTTCCAGTGCTCTCCAGGGATTCTCCCACTTACACAGCATGATGGTGGGGGAGCTTGTTAGCAAGGCTGGTGCCAGCCCCCGGAAATTGTGATTCAGAGACCCAGGGCGGGGCCCATGAAACTGCATTTAAAGAAACTCCCAGGGCATTTCAGGCATCCACAGGCCATATGGAACTAGATTTTTGCACTTGGATCTTAGTAATTCAAAACCCTTATGAAGAGAATACGTTCTTCATACAAAGCCTCAAGAAGGTTTTTTAGGTCATTTACCAGAAAACACAAGTTTTTAAAATTGTGAAAGTGGTATGTGTTCATGGTTCATGTTCAAACATTCAAACAGTATAGGAGGGTGAATTAATAATTTTCAGCTGCTCTCCTTCCCTCTCTGCCTCCTGGAGCTGCCCAAAGAAAACCATTCTTCAATTGCTTATTGATCACCCATCTGGAGCCACACACTGTGTGGGGGATTGGGGACAGCAGGGGAACACACAGACACCATCCCTGTGGAGCCTGTGACAATGACCTTGGCAGCTGTTTACTGAGTGCTTCCGGTGGGCGGGCCTGATCCAGATCCTTATGGTGCTGTGGGGTGGGTACTCTGATTATTCCCCTTTATAAAGAAGGGAATGCAGTTTGTTGTCCAAATCATGATTTCCCAAAGTTTGTCTGAATTCAGCCTTGTATCAGAAGCACTAGGATGAGCCGTGCTGAAATGCAGATTCCTGGGCTTTCACTCACCAACTTCCTGGAGCGGGGCCAGGAGCCAGCATTTTGACACACAGGCCTCAGGTGTCTCTCACCACTGCTGAATTTGAGAACTACTGCCCCAGGTTTCCTGGGAGCTGGAGAGATGAAGAGACAGTGGAGGCAGTGGGACTTAGAAGAGGGGCAGAGAGCAGCCCCCAAGAAGGGAACAGCCAGGACAAAGGTACAGAAGTGGGGTGGCTCACCCTGCTGGGTTCCTCTCAAGCAGTGCCGAGGAGCCCTCGTCCACCTCTAACCACCCCCACCCCAAGGCTGCTAGCCCCTAAAGGCTCTCCCTCCTTCACAAGATGTGCAATTATCCCAGCCCCCCAGCCTCTGGGTGACCCCAGCTGCTTTTGTTATATCCTATTAGTCAAATGGAACATTAATTAAATGTGAGAATAATAGACCCAGAGATGGAAAAAAAAATTGTAAAGCCCAAAGAATAAAAAGAAGACCCTTCCCAGGGTTCTGCAGTAGCTGGAACCCTTAACTGTGTGACGATAAGGAAGGCTGTCACCCTGATGTTCCCACTCTGCCAGATGACTCAAGGCAGCCGGCCTCTGGTTTGTGTGTATGTGTTGGTGGGGGGTGTGGTCTTAGAGATGGTGAGTGCGTGAGTACAGGGAGCCAGGAGAAACCAGGTCACCTGGGCCACCAGGGGGGGTCTGTGAGGCAGGGGCATGAGGCAGGCCATCATACTGAAATAAACCAGACCCTGTGGGAAAAGAAGAAAGTCCAAACTGCCTCCCTCCATTCCATCCTGCCCCTCCTGCTGGCTTTGCCTGGCAAACTCCTATTCACTCCTTAAGACCCAGCCCAAAGCCTCCACCTCTGGGAAGCAGAGTTAATCCTTGCGTTCCTCAGGCTGTGGTGGCGCTGTGACAGTTCAGGTTCTTCAAGTTCCCATTACCATGTCTGTTTCCCTGCCACCCGAAGCCAGACGAGCACAGACTGGAGTAGTTTTTCCCACCTCAGGGTCCTCAGAGTAAGGTGTGGCCCTGAGCGGGTGCTGATGAACATTTATCTGAAGAACAAATGAGTTTTGCCAAATCAAACCCTGGGGTTGGTCAGCTCTGGCTTCAAACCCTCCTTTCAAAGTAAATCTTGCCCTAGCCACTATAAAACAAGTAGACTAGAGTCGTTTGAACTTCTTTAAGTAACATTCAAGGTCCTTTGTGACCTCGCCCTAACCCAGCAGGGGTTTTTGAGTATGTTCCTGAGAAACCTGCCTCAGAATCACCTGGGGCCCACTCAGACCCACTGGGTCAGAATCTCAGGGAGTCCGAGGAGCCCCAGTCTGCAGAAGGTGCCAGGGGGTGACAGGAGGTGGCGATGGACAGGGGGTGCACTGAGCCCAGATGGTGGGACTCGGTTGGAAATCCAAACAGACACCCCTCTCGCCAACCCCTAGGACTGCAGTTTTCTCCTTTGCCAAGCAGCAAACTTATCTAAATTAAACACAGTGCCCGTGATGAAACAACAAGAGTTATTACATGCTCCGCTACCTCCTGGCAAAGCCTCTAATTGACTCCGTTATCCTGGGAAGGCACTGAGCACATCCTGTGCGGTCCACCCCCACCCAGCCAGAAGGAAGGGGCTTCAAAGCTGGAAGATAGGTCGGCAGAGAGTCTAATTGCTTCAATTCACTGAGGTTCCAGGGCTGGGATTGCCTGTCTTGGGAAGGCTGGGCTGGAGGGTCAGAGTGGGCCTGTGCACAGAGCCCCTTCTCCAGCCTGCCTTCCTGCCAGCTTTGTGCTCACACACCCAGGATGGCTGGGCAGGGGGGCCTTCCCAACCAGCCCCAGGCTGCAGGCTTGGGCCTCTGTCCGGTCAGGTTTCACAGCCTGCAAGCTCAGTTGACTCTCACACTCCTATACCTTCTGTGCTTCTGGTCGTTTGTCCCTAGACTGTCCCTTCTCTCATTTTCCCAGCTGGTAAAATCCAGCCTATGTCACCTCCTCCATAAGACTTGCCCTAACTATTCCCATACCTCCAGCAGAAGGAGCTTCTCCCTGCTGTGTGCTCTCACAGTAACTTCTAATAATCATATGAACAGAAGCTAACATTCGTTAAGCATTTACTATGTGCTGAGCCCTTTGTTTCCTGTCTGGACTCTCACTGCTATAGGTCCCCTGTCTCACTCTGTCCAGCCTGGTGAGAGGTGGAAGAAATGGGGGCTTGGGTTGTGAGGGGGCCTCACGGGGTCCCCGGTGCTCCAGGTTAGTGTGAGAAGCAGCACAGTGATCCCCGTATTCCAAGAGACACAGATGTGACCCAAGAGGCCCAGGGAGGGGGATCTCGCAGTGAGGGCCCTGGGGGGTGGGTCTCAGACAGTGTGGACCAATGACTGGAGAGCATGCAGGAGCAGGCTGCGTGCAGGGGAGAGATGGTATTGTCAGGATTTCCACAGGCTCTCCCATCCCACAGGCTCGTATTGCAAGGAGATGTTGACACTCCTTTCATGGAGGGGCGGGACTTCGGGACTTCCTTCTTTCCCCTTGAATGTGACATGTGGCTATTGCACAAGGCTGCTCTGTGACTTCTGAGGCTGTCACAAAAGGTGACACAACTTTGACTCGGTTTGCTTAGGTCGCTTGCTCTTGGAACCCGGCCACAATGCTGTGAGGGGAGCCCAGGTGACTCGGAGTGTCCACGCGTAGGCGTTCCAGGCCGCAGCCAGCTTCAGCTGCTGACTGAGGGAGCCTTCTAGGTACCTCCGGCCTCAGCCACTGCCTGACTGCAAAGCACAGGAGACCCTGAGCAAGAACCACCTAGCTGAGTGCAGGCTACCAGAACCATCCAAGAGAATAATACCAATCTTGGTATTATTTTAAGCCACCGAGTTTTGGGGTGATTCCTTAGGCAACAATAGAAAAGCAACACAGAACCCCAGGGATTGGGTAGTAGGGGCAGGGAGATTAAGGTTCCACTTCCTGGAAGAAAGGGAGTTTGAACAGAAATGAAGTTCTAATCTAGAAAGTCACAATTTTTATGTATTTGGGTTTTAGACTAAAAGTCATACCCTTTTTCCAGCTGTGTGACCTTGGGCAAATCACTTCTGAGCTTCAGTCTTGACAGGGGTAAGAATCCTCCAGTGTGAGATGGTCGTAAGGACTGGAGGAAAGGGAAAGTGCCCAGACTCACCTGGTTCTCCTCACGCTGCCCTCCCTCGAGACTGAACACAGATGCTGGAGGCCCCTGGCCATCTCCTCACTACCTCTCCATTTCCACTCCAGGGTCATGCTGACATCTGGACACTTGTATACAGATCCTGGGGACATGTGCATTCCGCCTCCCTCCTCCTTTGCTGCTGGAGTGAGCCGGGAGCCAAGAGCCAGACGATCAATGGCCAGGCCCTGCCTGGATGAGCTCTGTGTTCATTATGAGTGCCTGCCACTTCCACCCCCCTCCTCTCTAAGGACAGCTCAGCAGGTGCCTAATTCAGAGCAGGTACGAAACAACCAGAAATCTGCTTCTCATCCCTTTCCCCCAGTCTTCCCAGAGCTAGAGTCCTGGCTGCTCGTATGGCCTCCTTTGATAGGGCAGAGCATGGATGAAGATCCAGACCTTCTCCTCCAGGAGGTTTGGAGGCTTCTGGACCTTCTCTTGTGCTGGTCATTTAGCCTAAATAGTTACCCTTAGTCCAGATAATAATGGCCCACTTACTGAGCACTGATATGATGAACAGGCATGTTATGTGTACATCTCAGTCAATCCCCACCACATCCCCATGGTAGGCAATGCAGGAAGGTCAATTTGATGGAGGAGAAACTGAGGAACAAATGAGTCACTTTACCTGGGTGCTAGTTTGGCTGGAATCAGGCCAGTCTGACTCCCAGGGCTCCCTACTTTCGGGGGTGATCAAAATCGCCTCCATATTCAAGCACCATCCTGTCCGGTGTTCGACAGAAGAAATGCCGTCACTCTGATGAAACTATAGGCGAACTGGCTTACTCATTCGTTCACCGAACACGTATGAAGCTCCTGGCTCTGTTTCCGGTAAAAGGATGGAGCCATAAGCAAAAGAAAGTCCCTGCCCGCACAGGGTTTACCATCTAGTGGTCCAGGGAGGTAATGTCACTTGCTGTGGTCACACAGCCAGTAAGTAGCCATATCCGTGGGCCAACCAGAAGCCAAAGAGGTGGTCCTGGGAGAGGTTCCATCTGATAGCCCAGGGTCAGGCCAGCCAAGGCTTGGAGAGCAGAAGCTGCTTTGGCAACAGACTGGCCAGCGTTCCAATCCCACTACTTCCATCTCTTCACCTTGCAACCCTGGGCAAGCCTCTCTACCTTCCAGGTGAATGGGGATGGTGAGGCCCATGGTGAGATATGAGATCTGGCAAGTGCTAGGTATTGGCTCTTCCTCTCCCCCTTCTAGAGAAGGTTTTGGGCTTCTCCCACTTCATGCACATGGGCCACCTTGGCTGTGGTCAACCCTAATGAACTGGCAAGAGATCTGGGCATACCTTAGCTTCATCAGTCACCTCTGCTTTCTGTGCTCTCATCAGTTCGTTCCTGGCCTCCTGGGGCATAGAATGGCAAGGCTTTGGAGTAAGTAGGCAGATTAATGGTAAAAGGTTGCAGCACATAAAGGACAAATTATAAAAGAAAAGATTAAAAAGATAAGTCTGGCAGTGTGTGGAAAATAGATTAAAGGGGTGTATATCAGTCATATCAGCTATTGCCACAAAGTGCAGCATAACAAACCACCCCCAAACTCAGTGGCTTAAAATGATAATATTCTCTCTCTTTTTTTTTAGAGAGAGAGAGTGTGCAAGTCGGGGGGTGGACAGAGAGAGAGAGAGGGAGAGAATCCCAAGCAGTCTTCACACTTTGCACAGAGACCAAGGTGGGGCTCGATCCCAAGACCCTGGGATCACGACCTGAGCTGAAACCAAGAGTCAGATGCTTCATGGACTGAGCCATCCAGGGGCCCCAAAGGTCACTTATTCTTGTAGTCTGCAGTTGGGGTGGCTCTGCTGCACGTGTTTCTCATCCTTCATCTACCAGCAGTGTGTGAGCGGAGGCATGTTCTCATGTCAATGGCCAAGGAACTTGAAACGGGCCCACTTCTGCTCTATCCCATTGGCTAAAGCAAGGCAGTGGCCCAGGCCAAAGTTAAGGGTCAGGGAAATCCATTCGATCCGTGATGAGGCCTTGGCAAGTGTGCGGCTACAGGAAGGGGTGAAGAAAGGGGACCAATTAATCAAAATACCACAGGAAGAAGTGGGGAGGTAGTGTGTCCAGGTAAGAGGCCTCTGTAGACATGCATGTGAGCAGTAACGATGGCATGGAACAAAGTGGTAGCCGTGAAAGTGGTGAGAAATATCTATGGGATGAATGAATGCACATACAAGTTACTATGGATTAAATGTTTTGTTCCCCTGCCCCCAATGCCCCGCCAAATTAATAGTTGAAATCCTAGTGCCCAATGTAATGGTAGTATAAGGTGGACCTTTGGGGAGGTGATTAGGTCATAAGTTGGAGCCCTCATGAATGTTCTTATAAAGAGACCCCCACAGACCTCCCTGCTCCCTTTTACAGTGTGAGGACACAGAGAGAAGTCTGCAGTCTGGAAGAGGGCCCTCTCCTGACCTGGCTCCCTGATCCAGCCTCTGCAACTGTCAGAAATAAATGTCCGCTATTTAAAAGCCACCTAGTCTGGGGCGCCTGGGTGGCTCAGTTGGTTAAGTGACCGACTTCAACTCAGGTCATGGTCTTGCAGTCTGTGAATTCGAGCCCCATGTCGGACTTTGTGCTGCCAGCTCAGAGCCTGGAGCCTGCTTTAGGATTCCGTGTTTCCCTCTCTCTCTGCCCCTCCCCCACTCATGCTCTATCTTTCTCTGTCTCTCTCTCAAAAATAAACATTAAAGAAATAAAAAATTAAAAGCCACCTAGTCTGTGGTATTTTCTTACAGCAGCCCAAACAGGCGAAGACACACCTTGACCATTAATTTCACTGCTGAGAATTCATGCTAAAGACACAATCTAAAACATAAGAATGTTTATTGCAGTATTCCTTATATTCCAATCCCTACGGGCTGGAAACTATTGAAACGTGCATGAAATATAACCTCTGATCTCTAGGGCCTAAGAGAGTGTAACAAAAAGAGACTGGCTTTGGACTCCAATAGACCTGAGTTCCAATCCCAGCTCTACTGCTTTTGAGATGTGTGACCCTTGGCAAGTCATTTCACCTCTCTGAGCCTCAGTTGTAAATGAAGAAAAGGAAAAGTCATAATTTTATAGAGCAGGACAGAGAGAGGTCACTGGTGCCAGGAACGGCTTCCTACACAACAAGGAGGACTCAAGTAGGAGAAGGAGGGATATGATTTGCAGGTGCAGAAGGAGAGGGTAGGCACCCTCAATGGAGGAGATGGCATGGGTAAAGGCGGGGGGCAGGGACACATGGCCTGTCTGGGGAAAGTGGGGAAACTGTAGGATTGGGGCTGAGAGATTGGAAGAGTGGTGGAGATGAGGTGGGGTGGGGTTGGGAGCTTGACCACAAAAGACTCTTGAGTTCTGGGCCTAGAGTCAGAATAGTGGGGGGTGGGGTCAGTGAGTTGTATTGTGGTTCCACTTGGGCTTGACCCTTGCTTAATGGGCTGTAATCCAACAAGTGCTTGCCCTGGGATAGTCCCTTTTGGGCAGCTAGAAATTTTTTTTGTTGTTTAAATATAGTCCGTTGTGTTGTTGGACTTTCCCAATATACATTTGGTGTCCTGCTATTAACCCCTTACTTGGCACTTGGTGTCATTGTCCCATTCAGTCCTCACAGCAGCGATGTGGTAAGGATTATGACTCCCATTTTCTAGATGGGGTCACTGAAGCTCAGAGAGATTAGTTTAGAGTCTTTTCTGAGGCCACACAGCTCCGACCTCTGCCAGCAAGGGCTCTTTGCCTTCTCTTAGAGCCCCTCCAGAGTGGGGTGTGTGTGTGTGTGTGTGTGTGTGTGTGTGTGCGCGCGTTGCACCTGTGTCCCTGAGGCTGTTACTCTGTATATTGGGCATATCTGGGGTTTCTGTGTACCCTTCTCTGTGTCTTTGTGTATAGGTGACTCAGCATGTGTCCCTATTGTGTGTTCCTGTGGGTCTGTGTGTCTTTGTATCTTCATATAAGTCTCTGTGAGTGTCTGGCTCCCCATGTGTGTCTCTGACTGTGTTTATCTCTGTACCTATGACTCTATGTGTCCCTGTATCCTTGTTGTGTGTTCCCGTATGTGTGTCTCATATCTTGTATGTTCCCATATATTGTCTGTGTGGCTTTGGTGTCCTTGTAAGTGTCCTTCTGTGTGTATTTGTCTGTTTCTCTGGTGTATGTGACTCTGGTGTCTGTATGAGTCCCTGTTGAGATACACATTCTTCCTGTGTATCTTTCTTCATGTCTCTGTGTGTCCTTGTGTGTGTCTGAGTCCCCTTATTAGTCTCCACGTGCGTATATCTGCGTGGGATGAGTGGGTGACATCTTCTCCATCACCCTCCCCAGCCCTCCTTCCTTGCTCATCCATTCCATCTGAGGCGCATGGTTTGCCCCTGGCCTCTGTCCCAGCATTGACGAGCCTGGTTGCTGTGACCTGGCTGAGGCAGGTCAGCACTCAGCCCGCCATCCCAAACCCAGAGTGGAAGCGTCAGGGCTTTGTAAAGGGCACTGGAAAGGGCCCCATCATCCTGACAGCCGCAGTGAATCCATTTGTGACTTCTCTGCATACAGACTGAAAAATGACTGTCATAATAGCAGGGGGGAGGGTTTCTCGCTCTGCATGACGCCAGCCAGAATTTATTAAACTTTCTTTTTTTAATTTCTTTTAATTTCTCCACCCACTAGACTTGAGTGGCTCATAATCACAGACCGCCTCTGGTGTGAAGCCTGATCTCAGTGCTGCTGTGTGACATCCGGCCATGCCCGTCCCTCAGAGCAATCGGTGCCCCAGTGTCCTGTACCCACCCTCAGGCTGCGTCCCAGAAAGGACCAAGCTTATCCTTCATCAGAACATTGTCACTGCTGCATTCCTCTCTACACGATGGGATGCTGG
The DNA here is from genome assembly GCF_007474595.2 of Lynx canadensis. NCBI lineage: Eukaryota > Metazoa > Chordata > Mammalia > Carnivora > Felidae > Lynx > Lynx canadensis. The sequence goes on from NC_044304.2 coordinate 54,487,485, forward strand.
CTGTAATTGCAAATGGCCAGGTCTAGACTGTGGAAGAGGGGGGCCTTAAGAGCCTGTTTATGAGATGGGGTCTTCAAGTTTATTATCAACAGGATGTTCAGAAACCCTTGTGCTGGATCCCTCTGTTTGACCCTCTGGATCCACTCTGCGCCCTCCCCCTTCCTGCTCAAGGCCTGGGAGGCCAGCCTTTACCAATGGCTCCCTTGACCCCTGGTTCCTGTTTGGGTTCTGCCAGTGGTGAGTCCAGAGGGGATCAGAAGGTGGGAGAAGAAAGAGGTTGTGGTATTTAATCTCCAGGCTCATCCACTGTGAGGTCCCTCAACTGATTGCTCCTGTCAAGACTCTCACAGTCGAATGCCCCCCTTTCTCTGGACCCCATTAACTGCTGTCCCCCTCTTGTCCCTTTGGGCTTAGAAGTGCTACCAGGTCTTCTCTCACCTTCCCTTTGGGCTTAGAAGTGCTACCAGGTCTTCTCTCACCTTCCCTGGGTACTGCACTATCCCTTGTGCACTCTGCTCATACTTTGTAAACGGTCCTTTCATGAAGTTATCCTCAGACTAACCGATCTGGGGATGCTACCTATTTCCTGGCAGGACTCTGACCAATACATTCCTCCCAGACCATAAGCAGACACACTTTTGTTATTTAGATTAAAAACAAATGAACTATATTTGTTTCTGATGACAAAAGTGTCTACTGGGGGGAAAGGTCAGAACAATAAAGAGCTGTCATTTACCAAGTGCCTACTTGGTTTCAGGCAAGCATGATGCCCGTCACATTCCACATTTCCTCACGACACCCCTGGGAGGTACGTTTCACTAGCCTGCTCTATACAGATGAGGAACCTGAGGCTCAGAGCAGTGATGTTATTTGCACACGGTCACATAGCAAGGTAGTGGTGGCCTAGGAGTGGAAATCAGGTCTATGAAATTCCAGAGTCCTTTCTGTGGCCCTGTTCCCCTCTCAGAAGCCCTTGCCTATCTGAGCATTATTCGTGATTGTCTTGAATTGCTCTCTAACCCCAAAATCAATAAAGGAAAATTCATTTGCTGTAGCCGGCTGGGCCCTCAGAGTAACTGTGGAGATGTGCTGGTCTCGGCCTTTGGTAGGGCCAGACCCAGGATGCTTGTGATGGATGGCATGGTCCACCTCCTGCCATAGCTGTGGGCTAGAATTAAGAGCAGCCCTTCCTTGTGATCTCTCCCCTTAGAATCTGTGCCCTAGATCTATGCCCACAAGTGACTCCTGGCCAAGTGCTGATAAAAGTATCAGAAACGATGAGGGCTAGGGCTAGATGAGTCTGCAGGGAGGGAGCTGGTTTCCTGCCCTTGGCTAGCTTCACTTCTCCACTTGCCCACCGTGGCTGTACCTACTGAGTGCCTACCCCTTCTTCTCCAGCTTTTAATATAAACCAATCAGCTTCTATCTCATTCACTTACTCATTCATAGATTTACTTACTTAATTTTTCCTTCCTTCCTTCCTTCCTTCCTTCCTTCCTTCCTTCCTTCCTTCCATCTCCCAAACCACTATTATTCTTAAAAGCTTTCTGGCCTCCCTTTGGCTACATATAGATGAGACCAGGGGAAATGACCCATCTTTGAAAGTCCAGATCAGATGTTGTCCATGGGGCCAGCCTAACTCCCATGATCCTGACCTTGTGAATGGTCTTGACCTTGCTTTGTTTTGTTCAGGCGCTTACAAGGCTTTGGGTGGTTTCCCTATAAGAACACTACTTATAGTAGCCAGCCTGGTTGGCTCAGTTGGGAGAGCATATGACTCTGATCTCAGGGTTGTGAGTTCAAGCCCCACATGGGTATGGAGATTACTTAAAAAATAAAATGTTTAAAAAAAAAAAAAGGAACACTACTCAAGTAGAATTGGAGCTCTCCCTGAAGATGCAGACTAGGTCAAAAAGTGGCTGGGTGCTTGGTGAACCAGCAGGCAAATCAAAGCTGCCTGCACCCTATCCCCTCCTGGCTAGCTACACTTTTAACATCTGAGAGGTTGTGTAAGGGGTTGAGTCAAAGACTTGGTCTTCTACTTGGTGACCTGGGGCAAGTTGCCTAACCTTTTGGGTCTCAGCTTTGTCATCTATAAAATGGGAATAATAATAATGCTTACATCATTCACTTTTATGCAGATATAATGTAATAATGCTGGAAAACACTTTGCATGAAGACTAGCATGTAGTAACCAATTAGTTGGCTGAAAGTTTTATATTATCATCACCCTCACTTTCTAGAAGAGACAGCTGACCCCTACAGATGTTATGCGATGTACCAACCCCCCACCCCCCGAATTAGTAGCAGAACTGGCACTTGAACACAGGCCTTCAGAGTTTAAGGCAGAGGCTAAGGCCAGGGAATCTGCTTGGTGCCCTGTGGCCTTCTTCCCTGCCCTAGCATGAGACGAGACATGGCCCCAGTCCTAGGATACCCTCTCTTCTTTGAGTTTTTATCTATTAGTTCATTAGGTTGCCAGTGACAGAAAGGGCAGCCCCAAACTGACTTAAACAAAAAAAGGAACTTATCCTGTCATGAAAAACCAGTGACTTCCTACCTTCTGGTCCACTAATTTTGTGGTGGCATCATTCACAAGTAGAATCTTCTTGTAAAGTGGCAAAAATGGACCCCTGCCAGTTCTGGGTTTACATCCCACAACCCCAGTATGAAAGGAACACTTCTTTGTAAATAATTCAGTAAAAGTCTCAAGTTTGAATCTCATTGGCCTGGCTTGACCTTACAGCTGTTCTTGAAACCAATCCCTGTGGCTGGAGAGATTCAAACCCTGACTGGCCAGTCCTTGTCCACATGGTCCCAGGTGGTGCCAGCCCTACACAAACCAACAATCCAAAGGCAGAGGAGAATAATTCTCCTTTGTAAAACCAGGGTTCTATCATTAGAAGAAAGGGGACTGGAGGCTGACCAGAAAAAATAACAGCTTCCTATACAAATGGGAATAAGGAGGCTTCAAGTTTTTTGGTGAGAATTATGTATAACAACATAGGGAATATTTCTGGTACACCTTGGGCCTCTGCCTGGGATTCCTTTTTCTCTTATTGTCCTTGATATCCATTTGACCCAGCTGTATCCCCTTACCCTTTCCAGTCATCATTATTCCTCTCCCAAACCCCTTCCCTCCCTCCTCCTCTCTTTTCCTGAAATCAAAGCCGGATTTGAATCTATGACTCTAGCTTCCCATGAGACCCCAGTACAGAGGAGGAGGCCTTATCAGTCAGGATTGCAAAGAACAGAGCCAAATTTAGCTAAATTAGCTGAAAGGAGATTTATTGCTCAACAGGAAGACAAAGGCTCAGGCTCCAGGCTAAAAAGGAGTCCTGCAAGGGTCCAGGCAGCAGAGTACTTTTCCACTATCTTATTCTAGTGCTGTTGTGGCTGCTGTAATGAATGTCTGCCCTAACAGCTCTGCATCTCTCCACCTAAGATTCTAAATCCCAGGAGAGAGTTCCATAGGCTCGACCCCTTGCCCTGGGAATGGGGGCAGTGTGGCTAGAATCCCATCAGGACTGTGCTGGATGGATGATAAGGCAATTCTCAGAAGGAAAGAGGGGTCCTCTGCTTACTGAAATCAAAGGATGGATATGGGTGGCCAAAGAATCTGGAGTCTACTCGAGACTCATAAGTGGGTTCTCATGGAGTCATGAAAAGGAATACTTGGATTTTCAGGAGGGAGACTGCCATCTTGTTGGGCCCAAAATGAAGGTCTCAATCAGGACCCGCCAGGAACCTCCTCCTCCACCTGTTGTCACCCTGACTCATGGCCCAGTATTAATAGCAGATTAATACCTGCTCCTTGGGTGTAGACTCCAGTATTCTGAAAACAAGCTCTAATTAGCCGGAACGTTGAGATAGAGCCTGCTTATGGCTGACAGCAAGATAAATATACCTAAATGGCCAAGGTGATTTGGAGTTGGTTTTCATTTTTCTCTTGTAATAACAAAAGCAATGGCAGAAGTGGGGGCTTGTTATCTCTGGCGTGCCTGATGGATGACGAGGTGTCTGATCATCCAGCAACTGTGGCTCACAGGCGTCAAGCCATCTATCACCCGCCCCCACCCTGGCCCACCCGACAAAGCACTTCCATCCACATCAGAATTAGCATATATTCTCCCTGAGATGATCCCAAGATAAGTTTGATGTTATTTCAAAAGTCAGAGACCTCACTCTTTATTATGGGCTTTGAGATACCAGATTCTGGATTGAAGGATGGCTTTGACTGGAAAAAGCTTTGGTATATAACACAGACCTGAGTTCAAATCCAAGGTCCTGGCTGTGTGACTTTGAACAAGTCACTTCCCTTCTCTGAGCCTTGGCTCCTTTAAACAGACAGAATGATTCCATCTCATAGAGCTGTGTGAATTAAACAAGAAAATGTATTCAGGGCACCCAGGAGATGGTTCCCATCCTCTCGATTTTAAAAAAAATGTTATTTATTTATTTTGAGAGAGAGAAAGAGTGCACATGCACGAGCTGGGGAGGAGCAGAGAGAGGGAGAGAGAGAGAATCCCAAGCAGGCTCCATGCTGTCAGTGCAGAGCCGGAAGTGGGGCTCGATCCCACGAACCGAGAGATCAGGACCTGAGCGGAAATCAAGACAGAGCCCCTCCTATCCTCTCAGTTCTTATCTGTTGTCCTCTCCAGTACTTACCTTCTCCTCGGCACCTACCCTGCACCAAGCCATGTGGGAGATGAACACAGACTCCGTCCTCAAGGAGATTCCTTCTCTTATATCAACACAAGTTAATTTACCAGACTAGCTAGCAGAGAACAGAGAATGGAAGAACAAACAGATAACTCTTGAAGGGGGTAGTGAGGATGTCCTATTCATGGGTAGAACGTTTGATCTCAAGCCACGTTCCCTCAGCAGACAGGGTCACTTGTGACCAACTGGGCCCTAAGATGACCACTAGGCACTGTCCCAAACTAAGCCACAGATACATGTGCCACACGTGTACACATTGACCTAGGCCTAGGCACAAAAACACAATGCCCATGTGCACACTATACAGACCTGGACCCTCATACGCGTATACACACAGGTACACCCATACACACGAGGCAAAGTTGTACACGAATCTGTGCATACCATATACATAACACCCATGTGTATACACATAACACAAGGCAAAATCTATGAATATGTGTACAGCATGCAAACATGGGCTATGTATATGTACACACAAACAAGGGGCATGTGCAGTAGATGCAAAGACATGTGCGCAGCCAGGGGCACCCACACACATGTGCATGTGTTCTGTGTCTGCTAAATGCATCAGACAGCACTCCTCAGAAATCCCTCCTATGCATCCGGCTCCACACCAGCCCTGTGGGTTGGCAGTGTTCCTGCAGCCCCTGGCGCCCTCACCGGAGCCCGAGTTCCACTCAGCAAACTCCAGCTGGGCAGAAATGGCTCTTTGGAACCATCTAGACCACACAGACCTGCGATTGGTCTCTCAGCATGGATATAAGACCTCACAGGGGGCACAGGCCCTGGGTTGGTGGGGCCTCATGGGTTCAGCTTGTCAGCCTAGACTGTAAGTGTGGAAGCCTGGCCTGGCCCTGAGCCCAGACAGGCAGACTCTGCCTGGTGTCTCATAGTGGTCAGCCTCAACAGTCCCTGGGTGTTATTCAACTCTGGACCATGCTGCTCTGGGGAGGGGAGGCGGGGGGCGCAGAGTCTCTGTTCAAGAAGGGGAGAGGAAGCAGGTCCTCAAACAGCCTGAGCTCATCTGCTTCTGATTCTGCTTGTCCTGACTCTCTCCATCCTCCAGGGTCTGGCTTCTGTCCTCTGCCTCCAGGAAGCTTCCTCTGATTGCTCTGGCCTCTGGGTCTCTCTGTGCACCTCCAAGACTGCTCCTCACATTGCCCGCTCTTTCTGCTGGTAAACATGCTGTCTACCTCATATGGGTGATGGAGGGAGGCTGTCCTTGTACCCTCTCAGCTTGAAAGACAGGGCCAGGCAGCCTGTGTTCGTTCACCCTGGGCTGAATGCGTTCATTCATGTAGTCGTTAATTTAAAAATTCTTTACTGAGTGCTAGCTATGTGCCGGGACCTTGAAAATAGCAGGGAACAAGATGCAGTCACACAAGAGGGTGTGATGGGTACCTATTTCAGCCAGGGTGGTCAGAGGAAAGCCTCCTGGCATGCCCTTTCATCCAGTGGTAAGTCCAAGACTCACATGATAAGCCCTCCCTGATCCCACAGGCTGGGTCTGTTCCCACCCCGAGCTTTTCACCTCACAGCATGCCGTAATACAACTTATATGGACACGTTCTTCTCCCCTCCCAGACTGCTAACATCCTCAGAACAATATTCCTATCTGGACCCTCTCAGTGACCCTAACACTCAACAATATGACCTGCTCGGTCTTCATGTTTATGTACATTTAAGTTTGTTAAGTTAACAAAAGGACAGATGAATGAATGAATAGATGAATGGGCATTTGCAGTAGGCTCTGAAGAATGAATAAGTGGCCCGCGAGTGGCAGGTGCAAGGAGAGGGGCGAGAACGTGGAGGTGTGAGATTAGAACAGCATGTCTGCAAAATGAGTTTCACTGGTTGATGTTGGGGGCAGGACTGGGCATGGAGTAAAGGGAGCTGGCAGGAGAGGAGCCGAGATTGTGCCCAGATTATTAAAGGAATTATACCAGGCTGTGATCCCATAAGCAGCAGGGAGCCATGCAAGGTTTACCTTCCGCCGTATTCCTTGGCACCTACCCCACTGCCCATATGGAGTTGGTGTTCAGTGAATGTGTATGGAATTGAAGGGCCCTGGAGGGAATGGACTGAGTTAGCGCTTCTTTGCCAGAAGCTGGGCAGTGACTAAGGGAGGCCTAAATGGAAGCAGAGTAGTCAGCTGCCAGGAGTCCTCTTGGCACCCAAAGAGCCCTCTTCCTGTCAGGGTGTCTGAAATCCCGCATTAGAGAGCCATTTATTCGGGGCTTAATGTTATTTAGGGGGAGGCCTCCCTAGAGTTTCCAGAAAGATGACACTCTCCTAATGGCAACTTATTGCCTACAAGAAAAGAACAAGGTCTTGGGGCTGGGGATGGGACACGGAGTGTAAAGCAGAACCAGTGTGCCAGTAAGAATTTGGCCACTTCGGTTTCTTTTCTTTTCTTTTTTATGTTTATTTATTTTGGGGAGATAGAGTGGGGGAGGGGCAGAGAAAGAAGGGGACAGAGGATCCAAAGCAGGCTCCGCAGTGACAACACAGAGCCCGACGTGGGGCTTGAACCCACAAACCATTAGATTATGACCTGAGTTGAAGTCCATGGCTAACCAACTGAGCCATCCAGACGTCCCCTCTTCCAGTTTCTTTAGAGAAAACCCTGACCAGACACTGTGAAGGAAAATGGGGTAGGGCACTGGTCTTGAGGTTGTTGCTGGTTCACTGAGGGACTCAGGCAACCCTCTCCTCTGTCTGAGTCTTGGTTTCCTCATCTGTGCAATGGGGACGTAGGAGACCTGTGTTGTTTATGTACTGGTCATTCAGCTCCTCTTCTTCTAGTGGGTGAAACCCAATATACCTTTGGAGGACCCCCTGTGTCCATGCTGTTCAGATAGGCTGACCCGTTGGCCCAATCAGAATCACAGTGGTCTGTTCAGGAATGGGCATGTGACCCAGCCTGGGCCAATGGGAACTAACCTTGGGACTTTTGGGAATGAGAAGGGCTCTTTTGCTTTTAGGGTAACTCAGCTGGGACAGTGTGATCCCAGGGATGCCCATGATTACTTCTCCACCTTTGAGGACACTCAGCCTGAGAATGAAAGCCATCTAGAGGAAAGTGGAGATTACAAACGGAGAAAAAGGACAGATTCTGAATGACATCATTTGAGCCTCTAGATCCTGCCATCCCTGAAGCTAGTCCTAGGTCTTTACGTTGTTGGTCACATGTACCAGTACATCCGCCTTTTATTTTGGTCTGAGCCAGTTTGGGTTGTATTTTCTCTTGCTTGCAGGAGAGGATCGCCCTGGGAGGGGCTCTTTCTTTCTGAGGGCCACATAGTTTTCTGTGGAGAAGCTGATTTGGGAGGCACCAGCATGTGGCCTGGTGAAGTGAAGATGAGGTGGCCTGGGTGATGGTGCTTGGGGTGACTGCAGACACACACTGGGCTCAGTGGGGCCCACTCCACAGCCAAGCATAGCAGAAGGAGAGCCCGAAAGCAGAAGAGAACAACCCGATGAGACAGCAGAAGAGTTTTCACAAAGGAGCAAGGGTTTCATGGAGGTTCCTCACTGGTTTTGCTGCTTCCTCTTGCCCCATAAGCTTATAATTCACCAAGCAGCCAGATGGATGGTTAGAGAACAAATCAGGTCACATCTCTCCCCTGCTTTAACCCCTCTATTTCCCCACTGCCTTGAGAATAAATTCCAAACTCCTTACTCTGTAGAGCCAATAAAGCCCCGTGAGATCTGACTGCTTCCCACCTGCCTCTTACCTTGTACATCCCTGCACCCCCCGCCCTTCTGCACCCATGGTGTGGCCAGGCCTATGCCTGACACCTGTGTGTATACTGGAACTATTCATTGAATAAAAAAATAAATCAGTGATTGAAATGAGAACTGAAAAGTTTCCAGTGGATTCATCATCAAGGAATTGTCACTCAGTTGGGTCAAAAATCTCCAATGGAAAGGGTGAAGGTAAATATGGATTAGAAAGATTTCTGGAATGAGTTCTATGGAGAAAAAGCAGACACTAAATGGATTTTTCTTCCTGGAATTTTTATGATCTTGAGGAAAAGAAGACCTTCATTGTTTGACAGCAAAAACAGAATATAAAGGAAAGAATTGAGTCTATATCCACACTCAAACCTATACGTGTGATAAATTGCGTAGAACTAAGGCATACACTCACAAATGAGTACAAGTAAAACTGGGGAAATCTGAATAAGATCAGTGGATTGTATCAATGTCAGTATCCTGGTTGTGACTTTGTACTATAGTTTTACAAGAGGCAACCATTAAAAGAAGTTGGGCAGGGGCGCCTGGGTGGCGCAGTCGGTTAAGCGTCCGACTTCAGCCAGGTCACAATATCGCAGTCCCTGAGTTCGAGCCCCGCGTCGGGCTCTGGGCTGATGGCTCAGAGCCTGGACCTGTTTCCGATTCTGTGTCTCCCTCTCTCTCTGCCCCTCCCCCGTTCATGCTCTGTCTCTCTCTGTCCCAAAAATAAATAAACGTTAAAAAAAAAAAAAAAAAAAGAAGTTGGGCAAAGGGTACCCACAGCCGCTTTGTATTATTTCTTAGAGCTACATGTGAATCTACAATTATCTCACAATAAAAAGTTTAATTTAGGAAACCACTATGTAAAAAATATTAATACATAATTGAGATGGGCCTACTTCAGGCCCTTCTATATAGCTCAGAGTTGAAAAAGACCCTAAAATATATAGGAGACATCCTTGAACAGGGAGCAAAGAGACTTTGAGGGAGAAGACAGGGGAAATTAGGGAAGACAGAGTCTGGAAAATCAGAACCCACCCTGAGACTCAACAGACCTCCTGTAGGAAGGTGTCTGTGGTGTGTGTGGGGGGGGGGGGGAGGAATGTGGGTGTGTGTGTGTGTGTGTTGGGGTAGGGGTGGGTGGGCAGGCACTGGGAGTTACAAATTAATGTACAAAACTCACCATTAACTATCCCATTATTCATTTTCAAAAGCATAGCTGTCTTAATCTGATAAGCAATTACAGTCTTGAAAATCAAGCACACTTGTTAGAGAAAAAATAAAAGCAAGTGAGAAAATATGTGCGACATAACGACTGGACTGTCAGCTCAGTGAGAGACCAGAGCAGGATCCTTTTGCTTGGCCGGATCCTTGTCGCACCAGGATCCAGTAGTAAGGAGGCAGAGGAAGCAGGGGGTAGGGGAAAGGTGGAAGGTGGACCAGTGCCTTAATTGTTGTTTCTGCCTGAGGGAACGAAGGAACAAAGGAATGGGGAGGCAGGGTAACAGGTTTAGGATTGGCTGGTTTGAATAACTTCAGTGGCTCTGGGGTTTAGGGGCAATCTGTAACTGTAGCTGTCGTGTACTGGGCTTAGGGTGATAAGGGCAAGGAGGCAGCAGCCTCGGGGGGTGGGGGTGTGGGCTCTGGATTGGTTAGTTTGCCTATGAAAGGTGTTCCCAGGTGAGTCCCTTATCATCTCTAAGAATTGGCTAATCCTGGGAGAGGCCCTTTCCCCAGAGTCAGCCAGAACCCCCCCCCCCCCGCCCCCCCCCCAGGTCAAAGCATCAGAAACGCTAGTTAACACAGTGCCCAAGATCCAGAATAGGTCCTGGTACTTTCTAGGGGTTCAATGAATATTTGCTGAGGGAAGGAAAGGAAGAGAGGAAAGGACAAACAGAGGAAAGGACGATCAGATGCCTGTACCATCCTCTCTAGTCCCTTGGGCAATGTGAGAACTCTCCCTCTCCCCTCCCCTTCCCAGCCCTCCAGGAACTGTCCTCCTAACAGACAACTCAATCCCTGATTATAGAAACACATCAAATGGGCTCACCAGGGGGCGATGTTCCAGCCAGCTCACCCTCTACCAGGCAGCTTTCTATCCATCCACACTTATCACTCCTTTTATGCCTCAGATGACATTCTGTTGTTTTGTTTTGTTGGTGCTGCTTGTTGGTTTGTAGATAGGTAACGATGCAAAGAGAGAAAATTCAAGCAGCACTAAGGGCTGACCGTGAAAAGCAAGCCCCGGACCACTGGCCTTCCCTTCCCCAGCTCCCTGTTCCCTATCTGCACTGTTCTCACCCATCCCTCCAGAGAGACACTCTGCGGAAGAGCATAACAGTTCATCCCCCGCGCCATCACATGCGTGCACATGATGTACACATTGTTCTCTGCTCCGCTTTTTCTCAGTAACAATATGTCCTGGAGCTTATTCCACATCTGTACATAGGGAACTGCCTCATTCTTCAAAGTCAGAATATAATACCCATAGTTTTAGTTGGGTCCTAGTTGATTTAAGCAGACACCTCATGATGAACAGACATCCAGGCTGTTTCCAATTCTGGCTTCTAATAACTATGCTGCACCAAATGGTCTGTGCATACATCCTTGTGCACAGGTATGGGTGTCTGTGGGATGTCTTGTGGAAGGTACATATGTGTTACATTTTCAGGTTACCACCCATAGAGATTCTATCAATTTACATGTGATAGATATGTGAAAGATATGTTTTCAATTTATATGTGAAAGATAATAGGTCTGTCTGTCTGTCTGATTTAATGCTTAGTATGGATGGCGAGTCTTCAAATCCTGGAGTCTGGCTGGGAGATGAAGCAGGTTTCAGGTTTGTAGTCTACACCAGCCAACTTTCTGACTCTGGGGGTGCAGGGGAGTCAGGAAGCAGATCAGGTCATCTCTATGGGCCTCGGTTTCCTCGTCTAAAAATGAGGAGAGGACTCTAGCTGGGGATCTGAAAGTTCCCTCCCACCTCTTATGTTCCAAGTCCTTCTGCCTCCCCAAACCTCTGCGTCTTTGTCCTATAAAGTGGGACTAATAGTCTCTACTTTGTTTATCTTGCCAGGTGATGTGAGTTTGTGGTGATACGGTAGAAAGTTGGGTGCAATGCCAAGGGAAGGAGTGATAATTGAACACTTTTGGAATCTCTTTCCAGACCCCCAGCATGGCTGGGGGCATTCAACATGTACTCAATTAAAATGTGAGGCTGGGGGCACCTGGGTGGTTCAGTCAGTTAAGTGCCCAACTTTGGCTGGGGTCATGATCTTCCAGTTGGTGAGTTCGAGCCCTGCATCAGTCTCTTTGCTGAGAGCCTGGAGCCTGCTTCAGATTCTGTGTCTCCCTCTCTTTCTGAACATCCCCTGCTCACATTCTGTCTCTCTCTCTTTCTAAAATATGTAAAACATTAAAAATGATTTTAAATAAAAAATAACTAAAATAAAATAAAATGGGAGGCTGAAGAAATATCGTATGGGGAGGCAGACTGATGTTGAGATGGTCTAGAGGTAGGAGATGACTTCACTGATGTTCCCTTGCCTAAAATGTAGTTCCCTCTAAGTAGGCCTGGCTGACTTCTGTGTCTATAGGCTGACCAAGGAGCCTGGCACACTGTAGGTTCCCCTTAAGTGTTTCAGGATGGAGGCTGTACTCGGGACTAGATATGGCAGTGTTCTCTTCCAATGTGATTTTGGGGACTGACTGAGGAACAAGAGCCTTATCATCCATGCTTTTCTCCTCCCTACATCCCCTCTCCTCCTTTGCTTTGATGGGGTGGGTACCAACAGACTTCTTTCTGGTCCAGGGGCCACAAACTCCAATGTCCTGCCTTGGTGACTGGGGCAACCAGGCTCAGCTCCAGCTGGCCAAATTCTTGGTCCCAAATTCTTCCTGGTTTTTAAATGTTATTCAGTTTTTTTCAAATCACTGTGGCAGTCAAACAAAACCATCTGTGAGCAGGTGGTGGCCCCAGGCTACCAGGTTTGGCATTCTGAAAACTGTCCCTCTCTCCCACTGTACAGATGAGAAAATTGAGGCCCAGGGAGCCGGAGGCATTCGCCAGAAGTGACACAGTCAAGATCAGAACCCAAGTCCCAATTGTCCCCTACTTTTTTCCTCTGTCCTCTCCCCCCTTCTCTTTCTCCTTCTCTGTCTCTCTCTGTCTCTGTCTCTCCCTGTGTCTCTTTGGTGTTTGTCTCTGCTCTCAGTGTGCCTCTTTCAATCTTTGTCACTATCTCCTATCCTCTCCTGTGTGTCTCGTTTTAACGGTGTGATTCGCTATCTCTCTGCCTCCCTCTGTCCTCTCCATGAGCGTTCTCTTAGACAACAAACCTTCGGAGCCGGGTGCAGAAGCGACCCAACATCAGCACCCCAAGCTCCGGCTCGCGCCTCGTCGCCGCCCCCGCCGCCCCCGCCGCCCCCGCCGCCCCCGCCGCCCCCGCCGCCCCCGCCGCCCCCGCCGCCCCCGCCCCAGATTTCCGGGGGAGCTGGCGGGCGGGGTACCCACGGGGCCGGCTGCCGTCAGCGCCCCTTCCCGGCGTCCGCGACCCCTCCCCGCTGACCTCACCCGCGCCTCCGCCCCGCGCACATATAAGCAGCGGCCCCTCCGAGAAGCGGGCAGCGGGGTCCGGGTCCTGCCAGCGCTCCCCGCCTCCTGATCCGCCGGCTCTAGGCCCCAAAACTCCGAACTCGGAGCCCCAGGATCTCGGACCGGTCCCGCGGAGCTCGCGCCCGGCAGGTAACCATCTCTGTTCCCTCGCCTCCCCGCAGGAGCGTCCGGGAGCACTGGAAAGGGAGCCCTCTCCACCAACCCTCGGTGAGGCCGGGAAGAAGCCGTGGCTTTTGTCCCCCGAGCGCCTCCCGGAGCGTAGCACCCGCGCACCGGCTGGGGCGCTGCGCTCATACCTCCCGGGGCTTCCACAGCGCGGGCCGCGGACTGGACGAGGCAGCTGGTGGTGCGGGCACACTGGTGGCGTTCACTCCTGTGCGCTCACGTCCCGGTCTCTGCAGCGCTCGGCGCCCAGTGTCGGTAGGATGGAAAGTTCTCCATCCCACCCCTGCCTAGATGGCAGCTGTAGGTCCGCGCCGGAACGTCGGGGCAGAACTGGGCAGAGCTGGGTGTCCGGCGTCAGAGCCTGAGGGTTAGAATCCGAATCCTGACGTTAGAGACCGATTTTCGCGTTGGACTCGAATCTTAGCCTTAGAGTGTCAGCCTCAGCGTTAGAAACAATTTCACCGTTGAAATTAGGATTTTAGAGTCAGAACTGGTGGTTTCCTAGCTTAGGCAAAGAATCTTAGCATTGGAAATAGAATCTAAGAGTTGGAATTGGAACGGTGACATGGGAATTCGAACGTTGGGAAAGGAGCGTTGGACCAAAAATGTGGCGCCGGGAAGAATCTTAGCCTGCGACGCAGGAATTAGCATTGTGGCCGTCGGGCCCCGCGCTCTTGGTGGCTACACTCCTGGCGAGCCTGCAGCGCGCTGGCTTCCCCAGCTCCGGGTGACACTGAGGAGTGGCGGTGGCGATGGGGTTCCCACGGCTTCCAGGCTCGCGCAGGCACAACTGGGCGCGGGCAGGTACTCCAAGCATCTCTGTGGGTGAGGACACTCAGAGCCTGAGGCTGCCCCTACCCCACCCTAAGGTAGCAGGTGGTCCTGGCCGCAGGAGGGTGTTTGAATTTGTTACCCACCTTGGGGATCCGCTGGGACAGGAAAGGGGGAGGTGGTGGAGGGCTGGAAGAGGGGCGGCGCCCGCTTATACTCTCTGTACTCCCAATCCTAGGCCCCGCAATGCCTGGCCCTTGGTTGCTGCTCGCCTTGGCGTTGACCTTGACCGTGGCTGGTATTCCGGGAGGCCGCGCCCAGCCGGAGGTGGCTCAGCACGAGGCCGGTGAGCACGCAGGCCTGGACGACCTCTTGCGGCAGGCAGAGCGCCTCCTCCTCCTCCAGGAAGACCTCCTGCGTCTGCGAGGGAATCAGGACGATGGAGAATCAGGTGAGGGGTGGGTCTGTCCTTCCCACCAGAGGCCCCCAAGAGGGTTGGGGGAAACCCAGATGCAGAGGTGGGGAGCAACTTGGTCATCCAAACTCTTGCCTTTCAGAAGCTTAGAAACTGTTGGCCATAACCTCCGCAGGATCATGAGCTGACCTTTTTCTGAGATCAGATTTCTATTCCATGCCCATCCTGGGAATGTTTTACAGAGAGCAGGCTTCCAGTGGGGAAGATTCTGTGCAGGGGATAGAGAAAAAGTCTCTCTGTATGTGACAGTTTTAATTACTACTTATTAGACTCGTATATGCCAGGCACTGTTCTAAGCCCTTCAAACACTTTATCACACTATTTAATCATCCTAACAAGCTCTTAGACTGATACTGTTATTACTCATTTTACACAGAAGAAAACTGAGGCTCAGGAAGTTAAGTAAGTTGCTTATGGTCACACAGCTAGGGAGTGGCAGAGCTAGGACTAGAACCAGAGGTCATGCCTTTGACCATCTGTATCTGTGTGTGTGTCTGTGATGTCTAAGAGACTATACAAGGCTGTGACTCTGGATGAGTGCTGCAGGGAATCTGCCTTAAGTAGGAGCAAGGCTGGAGTGGGCACTTGGGGGTCAGGAGGTCCCTCACTGGCCCCTTTCCTTCCCCAGAGTCCCAGATCATTCAACCCGACTGGCTCTCCAAGCGTCAGCATCCTGGCAAAAGGGAGGAGGAGGAGGCAGAAGACGGAGTTGAAGAGGAAGAAGAAGGAGGGGCCATGGGCCCCCACAAGCGGCAGCACCCTGGCCGGCGGGAGGATGTGGCTGCATGGTCAGAGGTAACCCAGCAGAAGCGGCAGCACCCTGGCCGGCGCTCCTCCTGGCTTGGGTACTCTTTCACCAAGAGGCAGCACCCAGGCAGACGGCTGGTGGATCCCAAGGCCCAAAGGAGCTGGGAAGAAGAGGAAGAGGAGGTGGAGGAGGGAGAGCTGATGCCTGAGAAACGCCAACATCCGGGCAAGAGGGCTCTGGGAGGCCCATGTGAGCCTCAGGGAGCCTGTGGTCAAGCCAGCCTCCTGCTGGGGCTCCTGGATGACCTGAGCAGGGGTCAGGGGGCTGAGGAGAAGCGGCAGCATCCTGGGCGGCGGGCGGCCTGGGCCAGGGAGCCCCTGGAGGAGTGAACCCAGCTTCCTATCAAGTTTGGGGTCTAAGAATGTCTTAAGTCCTGTGGGTCCTATTCCCTTTGTGACCCCTTCTTTCCCTCCTCCTTAGATCCCTGACCATAAACCCGAGCCCCCTGTATGTACAACACCCAGTTCTCTGGCCTTGTTCCCCCTCCTCCTTCAGGGAGATGAGAACGGGAGCCTGAATTAAAACCCTGGATTTCCCCACTTTGCACTGTTGGCAGGGGACAGATCCCAGAGTCCCTCTCCCCGCACCCCCACAGGCTGCTCCCCTTCCTTAGCCCTGGCTAAAAATGACCCTTCTGTGTCTTTTAAGGGATCCCCAGAGAGGAGCAGGGTGACTGGGTCCAGCAGCCAGTGAGGTCAGGGTGGGATTGAAGATGTGATGTCCAAATCCAGTGTCTATCCCCTGCTCCATGAGTCAAGATTTGCCACATGTCAACTTTATTTACCTCCAGAACTGGGGGTCTCCTCTGCTTCTTGGGCCTCCTTTTTGTGGGTGTGCAGAGCCCTGACCCATGGCTATGTTCTGCTTAGGGGAATGATGGCAGGTGGAGGCATCCTGTGCTGTGCTGTGTGACGGTTGTGGGAATAAAGATGTGCGGGCGTATGTAAACAGCCCTGAATGCTGAACTTGTATATAACCATCTAGGCACCTTCCCCTTGTCCGTGATCATCATCTGAATGATAATAAAACATGCATCCAGATAATCTTGGAGCTCTGTGGCTCTAGTTTTTTCTCAGCTGGTGTGGGGTTTCTCTTTCTAACATTGAGGGGGACAAGATTAAGGCTCCTCAGTTCTGTTGAGAAGGGCATCAGGACTTGTAATCGTCATGGTTCAATGGCAAGAATCAACAATCTGTGTCATCCAGCAGAGACAATGAGGACATAGGACTAGGCTGTGGTTGGGAACTCAAACTAGCAGCCTTCTGGGCCTGGGCAGGAGAGCAAGCCGGGTGCAGGACAAGAGGGACTGGGGCAAAATGAAGAGGCCAGCTAAGTGGAGACACTTAAATCCAAAAACTTGAACATCATGTGAATCAAATAATAACAACAACGTATACACAACACTTGTTATGTGTCAGTCACTGTCCTGAGCAATTTACATATACTAATTCTTTTCTTTTTTTTTAGTGTTTTATTTTTTTAAGTAATTTCTACACCCAACGTAGGGCTTGAACTCCCAACCCTGGGATTGGGAGCTGCAGACTCCTCTGACTGAGCCAGCTGAGCTTCCCTATATTAATTCTTTTAGTCAACACAATAATCCCTCTAGGTATTATTACTATTATTATGCCCATTTTCCTGATGAAGAAACCAAGGTACAGAAAGGCTAAGTAACTTGTCTGAAGCTGAGTTTGGCCCACTCACTGCTGGTTTGCAACTTCTGATTTAAACTGGCCTCCCAGGGGTACCCAGGTGGCTTACTTGGTTAAGCAGTTAAGCCTCCAACTCTTGATTTTGGTTCAGGTCATGATCTCATGGTTTGTGGGATCAGACTCCTCGCTGACAGAACAGAGCCTCCTTGGGATTCTTTCTCTTCCTCTCTCTGCCCCTCCCCAGCTAGCTCTGTCTCTCACTCTCAAAATAAATACACTTAAAAACAAACAAACAAACAAACAAACTGAATTCCCAAATTTCTCAGGCCTTAGACTCTGAATTAGACCACCATTTGTTTGGTGGATGGATGAGCTATTCGGCTTTTCTGCAAAACAGCTTTTGGTCACTTTCTTGGGCAGTGGAAGGAGGGGGCTAGAAGGGTATCTGAGCTCCAGCTCCTCTCCTTGGGGGACACATGGTTCAGGTGTGGTCGGGACAGAGGAAGACTTGTGGTTTATTAGATGCATGCACACCCACATCTCCAATATTATTCCCCAAAGCCCTCTGAAACATTAAGTATTTGATGGATTTGTGGATTTTTCTCACTTTCAGATGAAAGAACTGACACAGAGACTAGTGTCTTGCCCCAGGGTGCATGAAGCATGTAGGGCTGGCCTTCCTTTATGCCTGACTTTCCACCCCACTGGGCTGCCTTCCTCTGGAAGGTCTTAAGACAACGTTAAAACACCAATTGTCACCATCAGGGCAAGTGGGGCCCTAATAACATTCCCTCTGCTTACAGTACCCCTCTGAAAGGTGAGTGCCCTAATAGAGGCAATGTGGACCACTGATACAGTACTTCCTTGGTCCTCAGTGCTTATAGACACTTTCTCAGTGAATCTCGTGACCACCCCAGGACAGTTACCATGTCCATGCAGTTGAAGAAAGTTGAGCTGCAGTTGAGTGTGAATAAGTGGAGCCCTTGACCAAGGATATACTCTACCCTCTTCCGCTTCCAAACTTGATTGACGTGGGAGGTGGTGTTTCCTCCTCAGATATGGGAAGACTTGAAGAGTGTGAGAAACCCACCTCCTAGCCATTTAAGGTTTTTCCCTCTGCTCCTGTGAGTGATTGTACCAATGCACATGATGGAAAGGATCGGGCATTGGCTTCAGTCCCGGACAGATGATTAAACTAGTTGGAGCCTCAGTCTTCTCATCTGTAATATGGGCACAGAAATCCCTACGCCTCCCTCAGAGTTTTTCTAAGAAGTAAATGGGATGCAGTAATATGCGTACAGTCCTTGCACAGTGTGTGGCCCCAAGTAGACCATTGATAAACAGCACTTTGAGCTCTAGCGCCCCAGGACCAGAGGGACTCAAAACTGAACCTTGCAGAACAATTTACTCTTTCTTTCATTCATTCTCCAATCACACACACACACACAAAGTAAAACAAAACAAAACACATTTAAAAACAAAAATCAGGGGCGCCTGGGTGGCGCAGTCGGTTAAGTGTCCGACTTCAGCCAGGTCACGATCTCGAGGTCCGTGAGTTCGAGCCCCGCGTCGGGCTCTGGGCTGATGGCTCAGAGCCTGGAGCCTGTTTCCGATTCTGTGTCTCCCTCTCTCTCTGCCCCTCCCCCGTTCATGCTCTGTCTCTCTCTGTCCCAAAAATAAATAAACGTTGAAAAAAAAAATTTAAAAACAAAAATCAGTTACGGGCGCTTTATTATGAGTCCATGCCGGGAACTGGAGCTTTATGGGTCTATGTGCTGCTCCCCCAAATACTCCCTCTCCTTCCCACTCTTATACTGGTGCCTTTTGCCCGGCTTAGGATGCTGAGACAGAGATGCTCCACATGCTTCCCTGAACTCCCCCAGCTTCCCTGGCACTTGGGATGAAGTCATGACTAGCCCTGGCCAATGAGCTGTGAGCAGACAGGTGTCACTCCCCAGCTGAGGCAGTTAGAGCCCATGGAGTCTCCTTTACCCCTTCTTCTTCCTGCCTTAGAAGCCTGGGGGGGCCACGTGTTGAGATGGCAGAACACATGATGGCAGGATTCTAGACCCCAGAGTCACAAGGTAGAAGTCAGACACTGCACACCCACATCAGACTTCTCATGTGTGAGAAATAAACTCGTATTAAGTCACTGAGATTTCAGGGTTTATTTGTTACCCCGCGGCTGGACTTAGCCAATCCTGACTAACACAGATGCCTCCTCCCTTGGTCTCTCTCCACTGAAATCCTTCCCATCTTGCCTTTCTCACATATGTCTGCCTTTATTGAAGCTGCTTAGATCAGGGCCCAGCATGAAATAGGTGCTTCACTGAGTGGATGTGGAAAGCTTCAGGTTACTTCTATCTTAGTTCCCCCAGCCTAACTTCCTGGGGATCCCTGCCCTTAAGGGGCTCCCTTGCCAGTGAAGAGACAGACAAGCAAACAGATGATGGCCACTTAGGGTAAGACGTGTTGATTTTGGTGAGCAAAGCATGCAAGGGGAGTACAGATGAGGGGTCATTGGGTGAACAGGCTTCCCGGAGGGGGAAGCATCCAAGCTGAGTCAAAGGATAAACAAAAGGAAAGACATTTCAGGCAGAAGAAAAGAGCATTAATAAAGGCTTAGTGGGAAGAAATAATGTGTTATTGGAGTTGCTAACATCTGAAATCTGAGGTATTTTGGATCCTCCTTTCCTCTTCCACCTTGTCCTCTAGCCCTGAAGGGGATGTGACTCATCCAGGCTTTGTGCCTTATCCAGCCCTCCCTCTCTCTCCCTGGTTCAGTCCAGTCCCCACACAGGGACTCAGACCACCACGGTTTGGATGTGTAAGAAAGCAGTGTGGTTTGGAGTGGAATCAGGGAAGGCTTCATTGGGGGGAAGGGACAGCTTTGAAGGATGAAAGAAAAAAAAATTCCTGAGCACTTCCTCTGGGGCCAAACATTAGGAAAAGTACTCTTTTTAAATTTCATTATTTTTTTTAGAGAGAGAGAGGGCGCTGGGGAGGGACACAGGGGGAAAGAGAGAATCTCACGGCAAGTTTCATGCTCAGTGTGGAGCCAGATGGGCAGGTGGGTGGGCGGGGACGCGGTTGTCAGACCCATAAACCATGAGATTATGACCTGAGCCGAAGTCAGACACTTAACCTATTGAGCCACCCAGGCACTTCTAGAGCCTTCTTCTCGCCTACTTTTTATATTACCTGTGTTCCCTTCTATGTGTCTTCCTGCACTGTGGAGGTTGGAAAGCAAAGACTATATTTCTCAGACTCCCTTGCAGCTAGAGTCTTGGATTCCACAGTAAGTTCTCCGCATGGGCGCTTTCATGTGAGATTTGGAAGGCTGCTTTGACTACTCCTGCTGAAAAGCAGGGCTATAGTGAGGTGTGATGTTTCTGCAACAGCTTTCTGGTATCCAAACCCTAGCTTTGGAAGTATCTAGAGTCAGTTATGGATAGCAGCTTTCTGTCCAGCTTCACAGCTTTACCAGTATGTTTTTTTTTCTTTTTCTTTCCTTCTAAAACAACTTTATTAGGCATATGTTTTACATGTAAAAATTACCCTGAATTGCAGGCATGCAATTCAATGATTTTTAGTAATTTTTTAAAAACATTTTCAGACCCGCAGTACGGTAATGCTTACAATGAATCTCTCTCCCTATCATCAGCAGCCCCAGGCAGCCACTTACTACTTTTTCTCCATCAATCTGTCTTTCCTAGACATTTAGTACATATAGAATCATTCAATATGTGGTTTCTTGTTCCTGGCTTCTACCAATTAGCACTTTTTTGAATTTCATCCATGATGCAGCATGTTTTGATAGTTTGTTCCTTTTTATTGCTGACTAGTGCTTCAAAGAGTGAGTTGTCAAGTTCAATAATCCCAATGGCTGTCTCCTCATTTCCCACTTTCCTGAGTGGAAACAGAGGAAACAGCTTTCCTGGCAGGTCACTTATGTGGTATCACTCTGCAATCCTGCTCCTTAAGCCCTCGACAATTTCATAAACACCTAGTTCCAAAAGTGATTCTCAAAATATTCAACAACTGGTTTAAGACAGGCATCAGTGAATCAGAACACATGTCCAGTTACAATGGATGGATTCAGATACACTTGTGAGGCCACAGCAGTGCCAGGGGCTGAATGCCAACCCTGTGTTACCTCTTTTTGCTTAACATTTCCAAAAGGATTTCTGGTTGCTCTGCTGAATTGATGATTCACACTAGGTAACTCCTTACTCCTCCTTAACCGTCACTTCAGATGACACTTTGTCAGGATGTGGCACTGTATCTCTCCTGCCCCTTCCTTGAGGCTATCACAGTTTGTGATTATATCTGTCTTAGGCTGGGTGCCCCCAGCACCAGACCCCCGGACAAGGATTTGAGTCCAAGTAGTTTACCTGCAGGGTAGTCCCAGGGTGTAAAGAGTTTGCTTGGAGAGTGATCCCAGGAAGTGGTCTGAGAGTTGGGGAGTGACTGGGAAAAGGGAGGGAAGTGCATGTGGAATGCATCAGTGAGCAGGTTTTCCTTGGAAACTGTAGAACAGCCTTAGAATTGTCCTACTCGATGGGGTGAGGAAGGTGGAGATTTTCCACTGATTCCCTTTGATCAGGGGTTGGGGGCTGCTCCTGGGGATGTTAACTTCCTGATGCTTCCAGCTTGCCCTGTGTGCCTGCCACAAGAAGGAGGCCATTGCGTGAAGAATCTCAGGATGCCATTATGTGTACTGCAAAGGTGAGAGCTGAGGGATGGGGTGAGGTACCAGTAGGATCTGTCATAGTCCTCCTGGGTATTTTTTCATAAGAGACTCCTCCCTCACCAAACTCTGTGCCCGTAAAGCAGGAGCCACTCCTGCGCCCCCAGCACCCAGGACAGTGCCTGGTGCAGAGCAAATATTTGTTGAGTATGAATGAAGGCCACTCGCTAGGGTGGACCTGGGATTTGAGACCAGGTCTGCCTTATTCCCCAGTCGGAGAGCGAGGTGGTGAGGCAAACCCATATATCGTAGGGTGCTATGCAGTCACTACAGACCTGCGAACCCGGCCCCACGGACAGACGGCCACGGAGCTGAGAGCTTATGTTGCAACCCAGTGTAACATCTACCCAATTACTCTGCCTTTTGAAACACTTTGGAGGGCACAAAGGGGCCCTCTTCAGGGGCCAGTTTTCACCTCTGCACTGTGCCACCAAGAACCTAGTTTGTGCAGGGCACTGTGGAAGGCACTGTCCACCCACCTTTTCCACCCCTACTTTATGGGTGGAAATGCGTGGCTCAGAAGTGAAACGACTTGACTTGCCCAGGCCACACGTCTCATGTGGACGGCACCACAGGGCTCACCTGGGTTCTGTAAGACAGCAAGTCTGGCAGTCCCTCTTCTCCCCCTGCTGTTGCTTGCCCAGGCAGTTTTGGGAACCTGGGGAATGTTTCTTCAAGGAGCCACCTCTCATGAATTCAGTGAAGCTGCCTGCCCGGCTTTGCTGTGAAACATCTCAATATCGTGACTTCCTCTAATATGTTCTTTAATTAACTCTTTCTTCGAACCTTATTTTGATTAATTAAATCCAATCAGAGGACTAGTTTGCCAAGAGACTCAGTTCCTGCTTGGGCCTCTTGAGTGGCATGAGAACATGTGGGACTTCTTACCTGAAGGATGTTGGCAATTAGAGCCCATTTTGATTGCCCGAGTGCGAGCTGACTGCCTTGGAGAACATCAATTAGCTCAGTGGCTAAATTGTGCTGAGTTACAGGTTACCAAGGGGACCCATGGTCAGTGCCAGGATTTAAGTGGCTCTGGTCTTCAGGGATCATCTTTCCTGAATCACAACCACGTTCCGGGCCTGGTAATTATCAGCAGGCTGATTAGGTCTTGTCCATTATGGAGAGTGACTTCCTAATTGCCAGCTGCTGGGGAGGAGAGCTTGGTACGTTGTACCAACGTAGGTACAACTGGCCTGACGTGCCAGAGGCTGGCAGGCACACGTGGGGGAGGCTGCTTTGAACCCGTGGCCAGAGAGGTGGCACAGGCACATGCTGGGCTCAGCCCGGGTCTCCCCTGGGAGGGGCACAGGGTCTCAGGGGGATGTTCCCCTGGGGAACATTGAAGTCCAGGCCATCCTTGGAGATTGAACATTGTCTTGGAGGGGATGTCCAACCTGGGAAAATAAAAGAGCCCCTATTAGTACCAGGCTCTGGGCTAATAATAAGTCAGTGTTTATTAGCACTTTCCACTGCTTAAACCACTCTGTGAGGAGCAAGTTATTTAACCTCTCTAGGAGGAAACTGAGCCCCCCAAACTGAGAGATTGGGTGATTTGCCCATATATCTGAGATTTACATTCAGACAGTCTGTTTCCAAGTTGAGCAGCTCTAGCAATGCTGACTCTCATGTATCATGCATGCCGTCCCTCCTTGACATTGCTCTGAAGACCCCTAGGGTCCTAAGACCCTTTCAGGGGATCCATGAGGCTGTCACCTTCCTAACCACATATCTGTGTGAGGCCAGTTTATCTTCACAGACTTCAACCCAAATTTAATCTGTTGATTTTTTAAAAATATTTATTTTTGAGAGAGAGAGAGAGAGAGAGAGAGAGAGTGCGTGAGCAGGGAAAGGGAAGGGAGAGAGAGACACACAGAATCTGAAGCAAGCTCCAGGTTCCAAGCTTTCATCATAGATCCTGATGTGGAGCTTGAACCCACGAACTGTGAGACCATGACCCGAGCTGAAGTCGGATACTTAACCAACTGAGCCACGCAGGCACCCTAATCTGTTGATTAATACAGAAGCAAATAGAGAATGTAGTTGTCTTCAAATTCATAAAAATGTAAACCAAGCCACTCTTCTCAGTAAATTATTTTATTGGAAAACTCTGTTTTCCATAAAAATGTTTTATTTATGTTACATAATGGATTTATAAGGTATTTTTATTTTTTATTTATTTTTTAAACGTTTTATTGTTTTTGAGAGAGAGAAAGAGCAAGCAGGGGAGAGGCAGAGAGAGAGGGAGACAGAATTCAGAGAATCCCACGCAGGCTCCATGCTGTCAACACAGAACCTGATGCAGGGCTTGAACCCACGAACTGTGAGATCATGACCTGAGCTGAAATCAAGAGTCAGACGCTTTACCACTGAGGCCACCCAGGTGCCCCTATTTTTAATGAAAATTTTAATTTTAAAAAATTTTAATGAAAAAATAAACGTTAAAAAGTCTGAATTATTTTCTAATATAGAAACATCAGTGGATATAAGCCACACAATCAAATGTTCTTTGGGGATCCTCAGTAATTAAAAAAATTTTTTAAATGTTTATTTATTTTTGAAAGAGAGAGAGAGAGAGAGAGAGAGAGCAGGGAAGAGGCAGAGAGAGAGCGAGAACACAGAATCCGAAGCAGAGCAGTGAGATCATGACCTGAGCTGAAGTTGGATGCTCAACCAACTGAGCTACCCAGGCGGCCCCTACCTGTTCCAAGTGGGGAATACTCCTTCCTTTCTCCCACCCTACATCCTGCCAACTACTCCCCGGGGTCACTGCCCAGGTTAGAGAGGAATGTTGGGGACATCTCCTGTCCTCATCTGGTATAGTTTCCCTACCACTCCTTCCTCCAAATCATAACCACTCTTGTCAACATTCCAACCAACGTTTCTCCTACCCCTGGCTGTCGCTTGGTGAGCTCCAGGTAGTGACTTCCTGGGCCTTCGCCATTATCACCTGTCCTGCCCTCCCTACCCCTTCTCTGCCCCTTCTGTGTCTGCAGACTGCCCCACCTGGGTCCCCTCTCCCTCCAGATTCTGGTGTGGTTCAGGAGACCCAAGGCTGAGGGAAGGCTGGGGTACTTCTGCTCCCCCCCTTCCTGCTGTTTTGGCTTCATTCCTACTGCAGCCACGCCTCCTGCGGGGCAGCCCTCCCCGACTGCTCCAGCTCTCCGTGGATTCCGGGCGATACCGTCCTCTGCCTTACCCCTGCGGGCCGCACCTGGTGGGCGCTGTTTCCCACCTCGGGGTGCTGCACTATCTTCTGTGTTTCTCTTCACCCTGCCTTCCCCGTGATAAGAAATCCCTTCATTTCTCTCTCTCTTTTGCAGTGGGTGGCCATTTCCTGCCAGGGCCTTGATGGACACAGCCTTACTAGCAGTCACAGTAATAGTACCATAGTGGAGATAGAAGCCAGTTTGGTTTACAGAATCATGGGAGACTTTAATAACCCCCTTAGGCCCATTGATACCAAATGACAATTATTATTATCATCACTTTTTTTTTTTTTTATTGCAGCAGCTACATTTACTGAGCACTTACTAAGGGCTGCTCACTGAACTCAGAACTTCGTGTATGTTATCCCATGGAATCCCCACAATATTTTATCAGGTATAGGTTTGCTATTATTCCCCATTCTACACATGAGGATACCGAGGTTCGGAGAAGGGTCGACACTTATCTAGGATCACACAGCTAGTGAGTTGCTAAGCCAGGATTACAAATTCTGTATGGCCTCAAAACTCAGGCTTTTAACCACTACACTATAGATTGTGTTGACAGGGTCCCAGAATCAAATTTCTGTCTGAGATTAAATTCTGCCTTCATCTTGCTTCTCTAATCTCGCTTGGCATTGCTTCTCAGGACAGCCTTCCTCCCCTATAGCATCAGCTTCTGCTCCTATGGCGAGCCTCTCAAACCCAAGCCCAGAGCAACCTCTGGGAGGAGACGGGTCTCCTCATCTATGGCCCTTCCCCTTCTCTTGTGGCCATAGTTGGAAGAGCCAGATGGAGGGCCTGACTTGCCTTCTCAATGAGGGGTGCATTAATTAACCACAATAATAGTAATAGCTTACATTTATCAATCACTTGCAACACCTAGTGCTTAACACATTGCATCTATTACCTCATTTCATTCTCAGGAACAGCTTCACAATATAGATACTACAACCCTTGGATGACCTATGACTCATGTCTTCCTGATACCATGTGCTTAACTTCTATTCATTTTTTATTTTTCAGAGAGGGAGAAAGAGAGAGAGAGAGAGAGAGAAAGAGAGATAAGCATGTACACGAATGGGGAGGGGCAGAAGAGAGAGAGAGAGAGAGAGAAGAGAGAGAGAAACTTAAGCAGGGTGCTTAACTTCTAAAAGATTCTACCATTGTGGAGACACCGTTTCTTAACGAGTCACAACCGAGGGAGAAGTTCCTAGAGGTACAGTCAGTGAGAATGGGCTGTCTTTCTTTATGTGGGTCATGAGGTCTTGTGGTGTGTTTGAGGTCCTGTCTAAAGGGCTTTGTGGAGAGGGGTCACCAGGCTAATACCAGTATTAATAACTCTCAAGCTCATTGTGAACGATAGTCCGGATGCTTCTCTGTTCAGAGCTTAGGTATCTGCTTTCCCACGACACGGTAACTCCTGTGGATTCTATATTTTAAATATCTGAGGAGATTTCTGTTTGAAGATAGCTTATTGGTCACACATGGTTAGCTCTTCCATTATTGAATGATCAAGGATGATCTAAATATTTTAAGAAACTTGCAACCTGAACAAGAGTCTAAGACAACAAAACAAAACAGAAAAAAATGACCCCAGAGAAAACGGAGATAATTGCGAAAACAGAAAAGGATGGTGAAAAAAAAAAGAAGAAAAGAAAACACCCTCTAATTGGTATCCTCAGAGAGAGATAAGATAAAATACAGCATCTGTAAAACTGGTATAAGATGATATAGAATGGGGGCGCCTGGGTGTCTCAGTCGGTTAAGCGGCCGACTTTGGCTCAGGTCACAATCTTGCACTCTGTGAGTTCGAGCCCCGCGTTGGGCTCTGTGCTGACAGCTCAGAGCCTGGAGCCTGTTTCAGATTCTGTGTCTCCCTCTCTCTGACCCTCCCCGTTCATGCTCTGTCTCTCCCTGTCTCAAAAATAAATAAACGTTAAAAAAAAAATTAAAAAAAAAAAGATGATATAGAAATGGAATAGGTAGGGAACAAGAAAACACTTGGAAATTCTAAGATTGCCAAGCATCTTAGAATTGCATCTTTTCCTAAATCTAGGGCAGCCTTTCTCTTTTCCTTGGTCTATTGCTATTGCTATTTCTTCATTGCTTCTTCTGACTTCTGAATATCTGTCTTTTTGGCCACCAGGGTGAGCTTTTCAAATGTAAACTTCATTACATCTTCTTGCTTAAAAACCCTGATGACTCTTCATTTCCTTCACAATAAAAGCTTTTTGTGTTCAGAATCTGTCAGACATTGTTAGTTGCCTTTTCAACAGGCATTTCTCCTATTTCTTCCTGGTTTTGTTCTGGTATCATGCAGCCATGCATCTCCTAAGAGTTGAGTCTTGATGGATCTAAGCCAATCTTGGAAATTATGTTCTCTTGCCAGTGATCTGTTTAGGGGTGTCTGTGTCACCCAGTGAAATAAGGAATGCCAATGGAGGGAAGATGGGGGCCTTGAGGAAAGTTTCTTTGCTGATAAAACAGAGGCACCATATAATCCTCTTTTCTACTTTGTGTCATAATGTTCTCATGTGATATCTGGAACTCAGGCAGCCATTTTGTGACCATGAGGGCATGAGCTCCAGGGCATGAGCTGGAGATGGAAGTCAACCCACTGGAGATGGAAGAGCAGAAAGAGAGATCTGAGTCATTGACAATGTCATTGATCCATGCAGAATTAACCAACCCTGGAGCCACTCCAACTCTGGACATCTTGCTACACAGGATAATAAAACGAATCATTGTTTAAACCACTTCTGGTTGGGGTTTCTGTTACTGGTGGCCAAAGCATTCTAACTGCTATAGAACTTGATGTTACAGCCTCATCATCTGCCACCTCCCAGCTCTCATGCTCCCCTCCCTTTGCGGTCACCTCTCTTAGTTGTTCACAGTCCCCAAATATAACACATTACTTCCTGCCTCTACATCTTTGCATCTACCATTCTGTCTGCTAAGAATGTCCTTGCCCACTTATCTTTTAATATCCTGTGACTTAATGACATTACTCCCTTTAGGATGTCCTTCCTAATATCCCTTCATACCACTGATCACCAGGGAGCATGTCTGTCCCCTACTGAACTGTGAGATCACTGGGGTGAATAGAATTATGTCCCTACCACAAAGAGTGTATCTCAGGTCCTTTGTGGGCTTATCATTCCTGAAATTGCCTTCAAAGTTATGCTCACATATATATGTGGTAGAGTGAGATTGTTAAAAGCCAGGCTATGGAGTCAAACAGACCTGGGTTTGAGTCTGAGTTCAACCACTAACTTAGCTGTGCAGCCTGCAACAGCTAACAACCTCTCTGTATCTTAATTCCCCCACCTACTAAGTGGAGATGGTGAAACTTAGAGTATCACGAAGGTTAAATGAGATAAAGCATGTAAACCATTTAACTCAGTGCCTGGCACACAGTGAATTATTCATAAATGCCAGCTCTTGGGATTATTACTTCATTAGTTTGCATTTAAGTTTTGTTAGGGGAAGAGTTTCAAGCTTCCATCAAATTCTCAAAGGGGTCTGTGATCCAGAAGGGTCAAGAACCAGTGTTGGGAGTAAAAGGAGCTGGTGGGGGGAATCATAATAAACGCACACATCTTGCCTTCATCAAGTCTGCCGGCAGAGTACCTTGTAGTCACTTCTACAAGGTACCCCGTGTGGGGTCAGGGTGGCTGCTGCCTGATCTGGCCAGGTTGAGTTCCCCCTTTGTCATCGCTCCCCCCAAGGCCCTGGGTCCCTGTGACCTCTGGGTTCTCCAAATGCCTCATTAACACCTTCTGAGAGCAGAGCCAGCAAGTGGGGCTGGTGTTGCCAGGGCAGAGAATACTTTTCATTAAAGCAGAGGGTAGTGGCAGCTTGAGGGGGGTGAGGGAAGGAGGAGGCGTGGTGCAGGGGCTACTGCCCCTTTGTGTCTGAGACTGATGACTCAGGGAACAAGACACTTCTGAGGACATCATCGTCAGCACAAAGCAGTGGCTTTGGCCCTGTGGTCTGGCACCGTCCCTCCCACCCACCCTCATGACTCCCTAGCCCCAGACCTTCGCTCTTTTCCTTAGCTGCCATCATACCACCATTAAACCCATTTTTCACTCATTGTTCCTCCTAGTGGCCAAGAGAGGGTCGATCAGGACATGAGGGGTCAGTGAGCTGCGGGCAGAGCCAGGATTACTGTTCTGCTCTCCCTGCTCCAGACCCCTGCTGGGTGGTGGACAGAAGCACACATTTGGTGCCAGGCAAACCACGGTGGGTCCTGGCTCCACCCCCAGCTTTTGAGCCAGATGTCAGGCAAATCATTTCTACTCTCTGCACCCCCAGCTTCCTCCTCTGGAAGGAGGAGGTAAAGAATTATAGCTGAATCACCACTCCCCTAGTTTGCAGAGACATCAGCTCAAAACTCAGCTCTGGTCTTGTCATTATCTTGCTCACATCCCTTAGCAATGTTCCCTGGCCCTTTGTGATCTGGAAGTGGCCCATTGCTCCTGTCTTGGCTCCCTTCTCCTGCCCCCATCCAGTCACACTTGTACAGACTTTCTTTTCTGAGTCCACACAATACTACTTTGCCTGGAATTCTTCCTGCCTCTCCTTTTGACTTGGAAAATCCCAGTCTCCAACTCAACTCAAGTACTTGCTCCTCCAGGAAGCCTTCTGTGACTTCTTTCCACACTGCATCAGGCAACTCCTCTGGGCTCACACCTGCCAGAGCTGCATGGGCCTGGCCCTGGGACCTGGCCCCTGCTCATCTAGAGTGGTCCAGCATCACCTGGAAACTCGTGAGAAATGTAAATTGTCAGGCCCCCACCTCCAGAACTACAAAGTCAAAATCTCTGGGAGCGGGGCCCAGCAATTTCTGTGGTAGAAATCCCTCCGGGGAATGCTGGTGCTCAAGTCTGAAAAACACTCATCTAATCCAGTCTCCTGACACCATGCTAGATTTCTGCATTTTTAAATATATAATGTTTATTTAGTGTTGAGAGAGAGGGAGAGCGCAAGCAAGGGAAGGGCAGAGAGAGAGGGAGATGGAAGGATCTGAAGGGGGCTCCATACTGACAGCAGAAAGCCCGATGTGGGGCTTGATCCCACAAATCATGAGACCATGACCAGCCGAAGTCAGACACTTAACTGACTGAGCCACTCCAGGTGTCCCTAGATTTCTGCATTTGAAGCACCTTGCTGCATCAACCACCAGCCACATGGCCCCAGTTCCAGCCCCTGCTGCAGAAGGGAGAGAGGCCTGGGCTCAGTGGCCGGCTCCCCTGGGAGCTACCAGCTAATGGAGTTGTTACAGATGAGAATTTTCCCCATCACATCCCCTGCTCTCACTTCCTGGAGACACTTGCCCAATTTCAAATTGTAACTTTCTTTTATTGGCAAAGAAGAAATTTCAGCGCCTGTCTCATTTATTTCTCATCAGCCTCTCTTCCACCCCAATCCTGCCAGGCCGGGGGGGCCCGCTGAGCTTGAGGAACAAACTACCGGTCATCTGCCTCTTCACGAATATATTGTAAATTTCATGTGGCTCCTTGCAGATGCACCAAATGTTGCCTGGAAAAATACTTCTTTTTTCTCTTCTCTTGCCGGGCACCCCACTAGGATGTTCCGGAAAGCTTGTGAGGAGGATCTTAGGAGCCCAAATATTTTCTGGATTAGCGTTTCCTCCCATTAGAAAACTTGTTTCCTTCAATCCTCCTCCCTCTACTTCTAGAATCTGGTAATCTTTCACTCTAGGAAGTTCTTCTTGGTGTCTAACCCAACTCTTTCTTGCTGGCACTGGCCCCAAAGCAGCCTGTGACATAAAAAGAACAAGTATTTTTACCTCTATTTTACATCTCTGGAAACTAGTGCAGGGCCAGGCACACAGTAGGCACTCAATAAATGGTAGTTTAGAAAATGAGTGAATGGAGAGATTAGTAATGACAAAATTTGGTGACTTTGAGGATTATGTTAAGTGTTTCAAGTATATTCAAACACCTGACAACTTTATGAGCTAGGTAAAGTTTTATTTTATTTCTGTTTTA
The DNA here is from genome assembly GCF_007474595.2 of Lynx canadensis. Lineage (NCBI taxonomy): Eukaryota > Metazoa > Chordata > Mammalia > Carnivora > Felidae > Lynx > Lynx canadensis. The sequence continues at coordinate 54,518,413 of NC_044304.2, forward strand.
AACATGAGGAAACTGAGGCTGAAAGAGAGTAAGCAGTTTGCCTAAGATCACACAGCAATTATGTAGCAGAAACAGCGTGTGAACCCAGTGTCTGAACTAATTGTACGACTGGGGGCTCACTTCTTGGATAGTCCCTTGAGTGTTGCTTTTCTGAGCGGGCAGCCGTCATAGAAGCATCCAGCACCATGAGATTCAGACTGAGTGGGAGCAAGGCACAGGCAGAGACAAATGAGCCCCATAATTGTCCTTTGATGAAAGGCTCCTGAAGACCTCTGGGGAGGGGGAGGAGGAAGCCGGCAGGAGATGAGCATGGCAGGAGGCACCGGCATCAAAGATGAGTGCCAACACGTCTGTGAGGGAGGGGGCCCCTTCCCCACCACCAGCACCAGGCTGAGGCTTCTCTGCGAAGCTTCAAAACTAATGACAGGGCAGCAAAAGACAGCCTCCCCCAGCTGCCAGCACACACAGCTGCTGACTGAACGTACCTCCTTTTTCTCTCCTCAGCCTATCATCATTTTTAATATTGTGGATTTACTAAAGTAATAAATGAACACATCATTTAAAGAATCATGTAATATACAAAGATGTTGGCGAGGGTGCGGAGAAAGAGGATCTCTTTTGCACTGCTGGTGGGAATGCAAACTGGGGCCGCCACTCTGGAAGACAGTATGGAGGTTCCTCAAAAAATTAAAAATAGAACTACCCTAGGACCTAGGAATTGCACTACTAGGTATTTATCCAAGGGATATAGATGTGCTGTTTCGAAGGGGCACATGCACCCCCATGTTTATAGCAGCACTATCAACGATAGCCAAAGTATGGAAAGAGCCCAATGTCCATCGATGAAAGAAGGGATAAAGAAGATGTGGTATATATATACAATGCAGTATTACTCAGCAATCAAAAAGAATGAAATCTTGCCCTTTGCAACTACGTGGATGGAACTAGGGGTATTACGCTAAGTGAAATTAGTCAGAGAAAGACAAATATTATAACGCTTTACTCATATGACGACTTTAAGATACAAAGCAGATGACATAGGAAAGGGAAGCAAAAATAATACAAAAACAGGGATGGGGACAAAACATAAGAGACTCATAAATATGGAGAACAAACAGAGCATTACTGGAGGGGTTGTGGGAGGGGGGATGGGCTAAATGGGTAAGAGGCAGTAAGGAATCTACTCCTGAAATCATTGTTGCACTATATGCTAAGATGTAAATTAAAAAATAAATACATTAAAAAAATCATGTAATATACAGATCTGTAGAGAAAAAATCAGAGTCTCCTTTTATAACTCTGCACCTCTCAGCACCCCTCGGAGGGACCACAGCTCACAGTTTGGAGGTGGTTGGCCCAGGGCATTGCCAGTGAGGATGAGGAAGGCAGTACGGGAGGTAATGAGAAGGTGTGATAAGGGCTGCTCGTGGGGTGTGTCCGTTCCACACAGAACCTTCCAGGATGGACTGCACGCCCGGGAGGAGGAATCTGGACATCCAGTGTCCCCCATCCCAGACCTCAAGGGGTGGTGTTTCATGTCTGGAAGTGGGGGAGTGCTTTCAAATGTAGGTTGTGTTATGATTCAGGTATGGTGAGGCTAACAGGTGGAGGGGGGCCGCCCTTGAGAAGCTAGTTTGTCACTCACAGCTCCCAAGAGGAAGTGGGTCGCCAAGCCACATAGGACTGTGTGTAAGGCACCAGAGTCTGTCAGGAGGGAGAAGGAGCAGGAGGAAAATGTGGGCAGGAAACTTTCTGCAGGAAGGAGAGGGGAAGGCAGGGTGAGTGGGTTTGGGACTGGCTGGTTTGAATAATTCCAGCAAACTCTGGATGTAGGGGCTGTCTTGAGTTGTCTGGTACCCAGGCCTGGGTTGATTAGGGCAGAGGGCTAGTGGCCCAGGGTATAAGAGCCTACAGACAAAGGAGATGGTGGGAGCTGGGCTCTGGATTGGTTAGTCTGCATATGAAAGGTGCCCCCAAGCCAGTCTTTACTGCCTCTAGGAATTGGCCAATTTGCTGTCAACTAAGCCACAGAGTATGAGAATTACAGAAGAGAAAAGGCATGATTAGCACAGGGAGGAACCAGAAGCTCTGGGTATGATGCTGGTAGGCAGGCTCAGCCCCACTGATGTGACCACCACCAGGGCTTGTGACATCTGAACCTCTGCAGGGATGCCCACTGCCTGCTGGGAGCCCTCAGACTGAAGCCCCTCCTTTCTCCCTCCCTCACCTCACACGTGCCTCTTTGCTCTTTCTGGGATACACCAGGCATCAGGTACCAGGACTGTAACCTTCTAGATCTTTCTCTCTGCATTTGCACACATTCACATGAGCATACAACTCTCATACCTTGTTCCTTATTGTTTTACATAAACGTCTTGTTCCTCTACTCCTTGTCCCAAGACTCTTTTTATTTTAAACCTAAGGTTTTTGAAAATTGTTTATTTATTTTTGAGAGACAGGGAGAGAGAGAGAGAGTGTGAGCAGTGCAGTGGCAGACAGAGAGGGAGACAGAGAATCTCAAGCAGGCTTCGTGCTGTCAGCACAGAGCCTGACCCAGGGCTCGAACTCACAAATCTCGAGATCATGACCTCTGACCTGGGGCTTGAACACATGAACTGTGAGATCATGACCTGAGCTGAAATCTAGAATCAGATGCTTAACCGACTGAGCCACCCAGGCAACCCCCAAGACACTTTTAATATTGCAACATGACAGGATACTCTCCTGGTGGTCATTAGATATTTCCTATTCTTGGGGCAGCTAGGTGGCTCAGTTAAGCATCCGACTTCGGTTCAGGTCATAGGGCTCTGGGCTGACTCTCTCTGCTGCTCACCCGTCCTCCCCCCCCCCCGCCCCCCCCCCCCCGCACACGTGCTCTCTCAAAAATAAATAAATATCTTAAAGAGAGCTTGCTCTTTTTCACTCACTGCAATGGTTGATGTTTATTTTTTTTTTAATTTTTTAACGTTTTTTTAATTTATTTTTGAGACAGGGAGAGACAGAGCATGAACAGGGGAGGGTCAGAGAGAGGGAGACACAGAATCTGAAACAGGCTCCAGGCTCTGAGCTGTCAACACAGAGCCCGACGCGGGGCTCGAACTCACGGACCGTGAGATCATGACCTGAGCAGAAGTCAGCCGCTTAACTGACTGAGCCACTCAGGTGCCCCTGCAATGGTTGATGTTTAGATGCACCATGATTTATTTTCACATTCCTCTACCAATGGGCATTTAGGTTATTTTCAGTGCTTCCCAACTGTAATCAATGTCATCATGAAGGGTCTTATTCCTGTCTTTGTACAGACATGAGAGTGCCTGTGGGATAGAAGACTGGAGAAATGAATAAAGTTTTACACCGTAAGATGGCCAAGGGGACTAAAACAAGCTCTGGTCTCTAGCTTGGGGACCCCTCTTCGGGTTCTTCTTTCCCCGTTTGCCGCATGCGTGACAATCCGCCATATGGAAGCTGACAACTATAAATTACCCTTTCCCCCTTCATTTGGGCTCAGATCTTTGGAGAAATGGTCTCCTCTGAGCCCACTGGTGTTAAATAAATCTCTGATCCACCAAGATCTCCCAGTGCCTCTTGGTTTTTCCGCCAGTGTTCCAGCCTGGTTCTGTAACAGACTAAAGTCAAGTTGCTAGGACAGAGGGTGTGGCAGTGAAAACCTTTGTAAATACTGCCCATCACTCCACAAAAAGCTGTGCTCAATTTATACTTCTCTCTTACTGCATGAACATTGAGAGTACTCATTTCCTTATGCCATTTCCACCACTAGATACTATTGATGATGTTTTGGGGAGAAGGTGCGGTGGTCCGCACCAAGAAAGAATTCTTGAAGATGTCTTTGGTGCAAAAAGGTGATTTTATTAAAGCATGGGGACAGGACCCGTGGGCAGGAAGAGCTGCACTGGGGTCCTGATGGCTAACTCATTATATACCCTCAGGTTGGGAGGTCAGGGATAGAGTAAGTGTCTAAGGAATTAAAAAAAATTTTTTTACATTTATTTTTGAGAGAGAGAGAGAGAGAGAGAGAGAGACAGAGCACAAGTGGGGGAGGGGCAGAGAGAGAAGAAGACACAGAATCCGAAGCAGGCTCCAGGCTCTGAGCTGACAGCACAGAGCCCCACAGGAGGCTCAAACTCACTCACAGACCGTGAGATCATGACCTGAGCCGAAGTCAGACGCTCAACCGACTGAGCCACCCAGTCGCCCCTCTGAGGAATTTTAGAAGCAAGGTTTCCAGGACCTTGAGGGGCTAGCTGTTTCTAGGGAAACACCATTTATTACCGTTTAATAAAACCTCAGTCATGAGACCCTTCAGATACACATCAGGGACCATAAGCTTGGAGTGTGATTGCCAGCATATATGTTGGGGCAGTTGAGATACAAGAAGTAGACTTACGGGGTCCTCGAGGTTGGGATCATGTTAAGCTAAGTTTCTCTTTTGCCTCAACAACGTGTCATCCTTGAGGCAACTGAGCTCCTAGAGGGAGGACATCCTGCTGGTCTCAAGGACTTGTCAATGGACTATAGGCAGTAAGGGAATTTAATTTCTCATTTGACTTAATTTCCCACATCACCACGGCAAGCACTTACACCCCTTTCCTTTGTTCTTGGGTAGCTGGGAGTTTCCAGGGAATATCACACAGATCCCACCTGGGGTGGGGGGGGGGCGGTGGTGCTAGCTCATGCTCAGCCTGCCTCATGCTCCCTCATCATTATCAGCCTGTAATATTTTTGAAATTGACCTATTTTCAAGATACCTTCTACTTGCATCCAAAGGCAGTTTTTACTCAGAGACATGTGAAGGAAGCATTCTAGAATCATGGTTCAGTTGTGTGTACTCCCGAGTTAGACTACTTAGGTTCAAACCACACCAACAACACTGAAAAGCTTTGAGAACTTGGCAAGTTTCTTAAAATTTTTTTTTTTCAACGTTTATTTATTTTTGGGACAGAGAGAGACAGAGCATGAACGGGGGAGGGGCAGAGAGAGAGGGAGACACAGAATCGGAAACAGGCTCCAGGCTCTGAGCCATCAGCCCAGAGCCCGACGCGGGGCTCGAACTCGCGGACCGCGAGATCGTGACCTGGCTGAAGTCGGACGCTTAACCGACTGCGCCACCCAGGCGCCCCATCTTAACCTCTCTGTACACTGTTTTCTTTGTAGTAGAATGAGAACAATAAAGTTATGGCATATGGCAGCCATAAAAATGTGCCTCTGAGGTTTCCAAGGATGGAGAGTGTCACTGACCGGCTCAGTGCTATGCTCTAAAGGAAACAGAACCTGGGCACAGAGACCAGATCCCATGGGCAGGCCCTTTCCTATATGACAGGCCTCCTTGTGAGCCTTGTCACGTGTTTCACTTCCTCCTTTGACTTTCTTGCCTCCCTTTCATTGAGGGCCCTTTGATTACACTTACGGTCCACCCAGCTATCCAGGGTAATCTCCCCATCTCAAGATCCTTAACAGAATCACATCCGCAAAGTTCCCTTTGCCATGTAAGGTAACATTCACAGGTCCTGGGGATTACGATGTGGGCATTTTGGGGGCCATGATCAGCCTACCACACTATAGACCTGCATCATGGTCTGGTGACTCGATTGCCTCCAGAGGAAATACTGGCTGCCCCGTTACATTTACACCTTCTGGCAAACAGTGAATAGTCTTTTATTATTTATTTTTATTTTTATTTTTATTTTTTTTTTTTAATTTTTTTCATTGATTTATTTTTGAGAAACAGAGTGAGACAAAGCGTGAGCGGGGGAGGGGCAGAGAGAGAAGAAGACACAGAATCTGAAGCAGGCTCCAGGCTCTGAGCAAGCGGTCAGCACAGAGCCTGATGCGGGGCTCGAACTCACAAACTGTGAGATCATGACCTGAGCCGAAGTCGGACGCTCAACCAACTGAGCCACCTAAGCGCCCCCAGTGAATACTCTTTTAGGTATGCATCAGAAAAATTGCATACGAAATACTTATACTAAAAAAGTATTCATTGTTTATCTGACATTCACATTTAACTAGATGTTCTATATTTTTGTCTACTAAATCTCGTGACCTTATTCTAGCTCCTCCCCCATTTTCCTTCACAGGTATTTCCCCCCCAGAATCTCTTTCATGCCTAATGTCATATGGGTACCTGTTTCTCAAAGAACCCCAACTAATACATGGTGGGAATTACATGAGAGAAAAAACCAGAAAGATCACAGGAAGTAAACATTTGCTCTTATTACCAGCTGACTCGTGGTCCCAGGCCTAACTCTCTGGTCTGTGCTCCCTCACCCCGCAGCCCCCCTCCCTACACTTAGTAGGTGCTCAAAACACATTTCATGAGAGATGTATGCATTTGTCTGCGTGTTTATAGACTAGTTCTGGAGGACACCGAGGATTGGTGGTTGTTCCAGATAGAAGTATGAAAGGGAGATTCACTTTTCACTACATGACCTTGCTGATTATTTTAATTTATACTGATCAAAAAACTAGAACATTTTAAAATTATTTTGACTTGAACTAAATTCGTCGCAGTTTTTATATCTTGGAGGCCCAAACTGGGCAGGAGGCCTGAGTCGCAGGCCACTGTACTGCCTGAGGTCCCACATTGCTCTGAGAGGCACTTGCCAGGGATCCCATCACCTCCTATGTTCCTGAAGGTACTTTTCCAAGGCCGAAGTTTGTATCTCAAGGCCAAATGATGACCTTTGATACTGGAAGTCCATGAGTATCTCCCCAGTCATCCTATCACAGTCCTCCTGACCCACCTAGATTCTTCTCTGGGAGGCAAGAAGATTGTCATGGAGGCAGGAGAGTACCTCCTCCCTTCTCTCACATTTTGCCTGCCAACAAAAGAGGAGGCAGGCCTCATGTCAGGGAGTTGGAATCCCAGAAGTTCAACATTCAAAGAGATTTAAAAGTCAGGGAATATAGGAAAATACTCCCCAGCCTCCCTGACACATGTTTCTTTAGTCCATGCTTGCATACCTCTAGTGATGGGAACCTCACTTCCTCAAGAACAACTATCCTAACCAGCACAACTTTGCTGGGAAGAAAGAGTTTGCTCTCTTAACAGACCTGGTAATATGTGACTGCCCCATAATGCACTTGTGGCTCCTTGCCCTGTCCTCTGGGCCCCCAGGCCCTGTGAGCTTGCTGCAGGAGACCCCTCAGGATGCTTCCTCCAGCTCACTGAAACTGGTGCCTTCTTGGCCTCCTACTTGCCCTGGGTACACTCAGCCTAGCTCTCGGTAGGGCCCAGCACCTAAGAATAGGATGGAGAGCCTACGTGTCTTCAGAGAGCACCTGCTGAGCCAGAACTCAGAGAAAAGGTTGTTTTTTGGGCCTGCCCTGGATGAAGCCTGAGGAAACCTGAGTGTCCTACACAAGGGTAGTGGGTCTCCGGTGACTGGAACGCCAGGTGCCCCCAACCCAACTCTATGCTGCTCCTGCCTGGACAGCACTGGACATTCTCAGCTGAAGTTGGAGTCTGGCACTGGCATCTCTATCTGAGACACTTCCTTCTGTTAACCCTTTCTTTCTCTTAAAAAAAAAAAAAAAGATTTAGAGGTGCCTGGGTGGCTCAGTCGGTTGAGTGTCTGACTTCAGGTCATGATCTCGTGGTCTGTGAGTTTCAGCCCTGTGTCAGGCTCTGTGCTGATGGCTCGGAGCCTGGAGCCTGTTTCGGATTCTGTGTGTGTGTCTCTCTCTCTGCCCCTCCCCTGTGCTCTCTCTCTCTCTAAATAAATAAATAAATAAACAAACAAGCAAAAAAAAGGATTTATTTTTAAAAGTAAAAAAAAAAAAAAAAGAGGTCTAGAAGATACAGAGATAGCTACTTTTACTAGTTTCTTATAGATTCCCCTAGAGATATTCTAAGCATTCTCCGCATACTTGTGCTGTCCTTGACTTGGGAGTTATCCCCTGGCCTTCCTTGATGTGCAACCCTGGAAGGCAGCCTCTGTTCCCTGATCCCACATATCCTTGGGTGGCCCCTCTCTGCTCCCTCTAAGGTGTGGTGAGTGTATCCCTCCCTCTGCACAAAATGATTTTGTGTGGCATATGGGTTTAAGTATTAATAGTTTAGCTCTTATTTAAATGTATATTAAAGAAAACAGACTAGTACATCCAACCCATTATGTCACATCTTCTTGGAATGGGGTTGAAATTAAATTTTTTTAAATGTTCGTTTATATTTGAGAGAGGGAGACACAGCATGAGCAGGGGAGAGACAGAGAGAGAGGGAGACACAGAGTCTGAAGCCATCAGCACAGAGCCGAAGGTGGGCCTTGAACTAATGAACGGTGAAATCACGACCTGAGCTGAAGCTGGAAGCTTAACTGACTGAGCCACTCAGGTGCCCCAGAATTTATTAAAATTAAAAAATTTATTAAAAAAATTTTTTTATGTTTTATTTTTTGAGAGAGAGAGAGAGAGAGAGAGAGAGAGAGAGAGAGAGTACAAGTGGGGGAGGAGCAGAGAACAAGGGAGACACCTAAACTGAAGCAGGCTCCAGGCTCTGAGCTGTCAGCACAGAGCCCGGAGCAGGGTTCGAACGTGTGATCATGACAGGAGCTGAAGTCAGATGCTTAACCGACTGAGCCGCCCAGACAGCCCAAGAATGGCGTTAAAATTTAAAAGTGAGTAGAATTCAAAGTAAATAATAGGCATTTTGTAGATAGTGCGCCAGAGGCACATGGACTACTCAGAAGCCTGGAAATGCAGCTGTCATTTATAAAAGGGGAGGGGGTGGGGGGTGGGGAGCCAGGAAAGTGAGACCCCTGCCTAATGCCTGGAAAGAGCGCACCCAGAGGTTGGTAGAGGAAGGAAGAGGCTCTCGCACTATGGTTCTCAATCTTGCTGAACATCAGAATCACGTGGAGAGTGTTAAAAATCCCGGTGCTCAGGCTGCGTTCCAGAACAACAGGAGGATGCTAGACAAGCGTCAGAATTCTTTTTTTTTTTTTTTTATTTTTTTTTCAACGTTTTTATTTATTTTTGGGACAGAGAGAGACAGAGCATGAACGGGGGAGGGGCAGAGACAGAGGGAGACACAGAATCGGAAACAGGCTCCAGGCTCCGAGCCATCAGCCCAGAGCCTGACGCGGGGCTCGAACTCACGGACCGCGAGATCGTGACCTGGCTGAAGTCGGACGCTTAACCGACTGCGCCACCCAGGCGCCCCAAGCGTCAGAATTCTTTAAGCACCACCAGGGACAGGTGAGTGATTCCCAAAGCTCCCCAGAGTCTCTCCAGGGAAAAGCAATATTGCAGGGCCCCTGCCGGCGGGAGGAGCCAAATGCTCCCATTCTGGTGGGATTTATGGGCCTCAGGGTCTCAGCCAAACTGGGGGGAGAGGCTGGTCAGCTTACATAAACTCCGCTCCAGGCTTTAGATTAACAGTTAGCAAGAGGAGACTATTTAAAGCAGGAGGCTGGGAGCACGTGGGAGGCCACGCGTTCTGGCACATGGGCTCAGGACGCAGGCAGAAGGCGATGCCCCAAATTCTGATCCTCAAAGTGCCACCCAGGCTAAACAAAAATAGGAGCGGAAGGCAGCGGCCAGACAGCATGGGGGCGTGGAGGAGGCTCTAATTAAAATGCTTAAGGCGCTTGGTGATATTCTTATTTCTCTCCCATCCCTCTGCACTGGTCTTCTGCTCACGAAATTGAAGGTCATTCATAATTTATTAATTCAGCAAATAATTCCTGGGCTGGGTCCTATTCAGGGTGCTGGGGGACAATAACACAAATAATAGCTCACAGTTATTGAACACTGACTTTGTGCCGGATACTGTTCTATCTATGCACTTTGCATCTAGTAACTCACTGGGTCTCACACAATTACTGTGAAGGAACTGAGGCACAGAGAGGTTAAATAACTTGGTCACGTTCTCACAAGTATGGTGTGGCTGCTGTGTGATTAAGACAGCTCTCCTTCCTTTGAGAAGCTCACAGTCTAGTGGAGTGACAGACCTGAGAGACATACGTAACTGGGGACTCACAAGAGATGAAGCGCACCTCTGTCTGGGAGGGGTAGGGGAGGACAGCCCCTTGAAATGGGTTCTAAAGGCCGACTAAGAGTTAGCCAGGCTTAGGGGCACCTGGGTGGCTCAGTTGGCTGAGCTTCTGTCTTCGGCTCAGGTCATGATCTTGCGGTTCATGAGTTCGAGTCCCGCATCAGGCTCGCTGATGTCAGCCTGTCAGTGCAGAGTCCGCTTCGGATCCTCTGTCCCCCTCTCTCTGTGCCTCCCCCACTTGCACTCTCCCCCAAATAAATATTAAAAAAAAAAAAAAAAAGGAGCTAGCCAGGATTAGAAGGGGTAGGAGAAGAGGGAAGGGTACTTCAGGCAGAGGGAATGGTATGTGCAAAGATGAGGAGGCAAGAAAACAGCACAATTTACGCCATAAGTAAAAAGCAGTCTGATACGAGTGTGGGATAGATACTACTCACCGCTTTAAGACTGTGCCTGGAACAGGCCAGGAATGGCACCCTGCAGGAGGCTGGGAAGTGTGCCTGAGGTCCTGAATTCAAGGTTCTCAGCTTCATGAAATAGCCAGTGTGCTGTCAGGGCGAGGGAAGGGAGACCTGGGTGTTCTCTGTGTTAGCTCTGTCGGGAGACATAGCCCAGGGAGGAGGGGGCCCCTGGAGGCACCAGACGGTTGGTCTGCCTTGTTTCTCATGTCAGCTTATTCAAGAGGAACTGCTGGTTTTCCAGATGACCTGTGCCCAGCTTGGGCCCTGCCCAGGTACATACTCGGAGTGGGGAAAAGACAATGTGAGTGAGCTTTTTAGCTGGGAGGACCCAGCCTTCTGTGCTGGCTCTATTAGCCACTTACCATCTGGGACCCTCTGCTTCCTGGGGAGCAAAATGGTGACTAACATCCACCTCGCAGGGTCATCATCATACTCAGGATAAAGCTAGGGGTCTGTGCTAGACTGAGTACAAAGATATCCATAATGCACTGCGTTATGGAGCCTCAAAATTCCTATGCTGTAGTTCTAAGTCCCAGGACCTCAGAATGTGACTGTATTTGGAGATAGGGTCTTTAAAGAGGTGATTAAGTTAAAATGAGGTCATCAGAGTGAATCTAATCCAATATAGTGTCTTTATGAGAAAAGGAAATTAGGACACAAATATGCACAGAGGGAAGACCATGTGAAGACACAGAGAAAAGGCGGCCACCTACAAGCCGAGGAGAGGGGTCTCAGAAGAAACCAATCCTGCCAGCACCTGGATCTTGAATCCCAGCCTCCAGAACTGTGAGGAAACAAATTTCTGTTGTTTCAGTCATCCAGTCTGCGGTACATTGTTATGGCGGCCTACAAACTGACACCTACCTCTTGGTGCTTCCTCCCAGAAAGAGATGGGTCCATTTCTTCATCCTTGGATCTAGGCTGCTCTTGTGACCTGCTTTGGCCAATAGAAGGCTTAAAAGGCAGCGGAAGTGACCGTGTTATGGTTCTGAACTTAGGCCTCAAGAGACCTTGCATGCTTCTAATGGCTGTCTTTTTGTGAACAAGCCTAGACTGGTCTGCTAGAAGCTGGTAGACCACGTGGAGCAGAATTCATCGATCCCAGTCAAAGTTGTGCTAAACCATTCAATCCCCAAACATGTGAGAGAGCCCTGCTAAGATCAGCAGGGCTGCCCACCTGGTCCCTGGCTGATTTTGAATGTAGGAGAGGGCCCAACCAAGACCAGAAGAATTGCCCAGCTGGCATGTGGACTGCGGAGCAAAAATAAATGCTCATGTCACTGAGTTTAGTGGTTTGTTTGAAGCCACTGAGTTTAGGAGTGTTTGTTACACAGCAATAGCTAACTGGCAGAGCTTCTGTAATGAGGGGAGCTCCTTCCCCAAACCAGCCTCTCAGCACTCAGTCCGTGTGGCCCAGTGCCTGGCCAGAGATGCTTTGCACCACTGATTTTGAGGGGCTTTCCAGGACTGGACACAGCACCTTTAGAGAAGGAAGACTCTAAGGAGGTGAGAGGCCAGTGGGAGTGTGATGGGTTGCTCGGGGGTGGGGCCCAGCTGGCTTTTAACTCTCGCATGAAAATCCTGGACTCAGCACCAAATTCTGTAGCGTGAGATCAAGGAAATTACCTGAACCAGAGACTGAGGCAGGGGAGGGCGATTCTGCCAAGGAATGGAGATGTTACTAGTAGGAAGAGGGTGTATGCCAGCCAAGGAAAGAGCCAGAGATGTCTGCTCAACAGTGATAATGATGATGATGTAGAGAGGGGACAAAGGTGAGGAGCGGGGGAGATTTGGCTATGCAGAGTCAGGTGGAAAGGAGCCTTAAACACGTAGGGGAAGCCCTGGCCTCTCCTAGATTCTTCTCTCTCTCTTTTTTTTCCAACACTTTTGGGGTCTTCTGCTCCTCACAAGTTCACTGTGATTAACCATGCAATTAACCATTAACAACCAGGGTTTGTCTGATCTGCGGGGCAGATCAGAGAACTGGCGAGAAGCTCAGACTTAAAGACTGTTGGGACAAGTTGTGTCCTCCTGATTCAGAGAGAGAGAGAGATGCTGAGGCTGAGAGATTTCCACCGCTATCTTTTCCAATCCCCTGGGCTGAGGTACACACGGTTGATACCTGGGGTGGTGTCTCACCAGCCTGGCAAAGTTGGTGACTTGACAGGCTGGCAGAGGTTCAGCCTAAGACTTTCAGGGAATAGAGACTTTGGGAAACTCTCTGAGGCAGAAACAGCCAGCTGTCCACTAGAGACGTGCACTTCTCTACTGTGGCGTGTAGCTGCTGGGAAGTAGCCGCCCAGCTGGGCCGACAGTCTCCAGCCCTCCTTGCAGCTGGGAGAGACCATGTGACTGGTTCTTGCCAGTGAAGGTATGAGAGAGTCATGTGAGCTGCTTCTGGCTCAGGTGGTTTAGAAGTGGGTGTACTTTCTCCATTCTCTGTTCTGTCATCTCCTGGCTGGACATGAACTCCAAGGTGACCTTGGAAGCCAGACACTGAAGCCAGCATGGCTTTATTGTTTACAGTCTCCAAGGGAATGGATGACTGCCTGGAGAGAGTTCTCCTCTACGTCCTTCTCCCCCCACTGGCCCTACTGACCAGGAAAACCCGCCTTGGCCATTATGTGTTATTATGGCACCAAATTCTGGGGGTGGTTTGTTCCAGCAACTAGTATTACCTTCCCTAGGAGAGGGTCCATGGCTTCATGAGAATAACGACAACAGCTGGCCTTTATTGACTGCCTGTTGTACATCAGAAACCACAGGACTTGTGTCAGATGCACAGTCTCTGTCCTCACCACAGCTTGGAGAAGTGTGGGCTCCTGTCATCTCCACTTTACAGACATGGAAATGGTGGCTGAGAGAGATTCACCAACCTGCCCAAGATACAAATTGGTTCACTGAGTCCTTCAACACACATTTACCGTGGGCCTGTTATGGGCCAGCACAGTTTGAGGCTGGGGATACCAGTAGTAAATGAGACAAAATTCCTACCCTCCTCCCAGCTGGCATCCCAGGAGCAGGAAGGCGGTCAGTCAACTCCGGCACACGTTCCTAAGAGAGAGAGAAAACAAACACAGGGTAGGGGCACAGAGAGTAAAGGGGCAATGATGCCGGTGAACAGCCAGGAACAGGGGGAGGCGAGTGAGGCTCCCAGAGTACAAAAAAGGTGGCCAGTGCTTGCACGGGCCTGGGAGTGAGTGCCCCTTAAATCCTGCAACCTGGATACCTCACTTGCCTCTCCTGGTCCCAGCTTTGGCCCAGGGTGTGCTATTTTGATAGCGCAGTCAGGGAAGAGGTGACATGTGCACAGATGTGAAGGAGAAAGGCAGTTAGGAACCTGGGAGAAGAGTGTTCTGGGCACAGGACCAGCAAGTGCAGATGCCCGGAGGTGGAACATCCTCTGCCTGGGAACAGCAGCCAAGGAGGCCACCTTGCCTGCATACCCGGGGTGGCAACAGATGAGTCTGAGGGGCACTGGGGTCAGGTCATGCAGGGCCCTGTGGACCATTGTGAGGACTTCGGCGGGAGCCATCGGAGGGTGCTAAGCAGAGGAAGGACATAATCTGACTTTGGTTCAGTAGGGGCCCCCTGTCTGCCTAGGGAGCAGAGGCTGCAGGGATGGATGGGGTAAGAGCAGAGGCAGGGGCTTCAGGGAGGAGGCGAGTCACCCAGGTGAGAGATGCCTGGGTAGTGGCAAGACGGCTGAAAATGGGCCTATTGTAGATCCATTTCAAAGTAAAAGCCAAAAGGATTTGCTGATGAATTAGAACCGAAGTGTGAGAGAGAGGGGTCAAAGATGACCTCAATCAAGGTCTTTGTGGGGAGCACGTGGCTGAACAGAGGCGCTGCTTACTGTAATTAAAGGGCTGTGGAAGGAGCTGGTTTGGGCTGGGGTCCCGGAGAGAAAAGAACCCACGAGCTCTATTGAAGGCCGAAGGCCAGTCCAGAATATGGCTGTGTGTGGTGCCATCTGAGTTCCACACTATCATCAGCTGCTCTGTCGAGCCCCTGCAAGAGGAAGGGGCCTCAAATTCAGCAGTGCAGGAGCTTGGTGGGGGAACTGACACTCCCACCCCACAGGGTTGAGGTCCTCACCCTCCTGTGCGGGACAGCAGGAGGGAGACTCAGAAAACATCCAGCAGGAACTAGCAGAACTAAGTTGACTTTGAAAACCTGGGAAGTCTGCAGTGCTCTCACATGCTCCTGTGGTGCCCCCTGGTGGCTGGCTCGGCTCCTCACAACCCTCGGCTCACCCTACTGCAGAGCCCTCCACTTCCAGCTCCTCATCCCAGGGGCGACAGCTGTTAGAATTTGTGCTTCCTTTCAGAGACACAGCAGGAATCCTTCCAGCCCATACTTGTCGACTCATTGAAGGTTCAGTATGTGCCAAGCACACTAGACATTTTTACCGTCTGAATCTCTTCTCAGTACAGAAGCCAGAGGTCAGATCCTGTCCCTCTCCTACTCCAAACCTTTCCCTGGCACCCACCTCACTCAGAGTAAAGGCCTAAGGTCCCTATGATAGCCATGACCTGCCCTCTCCCCTTGAGTTCTCAGACCAATTCCTCTCTCTCCCTCACCCCCTCTGTTCCAGCCACATTGGCCTCATTACTTTTTTTTTTTATTATTGTGGTAAAATATACATATTTATCATTTTAACCATTCATAAACGTACAATGCAGTGGCATTAAATACATTCACGGTGCAGTGTAGCTAGCACCATTCTCTCTACCCAAAGCCTTTCATCATCCCAAGTAAAAACTCTGTACCAGAGAAACAGCAACTCCCCTTCTTCCCCTCCCCCCAGCCCCTGGTAACCTCTGTTCAACTTTTTGTCTCTATGAATTTGCTTATTCTAGGGATCTCGTGTAAATGGAACAATGCATTTGTCCTTCTGCATCTGCCTTATTTCACTAAGCATAAAGGAAAAGGTCCATCCATGTTGTAGCATATACCAAAATTTCATTCCTTTTTATGGCTACATAATATTCCACTGTATGGGCAGAACATACATTTTGTCTATCCATTCATCTGTTGATGGACACGGGTTGTTCCTACCTTTGGGCTCTTGTGAATAGTGCTGCTATGACATGGGTGTTGGCCTCATTACTTTTTCCTCAATCTGCCAGGCATACCCCTGCCTTGAGGACTTTGCACTGGCTGTTCCCTCTGCATGGAATGTTCTTCCCCAAGAGATCCACATGGCTCATTCCTCACAGCCCTCAGGTCTTTGTTCAAATGATGCCTTCTTCGTGAGACCTGCTCTGTTCACCCTACTAAATACTACAAGCCAGCACTCCCCCTCCTATGCTTTCTTTTCTCTGTAGCACTCACTTTCTAACATACTATATAATGTAATTTTTTAGTATATCCATCACGTAGTGTCTAAGTCTCTCCACTAGAATGTCAACTCCCTAATGGCAAGAATTGTTGCCTGTTTGGTTTTTCTTATGCTCCCATGTAGGTAGGTGCTTAACACAGAGTTGGTTGAGCAAACTTAAAATCGCAAGTGTAAGTCAACTGCTAGTTACACATTTTAAACTGGAGTCACGAGCCTAATGTGTTAGACGCTTCACATGCCAGATTCTCTTAAATGCCCTAAATACTTAACATACCACATATACATGGATTCTTTCAAATCTGGGTTGGAATTGGGATAACCTCTCAACTAGCCAAGCACACATATATCTGGAGATTTAGGTCAGAAGAATGAGATTTGAAGCTGCAGATAAGCAGCCTGATTTTTCTCTTGAAAAATCTGAGACTTCACTCTTGTCCCTGGCCCCGGGACTCCTGTACAGGCTGTGGATAGCACAGTTGAGGGGGGTTGAGAGGGAGCAGAAATCCAGTCCCTGCCCCACTCACCAAGTGCAGGGCTTGAGTCCTGGCACAGGACTCATCTGTTGGGGGGGGGGCTCTTTCCCATCCACCAAAGGCCCCTATGGCTGGTGGTGGCTCTGCTTTATCAAAGGAGATGCCAGCCTACAACCTGTAGATGGGTGGCTGTGCAGCTCACGAGCCCCCCAGCCAAGACGTCCATGTGCGTCCCACTTTTCAGGTCTGTGAGGCTGCCACTGCCCACCTCCAGCCTCCCTGGATCAGTGAATGTAGCTACTTGATTCTCTTCTGAGTTCCCACCTGGCAGGGCCGTGACTCTCACGGATGTTTCCATGACACCAGATTGGATCAGCACACTTCCTATGGCACTGACCCAGCTTGACATAATTGCCAAGGCATTGGAACCACACCTCTCCTCCTTTATCTTTAACATTGACAGAGTCCTTCCTATGTGCCCAGCACTTACCGAGCACTTTCCAAATAGTATCTTATTTAATCCTCTGGCCTGGGAGGGAGGTATTATTATCCTAGTTTACTGATGAAGAAACTAAAGCTCAGA
The DNA here is from genome assembly GCF_007474595.2 of Lynx canadensis. NCBI lineage: Eukaryota > Metazoa > Chordata > Mammalia > Carnivora > Felidae > Lynx > Lynx canadensis. Next base: position 54,535,283 of record NC_044304.2, read on the forward strand.
GAATTTAAGTCACCTGCCTGGGATCACACCACTATGGGGCTGGGATTCAAGCCCAGAGTCTGTGCTTATAACCACAATGCTTTGCCATCTCTTAATTTTTTGCTTGTCCTTCTTGTCTCTCATTCCCTACTGGTTTCCATCTCTTTCTTCCCCTTCCTTCCCTCTTCCCCTCTCTTCTTTCCTCCATTCTCTGCTTCCTCCCTTACCAAGCCTGAACGGGTGCCACCTGCCCAGCTTGGCTCACCCTCTGCCAATTCTGCAGACCAGGCTCTGTCTCCCACGGCCTAGCCAGTCCTATCCTCATTACTCTCGTCTCCCTATGCCAGCAGATGGGGTGTGCCAACCTGTACCTGCCTGCTCATCACCACAGCAGCAGCTGGCAGAGGGCGGTGGAGCTGGGGTCTGGGCCAGCCTGAAGGGAAGCCAGATCTTTGGGGAGTTACATGACATGCTGCACACTTTCTTCTGACATATGCTTACCACATCATGATTTCCCTTTCATGCTCAGGTTTTTTTTTTAAAGTTTATTTTTATTTATTTTGAGAGCAAGAGAGCAACCAGGGGAGGGGCAGAGAGAGAGGGAGACAGAACCCCACGAACTGTGAGATCATGACCTGAGCTGAAGTCGAGTCGGATGCTTAACCGACTGAGCCACCCAGGTGCCCTCTGCTCTGGGGTTTTTAATATGATGCCAAGACACCTTGTGCTGCTTGGGATAGACTTAGACAATAAGGGGCCGGAAAGAGAGAGACAGAGCTAGAGAGCGGGAGAACCATAAGGTGGCGAAGAGATCCAGCTTCCACCCTTAGAAGCAGCTCCCTACAGTGTTGGGAACAATGTTCAAAGCATGAATGAACTTTTTTAAGTTTCTCAAAGGACACATGTTCTTACCCATGATTATGTCTTTGCATCTGCTGTTCCCTGGCCTGGAAGGCCTTTCATGATCATTTTTACCAGAGGGCTCTGCTTATGTGTTGCTGCCTTTGGGAAACTTCCCTGAACTCCCATGGGGCATTTCAGCAGCCCCCACTTTGATGCCACAGCATCTGCATACGTGTGCACACTTCCCTCTCTCCCTCTCTCTCTATTTTTAACTAACTGGCTGGTGTATGTATCCTCGGCCAGCTATGGCCTCCTCCAAGACTGAGAGACCATCCTGCCTTATTCTCCTCACATCTTCCATCTCCGTGCCTGGTACATGGTTGGTGCCTGGAAAATGCTGAGAGATGCAGTATAGCTCAGAAACCAGGACTTCACAGAGGAAGAAAAAGTGGGGGTTGTGAAAGGCAATAGGACTCTGGGTTTAGTTAGCACTTACCGACTGTGTGACCTTGGGCAAATCGCTGAATCTTTCTGGGCCTCAGATTCCTGACTTGTAAAATGGGGACAGTATTAGTTGGTAGCACATAGTGTTGTATGACAATTAAACAAGTCACAATGTGTAAAGCATATAGAACAGTGACTGGCACGTGTGAATCACTCAGTAAATATTAGTCATTATTATTACTGATGTGGAAATAGTAATAGAGTTACCCAAGGGATTTGAATAATGAAAATTTTTTTTAAATGTTTATTTATTTTTGAGAGAGAGAGAGAGAGAGAGAGAAAGAGAGAGAGAGAGAGTGAGTGGGGGAGGAGCAGAGAGAGAGAGAGGGAGACACAGAATCCGAAGCAGGCTCCAGGCTTTGAGCTGTCAGCACAGGGTCCGATGCGGGGCTCAAATTTATGGACCATGAGATCATGACCTGAGCTGAATTCGGACGCTTAACCAACTGAGACACCCAGGCACCCCTGAAAATGTTCTTGATAAACTGTAAAGTATACAATAAGTTATTTGCCATCATCACTCTTAAAAACACCAATAGAACAGCAGTGGCCCATCCATCATGATTTCCAGAATTAATTCACAACCTGAAGGCCACATTGCCACTGTGTTTTTTTAGCAAATAAAATGGTGAATGTGACACCTGGCTTTTGTAAATGGTAGAATGACAGGCAAAATCATAATGGTTTAACAGAAGATCCATCGCCTGACTCCAAATATAGTCTTGCCCACAAGAGTGTCCTGTTCTGGGATTTATATGGTCCCAGACACTTAATATGGTGTTTTCATTTCCCAAGTCCTGGCTACCAGGATCCAAGGCAGAGGCCAGCAACAGAGAGGCAAAGCTTGGTCTCTTGTTTTACTTCTGAGAGGTTAGCAAGGTCTCTTTCTCGTCTGTGTCAATGTGCAAAGGGAAGTCACTGTCCATTCTTGCTAACCCTGTAAAGTTAAAAAAAAAAATTGGTCATCAGGTTGAAAGAAGTAGAAGAGCTTGCAAGTCTTTGGAACTCATTTTATCTGTACAGATGAGAAACCTGAGGCCAAGAGAGGGAAGGGAACTATTCAAAATCACAAAGTAAAGTGTGGCCAGGATTAGAACCTAGGCCTCTGCATGGCTAGCTCACTGCCCTTTCACTGGCCATTGCCTTTCACTCAGTGATCTCTGTGCTGGGAGCCCTGTGTCCTTAAATGGAAGGTGCTGGAGGCCCAGTGCTAATCACAGAAGCAGTGCTCCTGTCCAAAGCCAGGTGTTAAAGACTTCCACACACACACATGTACACACACACACACACTCACTCCCACATATACATCATCTCACTCAATATTCATAACTCTATAAAGTGGAAATTATTATTTTCATTCCATTTTATAGATGGTGATACCAGGAGGCAAAGGAGTCAAGTACCACTCCTGGAACATGAACTGAAGCCGCCTTCTGACCCCAAAGCCCAGGATCTTCCCATAATGCTCTGCAGCTCTTCTTCTGGAGCCCAGGACATTGCTGAAGGCCAGCCCTTGTGCAGGACACAAAGCAAACAGCTTCCCAGGACTGGGATGAAGTTCTGTCTCTATATACCCTGTATTACCTAGTACAATGCAGGGCACAGAGTAGGTGCTGAGTGATCATCCTTTTTTTTTTTTTTTTAAATTCAGGTATAATTGACATATAGATGTCACTATATATATATATTTTTTTCAACGTTTATTTATTTTTTTTGGGACAGAGAGAGACAGAGCATGAACGGGGGAGGGGCAGAGAGAGAGGGAAACACAGAATCGGAAACAGGCTCCAGCCATCAGCCCAGAGCCTGACGCGGGGCTCGAACTCACGGACCGCGAGATCGTGACCTGGCTGAAGTCGGACGCTTAACCGACTGCGCCACCCAGGCGCCCCAGATGTCACTATATATATATATTATATACTATTATGTACATTTCACATACAACAAAATGATTTGACTTTGTATATTATGTAAAATGATCATCACAATAAGTGGCACAAACGTTACCATATATAGTTACAAAATAATTTTCTTGTGATGAGAACTTTTTTTTTAAATTTTTTTTTTTAAATTTTTTTTTTTTTCCAACGTTTATTTATTTTTGGGACAGAGAGCCAGAGCATGAACGGGGGAGGGGCAGAGAGAGAGGGAGACACAGAATCGGAAACAGGCTCCAGGCTCCAGGCTCCGAGCATCAGCCCAGAGCCTGACGCGGGGCTCGAACTCACGGACCGCGAGATCGTGACCTGGCTGAAGTCGGACGCTTAACCGACTGCGCCACCCAGGCGCCCCGTGATGAGAACTTTTAAGATCTACCTGTTTTAGCGACTTTCAAGTACACAATACAAAATTATTAGCTATAGTCACCATGCTGTACATCACATCCCCATCATTTATTTTATAACTGGTGGTCTGTACCTTTTGACTTTCTTCACCTATTTCACCACCATCCACCCACCCAAACCTCTGGCAACCACCAATCTGTTCTCTGTATCTATCAGCTTGATTTTTTTTTTTTTTTTTAGATTCCATCTATAAGTAAGATCATATGGTATTTGTCTTTTTCTGACTTATTTCACTTAGCATAATGCCTTCAAGGTCTAGCCGTGTTGTTGCAAATGGCAAGCTTTTCTTCTTTTTTTTTTTTCATGGCTGAATGATATTCTATATATCCTTTATGTATCCATCAGTGGACACTTAAATTGTTTCCGTATCTTGGCTATTGGAAATAATGCTGCAAAGAACGTAGTGGGAATGGTGATGGTGGTGCATGTATCTTTTCAAGTTGGTGTTTTCACTTTCTTTGGCTAAATACCCAGAAATGGAATTGCTGGATGGCAGGGTAGTTGCGTTTTTAATTTGTCAAGGACCCTCCATACTGTTTTCCATTGTGGCTGCATCAATTTCCTACCCACAGTGCACAAGTGTTCACTTCTCTCCATAACCTCATCAACATTTGTTATTATCTTTAGGATAATAGCTATTCTAACAGGTGTCAGGTGATATTCATCAAGGTTTTCATTTGCATTTGAAAACACCACAGGTTTCCCACAGATTTGACTATGCTGTATGCCCTCCAGATAGATACTCCACCTCATTCCAAATCCCCACTCTCACGTGGTTCTATTCTGGCTCTTTCCGCATTCTCCAGGTCTCCTGAACATTCCTTCTCTCTCTAGCTCTCAGGAACTTTAATTGACTCAGATTAATTCAGAGCCACAGGTGGGAGTGGGGTAGAAAGTGTTAAGCACCCCACCGCCCACCGCCACTTCTTCACTCATCTCACACGTTGGCTAAGAGCTAAAGAATCACGGGCTTTGTTTTTCCACCTCTACAACTGGTGGAGAACCACCGGCTGGCTTTAACGCTTCGCACGTTAAGTGCCTGGGACAGCAAAACCTTGCAAGATCACCAGTCCTCCCCTGTTGGTTCTTACAGCGCCTGCGCAGAAGCCAGTGCACAAGCTTGGCGCTGTTGAAGCCCACCTCCGCCCTTCTCGCCCTCAGAGATTCGGCGCTCGACAGGCGTCTGTCAGGCTGCCTTCCGGTTTCGGTGCCGCGCAGGCGCGCCTGCCGAGCGTCGAGCAACCGATGGAGATGGCGGCCGCGGCTGGGTGAGGGACCGCAGAGGCCCAGAACCCCGGCGGGAGGACCCGACGGGCCTGCGTGCCAGGGGGAGCGCGGCCGGGTACAGAGGGCCGGGAAGGGTCTGAGTGGCGGAAGCTCGGCTCACCTCAGGAACAGAGACGGGCGGGCCGTGCGGGTGTGGGAGGTATGCGGTTGTGGTGGGTGTGACGTGCTTGGTGGGAGATGTGGCTTTCGGGCCGTGAGTTTCGCCTGCATTGTGCTTGCGACGATTGGGCTCTGTGTGATTGTGTGGTTACGTGGGGGCGTGCACAGTTGTGTTTGGTTATACGGCTGAGGGTGCGTGAGCGGTGGTCTCCCGATTGCTTGCGTTTGGTTCCCTGGTTGTGTGAGGTTGAGGCTTTTGGGTTCTGAGTTTGTGTAGAGTCGTTTGTAGCGTTTGGTGTGGCGTCTGTGCGCCGTGTCAAGTTGTCATGTCCGCTCTGTGGGGCCGAGTCTTTCACGTCGTGTGTGGTTATGCGACCTGTGCATAATCGTGTTGAATTGTGTGGAGGGTGTTGTGCGCGGTCGAGGCCGTGATGAGTGCGACTGTGGGATGTGTAGTCTCTGCGGCATGTAGCCGTGTAGCATTCATGCTGGGCGTATAATTTCAGGATATGTAGGTATAATTTTTATTTTTTACGTGGTGTGGGTTGAGAGGGGCTTGCATATGTTATGGTTGTGGGGTCTGGCTTCGTGGTTTGTAGATTTATTTGGTTGTGGTGTGTGTTTGGTTATGCGATTTTAGAGTTCGGTGAGGCATTCATTCATTCACAAATGAAGCTTTCGTGCGTTTCTTCGTGGTAGGTGCCAGGGAATGTGCTAGACCCTGGGGTAAGGTGGTGGGAAAAGCGCATAGTCTCTGCCCTTACAGAGCTTAGAGCCTTCTGTACTTAATTATTTTCTGTACTCGTGATTATAAGTTGATACGAGTGCTGTCCCACGGGAGAATGCCTCAAGTGAGAGGCATTTCTTTGAGGAAGCAAGGTTGGGTTGAGATGTGAAGGGTGTGTGTGTTTGATTTGTGGTTGTTAGGGTGAGTGCCTGGGAAGGAAAGGAGCTTTTAGAGTCCCCGCATCCGATGAACCACTTGCTGGGGAGGAAACTGGAACTGCTATTTCAGTGACCGTCTGGAAAAGGGGCTGAGATCTGGGTGTATATAGTCATGGGGTTTCTTAGAGGGAAAAAACCAGGGGCCCGGTGTTTCATTTGCTTATTTTCTGGGTCATGGCTACCCTTCGGCTTTGAGGACCAGGCATTCCGTCCTCACAGGCCCTCTGAGCAGGCCTATCCGAAGCTGAGAGTCATACATTTCCTCTTACTCTCTACTGCGGTTTGTGACCACAGGTTCTTGGGGAGAAATTTCTCTGCTTTTGTGGAATGGTTTTATCTGGATTCTCCCAAGGCTGGGTGTTTTTCTGAGGTGACATTGGAAGTGACTTTGGCATGGCCCAGTAAAAGTGAAAATGTAACCTATTAAACCCTGGATGTCTTAAGCACTAAATCCTTTTATTTTTGAAGCAGTGAGAACATTAGGCTGGCTTTTCAGCTGTCATTTATTGGCTTATAAAACCCACTATGTTCACTGTCGAAAAAGTACAAATATAAAACACAAAATAGATTTTTCTTTTTACCACTGGATTAAAAAAAATTTTTTTTTAACATTTATTTATTTTTGAGAGACAGAGAGAGAGAGAGAGAGAGCACAAACAGGGGAGGAGCAGAGAGAGGAGACAGAATCCGAAGCAGGCTCCAGGCCCTGGGTTGTCAGCACAGAGCCCGACATGGGGCTTGAACTCATAGATCGCGAGATCATGACCCGAGCTGAAGTCAGCTGCCTAACCAACTGAGCCACCCAGGCACCCCTTACCACTGGATTTTTAATGCTCCTCCTTAGACTAAGGTTGGGATTTTTGTTTGGTGTGGTTTTAGCTTTGCTTTTGTTTTTTAGGGCAAACACTATCTCTTTTTCTCCTTGCATTTTGAAACATTTTTATTTATTAAAAAAATTTTTTTAAATGTTTATTTTTGAGAGAGAGACAGAGTGTGAGTGGGGGAGGGGCAGAGAGAGAGAAGGACAAAGAATCCAAAGCAGGCTCCAGGCTCTGAGCTGTCAGCACAGAGCCCTGTTCGGGGCTCAAACCCACAAACCGTGAGATCATGACCTGAGCCGAAGTCAGATGCTTAAATGACTGAACCACCCAGGCGCCCCACTCTTTGCATTTGTGATGTAAGTGTAAGAGCTTAGTATATGTGGTTGAGTAAATGACCAAGGTAAAGAGTCAAAAATTTCTGTGTGTGGGGGCGCCTGGGTGGGGTAGTCAGTAAAGCGACCGACTCTTGATCTCGGCACAGATCATGATCTCACTGTTGGTGAGTTTCAGCCGTGTCGGGCTCTGTGCTGATGGCACAGAGCCTGCTTGGGATCCTGTCTCTCCTCTGCCCTTCCCCCAGTTGTGCTCTCTCTTTCTCAAAATAAATAGACTTAAAAACAAATTTCTGTGTGTTGGTAAGTACTTCAGACATTTCCTCAGTGGCTGAAGTGGCATACAAATTATGGAGTTGGACCAATTGAAGTGCATGTTAGAGAACTGCCTGGGTTTTGTGTTTGCTTTTGAAGTTGAATTTTCTTATCTTCAGGAATCTGTGCTTCCTACTTCAGTGAGTTGCCATTGTCCAGTGATGTTCTCAAATCTTGGAAGGTTTTGTATTTCAGTGTAAGGGTTTGAGAAGGCAGTTTGTGTTCTGAAACTTGCAGTGAGCAAACATTAAATAATCTTGTTGAGCGTTGAAAAGAACAAAGAAAATTCTCAATTGCTGCTAATTTGCCTGAATTGCCTCTTTTCTGTCCCTTCTTTCCTGTTTCAGAGCTTCTCCTACTCCAGAGAGGAAACCTCATCCAGAGCCATGATACCACTTTCCCGTCACCTGTGTGCCGCTTGGTTAAGCTAATGCTGTGAGAGCACTGGTCCCTTGTGGAGGAATCAAGCTGACTCTTGGCATGAGGGGTTGAGAGGGACACTGCTATGGCTTCTCTGGATGACCCTGGGGAAGTCAGGGAGGGCTTCCTTTGCCCTTTGTGCCTGAAGGACCTGCAGTCTTTCTGTCAGCTTCAGTCACATTATGAGGAAGAGCACTCTGGGGAAGACCGTGATGTCAAAGGGCAAATTAAAAGTAAGAGGCGTGAGTTTTTGGCCTATCCTGTTCTGTCCTTGGGAGCTTTAACTCATGGGATGGTTTTCATTAGCTTCCATGATCCCACCAGAAGGTGATAAACAATAGTAAATTAATAATAAGAGTAGTGAACATATATCTACTGCTTACCATGTACCAGGCATTGTTCAGAGTCTTCCCCATGAATTCACCTCATTTAATCCTCATGATACCTATCGGACTGTGAGACCCCATTTTACTGTTGAGGGTACTAGTCACAGAGAAATTAGGTAACTTGCCTGAAGTCACACTGTGAGGCAGGGCGTGGCTTCGAACCTAATCAATGTAATCACTGTGCTCTCTGCTGTCTCGCTAGACTGTTTGAATTATCTAATTGCCAGCCTGTGAGGAATATGGAGTGGAATTTCTTTCCTTAGCTCTGAAAGTGGAGGCCCATTGTATATCCATTACCCTGTTACAAATTCAAGCCTTCCTGCCATCCTTCCTTCTTCAACTATACCTTGTCCTCTGCAGCCCAGGAAAAGGAAGGTCAGAGTTGAAAAGCAAGGAGAAACAACCTAAAAAGTAAAACTTGGTTTTTGAGCTTCTCAGGCCTCAGGTTGTAGAGAGTCACAGAAAGGATTTTCAAAGCAATTTTAACCATACATAGTGTTCATTTCTGGAATTCAGATTCTAACTTCTAAATATGATGCCAGTATTCTGGAACTCACTTTCCTAGTGATTCAGCTAATCTGCTTCTCCTAGCTGGCAGCATTTCTGAAGTCAGTGAGATTACAAAGGCCTGGATGCGTATTCACAATTCTGTGTTGGGTGGGAGAGAAGGGGATGATCATATATTTCTAAATGGACTTTGGCCTCCACATATGCGAGTCACATGCACCCTGTAATGAAATAGTCCCTCTCCATGTCTCACTTTTCAGTTCAGAAAAAATTGTTGAAAGCATTATCATTTATTACCTCTTTCTAACCACATGACAAAGTCAAACATTTTCATAATCCTGAGGGCTGTGATAAATGAGGTGTCTGTAGAGGCTGGAGCGGAGCCATAACTGTTAGCAAAAAAAAAAAAAAAAAAAAAAAAAGTTTTGTATTTTGTCGTTTTCAGAGTTCCTTTATAAACATCGTTATTTCATTTGGTTCTTCCAACAACTCTGCAAGATGGTGGTTGGTTTCATTTTACAAAGAAGAAGTGAGGCTCAGAGATGTTGAGCAACTTATCCAAGGTCACATAGGAATTTGTAGAGGTAGACTTTGACCCCAGGTCTTCTGTGTCCTCTGGGTCTAGTGCTGCTCTTTCCACTTGGCATCACTGATGATACCAGACCCTGTGTTCCAATCACAGCTTGCCCTGTAGCTAGAATGCAAACAAAAACTGCTCATCTAAGTTTCCTTGGACAGCTGGAGCACCTCTGTGACCTTTAATGAGCATCCAGTCTGAGTGTCAGCTGTCATATACCGTGATGTCACTAAGACTTTGATGCTAGTGCGTTCAGAAGTTAGACAATGTCTTCATTTTCCTGTGGTAACCCATTTATTAGAGGAAAAAACATTTAAGGTTACGTAGGGAATAATAGGTGTGAGAATCCACTTAAAGAGTAATAGAGATTTTATGAGTTGTGAAAGAAACTTGAAAGAATTCTCTTGTGTTTTTCTTTGTTTTCCCCCATCTCTACCTCAGAACAGCTAAGAAATTGAGTTAAGCATTTCTTTAGTACTAATGAGCATTTCTTCAGTAAGGAAAGATATCTTGCTTCTGTGGGAGTTTTCTGTGTTTTGGAATCAGGAAAGTAAAGTTTTAAAGATTGACATCAAAGATTTTTTGGGGCGCCTGGGTGGCGCAGTCGGTTAAGCGTCCGACTTCAGCCAGGTCACGATCTCGCGGTCCGTGAGTTCGAGCCCCGCGTCAGGCTCTGGGCTGATGGCTCAGAGCCTGGAGCCTGTTTCCGATTCTGTGTCTCCCTCTCTCTCTGCCCCTCCCCCGTTCATGCTCTGTCTCTCTCTGTCCCAAAAATAAATAAACGTTGAAAAAAAAAAAATTTAAAAAAAAAAAAAAGATTTTTGAGAAGTCCTTTGAAAAGCATTTGGTCTTTTGGTTCTTAGACATTTTATGACATTGCTGGTTTTGTCAAGTGAAATATTAAAGCCAAAAGAGCAAACTTTGATACCAGGTTTTGGAAGTAGTTTAAGAAAGAAAATATAAACTTGTCATTAAGGGGTCAGTGAGTTTGGGCCCCAGCCCTGCTTCAGCTTCAGTTTAGCACATGTACAGTAAGTATAAGAAAAGGTAATTGAAAATTAACTGTGGCTTTTGCTTTGTGTTTTTTTTTTTTTTAGTAGTTTTTTTTCCCCCTGCTTTGTGTTTTTAAAGATATATGGGATTGTTCTTAATTGGCCCCCTCTTGAAGGGCTATACCTGGGAAGGTGGCCAGTGGGTTCTTCTATCCTCCTAAAGTGGTTAAATTACATGGACTTGCCTGTTTAACTGGACACAGCTTAGTTTTGTTTGCAGAAGTGAATTTGTGTCTGCTAACTCCAATTTCCTGTCTGCTAACCCTTTGTTTACCGTTTTCTGTTTTCTCTCCCCTATTGTTAAGAATATCATCTGGTGGACCTTATTTTTCCAGGTGGAGAAAGCCATCTCAGAGTGACCGATAATCAGGGAATTTGCTTATTAGCTTGACCGCCTAACAAAGACATATATATATAAGCTTAACATTTTCTCCCTCTGCCTGCCAGCCCCTCCATATCTGCATTTCCCTAGAGTTTTGAAAAGCTTTGGTAGTTTTTTTTTTTTTTTTTTAACGTTTATTTATTTTTGAGACAGGGAGAGACAGAGCATGAACGGGGGAGGGTCAGAGAGAGGGAGACACAGAATCTGAAACAGGCTCCGGGCTCTGAGCTGTCAGCACAGAGCCCGACGCGGGGCTTGAACTCACGGACCGCGAGATCATGACCTGAGCCGAAGTTGGCCGCCTAACCGACTGAGCCACCCAGGCGCCCCAAGCTTTGGTAGTTTTTAATGTTGTTCAGGTAACAGCAGTTCAGAAGTCAGGGAATTCCATGAAGTAGTGATCTATTAAATGTAAAAGAAATTACATTTTGTGTTAAACCTGGTATTTTCTACTAGGTTCTAGTGGCAGTAAGGGATAGTCATCCAAGACTTAAGAACATTAATGAGAGCAACTTAGGATCAAGAATTCTTTTTTCCCACCAGTTGACTGTTCTCCTTCAACAGCAGGTCCTCTTAGCACAGGGGGCAGAACCCCTGTTCTGTGGAGGCATAGTTTTTGAGTTGTGCTGACTGGGGAGAGCCGGGGTTCTCATTTCAAACAGATGGGGTTTCCACTTCCAGCACTGCTGCCTTATAAGCTCTGTGATCTTGGGTGCAGCAAGTTTCCCCCCTCTTTGATGTCACGTCCTCATTTATAAGTAGGGATACCACCTGCCTCATAATGTTGTGAGCATGAATTGGCCTAATGTATTTGAAAGCACTTTGTGCCTGGTACATGCAAGGAATCAATCCAGGAAACATTCATTTTCTCTTGTTACCAAGTCTGGTTCCCTTTGCTTATGTTGTAGGTGTTATATCTGTTTCTTGAAGCTTTTTGTCAGTGTCAGCACACATGCATTCATTAAGTGAGTGGGGGAAGAAGAACTCTATGTACAGATAAGCATTATGGGGAGCACCAGCCCAGGTGTTGGTTTACTTCCATCCTGGAAGTAAATAAGAAGTGTTTCCTCATGAGTCCATAGAGTAAATAAATTAATACTGTAGAATTTAACTTTAAAAACTTTGTTTTAATTGAAATATACTTTACAAACAAGTTTTTAAGTGTGCAACGCAGTAAGATTTGAAAAATGTATATACCCATGTAACCACCTCCCCAATTAAGATCTAGAAAAAAAAATTTCCATTGCCTTGGTCCCCTCATCGAATTTGACTTTAATACTTTTATTTAATTGGGCTCTTAAATTTGGCAACAACTAGTAATGTAGCTACATACTGGCTACATAAACCAACTTACTGCTAATACTGACTAGTGAATGGATGCCTCTGGGGGTTTATCATTGCAGTTTATTTGGGATCCAAAAATTTTCAAATGAAGTATAGTCATTTCATCACTTTTTGTGTTTGAGATTTCCCTTGACTTTGTGCTAGATGTTCTTTGTGGACTCATTTATGGTGTTTGTTTGATTTTTCCAGGTCTTGTCCAGAAGGCTAAGAAAGCCAAGAACAGGCTGTTGAAACGAGAAGGAGATGACCGAGCAGAATCGGGGACACAGGGCTATGAGTCTTTCAGCTATGGAGGGGTTGACCCTTACATGTGGGAACCGCAGGAACTTGGTAAGAAATTCTGTTCCTTCATTCAGCAAATGTTTGAGCATCTTTATGTCCTAGGTGATGTTTTAAGAGTTGAGGAGGCATCAGTAAACGAGAGGCATCAGTAAACCAGAATAGTCTAAACTTCTCACGGTCCTTATGTCCCAGTGGGGGCGAAATGGACCAGAATGAGCCCAGCACCTGCTTTGTGTTAGGCACTGCATTAAATGCTTTACACGTGGACTCATTTAATCCTCACTGCACTTGATGGGGACCTTCCCAGAGTCAAACAGCTAAGCAACTACAGAAATGAGATAGGAATCCAGGTGTTTGACATCAGCTCCGGCATTGACTTGGCTGTCTCCTCTCACGTAGTAGATTACCTGTCTAGCAAGAGGCACTCACTGATTTGTGCAACTTAATTTTTGAAACACATAATTATCATACCATCTACTGACTTTTAAAATAATCATCTTTTGAGGTGATGAAAATGTTCTACACTTTATTTCGGTGATGGTTGGTTGTACAACTCTGAATATACTAAAAACCATGGAATTTGTGTGCTTTAAATGGTGAATTGTATGTCCATGAATAATAACAGAGCTGTTACCAAAACTGCCACGTGATGTTGAACTAGCTAATCTTACATGTCCTTTAACTGTTGAATGATAACAAATTTAATATAACATTTTATGTCCATGCAATAAATAATGATTTACTCATGAGGCTCTATTAACTTTCTTATTTATTATCTTCAGCACCTTTCACAAAAGCTTTGTGAGCTGTAAAGGGTAGTGATGCTCATTCCCATTTACAGATGAGGAAATAGGCTGTATGAAGGGAACTGATATTTATCCAGGGTCATCTACTGTTTTCTTCTTATAGGGCCACTATGGAATGCTTCTTTTTGGATGAGAAAAATCTTAGAACTGCACTGTCCAATAGGATAGCTACTAACTACATGTGGCTATTTAGATTTAAATAAATTAAAATCAAGTAAAATTTAAAATCACTTCCTTAGGGACGGCTGGGTGGCTCAGTTGGTTAAGTGTCCAACTCTTGATTTCAGTTCAAGTCATGATCTCACGGTTATAGAACTGAGCTCTGAGTTGGGCTCTGTGACAGTGCGGAACCTGCTTGGGATTCTCTCTTCCCTCTCTCTGCCTTTCCCTCAATCGTTGCCTCTCTTTCTTTCTCGCTCTCAAAATAAATAAACTTAAAAAAAAAGTCATTTCCTCAATCATACATTAGCCACTTTTCAAGTGTTCAATCTGCACCTGTGGCTAGTGGCTGCCAAAGTGGAGAATGGAAACATTTTCATCATGGCAGGAGAAAATGGCTTTAAAAATAATAGTATACAATGTAACACTGTCTGTTAATTATACTTACATAAAAAAATAAAATTAAAAATTTCAAATCAACGTGTTGTACACCTGAAACTAATATAGCATATGTTAATTATACTTCATTTTTAAAAAATAGTAGTTATACATATAATTATGAGTTAATATGAAAGTATGTAGGAGAATTTGTGGATTCTTATTAGCTTTTCAATAGCCTGTTTTATGATTACCAGTGTTAAATTATCAGAGCAATTTTCTGATTAATTTGCCTGTTTTCAACAACCGACGAAGTCAAAATTGTGGAAGGTCAAGAGAATGGCAGATTTTAGAAGTTCATATTTAGGTCATCCCTAGGAATTTGAAATTAAATTTAACTAGATGTTAGAGAGTATGGTAGGGGAGAAAAGAACGAAGATGATGCAGAGGGTAGCATGTGAGAAGCTCCAGGTAGGGTCCAAGGTATAAATGAACTGGCCATGGTTGAGAAGAGGAGGGGGACTGCATGCTGGGGGGGTGGGGCCAGGTGCAAGGGGAAGGGTTGGTGTTTTGGAAGAGGGAATATTTCAGATCTGCTGAGACAACAAGCTACTTGATTCCATTTGTGTGAGAATGTTCATCCTGGGTCTTTGCTGCTGGACTGAGCAAGGTATCAGTTTAACTGGCTCCTCCTGTGGCATCTGTTAGCATTTACATTTTGGGGACTATTTTGAGAAGGACTGTTTTGATTCTGATGAAAAACCATAGTGTACCAACTTTGGAAAGTACAGAAAAGTATGAGAGATTTTTAAAAATTGCCCATAATGTTAGTGTCCTTTTTACTGAACAAAAATTCATGTGCCAGACAGCGCTCTAAGGGCTTTATAAATTTTAACTTTTTAATCCTCCTAATAACTCTGTGGAGCGAGTACTATTCTTATCCCCATTTTATAGATGAATGCTCCCAAGTTACAGAGATGTTAAGGAACTTGTCTAAGGTCGCACAATGTGTGGCAGAATTGAAACTTGGGCACAGGCTGGCTCCGGTTCAGGCTCTTATCCACTGTACTCCGAGGTCTCTGGTATTGTACTCTGTGGCCTCCAAGGTAACCATGGTTAATTAACATTTTAGCAAATTTGTTTCCATTTGTTTGTCTTTGAATTTTTAGTAAGACTCTAAACCAGAATTTCTACTTGCGTGTAAAAGTCATTGAGGATAAGCAGCAAGGGAGAGGGGCTCTTTCATAGGAATGACAGGTCATTTGTCTCCCCATCTCCTCTCCTTCTAGGTGCTGTGAGAAGCCATCTTTCCGACTTCAAAAAACACCGAGCTGCCAGAATTGACCACTATGTTGTTGAAGTCAATAAATTAATAATCAGGTTAGAGAAGGTAAATTTTGTTGTTTTCAAACCTTTTTTTTCTGCAAGTGTAACTTTTCTGGGAGAAAAGAATTCTATTTCTACAGTGTGTACCATGTATGTTGTATGTATCTGATGCTGGCAGAGAAACGCCCCATCCAGAGCTCACCTAGAGAGGTGCAGAGGACCTGCTTGGGCAGGTCTAGCTTGGGCTGGTTTTATTGAAGGAGACGGCCCTGGTTGACAGACTTGCCACATAGCCAGGCTTTCCTTTTCCTTTCTCTGAAGCCTACTTGGCTGCTGAAAAACCTTTCTGCCTTCAAATTATTTCCTCTTTTGGGTGTCCCAAGTACAAACACGCAATGGGGCATGGTGTGTGATACTTGATAGCAAACTGAGAAACTGGTGACAACGTTTGTGAGGACTACTCAGCCAGGGCCAGTGTTACTGTGGGAACTTCTTAACTGAGCCTTCTTGTCCTGTAGTACCAGAGTGCATCTTCAATACCGCAGTCATTTTTTTTTTTTTTTTAATGTTTATCTATTTATTTTGAGAGAGAAAGAGAGTGCGTGATCAGGGAGGAGCAGAGAGATTGGGAGAGAGAGAGAATCCCAAGCAGGCTCAACACTTTCAGCATGGAGTCCCGATGTGGGGCTAGAACTTAGGAACTGTGAGATCATGTCCTGAGCCAAGATCAAGAGTCAGACACTTAACCAACTGAGCCATCGAGACACCCTAATACCACAGTCATTCTGTTCTACTCTGACCCTAGAAATGCTTGCTGTGTATGACCGTATGACCTGGATTGTGTCGTGGGCATGGTAGCACCTGCAGGTATAGTTCTTGATGTGTACTCTGTAGGACAGAAATATGTGGCCAGTTTCATTGTCCAGGAGGACTGTGGAGAATCAGGAATTCTCCATTGCTTTCAATAGCCACACCCACCACATCTTGGCTTACCCCTGCTTATTGCTTAAATGGGGAGCTGACAATAAAGAGATTGGAATCAGGTCACGGAAAGGGAGCTGCCTTCCAGATGCAAAGCTAATACTCTGTCTCATGCAAAATTGCTTTTGTGGCTTTGTGGGGTTGGTGATGACAAATGAGACTTGAGAAATGAAGATGTGCAAATTCCTGCTTGATGCCTTTTGCCTGTGGAAAGTGTGTACATCACCTGTTTAACTCTATTTGCACTGTTTTCTCTTTGTCAGCTCACTGCATTCGACAGAACGAATACCGAGTCTGCTAAGATACGAGGTAACTCCAGAATTTTGCTCACATTCATTCTGTTTATCTTTCTTCCTGATCACACCTCTTTTTTAAAAATGGCTTGTTTTTCTGTTTGATTTTTGTTTTGTTCTTCCCAAAGCAATAGAAAAGTCAGTAGTGCCTTGGGTCAACGACCAGGATGTTCCTTTTTGTCCAGACTGTGGGAATAAGTTCAGCATCCGTAACCGCCGCCACCACTGCCGGCTCTGCGGGTCTATTATGTGCAAGAAGTGTATGGAACTCATCAGTCTCCCTTTTGCAAGTAGGTAACGTGGAGGCAGTGCCCTGGACCCTGATCTCCTCTTGTGACTACCTTGTTTGCTGATCACCACTTAGTGATTTTTTGAACATTTTTGTCTGAGTTAATGTTCTATGGGATCTTCATCCATTCACTTACTGATTCCATGAAGCCTGCTATAGGCTAGGCACTGCCAGGGCCCAGGGATACAATGGTGGATAACAAGGGCTGGCAGACTTTTTCTGTAAAAAATCAGATGGTAAATGTTTTAAGCTTTGTGTGCTACAGGCGGTCTCTGTGACATTTCTTTTTCTTTTTTAAAAAATTTTTAATGTTTTTATTTATTTTTGAAGGAGAGAGAGAGAGAGCATGAGTGGGGGAGGAGCAGAGAGAGAGGGAGACACAGAATCTGAAGCAGGCTCCAGGCTCTGAGCTGCCAGCGCAGAGCCCGATGTGGGGTTGGAACTCACAAACTGTGAGATCATGACCTGAGCCGAAGTTGGAGGCTTAACCTACTGAGCCACCCAGGTGCCCCTGTTTGTCTTTTTTTAAACAACCTTTTAAAAACCATACTTCGCTCAAGGGCCATACAAAAGCAGGCTGGTCTTGGTTTGCAGGTCATGTTTGCCTACCTCTGGTCTTTAAGACATCATCCATTCTCCCAAAGGGTCTAGCATCTAGCAGAGGATACAGACTTACAAACAAATAATTGCTTTATAAAGAGATAAGTACTATGAGAGACATTGTGTCAGACACTCAAGAGAGCTGACCCAATTGTGGTCAGCCCTGCTTGGAAGTGGAGCTTGTAAGAGAAGGTCTTAAAATATGAGTACCAGGCTGTCCTTCCCTTTGAGGTTAAAGTCACAAACCGTTCACTGTCATATAGAACAGACTGTAACGTCATAATATGAGAGACACTGAGTGCTGGGGAGATCAAGAGCATGGATGTTCAGGTTTGGGAGGTGATGTTCGAGAAGAGCCTTTAAGATAATCAGGATTGCAAAGAGAGCAGGAGGGAACCTGGGTAGAGTGAAGAGCAGGAGCAAAGCTGTGGAAAGGCCCAGGGGAAGGTTAGTAGATGAGCAAGTAGAATAGTTGGGGGAGTGTAGAAGACACATTTGAGAATTATGGGGACGGTGGCTACAAGGTTTGCTTGAACCAGAGGATCAGAACTCTGAGTCTCAGCTAGTTAAAAGTTGTTAAAGATGATCTCCTGGGCTTTGGGCCAGTTCTGGGACATTTAGTGTGGTTTTGCAACCCTGGAGAGTTCTGCTAACTCTGCATGTGCTGTTGGCTACAAGAGCATCTGGGCAACATGGGGCAGAAGCAGATGTTTCCTCTGTCCAGTTCTCACAGTCAGCAGGCACCCATTACCTTGATACCTTCCCTTTCTCCCTGAGACTGACTTTGTGTCTCACCTGAGACTTCATAAGCTATGTTTTTGGGACACTATTCACCTTTCTTGTCTTGAGCTAATTAATCAATATTTACTGGGCAGCTGCTATGGGGTAGCTCTGTTGTATATATCGGGTTACAAGTATGAAAGGGCAATTCCTACCATCGTAGAGTCACAGATTCATAGAACAGCCCTGGGTATACATAGCACTGTCATACTGGGACAAAAGTGGAGAGTGCTCTAAGAGGGATGATATGGTAGGAACTGATAGGAAGGGCAGATTTTTTTTTTTTTTTTTTTTTTTTGTCTCAAGGAATATAGGGCTTCCTTTGTCTCAAGGAATATAGGGCTTCCTGAAGGATGTGCCATTCGAGCTGAGCTTTGGAAAGGGTAGGAGTCACATGTTTGGAGGCAGGGAAGTCTGTCAGGACAGTCTAGGGATTGGATTGGTTGGAGGCAGAGCAAATGGAGGAGGGCAGTTAGGGTCAGGTTAGGAATGGGCCTCAGAGCCTCAAAGAGACCTTTCTAGACTGTGTGGCTCTTTCCTGGCTGGCAGTGAGAGTCTCTGCCACCGCAGAGCCTGACCCCAGGACGGCAGAGGTCTGGTGCTTCTTGCCAATAGACACAGCCTGTGTCAGCACCTGTGGCACTCCCCTCTGTTGTGAGCACTAGGGTGATTGGAGTCTGCGGGCTCACTGCTGCCTGTCCTGTGTTGTGCTTTACAGATAAGCTTACCAGTGCCAGCAAGGATTCCCTGAGCACCCACACCAGCCCCAGCCAGTCACCCAACAGTGTCCATGGCTCCCGCCGGGGCAGTATCAGCAGCGTGAGCAGTGTAAGCTCTGTCCTGGATGAAAAGGATGACGACCGGATCCGCTGCTGTACACACTGCAAGGACACGCTACTGAAGAGAGAGCAGCAGATTGATGAGAAGGAGCACACCCCCGACATTGTAAAGCTGTATGAGGTGACTCACTGTGTGCGGTCCTGGTCTGATGCAAGATGCAGATTTGGCTGTTAATTATGTACACGCCTGCACATTTTGGAGATGCTTTGGGAAGTTGTTCCTCTGAATCACTTTTAGTCTCTGCCAAAGGGCTATAGTGTGATTTCCTAGCTAGGGCCCTGGGTAATTCACAGAGTCATTGGGGGTGTGTTGCAACAACCTCGTTCCCTCTCCCTTCCTTGCCTACTTGAAAGCAGGAAGTTGGAGACTTTGGTGGCCCAGGGGCAAAAGGAAGAAGGATGGTTGCTGTGGGGTGTGGGCAGGATTTGGGGGTGAGGGCAGAAGCTGGAGCAGGTGGTAAACAGTGGGCCAGAGGAGTCCTGGGAAACTCACTTGGAACCTTCAGGCTTTATGAGTTTGAGTGACTGCCCATGAGCATAGAGCTTCCCCTTTAAAAAAAATTTTTTTACGTTTATTTTTGAGAGAGAGACAGAGTGTGAGTGGGAGAGGGACAAAGAGAGGGAGAGACACAGAATCCGAAGCAGGCTTCAGGCTCTGAGCTGTCAGCACAGAGCCCAATGTGGGGCTCAAACCCATGAACTGCGAGATAGAGCTTCCCCTATTAAGTCCATTCAGTTGCCTCAGCTGTCGTTACCACCAGCAGTCCCAAAACACCATTGGTAGATGCTCACTTTGAGAAGAACGTAGTGTAATGAAAAATGGGATTTAGTGTCAGCCTGGGGGTGAGACTGCCTCAGCCTCCCAGTGGCCAGGGGGACCTGCAGGCCAAGGAGAAATTGCCAAGTGAAGGTTTCGCAGGGAGGTGATAGGAGATGGGGAGGAGATCAGCCTGGGCAGCAGAAGCAGCTCATGCACAACCCTGAGCAGAGGAAGAGTGTATAGGTCTTCTCGACTTACAATGGGGTTACATCCTGATAAACCCAACCAAAGTTGAAAATATCCTAAGTCAAAAATGCATTTAATACATCTCACCTACTGAACATCATAGTTTGGCCTGGCCTTAACCATGCTGGGAACACTTATATTAGCCTCCGGTTGGGCAGAATCCTCTAACAGAGACCTATCTGATAATGAAATGTTGAGTGTGTCCTATAACTGTTGAATACTGTACCTGGAAGTGAATAACAATGCTTGTAAGGGTATTGGGTGTTGACCCGCGTGATCGCCTGGCTGACCTGTAGCTGCTGCCTGCTGCCCAGCTTCGCGGAGGGAGCGTCAGACTGCATGCCGCTAGCCCGGGAAGTGATCTAAATTCAAAGTCCCAAGTACAGTTTCTGCTGAATGCCTATCAGTGCCTCACACCATTGTAGAGTTGAGAAATCATAAAATCCAATAACCGTTGTAAGTCGGGGACTGTCTATATATTGTCTGATGATCACTGAATGGTCACTGTTAGCAGTTCTGCAGGTCATAATGGCTGTGTTTCTGGAGTCACCATGAAAATACTTAGACTTCTACTAGAAATGGTGTTAATGAAACCCTGTGCTGAGCTGCAGATGTAGCCATTATCCATCCTGTGTATGGAGTTCGTGACCTGATAACTCATTTTTGTAAATAGCCACTGTGCTTTTCCTTCCTTCATCTTTGAAGTGAGCCCTGGCAATGCCTTTTGCTGGTATCTTTCATCACCTGGCAGAGGAAGAATGTAGCAACCAGTTCCTTTCGTCTGCCTTGGTAAACTCATTGGCTTGTGTCCTGGAAGGCCTTGCTCCCTGCAAAAACGTCCGGTAAAAAGTTTTGTTGTCACTTTCCTTCCTGCAAGATTTACTGCTTCTAAAGGAGGTCTGTAAATCAGGAAATTGATAACAGTAAAAACAAACAAAAAGCACTCTTTGCATATTTCTATATTAGAAAACTGTACGTATTTTTTTTTTTAATTAAAAAAAAATTTTTTAAGTAGGCGCCATAGCCAGTATGGGGCTTGAACTCACAACCCTGAGAATAGGAGTTGCATGCTCTTACTCTTACTGACTGAGCCAGCCAGGTGCCCTGAAAACTATAGATTTTAAATGGCTGTCTATTGATAGCAGTGTAACTTTTCTGTACCTTGAAAGCACCACTCACTTCTTTTTTGTTCTTAGAAATTACGACTTTGCATGGAGAAAGTTGACCAAAAAGCTCCTGAATACATCAGGATGGCAGCATCATTAAAGTAAGCTATTCCTCTGTTTTTCTAATTTAGTGATGACTGTTTTCTTGCCTTTAGGGCAGCCCCTCGGTAGCTGAAAATGAAAATCTTAACTCTGGCTGTGCTTTTCTTCTGTGAGCAACTGTGGAGAATCTTTGTCATATCTGTATAGTCCCATGTAGCCATGTTCAAGTGACTCCAGTCATTTTTCTTTTTAATTTTTTTTTTAATGTTTATTTATTTTTGACAGAGACAGAGACAGAATGCGAGTGGGTTGGGGGCAGAGAGAGAGGGAGACACAGAATCCAAAGCAGGCTCCAGGCTCTGAGCTGTCAGCACAGAGCCTGACGCGGGGCTCGAACTCACAAGCTGTGAGATCATGACCTGAGCTGAAGTTGGACACTCAACCGACTGAGCCACCCAGGCGCCCCGTGACCCCAGTCATTCTGATTGAGCAGGTTCATAGTCCCCACTGCCAAGTATGGCATCTGGAGGTGAGCAAGGACAGTATTCCTCATGCACCTGCCTAGCTAGTTGCTACTTCAGGGTGGCATTGAGGTGTCAGGACTTAGAGCAAGCATTTCCTTTAGAGCAGGGATTGGCACATTTTAGCTAATGGGCCAAATCCAACCTGTCATCTCTTTCTTTTTTTTTAAATTAAGATATAATTCAGACACCAAAAAATTCACCCTTTTAATGTGTACAATTCAGTGGTCTTTAATATATTTACCAAGTTGTACAACCATCATCACTGTCTTAATTCTAAATCATTTTCATCAGTCCAAGAAACCCCATACCCATTAGTAGTCACTGCTCATTTCTCCTCTACCTGGCAGGCACTAGTCTGCTTTCTGTCTATGGATTTGCCTATTTTGGACATTTCATATAAACGGAATCATAAATATATATGATCTTTCATGTCTGGCTTCTTTCACATAGTGTAATGTTTGCAAGGTTCACTCCTGTGGTAGCACATGTTAGTGTTCCATCCCTTTTGTGTGAATGTATTTGTATGGATAGACCGCATTTTGTTTATCCATTAGTCCGTTGATGAGCATTTGGGTTTTTCCACTTCTGGCTGTGATGAGTAATGCTTCAGTGAATATTCATGTATAAGTATAAGTCTTTTTGTGGACATACAATTTTATTTCTTTTGGGTATATACGTAGGTGTGGGGTTGCTGGGTCATATGGTAACTCTAGGTTTTAAACTTTTTGAGGAACTGCCAGACTGTTTTCTTAAAATGATTGCACCACTTTATATTTCTACCAGCAGTGTATGAGGTTTCAGTTTCTCCATATTCTTGCCAACACTTGTTATTGCCACTTGTTTTTATAAGTAAAATTTTATTGCCACGTAGCTATGCCCATTTGTTTGATTATAACTACAAACTACAGCAGCAGAGTTGAACAGTTGTGACAGAGACTATCTGGCAAAGCTAAAAATGTTTATTATCTGGCCCTTTACAGAAGAAATATGCTGACATTTTCTTAGGAGCATTGCCTCTTCTGTAGGTTAGTGATATGTGAGCTGGAGTTTGAAGTGCTACCATTAGAATCGGATCCCCACAGTCTTTCCCCAATCTGCAGGGAAGAAAATTATGGCATCCAGTGCTTTCGATTTGAGAATTATCTGCCTTTGTTTTTATTTACCCACTTACTGTGGCAATATGTTATAGTGTCCCCACAAGCAAAGCTTGGCTTTTCCTTCATGACGTCAGTGACTACGTTCTAAGTCTATCGTGTGGGTCTCACATGAAAAGAAAATTAACCTTTTCATTTACAAGGTCCTTAAGGAATTTCTTGACTTATGAGTCTGTAAATGTCTGACTTAGAAAATACGAATGGCTAAACCCAGTTGGTTTGTGGCAAAAAATATCCTTTCCCTTGCATGTCTCCCTGCCTCTGCTGTTGCTTCAGGGCTCTTCTTCCAGTCCCTGTTCCCTCCCCCAGTGTTTGCCAGCCCACAGGGAAGGAAAAGAGAGGTGGGAGGGAAACACAAAAGAAAGAAACCATTGCAGACCACCTCCATTTCCCCCAGTCCTAGCACCTGGATGTCTGTAGCCTCTGGCAGAAGACAGTGTCAGGGGAGGAAACCCTTGTTTCTCCAGCCCTCTCAGCCTCCACTGCGCCTTCTCTTCTATTTGCACCTTCTGTACCCCATTCTTCCTCTTTTCATTCCAAGAATGAAGAACGGCAGGAAAGGACACATTTTCGTTTCTACCTGCAGTTCACTGAGCAATTTCGATCAGTGGAGCATATATCCTTCCTGTGAGTAGGTTGGGAGAAGCAGCTCAAGTCATTCTGGTATATAGCTCCCCTAAATGGAGACTCGTTGGCTTGGAGCACCTGTCTCATGCTCTCTTCCTCCCTGGAACTTACTGGAATGAACACCTTCCTCCCACCTGTACCCATTGGTTTGAAATCATGACAGGATTATCTTCTTCCTGGATCCCAGCAGGGAGAGCTGTGTTCCTGGCGGTCTGAGCTGGCACTAAACTTTGTCTCATGATGTTGTTACCCATGGGGCTCCTGTCCCTGAGTCTGTTGTTTTTCTTGCTTTGTGCCTCAGACACGCTTGTGGGTTAATGGGCCTCCCCATCCAGCTGGGGAACTGCCATTGCTCAACATGTTTCCAGATGTCTAACTCTTACTCCTTCTCCACAGATTGTTTCTAAAGGGCTTTAGGTGAATTTTACTCCCTCATTCATTCGATGGATATTTATTGAACACTACCTACGTGCCAAGTGCTATTTTAGGTGTTGGGACTGTAGCAATGAACAGTGAAGACCGTGTCCACTGTTATAGAGCTTCATTATCATGGGAGCACAGGCCATAACCAAGTGAAAAAGTCATGAACAAGATAACTCCAGACGTGATAGGTGCTCTGTGGGAAACATGTTGGTTGATGTGACTGAAACCTTGGGAGTGCTTTCAGATTTGGGCCAACCTTGTTATTTTCCACATGACTTGGAGATACCAAGACGAAGTGGATGCATCCTCAATTCTGGTCTGATGTTCTTTTTGCAAACTATGCAGTTTGAGATGATGAAACCACCTTATTGGATCCTCTAGTTACAGCGCACACCAAGATTTTTCCAGCTCACACTTTCTCGTAGATGATAAACTAGGTCAGCGCCTCAGTCCTTTCTGTTTATTTCACTTAAATTGCTGCTGCCTCAGAAAGGGGGTTGAATGGCCATTGCTGAGGCTGCATTAATAGCTGCTAGGTCTTCTGAAGTGTTTCTGTTTTCAGTGGACATGGGTGAAGCTTGGCCATGTCCTAGTTCCTGAGGATATAAAAACGAAAAGCCATCATTATTGCACTTGGATTTTGGGCCTGATGGGGGTGACAGACTTGTAAATGAACAGTTCTAAGATCACATGATGACTGCTATTGTTCCTTGGAGTTAAGTGGAATTAAGCCACCTCTGGCCTTCTCTGAAGTCGCCTGCTCCACCCTGGGTACTCCTCCCTTCTTAATTTGGAGTCAAAGTGCTTTTCTCATGTAGGGAACAATTGTTCATGAGACCCAGGGGCATGGGGCAATTGATCTAATGCTGTGCTGGGTATCACTAGGTGTTGAACGGTCTCCCTGCGTAGTCTGAGTGAGAAAAGCCAGGTGCTTTTTCCTCTGATGTGGTGTAGCCAACTTATTTAGTAAACCACTTCATATATCTTACTAGGTATAATGAAATTGTTTAGGGAAAGTAGGCTGAAGTAGATTCATTTGCATTTATTTTGGTGACGAGTGTAAGAGCTAGTTCTTAGAGGCCTAGGCACAAATCTGTTCCTGTGGTATCTGCAGACTAAAAGAACAGAAAGCAGCTTCCACGTGATTAGCACTTATATTTAGAAGAGGAATGAGCCCTGCATTATATACAGAAGTCTGAGATAATACCGCTTGGAGAGAATTAGCTGTGTCTACCTTTGTAAGGCCTTAAACCTTTAGAGCCCTTTTACACAATGCTCTCCAGTAAGCGTGATGAAACTTGGATTAAACATTTCTGTGATTTCTTCTTAGTGCTGGGGAGACCACCTACAGTCTGGAACATGCTGGTGACCTTCGAATAGAAGTGCAGAAAGTGTATGAGCTCATAGATGCTTTAAGGTAAGGTGATGTTTGACTCGCTGCCTTGAGTGGAGGAGATACGGTTTCAGTGAGGGGGGTGGGTGGCTGGCAGGCCTGAGCTCACCCGGAGTCCTGGGGAGTATGTGTGAGGAGCCAGCTGAGGGTAGGCGCCAGCTGTGGCTCTCAACACGTCTCAGTAACTTGGTTAAGGCTTCTAATGTTCCTTATTATTAAAGAAATAGGAACTGATTATTGACACCATCTTTGTGCCAACCATTGGTTGTATCCACATCTCATTTATTGGACCAAAGTTACCCGGTGTGGTAAGGATTAATACGCTCATTTTGTAGGTGAGAAAATGCACCACAGCTGGCAAAGTGAGGGAGCCAGGATAGGAAGCCAGATTCTTTCTGCTGGTCAACAGCTGCTTTTTAACCATGGACTTGCTGTTGGGGTTAAATCAGCCCTTTGAAGTGTAGAAAGTATAATGATTTAGAGGGAGAACTGAGATGGGGCAGCCTTGTCCATCTGTCTGTGCAGGACTGGCTATGTAATTTGCGGACCTAGTGCAAAATGACAATGCAAGTCCACAGTAGGGATTATTAGGAAGTTTAAGACTGTGACAGCAGAATATTAAACCAGGCCCTGGCTACTCCCTCATGAAGTTGGCCCTACATGTGTGGCCAGTCCCTTAATGGGTGAGTGTTGGTTGTTTACCCTGTGCTGTGTTGGGGGCCTTGGGTACAACCACAGGGTAAGAAACGGGCTTTGCCTTAAAGGACACTTCGTGAAGTCTTTAACCTGTTTCCTCCACGGATGGTTCTGGCATGAAAGCCTGGCAACTCAGAGATTGCTCCCTTGTTTCTGGGGCTAGCAATGCTTGTTACATTGATATGTTTGTTCCATTTCAGTAAGAAGATCTTAACCTTGGGCTTGAACCAGGACCCTCCACCACATCCAAACACTTTGCGGCTGCAGAGGATGATCAGATACTCAGCTACGCTTTTTGTGCAGGTAAAGCCATCTTGGGGTGATAGGAACGTCTCACTTGCCTTCCCTGCTTTTCTGCCTCTCAGAAGGCAGACCGTGCCAAAGGCTTATTTCCTATTTGTACACTTATTTTTTAAAATTATAAATACAGTCATGTCACACTT
Source organism: Lynx canadensis (assembly GCF_007474595.2). Lineage (NCBI taxonomy): Eukaryota > Metazoa > Chordata > Mammalia > Carnivora > Felidae > Lynx > Lynx canadensis. The sequence goes on from NC_044304.2 coordinate 54,561,628, forward strand.
AGAGAAAAATCTGGACTACAAAGAAGGGTAGAAACTTCTTAATTCTATGTCCCCAGGACCATGACACATCATTCTGGCATATTTTCCTTTTTTTTCATTTGTATTTGTTATATAAACACGATTAGTACATATTTGCAAATTTATGTTTTCTCTTTTTAACACTGAATTTTGTATCATAAACACTTTTTACATAGTCTTTGTTTAAACAGCTGTCACTTGAATGGCTACAGAATATGACTTTGCATGCACCATCCTTTACTCACTCTCCTTTCACCGGGTATCTGATAGATTCCCGTGTTTTGCTTGTATGAATACTGCCTGACAGACATACTTATACATGCCATTTCTTCCTCAGGATGAGCTCCTAAGGGACTCTTCCTGGGCCATTGCTTGGGAGGAGACAGCTGATTGTTCACAGACTGACTCACCCTGGGAGGTTAGAGCAGAGTTGTTTCTGCCTCAGCACACCTCTTGGGAGAGCCACAGTGAACCACCTCTGGGGCTGCATGACAGGGTGATCTACTAGAGCCCTGTTGGCTTAGTTTTCCAACACCGTATTGCAGGGAAGTGGGCCCTTTGTCCTTTTTTTTTTTTTTTTTTTTTAACGTTTATTTATTTTTGAAAGACAGAGACAGAGCGTGAGGAGGGGAGGGGCAGAGAGAGAGAGAGGGAGACACAGAATCCAAACCAGGCTCCAGGTTCGGAGCTGTCAGCGCAGAGCCCGACACAGGGCTGAAACTCACAAACCACAAGATCCTGACCTGAGCCGAAGTTGGACATCTAACTGACTGAGCCACCCAGGCGCCCAGGCCCCTTGTCCTTTTGATTAGTGGTGTATTCAGCAGTCATGCGGTGAGTGCCTACTGTGTACCAGGCAGTGTTCTAGGTGCTGGGTGTCCTGCCATGAAAAAAGACACTCCTGTTCTTTTAAAATTTACTTTCTAGATGGGGATAGACCAGAAGTAACTAAAATATATAGCTTAGAAGATAGTGAAAAGTGCTGTGGAGAAACATAGAGCAGGGAAGGGGTAGCGGGCGTGCATGGGGCTCAGATGGAGGCTTACAAACAGACTTCATTAGGCTGATGTTCTTCCTAAAAGGATTAAAACATAAAATTGTCTGTGGCTTCCTACAGGAAAAGTTGCTTGGTTTGATGTCACTGCCAACCAGAGAACAGTTTGAGGAACTGAAAAAGAAAAGGAAGCAGGAAATGGAGAGGAAGAGGATCCTGGAGAGACAGGCAAGTGAAATGCTGCTGGCAGCCTCTTGGGCACAGAGGCTGCCCCAGGCTCCCAAGGGGTCCTCTGTGAGGTCGTGGTAAACCGCAACTTCTCGTGCTCTCCCGTTTGCATCTCTCTTCTGTTCTTTTCCGGCCTCTCCTCTGTAGATACCAGAATAGTTGTTTTTCTCCCTAGGTCAGTCCTATATTTCTTCAGAGATTCTGCTGATTTTCTCCCGTCCAGAATACCATGGAGGCTGCCAGTTCTCCCTGTAGCACAGATTTCAGGGGACCCAGACCTCAGGGAGCTCCTTGTAGAACGCTTTGGAAGATGCAACATTAAACAGAATAATGTGTGCATTTAATATTGGGTGAGATTCTAGTGTAGACGAGTGATACTAGACCTCACAGGTTTAAGACCAGCATGTGGCCAGTGAATAATCTAAGATAGAGAAAATCTTATCCCTTAACTTACTATTATTTATGAATTTATTTTTGAAAGCCAGGCCATGTGCCTCCTCTCCCCTAAAGCACACAAAGCATGATCTGACTTAGCAGTTGTATCCCTGAGTCCTGAGGTGGGCAGTTGGAGTCTCATCAGCACAGGGGCGGTGGGACCGTAGGGGCAGCTGATGGTATGGCTGCTGTCAGCCTGGTGATTGTGTTTCTTCCCTTCGGCTTTGGTGTCTCCCCAGGCTGCCCTGGAATCCCAGCGAAGGCTTAAGGAACGGCGGAGTGACCTGGCGCCTCGTACGGCTAATGGGGAGGTGGCGTCCCTTCGAGGGGGGCCTGCCCCCCTGAGAAAGGCTGAGGGCTGGCTCCCGCTGTCTGGAGGTCAGGGGCAGAGCGAAGACTCAGACCCCCTCCTCCAGCAGATCCACAACATCACATCATTCATCAGGCAGGCCAGGGCCGCTGGGCGGGCGGACGAGGTGCGCACACTGCAGGAGAATCTGCGGCAGCTGCAGGACGAGTACGACCAGCAGCAGACAGAGAAGGCCATCGAGCTGTCCCGGAGGCAGGCCGAGGAGGAGGACCTGCAGCGCGAACAGCTGCAGATGCTGCGTGAGCGGGAGTGGGAACGAGAGCGGGAGCAGTTCCAGGCCACATCCCTACACACACGGACTCGGTCCCTGGACTTCCGAGAAATCCGGCCTTTCCAGCTGGAGCCTGGCAGGGAGCCTCGCACCCACCTTGCTTATGCTTTGGATCTAGGCTCTTCCCCAGTTCAGAGCAGTGCAGCTCAGAAGACTCCTTCGCCCGTCTCAGCTCTCGAGCCGGTCAGAGTGTGGTCTGGGCCCCCAGCCCTTGGCCAGGAACCCCTCCCCCAGAGCACCGTGTCACAGCAGAGTGAGCTGGCCTCTCTAAACCCCTTCGAGGAGGAAGACCCCTCCAGCCCCACAGCAGACGGCACTACCAGCCCTCCGGCTGCAGAGCCTGCCTCTGGCCCTTCAGCCTGTGTCCTCAAAGAATACAATCCTTTTGAGGAAGAAGAGGAGGAGGCCGTAGCAGGGAATCCCTTCACTAACCCAGACAGTCCAGCGCCCAACCCCTTCGATGAGGAAGATGAGTATCCCTGCCCGAGGCCCTCAAGCCCTCCTGTTCCTGGCAACCCGTTTGAGGAAGCCACCTGTACCAACCCCTTTGAGATGGACAGTGACAGTGGGCCAGAGGGCGAGGAGCCCATAGAGGAGGAGCTCCTTCTCCAGCAGATTGATAACATCAAGGCGTACATTTTTGATGCCAAGCAGTGTGGCCGCCTGGATGAGGTGGAGTTGCTGACAGAGAACCTGAGGGAGCTGAAGCGCACCCTGGCTAAACAGAAGGGGGGCACTGACTGACCCCACTGACCGTGGGCAGGGCATCTTTGGGCCCAGGGCCTGGCAGGAGCCTGTGGAGCAGGGCAGGGCTGGTGGGCTCGGCGGGCGAGAGGGAAGAGGGAAGGGTAACATCTAAGGTGTGCACACAGGTTAGGGCAGGGAATCTGCTGTTTCGTGCTGTGCACTTGGAGGTTTTTCCACTACAGTTGAATATTAGTAAAGTGGGAACCAGAACAGGAAGAATAAGCATTCATTTGCTGTATTTCCTGGGTTGGTTTTTTGTTACTTGTTTTTTGAATTGGGTTTTCCCTTTAGAAGGGATTTTAAATTTTCATTACCGACTATAACTAAATGCAGTTCTGCTGGGCAGTCTTCGTGAGTCCATGTGCTCCTGCCTAGTCTTTGGTCCTTATGCAGTATTATAGGGAAGCCTTAAATAGGGCACTTTGCTCAGCCAAGACAGACAAGGTGGATTCATTTAAACCTTTCTTTGGTCAGACAGAAGTCTGTCCCTATTAGGCTTCTTTCACCTGGGGCTTCCTCTGCCCTGCTGGGCACATCCCAACCCATGCAGTAGAAGGGGAGAGGTGCTGCATGAAGGCAATAGTTTAGACCCAGGAGAGCCCAGCACCTCTTTTTAAGAGGCGGTGGCAGGGGGTGATGTTTCACCAGGGTGTTTCCATTCAATTTAAGTCCTTGGTTGTCTGTTTCAGGAAGTTAAACTTCCAGTCCCGGCTATCACTGGGTCTGACCGTGGGCTGTTCAGAAGATGGGAGTGGTTAACTTTTTGGTTGATGGAGGCAGTAGTCTTTGGGAGAAGAGTGTCTACCCAAATGTTACTCTGTTGGAACTGAATAACTGATGGTATAATTGTCCCAGAGAAACCTCCCTCCAGAGCTTTGGTGAAATTGTTCTGGCCTGGGCTTTTTCAGAGGGCCCAGTCTGTAATTTAGGATTGTAATCAGGAAGCTTTTGTGGGACATTGCCAGGACAGTGGAAACTTCCTTGAGTCAGAAGATAAAATAATTTTCAGGGCAAGTTGATCAGCCTTCTTCCTTTTTGGGTCATCCTGTCCTGATCTGGGCACCAGGGAGGTATTTTCCTACCAATGTTTAGTATTAAGAAGTGGAAATGTTTGAAGAGGCACAAGCCAGGATCATTCTGGTAGCACCACACTACTTGAATTCTTCATCAAGTAAGGGCAAAAAGGGAAATTGTTACTTTAGCTCTGGTGCTTTGGTTTACAGGAATGTAATCCTTACCTGACGTCTGACATCATGATACCCAAGTGTGCTCAGCTCTAGGTAGAGTTCCTGCAATTAGGCTTGTTGATTAATGAACAATAACTGACCACTAGTCACTTTATATCCCTTAACTAACTCTGGGTCATACTCTCACTGGTTACAGGTGTGAGAGCTGAGATTCCTTTTGTTACCTTCTGGGAAGACCCCTGCTGGTCTTGAGAATGTTTGAAAAACATTGTGGTTTAAGGGTGATCTGTATTTGTGTTGACACTAGTCGCATTTCTTTAGCATCTGTTGGATTTTGGGGCTGAGTGAAAAGATCCTGTATAGGGGTGTGGGAATGGGAAGTGGGTGGAGGGTGTGTGGAGGACACTGTTCTGTTTGCAAACAAAGGAATATGAGTGGATTGCTAATATCAACCAGTAACCAGCCTTGCTGATTGTGGTGGGGGTTGGGAAGTTGGCAACCAGGTCTGTAAGATGTTGCCTGGTACAGGCACCTTTCTTCCTTCTCATGCCCTTCCCGCTGTTATTATGGAGGGTTTCACAGATGGTTGGCATGCTCCCTGCTGCTCAGTCTGTCATTGCTCTCTGATTGAAGAGGATACTCTCTGCACCAAAAAGCAGGTAGTTCCAGAAGCTAAATGCTGCTTTCCGTCATAATTACTTTTCTTATGAAAATATATCTCATAATTAGCTGGTGATTTCAATTCAGACTAGTTTACTGAACATACCCTTTTCCTGAAGTCAACCCAGGTAGCAATCTGTAAGTAACTAAGAGCATTAAGAACCACACACTTAAAAAGTTAAACTTAAAAACAAAACAAAACACTGAATATACTAAACCAAACTAAAACCTTCTGATGTGATTGAATTCTTCCATGGGTATATTCTTCCATTTAATTCTTCTATGGCTATATTCTATATAATCATAGACCTGACAGGAATTAGAATTCTCTATCCCTAACGTTTCCCAGAATTCACACAGGCACAAAGTTGGCTTTATAGAGATGAGTTATCATCAGGGTAAAGATGGCCTATGGATTGCAACCACAGCTTCAAGTTCTTACCTCATGTGAATATTTTACTCTTCCCGCAGTCTTTCAAGGCAAACCACTCCATCTCGTGAGAAGATGAGCAAGTTCTTTTTTTTTTTTTTCTTAATTATTCTTTTTAGTAATCTCTACATCCAACATGGGGCTTGAACTCATGACCCCGAGATCAAGAGTCTCAAGCTCCTCCGACTAAGCCAGCCAGGCACCCCAAAAGTGAGCAAGTTCTTGATGCGGTGTTGGCAGATCTCCTTAGACAAAGATCATGTATGGAAGAGACTGTGGGGATTCAGATATCACATGAAGTTGGCCTTTGTTTTTACACCTTGTTTGTATTTTTCCATGTCTAATACACTAAGGACATTTACTAATAGTACTTGCAGCTCAATGTGTCTTTGCTGTTCAGATACTAAAGTGTACTTCTGAGTCATCATGAGCCAGGTGGTAGGTTGGACATTGGCATAATTAGATGATGGTACTCAAAGGGAGAAGCTGGTCTCTTTACCAGGTCACAGAATGTGGTAGCAGATTGTACGGGTCATTTGATGGTGACAGCTTGAGGGTCATTGGTTTGCATGCACTACTCTGGGGCCTTGTATTGGAATCTTTTTTTAAAAAATAAAATAACAGATGTTAGTGGTTGGGTGTATGTGTGTGTATGTCCACATGTGTTGCAAGTAAGAATTACCAGATCTCTGCCCTCACCCCTTTCTAGATGACCATCTGAGTATCAAAAGATACTGGACAGAAGGTCACTGGGCTCTTAACGGGATAAATGTGGGTTCCACTTCTGTCCTTAATCCTGGTTATTCCTGCAGCGTTGATTAAATGAGCTGTTTCATGCAAGAATAGTGCCAGACCCTTTACAATCCATCAACCTCATTTCATGCTAGAAGAAACTGAGGCTCAGAGAGGTTGAGGAGCTTAATGGCTGCCATTCATGCCATGCAGTTTGCTACCTTTTCACATACCCCTTATTTAGCTCTACCAGCAGCAGGCCTGTGAGGTAGTTCCTCAGATATTCATCTGGTAGAGGAACAGATGAATTAAGAGAGGTTAGCCTGGCAGGGGACCACACAGCCAGTCAGTGGTAGAATGAGGATTTAAAGCTTGGGCTGCCTGACTCACTTTGCCCTAAGTAGCAAGAACAGTTCCATCTGGGTCAGGCACAGTGGGAGTGCCCAAGCACTGTGGCCTATGTATATGGACACTCCCGTTTCTAATGTGGGATGGGATACTGCATCCTTGGGGAGTGCCTTCTGTGGACTTTAAGGTCAAGAGCTCTTCTGCCTAAAACTCTTCAGTTTAGCACGGTTTTTAAAATACTTCAGGAAGGGGAAAAAAATACCTTCAGAAAGACTTCTGGTTTCAGCTCAGGCATGCAAGGATTTTGAAAGTTGTCACTCCTGTCCTTACCACAAGAGAAAGCTGGACAAACTGAAAATCAGCGACTCTTTGGACCCACCAGAGAACCGAGTGTGGGGTAAACTGCTGCTTCAAAACCTGGAGAGTCGTAGCAGACACCTGCTCACCTGGAGCAGAAGCCACTGGAACCTGGTAGGAACACTGGTGGAATGTGGGAGGCTGAGCACAGACTAGCATGGGAGTGAGGAACTCCTAGGGGCCACAGCTGAAGGGACACCACACACCTTTATGGTTTTATCTCCGGGAATGCCACCTGTGGCCTTAATTGCTGAGAGAGATCCCCTGGTGGCTCTGACGGGAAGGGGATGAGTAATCTTTGTAAAATAAACTCTGAGCATTCCCCAGGGGAAAATACTGTACCAGAGTCTGATCCTACTCTGGGAAGGGCAGGTTTCTCCCACTCCCACACCCTCTGGCCTTTCCATCTCATCTAAGTGGGGGGAGGGTAAAAGAAAACTTGTTTATACATTCTGCTACTCACACATGCTAAATGTGTGTTTTTCCCCACACTAACCAGTTCTTGATACCGGCTAGATGTCCTCCAAATTCAATTTTGTTCTGACATAATTCATCTAGAGTTAGCTAAGGGCTTAGCTCCACAAGACTGCCCCCCCCCCCCACTTTAGATGCCAATCACAAGTGTAAGCATCTGGTGCTTCTGACAGATGGCCTATAAGTTAGGGTTCCCACAAGCCTCTCGTTGAGTCTGATAATTTGCTATAACGGCTCACTGGATTATTGGCTAATTATAAGAGAATACAATTTAGGAACAACCAGAGAGAAGAGATGCATAGGGCAAGATATGGAATAAGGGGCAGAGAGCTTCCATGACCTCTGTAGGCACACCACTCTCCCTGCACCATCACTGATGCGTTCACCCTCCCAGAAGCTCTCCCAACTCCTTTGGTTAGGGTATGTTTTAATGGAGGCTTCATTACATAGGCACGATTGATTAAAGTTATTGTCATTAGTGATTAACTCAACCTCCAGCCCCTCTCCCAGAGGTTAGAGGTTAGGGGTCTGGGGCTGAAAGTTCCAACTAATTATCTGTGGCAACCAGCCCTCTATCCTTAGGGGCTTTCCAAAAGCTCATGTCATCTGCATAAACCGGTGCAGTTAAAAGGAGCTTGTTACTATAACAAAAGATGCTCCTTTCACCTTTATCTCTCCAGAGCTATTTCAGGAACAGGGACAAAACCCAGATATGACAGAAGATGCACCTATATTATCATTAAGGAAATTACAAGAGTTTCAGGAACTCTGGCCAGGAGTCAGGAACAAAGACCAAATTTATGTATTTCTTATTGTATTATAACATCACAGAGTGGGATTAAGAAACACTTACGAAGGTCACAGCCCGAGGACACAGGCCCTCTAAAATACTGAGATTTCATCAAATGACTAATAGAATGCTTCCCTTCTCTCACACCTTACCAACAGGGCTCCAGTGTAACTGTGGACTACAGCTGGAAGAGCTTCAAGACACACACTCTGAGGAGTAACACCTAGGGAATAGCTAAGTCAAGAGGTGGGACAAAAAGACACTAAAGGGTTTTCAAGCCTCTGGACCTACAGGAAACATTAAACACAACTAGCTAGATTAACATAAACCCTCATTCCAGAGGCTCATTTACCTCAGTTCCTACTAGCCAATACAGCCAATGTCATCTGGCCTTCAACAAAAAATTAGAAGCATGCTAAAGGGTAAGGAAAAAAACACGGTTTGATGAGACACAGCAGGCACCAGAACAAGACAGACTTCTGTGACACAGATGTTGGAGTTATCAGACAGGAAATTTAAAATAACTTATTAATATGTTAAGTCTAATGGTAAAAATACATAGTATGCAAGACTATATGGGTAATGTAAGCAGAGATAAAACTCTAAGAAATAGTCAATAGCAAATGTTAGAAATCAAAAATGCTAACAAATGAAGAATGCCTTTAATGGGCTCATCAGTGGACTGGACACAATTGTGCAAAGAATCAATGATCTTGAAGATATGTCAGTAGAAACCACACTAACTGCAATGACAAGAGAAAAAGAAAGAATGAAAAACAAACCCAGAAAAAAATATCCAAAAACAATGTGTCAATTTCAAAAGATATATGTAATTGGAACAGCAGAAGAAAAAAAAGAGTGAAGAAGACATATTTGAGGTAATGGCTGAGAACTTCACAAAATTCATGGCAGATCCAAGAAGTTCAGAGTAGGATAAATATCAAGTAGGGTAAATATAAAATATCTATATCTAGGTATATTTTATTCGACTGCATAAACCAAAGAGAAAATCTTGAAAGAAGAAGAAAAAATTATTTTAAAGAGAAAACAAAGAATTATAGCTGATTACTCCTCAGAAACATGCAAGAAGAGAGTGGAGTGAAATATTTAAAGTCTTGAAAGAAAACCCCACAAACCTAGAAATCTATATCTGGCAAAATTATCCTTCTAATGTGAAGGAGAAGTAAAAACTTTATAAGATCAGGAAGTGTACTTGAGAGATGCATCTCGGGGCACCAGGGTGGCTCATTCTGTTAGCATCAGACTCTTGATTTCAGCTGAGGTGGTGATTTCACGGTTGTGAGATTGAGCCTGGAGCTGGGCTCTGTGCTGACAGCATAGAGCCTGCTTGAGATTCTCTCCCTCCCTCCCTCTCTGCCCCTCCCCCACTCGCTGTCTGAAAATAAATAATCTTAAAAAAAAAAGAGAGAAAGAAAATCTGCACTTGGAACACTTCACTTTGAATCCAGAGAAGTTGAGAGAGAAAAACTGACTTCTTTGCGGTTGAAGATCAAGGTAGCCCACTGGGCCTCTGAACTCAGCTCTCCTGATATATCACTGTTGTAATTTTGTTGTCTTAAGTTTGAGCCTATTTATTATTATTATTATTATTTTTTAATGTTTATTTATTTTTGAGACAGAGAGAGACAGAGCATGAACGGGGGAGGGCCAGAGAGAGAGGGAGACACAGAATCTGAAGCAGGCTCCAGGCTCTGAGCGGCCAGCACAGAGCCCGACGCGGGGCTCGAACTCACGGACCATGAGATCATGACCTGAGCCGAAGTCGGACGCTTAACCGACTGAGCCACCCAGGTGCCCCGAGCCTATTTATTATTTATTTAAAAATATTTTTTAACTGAGTTTGAGCCTTCTTAAAAATATTTTTACTTGCGGGGTGGGGTGGGGAAAGGCTAACAACAAGGTGCTCAACAAACTTTGAGCGAGGGTGTTCTTACCGAAAAGGTGCCCCGCCTCTAAGCCTAATGCCACCAGAGGGAACTACAAGTTCCGAGCTGCTCTGCGGTGAGCGCGCAGCCTGCCGGGAGGCGTCTCCCGTGCGTCTGCGCGGGAAGTGGAAACCAGCGGTGAGGCGACGCGGTGTGAGGTCCGCCGGGCCGGCGGCGTCTGCAGCAGCGGGGCCCTTGCTGCTAGGCCAGCGGCCCGACCTCTCCGCCGCCATGCCCATGAAGGGCCGCTTCCCGATCCGCCGCACCCTGCAGTACCTGGGCCAGGGGGACGTGGTGTTCAAGGACTCAGTGAAGGTCATGACAGTGAACTACAACACGCACGGGGAGCTGGGCGAGGGCGCCAGGTCAGTTGGAACTCTTCGAGGCCGTCCTCAGGCCGCGCGGACCGTACCGTAATGACGGGCTAGTAACGCTGAGACCTGGAGCTGCTCTAAGTGCCACTTAATCCTGAGGCCGGCCTCCTGAGCTGGGTGCCATCGGCCCCATTTTACAGACGAGGAGACTGAGGAGCAGCTTGCTCCAGGTTCCACAGCGAGAAGAGGACAGCAGGGCCACGCTGTGCAGGCTGCGGTCATGACGGAGGTGGGGGAGCGGAGGACAAGGGCCCCCTCCTCCCTCCTGCCTCCCCGGTGGAGGACTAGGCTAACCGGGGAGGCCACAGCCTCCTTTAACTACCTGTGCCTAGCAGGCGAGCCGTGGGGAGCGGCGGCACACGTTCTGCTCTGGATGGAGCTTGGTCCGGCGGCGACAGACCCTGTTTAAGTCCCAGCTTTAACAACTGCTGGCTTGGGGCGAGTTGCTCCTTCTCACTGTCCCAAACCGGGCTGATACCTGTGCCCAGGGTCGCTGTGGGGATGCACTGAAAGAAGTAATAGCTGCTAGCACTTCCTGAGCCCTTCTTATGCATGCACATACAGCATATAAGAAGGATGTTTGTCATGCATTATTTGAATGTTTGTCATGCATTATCTTATTTGATGTTTACGGAAGCCCCATGGTTATCCCCATTTTAGGGATGAAGAAACGCCACAGAGATGTTAGTAAGTCGGTTGTTCAAGGTACCAGGCTGGCTGTGCACATGCTTCTCATATGCAGGACTCAACACCCTTGTAATTGATTATGTCAGCTGTGTAGCCTCAGGCTCCATACCTCGACCCCCACCATAGACTCCTTAAGGTGGTTTTTTAATCCTGGAGCAGAGTAGGAACTCCTTAAACGGAAGTTTACAAATGGAGGGTTTGAAGTGAACCTCGAGGCAGTATTGGTGCTTTGGGCTTTTCAGGTATTAAGTATAAATGTACTGATTGCTGAATGCTTGGCTCTGAGCTGGGAGTTCAACAGTGCCTAAGAAAAAAGTTCTGTCCTCCAGAAGCTTTGGGACTGGCTATATGGGGTGGATCAAAACGGGACAGGGGGAGTGCTCCCAGTGTGGAATGGTCTCCCATGGTGAGGTGCCTTTGCTGCACAGCTGTTTGGGACAGCCAGAGGCTACCTCCTAGCTGTTTGCTGTCCATAGGTGAAGCGAATAACTTGGACTTGCTTGCATGGGATCAGCTGTGCTGAGGGCTTCTGGAATGGGTATCCAGATACTTCTTTATAACCCACTGTGCATCCCATCCAATGTGTCCATGCTGGCAGTCAGGGCAGAGGCCAGGCAGTACCAGTAAGGAGGGAGGCAGTCTGGATGGGCCCACTAGAACTGGGAACTATGCCCCGTCACAAGAGACCATTTACTACTTGGCTACAGCTTAACTTTGTGGGCCCCGTGGAGAATTTCTGACTTGTCAAGAAGCCAGAAATTCAGATTTGTATATGAATCTGGTTTTTAAATCATCAGCCAATAAAAAATAGGCCTGTAGGCCTTATACTTGCATGTTCAAGTAGTTTAATACCCTCTAGGTCAACAGAAACCAAACAGCCATTCTGTGCCTCATTATTCCTCATGGCAAAGGCTTGCCTGTCTCACCTGTGTGTGCCCTTGGGGATTTTGTGCCCTTGGGTTTGAGTCTACTTGACTTGGCTCTTTCTCGCACCGCAGGCCTTTGAGTGTTCATGTACCCGTAGCATTTCACTGCTCCTCCCTGGATCGCCTCCATTCCAAGTGCCACAGTGTACACACAGCCCTGGGAGAGCCATAGTCTTGGGTGTCTGCTGGGTGTGTGGGGAGTTGCCTTAGTGTCTGAGGGCTAAATCCCTGCTCACCTCTGCCAGATGTTCTTGCCATTCAGATGCAGTAAGAAAAGTAACAGCTGCTAGCATTTATTGAGTTTTCTTTCCAGGCTGAACCTCAGGATCTAGGTGAATTTGGTAATTTGATAGTGACAGAAGAGTGTGGCTGAAGTCCAGCTGCTCGTAGTCCTAGTTCTTTGACCCCTGGCTGTGTGACCTAGGGCAGTTTACTTGACTTTCCTGACCTGATTTCCTTAGTTATAAAACCCTACGTTGTGGGGTCGTTGTGAGGATTCAAGTGTATTAAATTGCCTAACAGGTGAGTGCCTGGGTGGCTCAGTCTGTAGGACATCTGACTCTTGATCTTACAGTTGTGAGTTAGAGCCCCACATTTGGGTGTGGAGCCTACTTAAAAAAAAAAAAAAAAGTAAAATAAATAAAATACCCAACAAAGTGTCAGACATATACAGCAGGTGCTCAACTAAAGGTTTCCTACCATTGTCAACTTTCTTCCCAGGCTTCAAGAACCATTTAAACATTCCTGTCGAGATTTTGTCCCAGCAGTTCTAGGTGTCAGCAATTCCTGTATAAATATGCCCTGGTTTCTTGGTATGATGTTGGGATCCTCTGCTGTGGGGTGGGAATTGAGCAGAGGCATCATAAGCCTAGGAAGGTAAATTTAGCTTTGTCATGATCTGCAAGGCCTACAGTAGGACCTTATCTCTGTTGCCTCCCCTAGAGTCAGCAACTTTTTAGTTTTAACCATCTAATTAGTTTCCCCTTCATAGTTGAACACCGTACTTAGAAAGCTAGTTCTTACTTTTCTAGCTTTAGGCATTATCTACTGACTTGCCACTATGGAAGATGAGGATTTAGCTCTCTTTCCCCAACATTGCCATTCCCCAACCGAACCCAACACATTACTCAGCTCTTCATCCTCCCAGTGTAGTCATTTCAGAATTTTGGATAGAATAGTATTCATTGTTTAAATTAATGTGACTTTGTGAACACTCCACACAGTTGAACCAGAGTACTATGGTTATTTTTCCTTTTTGTTTTTGCAAAGCTTTTTGTTTTCCCTGGAGTTAATAATTGTCCTTGCTTTTGTTTTAATTGTAGACTGCTCTGGTTATGGAAGTCTCCCCAAGTAAATGGTCACATAGTCACCTTCTGTTGATTCTGTCAATTCCATCTTCTTAAAAATAAATTACAAGCTCTACTATGGACTGGTTGTCCTGCATTGTCATCGTCTTGTAAATATTGAGGCACACAGCCATACGTTGCCCTGGTTCAGACAGCTGAGAAGTGGTAAAGCTGGGAAACTGTTTCTTTCCCGTGTACTACTTGTACCTGTCTGTCATCTGATGTATGGGGCAGGGTGGCAGCAGGAAGCAGAGGGCACATTTATTTTATTATTTTTTTAATATATATATTAAGTTTATTTATTTTAAGAGAGAGAGAGAGAGACAGTGCAAATGGGGGAGGGGCAGAGAGAGAGGGAGAGAGAGAGAATCCCAGGCAGGCTCCACACTATCAGTGCACAGCCCAATATGGGACTCAAACCCACAACCGTGAAATCATGACCTGAGCCAAAATCAAGAGTCAAATGCTTAACGGACTGAGCCACCCAGGCGCCCCAGAGGGCACATTTAAATTAGGATCATTTGGGGAGCCTTTAATTAAGGAACTGTTTACAGAGGTATGGGCAAGGATGGGGAAAAGAAACCACAAGGAACAGTGCAGGACCCCGGGTCTAGGTTGGCAGAAGTGCGAGGGAGAGAACTGCCTAATGAGCCTGGGACTCAGCCAGGAGACAAGTCAGGGAAAGAATACTTTGACTCTGCCCCCTACTTCCAGTCTTGCCGAAGGTCACTGTTGGCCAAACCCAACATGAAGTCAGAGGTCAAGGAAGCTCACCTCCTAGTCCAAGTAGGTTAGCCGTCAAGGATGGAGAGTAGGAGGAGAGGGATTCAGACATGTAGCAGCGTCTTAATTAGTTCTCTCTCAAGGAACATTTGTTGTTTCTGTTCCTTTGCTGTAACAAATAATGTCTTTGCATTCAAGTGTGAACATAAAAAGCAGTGAAATCACTGAGTCAGGATCTAAGCTTTTAAAATTTTGCTAGTTCCAAGGTGACCTCCAAAGAGGTTAAACCAGTTCTTAAGGAGGTATTTGCTGATTTCTATAACTTCTTTTTTTAATCTGTAGCAATCTAACAGGTGTCAATCCTATTTTAATTTACAGGACTCTTGGGAAGGTATTGAGACTCTCAAGATGATAGGCTATTTGGGTTTCTGCCTATTTGTGGCCATTGTTGTTGAACTGTAAATCTTATGATGTGTAAAACTTTATCAAAGGAATTAGCTTTTTGTTTTATGTCTTACAAACATTTTTCTTTTGGCAAATGTTGATTATGTTTTTGATAAATTTTGCCAAAGTTTAAAGGTGGTCATATTTATCTGTGTTTTTTCTATTTTATTATTTTTTTAATGTTTATTTATTTTGAGAGAGAGCCTGTGAGTGGAGGGACAGAGAAAAACACACACACAGAATCCAAAGCAGGCTCCAGGCTCTGAGCTGTCAGTACAGAGCTCAGTGCAGGGCTTGAACCATTGAATAGCCACAGTCGGATGCTTAATCAACTGAGCCACCCAGGTGCCTCTATCTGTGTTTTAAACTTAAGTTTAAAGGTCTCTCCACTCTTAGGTTGTAAAACTATTTTCCATGTTTGCTTTTATTTATTTTTATTTTCTTTTTTTAAAGTTTATTTTAAGAGAGCGTGTGTATGTGTGTGCAAGTGGGAGAGGGGCAGAGAGAGAGGGAGAAAGAATCCCAAGCAGGCTCCACTCAGCGTGGAGCTTGACATGGGGGTTGATCCCACAACCACAAGATCACTACCTGAGTCGATACTAACAGTTGGATGCTCGGGGCACCTGAGTAGCTCAGTCGGTTAAGTGTCCGACTTTGGCTCAGGTCATAATCTCATGGTTCTTAAGTTCAAATCCCTGTGTTGGGCTCTGTGCTAACAGCTCAGAGCCTGGAGCCGGCTTCAGATTCTGTGTCTCCCTCTCTCTCTGCCCCTGCCCCACTCACACTCTGTCGCTCTCTCTTCCTTAAAAATAAATAAACATTAAAAAATTAAAAAAAAAAAAAAGACCTGGACGCACAACTGACTGAGCCACCGAGGCGACCCAATGCTTTTATTTATTTTTACATTATGGGTTAATTTACATGAAGTGCACACCTGTTAGTATACAGTTTGATGAACTTCTACCTATGAATGAGTACACCTGTCTAACCAGCACCCACTGTTGAGAGAATATACTAATAAATTCCCGACTGCTGCTTTTCTCAGCCTTTTTGTGGGGCAGGGTCCCCTGTGAATCAGATGAAAATTCTGGACTTTCCCTCAAAATATGGAAGTGTACAGCATTTCAAGTTGAAAACTCTGTTCACATGTTTAATTAATGTCTTTCCTTTTGCAGGAAATTTGTGTTTTTCAACATACCTCAGATCCAGTACAAAAACCCTTGGGTACAGATCATAATGTTTAAGAATATGACGCCGTCCCCCTTCCTGAGGTTTTATCTGGGTGAGTGTGGTCTCTGCTGAGGCCAGGACAGTCTTTCCTCCCGTCCTTTCCTCCTACCTTAGCACTCAGGGGAGATCTGAGGCAAGGGCTCTTGTAAACATCCCTTACTTTCTGTTACTGGCATTGGACTGTGGCACACAGTGGCCACTGAGGTTTGGATCTTCCCCCATCTCTCCAGCCTTGTCTCCTGTTGCCCCCGTGTCTCCTACCTGCCTCACACCATGCAGCAGATTCTTCCAAATTCCCTTGCCACACCCCACCTCGATGCTTTGCTCATGCTGGACCTTCTGCTGGAAATCCCCTTTCTACTTTGCTTATTGATTTATTTTTAAAATCCTTCAGAGACTCTACTTGGGCACCACTTCTTCCAGGAAGCTCTGCCTGCACCCTTACATTGGTCCTCCCCTGTCTCCTCGCTGCCCTCTCAGTGCTGGCCACGTCCTCTTGAGCAGTGTGTGTATCTGTGTGTGTCCTCTTCTGGAGCTCACACTTTCATGATGCTCTCCTATTCGCATGAGGCACCGAGTGAATATTTGTTTGGTTATATTGGGTTCAGTGCTTTGAAGTCAGACCTAGATGTTTTGATCCAGCTCTCTACTCAGTCATTCTGACCACGAGAGAGTAATATTCCCATTGATTAATTTCTCAGGTGAAGGTCCAACAACTGGCTTACATGGTTACAAGAACCAACTGAGGTGCAGTTTGGGAAATGCTTCAGGAAGCAATATGATCCTGTTCTTAAATTCATTCAGCAAATATGTATGGAGTGTCTGCTGGGCCCAGGCACACACAGTGCCTGAGGTATTAGGGAGCCATAGAGACAAAGGTCTCTGCCTTTGTAGGGATGGCATCCTAGCAGGAAGAGACAGAATGGACAAGAAACTTCAGATAGTATGTCAGAGGATAAGTGCTATGAAAGAAAAACTAGAGCAAGGTCAAGGGGGTGAAGAGAATGCTGGTGCTAGAGCAGTTTTGTGTATATATTTTGTGTTTGCATTTTAAAAAATAATTTCATTGAGTTATAATTTACCCAGACTAAAACACACAGATTTTCTGTGTATAAATATTCTTTTGTGTCTGGCTTTTACTTATGTGTTTGAGACTCCTCAGTTACGTGTATCAGTAGTTTATTCGTTTTTAGTGCTGAGTAGGGTTCCACTGAAGGAACATACCACAGTTTATTTATCCGTTCACCTGTTGATCATCATTTGGGTTTTTGTTAGATGCCGAGACAGAGTTAGAAGTAGGTTTATTGGAGATAAAGGGAGGGGGAAGGCAGGGAAAGTCTTCAGGTGGCAGAGCAGGTTGGACATCTCTGGAAGGAAAGGGAGAAGGAAGGAGTCTGGATGCGCCTCAGAAGGTGGCGCAGGCCTGAGCAAGTCTGGGCCAGCCCAGCAGGAAGTTCCAGCTCTGCGCTGGGCAGAACTGGCCAGGTCCTGGACACCTGCGCTGTCACAGGAGGGCCTCTGTGGCTGTTGAGGGCCGTGTCTAGTTTCTGGCTACTAAGAGAAGGTGCGCCTCAGCACCTTCCTGCACGAGTGGATTTTGTGGACACAGGCGCCCTGTTCTCCTGGGCATGTGCCTCAGGATGGGGTTGCTGGACGATGGGATAGGCCATGCCAGATACTGCTGTGAACTGCTTTCTCCAACTAGTGCATTTCACCCTTCAGTCAGCAGGGCGTGGCAGTCGTGGTGGCTCTCCATCCTTACTTGCTGTCATTTGCATTAGGTTTTTTTTTTCCCTGTTAATTACATTGGTTTCCTGTGGTTGCTGTAACAAGTGACTGCAGGCTGGGTGGCTTAACACAAATTTCTTCCATTTCTGTAGAAGTCCAACATGGACAAAAATCAAGGTGTCCGCAGAGCCTTCCTGTCTGGAGGTTTAAGGGCAAATTCATTTATGTGGCTTTTCCAGCTCCTAGAGGCCACCCCCATTCTCTGGCTTGTGGCCCTACCCTCCATCTTCAAGTACAGCAGCATGGCATATCTAGCCATTCTTCCACAGTCACATGCCCCTTGGAACACAGTCCAGATAGGTTCTCTGATTTTAAGATCCGCGTGATTAACTTAGGTCGCCCACATTATCCAGAATGGTTTCATCCCCAGGTCCTCGACTTACGCTCTGAGGCACAGCCCCTTTTGTCGCGAAAGGTGACCTATTCACATGTTATGGAGGAGTAGGACAGGGATAGGTTTTGAGGCCATTCTACTTACCACATTAAATATTTTAAATTTTAGCCTTTCCAGGCTTCATTGAAATTTTAATTTACATTTCCCCATATCTTTTCGTGTGCTTTATTGGCCACTCATAAGATTTCTTTGTAAAGAGTGTCTCTGAGTCTTTGTCCATTAAAAAAAATCAGGCTCTTTGCTTTCTTACTGAATTCTTTATATATTCTGGATGCAGTTGTTCCCTCAGGTATGTGTATTGTGAGTATTGTCTCTCAGTCTTTGGCTTGCTTTTCATAATGGTGTCTTTGGAAGAGCACAAGTTTTAATTTGGATGAACTCTAGCTTGTCGGTTGTTCTTTTTTATGGCTAGTGCTTTTTGTGTCCTGTCCCAGAAATCTGTCTATTGTAAGGTCACAAAGGTTTTCTCTTATATTTCTGTTCAAAGTTTTATAGTTGTAGATTGCATATTTGTTTCTCTGATATATAATCTGAGTTATTTGTGTATTAAGTGGAATAGGGATTGAGGTTTTTTTGTTTTTTTTTTTTTGACATTTATTTATTTTTGAGAGAGAAAGAGACAGAGCATGAGCAGGGGTAGGGGCAGAGAGAGAGAGAGGGAGACACAGAATCCAAAGCAGGCTCCAGGCTCTGAGCTGTCAGCACCGAGCCCAATGCAGGGTTTGAACTCCCGAACCGTGAGATCATGACCTGAGCTGAAGTCAGACGCTTAACCAACTGAGCCACCCAGGCGCCCCTGTTTTTCAGGGTTGGGATACTCAGGTGTTAGAGCACCAAGCGATGAACGACCATCCTTTGCCTTATTTAGTTTCCTTGGCATTTCTGTCAAAACACAGTCAACCGTAGATGGATAAACAAAACTTGGTATATCCATTCAGTGGAATATTACTCAGCCACAAAGAGGTACAAAGTACTGACAGATGCTACAACACAGGCAAAGCTTGAAAACATAAGCCAAATGAGAGAAGGCAGACGCAGAAGGCCACAGATTATATAATTCCGTTTATATAAAATGTACGAACGAACGGGCCAGTTCATAGGGACAGAAAATGGTTGTGCAGGGCTGAGGCTGGTGTCGTGTGAATAGGAAGTGACTGCTTAATAGGTACAGGGTTTCTCTTTGGGGTGATGAGAAAAGTTCTAAAACAAGATAGTGGTGATAGTCACAGTTGTACAACATTGTGAATGGAATAAAAACCACGGAATTACAGGCTTTAAATGGTAATTTTTGTTATGTGTATTTTACCACACACAAAAATCATTTCACCATATATTTCTGACCTCTTCATTCTTTCACTGATCATATGTCTGTTCTTAGTCTCATACCACACTGTCTTGGTTTGTGGCTTTCTAGTAAGTCTTTTAATATCAGGTAGTTAAAAAAATTTTTTTTAACGTTTTTATTTGTTTTTAAGAGAGAGAAAACGAGTGGGGAGGGGCAGGGGCAGAGAGGGAGACACAGAATCTGAAGCAGGCTCCAGGCTCTGAGCTGTCAACACAGAGCCCATCGTGGGGCTCAAACTTGTGAACTGTGAGATCATGACCTGAGCCAAAGTCAGACACTTAACCAACTGAGCCACCAAGGTGCCCCTAAGATGACGTAGTTTTAAATTCAGACTTGTTCTACCCCCCAACCCCACCAAATCACTTTATATGTACGTTCTTTGCATTTATATATTAACTTTAAAATCTGCTTGTCTGTTTCTTGAAAAGAGCTTGCTGGGATTTTGATTGAAATCATATTACATACCATTTTGAGAATGGACATTTTAACAATGTTGAATATGTTTTGTGACTGTTGTGAAAGTGTTATTTTTTAATTCATTTCCAGTTGTTTGGTTACACCTTTATAGAAGTCCAATTGATTTTTGTGTGTGGGTCTTGTGTCTTGCATCCTTGCTAATAAATTGACCTCGTATTTCTAGTAGGTTTTATTTTCTAAATTCCTAAGTTCATCTGTAAATAACGACAGTTTTACTTCCTTTCCGATCTTTTTTCCTTTTCTTTTTCTGTGTATTCACTGGCTAAAGTGGCTGTGATATTTTGCATTTTTATGAGCTGTGTAGGAAAGTTCCAGTTACCGGGGTGCCTGAGTGGCTCAGTCAGTTAAGTGTCTGACTTTGGCTCAGGTCGTGATCTCATGGTTTGTGAGTTCGAGCCCCGTGTCGGGCTCTGGGGTGAATAGCTCAGAGCCTGGAGCCAGCTTAAGATTCTGTGTCTCCCTCTGTCTGCCCCTCTGCTGCTTGCACTCTATCTCTCGCATTGTCTCAAAAATAAATAAACATTAAAAAAAAAAAAAGGAAAGTTCCAGTTACTCTGCATCCTCCTTCGTGCTTTTATTACCCATTTAAAAAAAATTTGAGCCACTCCAATCTTGTCCTATGGTCCTTTTAATTTGCATTTTGTTAATAACTGATGATGAAGAGTATCTTTTCATGTGCTTATTGACCGTTGTATTTCTGTTGTTAAATGTTTTACATATTTCGTATTTTTAGTTGGATTGTTTTAAGGAGTTGTGAGAGTTCTTTATATAGTTGGGATATGAGTGCTTTATCAGATGTATACATTATGAGTATTTTGTCCTAGTCTGTGGCTTTTGGTAGCTTTTGAAACGCAAGTTTTAAACTGTCATGAATTTCAGTTTATCAGATTTTTTCTTTAAGGGACCATGTTTTTGATGTCATATCTAAAAATCTTTGTGTAGGTAAGGTTATGAAGATTTTCTTTGTTCTCTTCTAAAAGTTCAATAGTGGTTTTAGTTCATGCATTTAGGCCTCTGATCCATTTTCAGGTTTTTATTTTTTTTTTAAATGCTGTGAGGAATTATGTTGGCATTGGCATCTTTGCTGAAAATAGGAGTTTATTTCTGGACCTAGTTCTTTTCCATCAGTCTGTAGTGTGTTCTTATGCTAATACCACACTGTCTTGGTTACTGTAGCTTATAGTAAATTTGAAATTGGAACACGAACATCCTCCCATTGTCTTGTTTGTCTTGTATTTTTTAAACTTTTTTTTAGAGAGCGCAAGTCATGGAGAGGGGCCAAGGGAGAGAAATCTTAAGCAGGCTCCATACTGAGCATGGAGCCTGACGTGGGGCTCTATCCCACGACCCTGGGATCATGACCTGAGCTGACCTGAGTTGGACCCTTAATCAACTGAACCACCCAGGCGCCTCCATTTTCTTGTTTTTCAAAATTGTTTTGGCTATTTTGGGTCCTTTGCATGAATTTGAGGCTTGATTTGTCTGTTTCTATGAAAACACCTGCTAGGATTTTGATGGAGGTTGCACTGAATCCATGGTCCAGTGTGGGGAGAATTTCCATCTTAATGATACTGAATATTCTATCCATGAATGTGGAAAGTTGCTTTCCATTAAAATAGTATGCTTTTGCACATACCTCAAATTTGTTTCCTCATGTTTAAAGAAATAGGGAAAAAGGGTAGCATTATGGGTTATGTAGACACACGTTTATCTTATCGTTAAAATGCTCTGCTAAAAGCAAATCCATCACCACCACTTGAGGCTGCAAAGCGTGCCGCTGAGTCCTCAGTGCTTCTTGTCCCCTTTGCTTCCCATTTCCAGATTCCGGGGAGCAGGTCCTCGTGGATGTGGAGACCAAGAGCAATAAGGAGATCATGGAGCACGTCAAAAAAATCCTGGGGAAGAGCGAGTGAGTTGATGGGGCTGACCTGGAGGGGATTAGGAGCCTCAATGCAGAGCGAGGGAGGAAAGGGGCATCAGGAGGGCACACACCAACCCAAGCGCAGGCTGCAGAGTTCGCTCGGTCTGGCTTTGCTGCTCCCCACGTGTGTGCCTCTGCTGCGAGGTGGGGACAGAGACCTCCCTGTCTCCTGGGCTCGACGGGAAGCTGAGGTGCCAGGGGAGCACTGGCCCTGGGCAGTTGTGGCCAGTTCTCTCCTTGGGAGTCTCCCTTTGGAGCTGGTGGGTATCTAGCCTCAGCACGTGTTGGGATCCATCTTTTGTACACGGATGGATGGAGCAAAGGGAGGGAAGCCAAGAAAAGTACGTCTTGGAGGAAGCACGTTGAGGCCTTCACAGGCCCCTTCGTCCTGACTACGTGCTAAGTCAGAGCTGGGGCCGCCTCTAGGCCGCAGGAAAGCTGACCGTTGCTGTGCGGTCAGTGCTGTGTGTGGCCATTGTGGGACTGGGAGGCCTGTGGGGGAGGACGTTAGGCTTTGGAGGTGAGGAGCAGGTCGAGAGGCACAGGAGAGCCAGGTTTCCCCAGCTGATGGTGGGATGCACTTGGCCAAGAAGTCCCACAATGCCTAGAGGCTCAGCAGCGCTCCCACACGTCGCCGTCTGTGCTGTTTGGCAGGGAAACCCTGGAGAGAGAGGAGCAGGAGAAAAAGCAGCTTTCTCACCCGGCTCACTTTGGCCCCCGAAAGTACTGCCTACGGGAGTGCATCTGCGAGGTGGAAGGGCAGGTCCCCTGCCCGGGCCTGGTGCCGTTACCAAAGGAGATGACGGGGAAGTACAGAGCGATGCTGAAAGCCAGCGCCCAGGACTAGGGCCCCAGGCCACACCCAGGGAAGCCCCTGGCTGTCCTCGAAGGGACTTTGACGGTCTCTTTGCCATGAGGGTCCCCTTCACACACCTGTGTGGAAGGACATGGGAGGGTCGGGGGAGTATCTGCCGTCGAACTGCCAGACGAAGATCTTCACTCCATCAGGTCAATAAAATGCTTCCAGATCTCCAGAGGCGTGGTGCGTATCTGTCTGATAGGCACAGGAAGGCCTGCGTAGGGATGGAGAAGGTCTAAGGCCTACCTGTTGACACCCCTGTGTCAGTCCTGCTGGCTTTTCCTAGTCTCTCTTGGCTTCGATTTTTCTTCCAGACCCTGAGCTGCTGTGGTTGGATCTGGCAGGATCTGGCTGGAGCTGTCTGGCTGGCAGCGTGAAGCCCCCTTTCAAACTAAAGCCAACCGACATTCCTCCCAAGAGGCTTGGCTGCAGGCGAGCAGGTGGTGTAGGAGGCGCCTGTGGCGGGCACAGAGCAGCCTCCCTCAGGTGTGTGCCCTGGTGAGGCAGCCACTGCCAGCTGCCACTCCCCGGCCCCGTTCACAGGTAGGTTTGCGGACCAGGAGGGCGGACGGGTGAGGTGCTGGCTGGTCGAGACTCCGAGGCCCTGCTCTGGGTGCCTCTCAGCCTGCCTCTTTCTCAGGTTTGCAAGAGGGGGTGAAGGTCCGCCTAGTTCTTGCCTCACAAGACATGGATACTGCTGTCACTGAGGGATGCTGGTTTCAACCCTCAGGTGACACCTGAGCCCTCCAGGATTACTTCAAGGCTTACCTGGCTGAGACGCTGCCCTGTGGGAAATGCCTGGCCGGTGGGGCTGAGAGGAAAGGGGAGGCCAGGAACTAATTTGCTGGGGAAATCGTGTGGAACCAGAATGTTTTATAGAAATGCTGGGGGATCAGCCCATTAAATTGGGAGGGATTTGGCTCCTTTTACATTTACACCACCTGATGTTCAGGTGGTGATTTTGTACCAGACTTGTGTTCGGGGAGACGGCTGGTGGGGCTGGGCACGGAGGAGGCATTCTGGGATCGCTGCAGGCTCACCAGGGTTGTGTTGAACTACAGGTCCACACCGCAGTGCGCCTTCTCCCTTTACCATTTGAGGGTGGGCAGAGAATTCTATCCTCCATTCTAACCCTTTCTGTCACGTTTTTTAATAACCCCGCCCAGCTGACTTAGCCTTGGCCTTCACGCCAGCTGCTGAGGCTGTGATTGGGCCGCTGGGGCCGCTGGAGCTTTTCGGAAAGTGAGCCAGGGCTGGGGAAGTAAGTACCTCTTCCCTCCATGGCCCACAGGGGGCCCAGAAAGGTTGCTGACCGGGAGGCAAGGCAAGCCAGTGCCGCCCTTATTACTCTTTACAGAGACTTGGAATAAGCACCACTAGGGGGCATTATCTCTTTGACCCTTTTGTCTCCTGTTTCCTACTTTGTTTAGTAGTGATAAAAGATGGGTTTAAAATGTACAGAAATAGGAGGAAAAAAAGACTGCTGTGATAGTGTCTATTTGCATAGATTTTAGACCTTGTTCTTCTGAAGTGACTGGTTTTCATTTTGAATACTTACCTGGCACAGCCATTTAAAGCTATTTGGCTGCCAGTGGGTTCTGCCAAGAATCTGACTCTGGACCTCCGAATCCTCACCAGTAAAATGAGAGGTCACATGGTCCCCCCACAGAGCAAGTTCTTTCCAACTTCTACAACTTTAAGAACACATTTTTGTTCTGGATAGTGAATACCCTTACAGGATGAGCCGGCTGGTTGGAGGCCTGGCTTTCGAGTATCATCTGTGACTGCAGCTTGTGTAGCCTGGCACCTCAGCTGTGCTCCCCTCCAGAACCACCGACCTGGCTTTTGGACTTCCACACCTTCTTTCCCACTAAAGGTATTTGCAAGTCAGGTGGACCATCAAGTAGACTGACGGCTAGGGAAGGACCTGCGGGTACTTCCTGCGGGTGCTCCTGGGGGTCAGGCATTACTGGTGTTACTATTAGAAGAAATGAGCAGATGCACATTAGTCTTTAATTCACTTTTTTAATAGTATAAACCTCATTTAGGTAGTAGTATTAAGCCACAACAATAATGCCACATTGAGACAGCATTTAATAAAATGCATAAAAGCTAATTCATGCACTGCAATACTCTATATACAAACACAACAATGCAAATTCTTCTTCAAGACTGAAGACACTGATTAGATATAAAATTCAGTTTAAAAAGAACATGCTATTTTTTAAATGCCATCACATAAAGCTGATTTCAAGCTCCAGCTTTCGACAGGTTTTAAACCTGGAATTAAAATGTAATGGCATGAACAGTATTTTCTATATTGTGAAGGGCAGAAGTTACAGAAACGGTCCCAAGAAAATCTAACACCCGAATTTTCCTTTAACAGATGTCTTTTAAAAGGGCCGGTAATGCAGCTACATTTTAACGGAGAGGTCCAAACTACAGGTAAAAACTAGGGTTTGTACTATGAAAAATGTGCAGCTTTTCAGTTATAAAACTAGTTGAACACTGGTTTATTACAAGGTAGTTGGGAGAACGGAGGCTGTAGAAAAATATCCCAGCACTTGAGTTGTGTGGCGGCATCGTCTGAGCCCGTGGCCGCTCTGGTCGTTAAAATGGTAATTGAGTACACGTTCCTAAAGAGAAGTCGTTTTTAACATAAAGTCTACTACTTCCAAATGTTATCCAAATATTAAGCTTTCTCACAGTCTGTCAGTTGATAAATGTTGCTGAACATTGATTTTTATAGCATTTTTTCTATGCTGTGTGTATAAATATTGAGACACCAGAATTACTGGCTTCTGAACTGGAAGTATAGCTGGGCCTTAAAAGTATCTCCGACATTCCCCACCCCTAAGATACTCTTTTTAAGCTCAAACTTTAATTACTCTTAGATTGCTGTTAAGATAGCCCCAAATGAAAACTTTTACTTTGAAGATTGAGAGACTGTCAAGCTTCCTCTTGTATTTTAACTGGAAAGCCACCTTCAAGAGTGTGATTGTCACGACAGGCAAGGACAGGGGAAGGTCAGGAAGTACTGTTGGATGAGGCCAGCGAAGTAGGAGCTTCTTTTACATCAAATATAGGGGAAGCTGAAGGCTAAATGACCCACCGTCTCACAAAAGGCACTGAGTACTATAGTCTCAATGAAGTGTTTTCAAACATTTCGGTAGCTTATTTTAAAAAACAACAGAAAACCTATGGGCTATGTGAGTTTTTGCCGTTCTCCAGTTCCCTTCAGCGGGCCAGCTTTCAGCCCTCCCGCCAGGCAGGTCCCATTCACCAGCTCTGCAAGCAACTACGCCGGGCTGGGCCCTGGCTCCCGCGTGCCGTGTCTCAGTTTAAAGCCCGATTAAGGGGGAAAATTCATCAGAATAGACCTGGGCGAGGAAAATTAGGTATCTGTAGCTTAAAGGGCACATGTAGCCATATTAAAATCCAATTTTTATCTGACATGTTTAAATCAATTTATAGGAAGGATTTACGTCAGTGGATTTTATTCACATGCTAGAGAAGTAATTTAAGATTTGTAACTTAATATTCCATAATTTAGTCATCATATTCATGTTTATCTTAAAAGACTGCTTGGTAGGTTTTTTTCAACTGGCACTAGAGACATGGGAATCTGTTTACTCACCGGGCAGTGCCCACCGTTTGCTAAATTCGGGTGAGCATAGGAAATCACTACCACACGAAGAGTCAGGCCCCAGAACAAGGACCACTCTGAATCTCTGACTATGATGCCTGTCTCTGGACCACATGACAGAGCCGAGTGTCTGGGAAGGCCGACAGCTCCTACTATCAAGTTCCTTCTAGTCAGGCCATAAACAGGTGTGTGGCAGCCAAGTTAAAGGTCCCCACCTAGTTTTGGACATAAGGATGAACGGTCTTCTACCTTTCTGGCCCTTGCCTGAACCTAGAGAATATACGGCAGTGTCCTCCTGTCAGGACCTTTTCTGTCTGGAATCTTCCCTGGTACAGAGTGGAGATTCTGTCTTCATGGCCTTTCCCAGCCAGGCTCACCCAAAGGAAAATGGAGTTAAAATATCAGCAAATCCATCCTGCTGAGGGACCTTGGAACACCCACATCCATTTACTTTAGCAACTCTATCATAGACTCTCTTTAAAACATAAGGAAATTTTGGATACATGGCTACATGTCTGTATACATAATATACATCTATGTACACATACACACACTATATACACTGTACATATATAAACACATGTACATTCATTCAGTCATACAAGCCTATAAATCTGTACACGCACAATGCCGCTGAAGGGACCCCAGGGCTGGACATGCGCAAGTGTGCGCTGGCAAGAGGCACACGTGGGGATGTCCAGAACCCTGTGTACAAAAGACCCAAACCCGCTACCTCGATTAGGGCTTGGCTTTACAAATTTACATCAAAGTTAAGACATTTTCAAAGAGCCGTACAATCTAGAGACTGGAAGTGGGATAAAGGAAGCATGTGGGCATCTGCCTGGCCTTCTCCAACCTTCCAGGGTCTAAAGGGCACTGCCTCCCTACCTCCCCCCACCCCCCCGCCCCCGGGGATAAAAGCAAATGTCAGAAGATGACACTTCATGGCCTACACTTAGAGATGAAATGTCATCTAGATAGCCCCACTGCACATGAGGCCCTTTCCACTGGCAAGTGGGCAACAAACTTCTGGACTCTGATCTGATCAGGTCCTAGAACTTGGATTCATAGCCAAGGGCTGCTTGTCAGGCAGAGAGCAGGCTGGGGGCAAGACTACTGGAAATCACCCCAAAGGATTAGGATGCATTTTTCCCCCAGAATAAAAGCACTAGATATAGCCCTTCTAAATCTTAGCCTTCCTGCCACGGCCATCCCCCAAACAAGCAAAACAGCTAAGTAAATATGTACTATGGCTGCAACCATGCGCTCTAGCGGTATGTGGCTGCCACGTCAGGGAGCCCAAGAGTAGGTGCATCCATTGCGATCACCATGGCTGGTGGCAACTGCCTCAAAACAGAGTTCACATTTAATACTGAGAAGCTAGGAAACCATCCCTCTTGAGGGCATTTACATAACATCTTACAAGTGACTATACCTGCAATGAAATATAAAAACCCAAACAACAAAAGAACCCCAAGAACAGCCTCATGGCAGAAGCTAGACAATAAATAATGGTAACCCCCAATAGACACAAATTTCAAATCAGAAGGGTGGAATAGCTTGGAAAGTATCATTTGCTTGAGTAATTTTTCTAAGTCTCTGCCTGTCCTGTTTTATGATTATACATAATGACCTCCAGAATTTCAACATATAACAGTCTAGCATTATCTGAGATACTGCCAGAAAAGAGCCCATTTCATCAAGGAACAATGGTGTATATCACCACCTCCTTTAGCTGATAGACCTCTCCTCACAAGGGAAGAAGGGCCAGGTTAACAGAAGGGACATGTGCACAGGCTGTGTGACTAAGAACCTACTCTTGGGCAGAGAGCTGGCATCACTTAACCAAACCTAGAGTTTCACCAACTACCAACGAGGGGTAAAAGCCTTGTGAAAGTTGAGCCTCAGTATTTGCTTGGGATCCCTTTAAAAAAGTCTGGACTTTGGGCTTCTCTTAACCAATCTGACAAGATGGGATGGACTTGCTGTCCAAGGTGTGAAATGATTTGGGGCAGCAAGAAATCAGCTTGTGTGAACATGATCCTTAGGGAAAAGGCTACTTCAAAGTAAAGCCAAGAGGATCTGGGAAGCTAATGAGTGTTCAAAGCCCAAAATGGCCCACTGCCATCAGCCATCACCAGTGAAGGGACTCAAGGGGCAAGACTAGGTCAAAATCAACAACCCTCCAAGCTGAACCGATTTTTGTCCAGGGCTACCTGGCCAGAGTGCAGCACTCACCCAAATGTTCCCTGTCTTCCTGCTAGTTTATCATCTTCTCTGCCCCAAACTTTCAACAGTGCATCACTGGGACCTCGGTCGAGGTCTTGGCTAAGCCATGCTGTTGTCTAAAGGCAAAGGTATCTACAAGCCGAATGGACACAGGACTTCCAGGGCCCACCCCTGGGAATGAGGGGTGGGCCTTTTCCCTAACATGGAGAACTCAGATCTGGGAGATGTGACACCGGTATTGCCACCGAATGGCTATGTGATCAACAGACGTGCTTATATTAAAAAATCGAACAGAAAACAGGCAACTTGCTGTGAAAGATGCATAAACGTGCTTGAAAATACCCTCTGCTAAAATCCTTCATGAGTAGAAATGAAACAGACCTGCCCTAACTCTACTGTCTTGGCTGTTTTTTTCTTAATTTTGAAATTTAAATCTCTTCAAAGTTAGAAACCAAAAATTTAAGCTGGCAAAATTAAATTCTTTCCATCATTTTATAACAGGCACCCCTATTATCTCCGAAATGTGTTTCCAAGTCATGAACTATAAATAATATAATTAAATCCAAACAGGAATTTAGAAGTTGGAGATACCATCCCCACTTAATTCCTACTAATGACTTTCACCAAGTGCTCCTAACACTTCAGAACAGAGAATCCTATTTTGTCAAGAGCCAGCGGCTAGCTGGCTGGGCACCTACATAGCACATGAGGCCCCACCCTGACTAGGGCCCAAGCCAGACCAGAGAGTGCCTGTGAGGCAGGGGAAGTGCACTGGGATCTTTCTGGATACCATCTGGTCAAAAGGTCCTGGGAGATGCAAATTTAACCTAATGCTGTATTTTCTTAATCTGGGCTGTACAAAAAGGAAACGGAGAGTACCTGATCTGGTCTTGGACATGCCACTTTCCCAAGCAGGAAATGCCCACCGTTTACTCACATCCATGGGAATTTATGCTCTTCTCTAGACAGAACTTCCTTATACTGCATTCTGCTCTTGTAAATGATGGTGGCTGTAACTTAGGACAAAGAAGATAACTTTGGGAGTTATGGGTTTTTTATAAGGAGCAGGTAGGCTGCTTCTGCATACATCACCCAAAATGCTCCAGGGTTCTTTGCTGGTACACACCTGGGGGGATCAAAGTGCATGGTGTGCCAGTAGCATTCAAAGATCTGCCAACAGAAATGCAGAGTCTGGAAACACTTTGAAAAACCCTGATATTCAAGGTCAACAGAGAAACCCTTCCATTCAGCCGTACCATCACCACTACCCCGGGACAGGGAGCAAAATCCTGCACCCCTCCCCGTTGAATCACCTCACAGTTCTGAGTGAACTGCAGGAATACAGACCCTTCTCAAGGGGGCGTTTGGAATGGAAACCCCTGAGAAGGGGACCTTCTTCCTCCATCTGAACAATGAGCAACCGCCCCAGATTGCATTTAGGAATTACTGTCAGGTTCAAAATGCCCACCTTGCACTTTTTGGTCAGAAGGCTCTGTCTGCCGTGAGTGGTGGAGGTGATTTGGGGATGTTTTCACTTGCTGCAGGAATTGGCAGTTTATGTCTGACTGGTTGCAATCCAATTCTGAGAACCAGTCATCAAGAGAGCCCTAGGTTTGGAGGAGCCTGTAGATGCCAGTCACAGACCAGAACCAGAGGTCAGGGAACCTGACAAGCATCATCAACTCACCAGCTGAGGAAGCTTCCGGTTGGGGTCCCCACCGACTGCACTACCACACTCCCACTTACTGCATGATACACATGAGCCACATTCTCAATCGTTCATAGGAATTTAGTTCAACACCACTAATGTGTGCATACAATTAGGAATGATGCCATCTTTTCTTAAACATAAATGATTGTCTCCTGTACCCTATTGCGTTTTCACAGAAATCATTAGCATTTCGGCAAAAGACATACACAGTTTTCCATTTGTCCTGCCCACAGGCAAGATGTTGCTAACATACGCATTGATAAGAAGTGCTTAGAAAGTGCTAATATTATTTACCCTGGTAATTAGTAGCTATTAATTCCAAGGAAAATTTTAATATATATACACACATACTGTTTTCTTAGGTTCGTTTAGTTTTGTTTAATACTAGTCTCTGACATTATAAAACTCTTTGTTTTTTGCCCTTTGAGAATCGCTAAATACAAATTAGGTTAAAAGATTGTTCCAAAATCTGCTTCATCAAAAGGCATTAAAACATTTCTTATGGCAGGAAAGGATCCTACTAGTCTTTTAGTTGCTATTGTTTGGGATTAACAGGTAAGAAGAAACCAGGTAGGAAATGGCTAACATACTGGAAATATTTGCACATACCAAAATACCACTACTTTATTTTCTCTGTTATCTGAGCGGTCCTGGGAGGATCCTTCTGCTTCTCGGCAGGCGTGCGGTGCACACTATAGACTGGCTCCGGTGATCTGGCCGTTATACTCTGCTGTCTCCATCTTGAGGATGTAGGGGATTATGCTGTCTATTGAAACATTGCCAATGAGACCAGTAAAAAAAAGTTCTTCTGTTATGTTTGAGCTCATCAGCCTGAGTGCTGGCAGGCGAACGAGAATCCGGGCCAATCTGTAAAAGGGAGGCTCATTAGAGAAAGGGAGTTCACTGCCCTTCAGACTTCTCCCTGACAGGCTCCCAGGGACCCTCTCCGCACTGCTTGGAATTGAAACAAACAAACAGACCCATGACCTACCCCTTGTATTTCAAATTTCAACAGTTCCTCTTGTAGGGATTTATCATGAGAGAAAATCAAAACCAAGTACAAAGATGTATGTACAAATGTTTCCTTCATTTATAACAATTCTCCCCACCTCCACCAAAAGAGAAAAATTTGGAAATCAATAAAGGATGGGTTAAATTATGGTATCTCCATATAAAAGAGCACACTGTATATTCAGCAAAAAGTATAAAAAAGATATATATTCACTGATGGTACGTCTGTGATGTACAGCCGAGTAAAAACCTGAAAGGAGACCGGGAAGCAGCAAGTGTAACACAATCTCATTTGTGTAAATTTATTTGTGTGGCATGTATAAAAAAGTATTTGGAAGGATGTTCACCAAAATGTTCACCAAAACCCTGATCTCTGGGTTTGGGGATCTGGAATGCTTTTACTTATTAAACCTTTGTCTGTATTACTCTAGTGTTCACATAGCATCCTAATTAAAAAATGAAGCAATAAAATTGTTTTCATTTTGAAAACACCCTGGGTGGGAGGACACATCATGACCCCGTTCTGATGGCTCTCTGGACACTGTATCTGAAGCATCCCACATGATTGGCCATTCCACAGACACTGTACAAAGCTACGTGTGCAAGGATGCTCACTGTGTGCCAGCCTAGTCTGGAAACAACCTATATTTTCATTAGCAGGAAAGTTCTAAAGAAATGACAGCATCTCCTCAGCCACAGAAAATGCAGAAGTATGCTTGTTGAACATTACATGAAGAAAGGGTTACAAAACCTTACTTTGGATTTTATGATTCCAGTTACACAGACATAAAAAATTTCTGGAAGGAAATGCATAAAATGTTAACTATGGATAGTGCTATTTACAGGAACTGAAAAGCTTTCATTTTACTTTCCAGAATGTTCTAATTTCTTTCCTACAGTGAACACTGTTATTTTTAAAAAGAGAAAATACAGATTATGCAAGCGGCATTCCAGCATCATCGTCCATTCGCCCAGCCACCATGAGTCTTGCAGGGCACACAAAGATGTAAGGGGACACCACCACAGACCAGAAGGGGCAGACAGGATGAAGGATCTTGGAAACTCAGCAAGGGTCAATCAAGGAGGACTTCTTGGGGTGGGGGGGGACAGGTCAGCTGGGCCTTAGAGGCTGGCTGAGGTTTCTCTCAGCAGAGATATAAACAATGGGGAGGGATAGAAGGGTTATTTCAGGAGGAGCAGACAGTATGAGAAAAGGCATAAAATAGGAAAGACTAAAACAATGCAGAAACGGGTGTCAACCGTCCTAGGGCTTTTGGGGGAACTGTCTTTGAGTGAGTTTCTGAGTCCTATCCTATGAGAAAGCCTCCCTTATCTCATTTTTGGTTCCAAATCACTTTTCTTACCATGCCCTTTATCTATCCCTGGGTCCCTCACTAGATTTTTGTAGAAACACCTACTTTCAAAGGCCAGAGAGCTGCTGTTGTCAAGATGACTCTAGTGTGCTGTGTGGTTCTGTTAGCAGTCCCTACAGGGACATTTCCAGCCTCTTCTGACCACGGACACTGTGTGGGAGTAGGCCCATGGCTACCTCTGGGGACAGCTTGCCCGCGTACCTGGCTGGGTTGGATGAGCTCTGGGTATGGGTGGCAGAGCTCCCATTGGCAGTCCCATTCTATATGTATTGAGGCTGTAATCACTTGAGACTCATGGTGAGGTTTTCATAGATTCCAGTCAAAATGGATCCTGCTCTGGCAAAAGCTATGCTTGGGCCATGGAGGTGTGCCTAAAGCAGAGGAGGTTCTCTCCCAGCAGGGCCAGCTACAGGTCTGCCAATCACACCACAGAAATGGGTCCCTGGGGCCTGGCATTCTCATTCTGTGGGGCATCTTTGGATTGAGGTCTGTGAAGGGGACACACATGGAGAGAAGTGGGGCCGTGTATCTTATGGGTCAATTTTGCTCCAGTGTTTATTTTGAGAGGACAGGGCGGGGAAGGGAATATTAAATAGTTTGCCTGACATGACCTCAGTAATTCATGGAGTTTCCAGTGGGTTGGAAGTGATCATGGGGAAAGAGCTCCTCCGCTCCTTGGCTGGAAAGCCTGCCAGGCATCCTGCCCTATTTCAGAACTTTCCTGTTCAGTTTTGCATGACAAAGGCTCACATGTATATCTATGAGTATATGTGTATATACATGTATTTGCTGCCCAATCATTACAAATAATACAAACTAACTTTTTTACCTAAAAAATGGGAGTTCAAAAAAAATCAGTTTATCTGACGGCAAAATTACTATTTTCTATAACCCACTCACTCCTTTGTAGAGGTTGGGGTCGGTTTCTGTCAACAAAAACTTTGCTATCACGTACGCTAGCTTGGCCTCTTCAGTGGACGCAGACCACAGGGGCACAGCTGCTCTTCTGGACAAAGGGAATCTCCGTGAGAACTACCGTCTGTGCACGATGTGAGCCTCGGAGGGAATTACACAGCAACGATTCCAAACCCTCATGTTACAGAAGAACCACCCAAGGTTCCACCTGCAGTTTACCCAGCAAACACTGGAATGGTCCAGTATTCCTGCCCCTCCCACCTAGCACTTTCCACACACTGTTACCATCCATGAAATGCAAGAACTAAAGTGTGATCAAAAGGAGGCTTCACCGGGCTGCCAGACGTGGAAAGGCTGACAATTTATATTTGTGACTACAGATCCAGCTGCACCCCCTCCTGCCCCACAGCAGGACTGTGTATCGGGGCGCCTGGGTGGCGCAGTCGGTTAAGCATCCGACTTCAGCCAGGTCATGATCTCGCGGTCCATGAGTTCGAGCCCTGCGTCAGGCTCTGGGCTGATGGCTCAGAGCCTGGAGCCTGTTTCCGATTCTGTGTCTCCCTCTCTCTCTGCCCCTCCCCCGTTCATGCTCTGTCTCTCTCTGTCCCAAAAATAAATAAACGTTGAAAAAAAAAAAATTAAAAAAAAAAAAAAAAAAAAGAGTGTGTATCTTTGCGTCTCACCGGTACGTGTCTTCCGAATAGGTTTTCTGAACGTAGTCCTGCAATTCCATCTGTGCCTTTTCTTGGAATTTTTCAATCTGGCTTGTGCTGGTCAAACCTGGATGGTCTAAAAAGAGAAAAGTACCCCTGAATTGCCTTGTGTATTCTGAAAGCCTCGCTTGCAGACTTCTTAGTATTTTTAATTAAGCCTCTGGCAAATTTCTCAAGTACAATGTAGATTGAACTCTGAAGGTGGATCTGGTTTGGATATTACTGTTAAAACATTAGTTTTTGCTCTATGCTCTGCCAAGGCCTGAGGGTTCCCGGGAGAGGGCTGGGCTCCTGAGTGGTCACACCAGCCTCACCAGCCCCACCTGGCTTGGAACTATCACATGAGATTAGAAATTATCATTTACTTTCTATGTATTTAATACATAATTTCTCCCATTTTTATTAGCTACTTTGTTGTTCATGAGTGGATGGCTGGGGAAGAAGGGAGGGAGTTAGCGGTGTCCAACCCTGCTATCGAGTTCAGCAGTCAGCCTGAGTGACCTCTCTGGAGGCTCTGAGACAACAGCCGAGAGGGGGGCAGTAGGCCAGCCAGTCCTGCTGCCTCTTCTTCAGCTGCTGCTACTGTCCTCCAGGAACAGGTAAACTTGTGCAGTTTCAGTCTGTACTGGAGGACATATGCTAATACAAACTAAAAATTGGCAAAAAGGAAAGCAAAACAAATCAAAACGAACAAAAAAGGACATTGGACAGTAGTATACTACTCTGTTTTGTATGCTGAAGTCTTGTTTGGCCAATGGTTTAAATTAGGATACAGAATAGATCTATTCAACATATGAAGTCAAACATCTGGAAGGCACTATGGCATATGTCTTTGGGACTATAAAAACAATTTAAAAGAACGTTATGTGTTTATGTTAGCTAGCAAAGCACACCTTTTAGGAGAACATTCTGTCACATACAATCTGGCAGGGCTCTCTCTACATGGCTGACAGCGTGACAACACGTTCATGTTCAGAAATATCAGTAGACATAGGCGGAAAACTGTTGTGAGTCACCACCACATATCTTACCGGGGCTAAAGAGAACTATAGCTTTAAGGTATGCATACTCATAGCCGTCTATATCCAGCTTCGCCATACTGTTACAGAATTCCTGAAGCTTCCAGATGTGCTCCATGACTTGCTTTATCCGGTCTCCAGAAAGTTTATCTACAAATCAACATCACAGATCCTCTGAGAAAGGCTGGTAAGAATAACAACACAAGCTTCTTTGAGGAGCCACAGATTCAAAGAGAAGAGAAAATAATTTCACTTTTTAATGGAAAACCATTTACCTTAAGATGGTTAACAGCCTCAGTTTCCAGGTGAAAGAGAAGTGACAATAGGTACCCAAATTCCACTCTGCTATGTATGCTGTCTCAGTAATAATCCCCCACACCAGCGATTCTCCCTGGCCCCACATTGGGCAGCAACTTTGGCCTATAGGCACAAACTGGTAACTCCTTTTATTCTGTGCTTAAGACCTATAAGTCAAATCTTAACAGCGGTCAGATTTTCTAAGTCTCTGCAGGCATTTAATAAATGTTTACGATATGACCGTTAAATGTCGACATTTTTTAGTTGTGGAAACAATTTTGTGTGTTTTCCGATTTAATCTTCATGGTAGTATTTGCTGAAGGTATTAGTATTATTACACTCAGTTAAAAATAAAGGAAACCAATCCTCATTTGTGAACAAATCTAACTTAAAATCAACAAAATGTTACAGGGTTAAAAAAAAAAAAAAAAAATCAGCTTTATGTTACTAGTCCAAAGGAGTAACTAGAAAAACAAAGGTGTGACTAGGTAACTCGAATTCCTAGATAATCAAACATCTGGAATGCCTGATGAAAAGTGCAGCTCAACTGCAATTCAGTATCAGGTGTAGATTTTTAGTGTCAGTGCTGAATCCTAGGTGTGCTCCCTCAAGACTATGTCTTTGATGTACTATGGACTTCCGGCAGGCAGAGGGCTATCTGCACTGGCTATCTCCTGTCCTGACATGGCTGGGATCTGACCACCAAATGTTAGGTAGTTGCCACAAATCTTTCTGGAAGAGAGTCACCTTCGCTCGTGAGCAGCAGCTGGGTATGCAACTGTGTCCTGGACGAGGGGGTCTGCACGACCCCTGTCTGTGCCTGGCTCTTCTGCTTGCTGTTTCACTTGGGGCAATCCAGGGACCTTACTGCGATAATAGTCTCTCTAGGATTGTGAGAATTTGTTATATGGGGAAGGGTAACCTGTTACGAGATAATAAAAAATCTGTCTGTTGGTCTCTGCCCCCAGTTTCTGGTACAGAGCTCCTGAAACCCTTGTTAATTTCTAAGTGATAAGAGCACTACCACGACATCTTATTCTAATATTTGTCTTTGACCCTGTTCCTGACAAAGAGCTCCTAAAACCCTTGTAAGCTCCTATGTGTTAAGAGCACTAGGATTCATCTTTTGAAGTGAATCTATGGGGCCTGGCCCCTGGAAAGACTAAAGCATGCCGAGAAACTTGGAATTTCCAGCCCCGTCCCTCATCCTCCAGAGTGGGGAGAGGAGCTAGACACGGAGTTAATAATTGATCATGCCCACATGAGGAAGGAAGTCTCCATCATAAAATCCCAATAGTATGGGGTTCAGAGAGCTTCCAAGTTGGTGAACACACACACACCAGAGGGTGAAGTACCCCAAGTCCACGGGGAGATTCTCTCAGACCTCACCCTATGTATCTCTTCATCTGGCTGTTCATCTGTATCCTTTATCATATCCTTTTAAAAAGTGGTGAACTTAAGTGTCTCCTCAAGTTCTGTGAGCGACGCTAGTGAATGAAGCGACGCTAGTGAAGGTCTATGGTATGTCCAACTTGAGGGCTGCTGCAACCTCTGATCCACAGCAGGTTGGTCAGAAGCACAGGTGATAGCCTGGACTTGTGTGTGTGTATTGGGGACAGGGTCTTATGGGACTGAGCCCTTAACACCCGTGGGATCTGACACTATCTCTGGGTAGACAGTGTCGGAATTGAATTAAATTGTAAGACACCCACCTGGTGTCACAAGGAATTGCCTGTTGTGGGGAAACACCTCCACACATTGGTGACTACAAGTTCCAGAACTGAAGTGCTTGGGGAGTCTGGGTGGATCAGTTGGTAAAGTGTCCAACTTCTGATTTTGGCGCAGGTCATGATCTCATGGTCGTGAGATTGAGCCCTGCATCGGGCTTCTCGCTAAGCATGGAGCCTGTTTGAGATTTACTCTCTTTCCCCCTCTGCCCCTCTCCCCCGTGTTCTCGTGCTCTTTCTCTCTCTCAAAAAAAAAAAAAAAAAAAAAAAAGTGTTCTGTGTGAGTAGTAAAGGAGACATGCAGGGAAGAGAAGCACAGTAGGGAAAAACTGGGTTTTTCTTTCACCCCACAGGTGAAAAACTAGTTTTTTCCCATGTATGCCTGCCAATCAAGATGGAAATGTAAGATTATGCTGGAAACATCACCAAATGCCTACGTATCAGGAAGTTGGCAATTTTTTCAATTATCTTTTTTTCGCCTTTCATATGCCTTATAAGATGACAGACGGGTGGAAATTTAAATGTTCTCACTGGTAAAGGTCCTAGGACTTAAATGTTAAACTACCTTCAGCCTGTGGATGCTGTGGGACACTGAGGCTGGCCAGTTTGCAAGGAGTCAGCCTGAACCGAGATGCAACCCCCCACAGCCCAGCCCAGCCCTACCTTCCTGGATGCTGTTCTGCAGGTGGTTGACAATGGCCGCCAGGATAGTGGAGAGACTCATGACCTGGGCACACTGGGCGAGGCCGAGGGTGAAGAGCTCGTTCCAGCAGGCCCGCACCAGGCTGGTGTTGCAGTCCTGCCTGGGGACAGAGGTCAGAGTGGGTGTGGGTACATGCTGGCATTCTCCAGGGCCCAGTTTGCCCCAAACAAGTCGATTCAGCAAGTGTTTCTTGAAGGTCTATGGTATGTTCAGGACCATTCTCTGAAAACACCACTGTCTGTGTGAATCTCTTAACTAAAGTCCCTCTGAGGATAAACTATTCTCTTAACAAAGACTCTTTAGACTTCAGTAATGAGAAATCTGAATGGGTACGACTAAACTGGCATCTCCTACAGCCTTCTAAACTCACAGTGGCCCTGACATGGCTGTCAGAAGAGGCTGCAGTGATCCAAGGGCTAAGAGCTAAGGGGATGGGAGACACACCCTGCAGACAGAGAACAGAGGGTCTGTAAACCCTGCAGGGGAGAAGCTGGCACTGGAGACAGGAAGAGGCCAGCCACGCCAGCCTTCAGCCCTGTCTTGGATGATTTATACTCAGGACAGCATGGCTACCATGCTGCAAACAGTATGACCCTATCTGAGGAGCTCCTGCTACTTGTCTCAACATTTCAGGATGACTCCTGCCTTTTGCTCCACTCCATCCCTGGCTCCCAGCACCAAGTCCTTGGCATATGGAGAAGGCTGATAAAAGTTTGAGTAACACCGAAATAGTGGCAACCATGGACCTCGGCTACCAGTCCACTTAGTGTGTTTAATAAGAAAATCAGGGTCACTTGAATGAGATCACAGGAACAAACTAGAATGGCCCTCAGATATCTTCTGGGCCACTCCTAATGAGGGGAGGGCTCTTGCTGAAAGATATGCACAGAGAGAAAAGGCCACTTACCCAAGTGCCTGAAAAGCTGGGATTGACCTGGCCCAGTGCATGGAGAGGAAAAGCAGGCGGGACGCTGACTCGCAGATGTAGTGCACGTTGAGGTACTCTGGCATTGGGCTGGGCATGGTGAGCTGGAGAAGAAGAGGCACACAGCACAGGAGGTGACAGAGAGACAGGTCAACATGAATCCCTGTCACGTTTCAACAACTGTGACACTTGAGTTGTGATAATCTCTAATGCTGAAGCTCCTGTGCAGACCCATCCTTATGAAACCTGTGTCCTCTGCAGCGGGGGGCTGGCACCAACACCCTGTGGTCTCTTGCCCAATGAACTCGGGCCTGATGGCCCTCAGAATGTGGTCAATGATGGTGACCTCCCAGCTCAATCACACAAAGACATACTTTTCAACTTTTGCCTCAACCAAATTGCTATTTGTTCTAAAGCAATTCCATTTTGAGCTGGAGGTTAAAATCTAAATTGAATCTGGGAACAGGGGTCAACTTCATAGCTAGTGGGCATTTGGTAGGTGGCCTCAGGGTAACAGTGAGTGAGAGCTGAAAAGAAACCCATATGGTGGGAGGACGAGATCCCATCATCAGAATGCTCAGGCCTGGGCTCCAGAGCTCCACTGTCCAGAAGGGGCATTAATGCCTTTGATGCTGGAATCCCACTGGTGACCTATATTCTTGGCACCAGTGGGCAACTATGAGCAGGGACCCAGTCTTCCTAAGTGACTGGTCAGGCCTCTCTAGTCAAGAGCACTCGGGGATAGGAAGACACGGTCTGTAGCCCTAGAAACTGAGGAGTGTCTTTTGGAAGCAAGGCCATGGAGGAGCCTGTGGGGAAGACTAATAGCTCTTCAAAGTTCTGTGGCTAGCGATGGCAAGCGGTCAGGACCAGCGGCTAGGAATGAGGGCTGGCTGCCTGCACGCTGAAGCAGACAAAGGTGCCTGACTGAGCCTGTGCTGGAGCTAGGCCATCCTAGAAAAGGCAAAGCAGTCCATTAAAAACCCTCGAGGGTCAGCACCTTGTCAACCCCTCTTGGCAAGGACAGGCCACACCTGCTTCAGGGCAAGTTACCTTGAGAGCCAAATGAGCAAAACGGAGTGAAAATGCTTTTTAATGAGAATACTGTTCTGAAACACCAGGTCTGGATCAAAAGCCACAACATGAAAATGAGCTTGCTACAAGATTTTGGTTTTACACTGCAGGCTGGGAGGCTGGGGCATGTGGGTAGGCTGAATGCACTCACCTTAAATGTGACATGAGTATCTGAAAGGAGGGGCCCTTCGACCTCGATGATGGGTGTGGACTGGTCTCTGCTGATGACGTGGATGCCGCCTCCTCCACTGGCATCTATGCCATCTGCTAGGCTCGGAGGTGAGGAGCTGTCTGTGGTATTAAGTGCTTTAGCTAAGGTATCAAATGCCCTGTGAGCAAAAATGAAGCAGTCAGTGGTGTGAATCCCCAGCTTTTAGGAGGAACAGAACTCAAGCTGAGACATAATCTAGAAAAACCATGCAATGGGGAAAAGATCATTAAATTCTACCTGCTGGGGGAAGGGATGACAATGAAAGTTTCTGTGTACAGTCCATACATCATCATGGGCACTAAGCTATATAT
Organism: Lynx canadensis; assembly: GCF_007474595.2. Lineage (NCBI taxonomy): Eukaryota > Metazoa > Chordata > Mammalia > Carnivora > Felidae > Lynx > Lynx canadensis. The sequence continues at coordinate 54,601,994 of NC_044304.2, forward strand.
TATTTATTTTAACACATAATTTCTATTTTTCACACTACTCTCTAAGGTAGAACCCTCCCCATTTTATAGATGTGAAAGCTGAGGCCTGGAGATGTTACATAACTCTTCTGAGACCAACCACCCAGTAAATGGTGGAAAAAGAATTCTATCCAACTCGAATCCCATCCTCTTTGCTATCAGACTGCAAGAGATCATGAGGCCAGGGGCACTTGTGTGGCCTCCAGCTGTACATCTGCCCAGCCTGGCAAGACAGGCAGGGGTGACCAGTCCCACAGGAAAGGAGCAAACACGAGAGCCTATGGAGAAGAAACTCTCTGCAGCTGGTTACGGATGTCCAGGGCCAGCTAATGCTAGTAGCTAACACCCTGATGGACTTAAGCTTTAGACTGTTTGGAAAAATAGGCTAAAACAGAAGTGGGAAAGGGGATGAACGATTAATATTTACTCAAAATAACTAATGCAAGGAACACCTGTCTATTGAAGGGTTTTCCCTGCTTCCACTCAGTCACTCCATTTCCTTTTTCATTGTTTGGAATGAAAAGCAACTTTGATTGTTTTATATCATGTAATATAAACGAATCCTGGTTCCCATAGTTAAAATGTGAAGGAAGACAGATGTGCAGGGACACTGTGACTTTACCATCCTTGATTAAATACAGGGTGGGTGTCAAAATGCTGCCGCCAGCCCTCACAAAACAGCAGCTAAGTGTGCACACTGGGCAGAGCCTCCACCCTCATGGGATCATACCGAGTAATCTCACTTGCGGACTGGTCCTCCGGCTGCATTTCCGAAGTGTCACCATTGTTAAGGGACTCACTCAAGTTGGCAAGGGAGGTTACTACATTTGCCAGTGTGCCCAGAGCTCCCTGGCTTGTTTCTGCCTATTAAACAAAAAACAAGAACATTAAAGATGAACACAAACACACACATAAAAGACTCTCAGGCCAATGAAGGTATAATGGTAGTTTAAAAACAGCATCTATGGGGTGTGAGCTCAGCATGGCAGCAGGAGGGAGAACTTTTTGGTGAGCGGAGAGTTCGGTGTCTTGACTGTGATGGTGGTTACACAAATATACATATAATAAGGTAACAGAAAACAGACAAATTAGACACTGCCAAAATTTAAACTTCTGTGCTTCAAAAGATATTAAGAAAGTAAATGGGGTGCCTAGCTGGCTCAGTTGGTGAAGCATTGGCTCCTGACCTTGGAGTTGTGAGTTCGAGCCCAACGGTGGGTGTACAGATTACTTAAAAATAAAAGCTTAAAAAAAGAAAAAAGTTATTAGGAAAGTAAAAAGAAACCCTGCCCTTCCACACACAAAAGACAACCCAGAGAATGGGAGGAAATATTTGCAAAACACACATCTTACAATGGTTTAGTAACCAGAATATCTAAAGAACTCTTTCAAGTCAAAAATAAAAAGATAAAGCAGTCAGTTAAAAAAAAAAATGAGCCAAGGATTTAGATATTTCTTAGAAGAGGACACACATGGCCAATAAGCACATGAAAAGATGCTCAACATCACTGGAAATGCAAATCAAAACCACAATGAGATACCACCTCACACCCAACAGGATGTTTATAATAAAAAAGACAGGTAATAACAGGTGCTGGGGAGGATGTGGAGAAACTGGACCCTCATACATTGCTGGTGGGAATGTAAAATGGTGCAGCCACTGTAGAAAAGTCTGGCACTTCCTCACAAAGTTTAAATACAGAGTTACCATATGACCAGCAATTCCACTCCCTAGTTATATACATGAGAAATTAAAACATCCTCCACACACACAAAATTACCCAAATGTTCGTAGCATATTTGTCTATTCATAATAGACAAAAAGTAGAAACAACTCAAATGTTCGTCAGCTGAATGTAATGGATATGTAAAATGTGGTTTAGTCATTCAAGGGCTTATTAATTGGCAATAAAAAGGAACGAAGTGCTTGCTGACACACGCCACAACATGGATGAACCTTGAAAACGTTACGCCAAGAGAAAGAAGCCAGTCTCAGAAGACAAAATATTGTATGTTTCCATTTATATCAGAAAAGTAGAGTATAGTCAGAAAGTAGAGTAGCAGTTGGTAGGGGAGGAGGAAGTGACTGCTTAATGGGTGCAGGGTTTCTTTTGGGGTGATGAAAATATTCTGGAATTGGGTAGTGGTGATGGCTGTACAACCTCGTGAAAGTACTAGAACCACTGCACTGCACTGCACTGTAACACTAAAAGGATAAATCTTCAGGTATGTGAATTTTATCTCGAATAAACAAAAAAAGAAAACCAGACATATTTGAACAAATAAATCAAGGTATGTATAAACAGGGGTGCCTGGGTGCCTCAGTTGGTAAAGCATCCGACTTCCGCTCAGGTCATGATCTCGCAGTTTGCGAGTTCAAGCCCTGCGTCGGGCTCTGTGCTGACAACTCAGAGCCTGGAGCCTGCTTCAGATTCTGTGTCTCCCCCTCTCTCTGCCCCTCCCATGCTCATGTTCTGTCTGTCTCTGTCTCTCAATAATAAATAAATGTTAAAAAAAAAAAAAAGATGTATAAACAAATGTTTGTTGTATCTGGTTAGAAAAGTGAAAAACCAGAACAGCAGAAAAGATCATAAGCAGAGAACTGACTAACAAATCACCGAACAACCATATAACAGAAGGTTGTGCAGCTGTTAAATGATGCAGGTTGTCATGACAGAAAGATGTGTTGAAGAGAAAGAAAGCTTAAGTGAAAAAAGAAAAAGATCACTCCCCACACACTGTACCGGTGCTGCGCCCTGGTTCTGATACCATCTTGCAGTCTTGCCAGATAAACTGCTGGGAGCAATTGAGTAAAGGGTACAGGGGAGCTCTGCAGTATCTTTGTGCTTGCTCAAGGTATGTTATTTTGAATTTTAATCTTTCAAAGTGGAAGGTTTAAAAAACAGATTCTGAAAATAGCTCCCTTTAGGTGCTTTGTATATACTCCGTTATTCATGAAAAACTTCCACACCACAGAGGAAGGAATAGGTAGGAGCACACATCTGACTCTGCAGCTCTTTCTCTTAACTGCTACTTAAATACCACAGTTTATGTCCTTTCTCTTCCATCCAATGACCATGACTAGCTCCTCATTTACTGAGTGTCACTGCATGCTGTGTGCTTTATAAAACTAACTCAAGTTTCCCAGCACCCCTGTGTCGGGGGTACTGAAGGAAGCAGAGATGTAGGAAAGAAGGCACATGGCTCCCAAGAGCGGTGCTGGGCTCCCAAGATAGCAGACTCTGGAGTCTCTTGGTTCTTATTCTCAGTCTCTGCATGGATGGTACCATGGAACAGCTGCTGTGAAATCCCTTGGTAATCAGGTTTTAAGGTTATTTGGGCCTTACTTTCAGGCTTCTGGTTTCTCTCTACCCCACTATGCATCAATCACTGTCCTGAATGGCTACTGGGTGACAGCAGCAAACTGGGTGTGATTCCCATGTCACATACATCACCAGTGCCCAAAGACAGGAAGCTCAAAGCCTGGCATAAGGGCCAGAGGATGGAAAGCTGCTGTTGGTGCCAGCCAGCAGCTCTCACTGTTGCCTTTTCTTTCTCAAAAAAGGATGTTCCTAACGTGCTGAGTGGGCCCAGCGATGTGCATGTGAATAGATGAGAAGGAAGCCTTGCAGGTAGCGTGGCTCTGGCTCTCAGGGCAGTAGCCATGTCAGCACTGTTACGAAGTCGCTCCTTTTAGAGAAGAAAAACCGGACTTCAGCCATGGCGCGCTGCTACTTCATCATCACTGGGTTATATTTCTCATCTCATAGTTTCTGATGTAATCAGTTTCCTTGCCTGGATAAAAGCTTTCTCCTAAGTTATCTTCACAGGGGTTAGCCAGCTCTCTCTCTCCTGGAATGACAAACACCTCTGTTCACAACAAGTTAAATTCCATATGGCTGATTTGCTCTTAGTTTTACAATTGTCAGAATCCTGCCTGAACTTCCTCCTGCAGGTCATCTAATAAAAAGGAAGGGGGTGGGTGTGGATAATTTAACAGTGTGTCAACTTCAACCAAAAAAAAAAAAAAAGAAAAGGAACTAGCCGCTTCTGCCAAAGGCCATCTTAGAATAAGCAGCCATTTCCCTAGCATACCAGTAGTTTGCCAATGTGTGTACTGAGGTGGGGGGTGGTGGGGTGGTTAACTCATTTGAGAGCCACTGAATTCTCACCAAACTGAACTCTAGATCCTGACATGTTACAATGACTATAACCAGCCAGTCCTGAGTTTCCAAAAAGTCCTCAACATCCCTAAAATAAATCACAGATGGCTGTATAAGAAGTGAGGTGAGATGCAGAAGGCCATGCTTTCGAGGTTGTCTCGGAAGGCCAAGAAGGTGGGTGCACAATTCCAAGAAGCAGTCTGCACGGCAACAGAAAGATGGAGAGTAAGGAATAAGTAGAGAACATCACCTTGGAATCCGTGGCCAGGAGAACCGTACCATCCTCGCGTATCAAAGGCTGTTGGATGTTCACAAGCATCCCTGGATCAAGAAGACCTGTTTGTCTATTTAAGACATAAAGAAACCCAGAGTAGCTTCCAACATTTAATGCACAGTATGATCATGCTGCATTGCTCTGTCCCTTCCACATCTGCAAAGCTGTCTGAAGAGCACAAAAGCTCTAACTGGATTCAGCCACTGAGTGACTAACAACCCCCCTTCTCTCTGCAACAAGATGCACACAGAGCTGGGCCTACAGCCTGAAACAGGATGCCACACAGACACATGTCTCCCCGCTCCCACCCCGCTTCCCCAAGCTTCCATGCTGACCACAGACGGTGACTGCTCTTTTAAATAAAGTTAACTTGATCTTCAGAATATCACCAAGGAATTCTCAACTCTAGTTCTTGCTAGGATAGAGTTTGGATTTCTTATTTTTCTTTTCTGTTCTTTTTCAATTAAGTTCAACAGATTACATGAAAGCAAAAAGACATATAAATTAACTTGTGGCACTATTTGAGACTACCTGAGGACTTAGGCCTTTTGTCTATACTGCAGAAAAACTCCATCTTGAATTGAAGAGCAACTGTTTTCCTGTATGAATAACTACAGGACATAACCTGAGCCCCTGATGCAGGAGAAATTCTGACCCCATCTTAAATTAGCCATCCTCAGGCCTATCCACAGGTATGACTGGAACAGCTCCAAAAAGGGGAGGGTGGGGCAAGACAAGGCTGAAGGCTGTGGCAGCATGCAGGGAGCCAAGTAAGCGCCCTCCAAGGGACAGCTCAAAGGCTGATAGCAGTGTGACCCTTTACCAAAACAGGGACTGACCTTGCTCCATCTTTATCTGCCACAAACGTGGGAGTGGCTATCAGAGGACTTCTCAGGTCCTTTCGGATATAGATTTTCTCAGTTGAAGCAGCACAATTGCTTGGTTTCTCCCGTTGTACATCAAAGGGCTTCCGTTCACTCTGTACAGCTTAAATCACAACATAAATATTCACATTTAGAGGAAAGAGTCAAGTTATTAAAAAACTACATCTTTCCAGGCAGCTGGGTGGCTCAGTCGGTTGAGTGTCTGACTTTGACTCAGGTCATGATCTCATGGTTTTTGAGTTCAAGCCCCATATTAGGCTCTGTGCTGACACAGCCCAGAGCCTGGAGCCTGCTTCGGATTCTGTCTCCCTCTCTCTTTGCCCCTCCCCCACTTTGAACTACATCTTTCAAAGTAAATTTAGGGGTTTTCCTTAGTAAGTTTGTTACTACAGGGATGATAGGTTCTGGTGCTAGACACATCTAACTCCATTTTCACAGTGGACTTTTCAGCCAAAGAGGTGAAAAACTCAAAGCCAAACGATACGATGTTAAATCCAAAGGGCTAAAGAGGGTAAGCACTGCCTGCTAAGACAGTTGAGCACGGCATTTGTATGGCCTTGTGGGGGGCCCACCCTGAGGACTCTGGCTTTTCTCTGCCTGCTGCTAACAAAAGGCACTCTCTGGAAGAGAAACACCCATCTTCAAGTTGGTCCTTAACAGAAATCTTGTCTAACGCACGTGTCAGAGAGGAAGCATTCCAATGTCCAACTCAAGCCTGAACAGCTTCTGCAAACTGTTTAATGGGGTGTTAGTTTTCTACAACACTAGCAGTCTCTCCCTTTAGCAATCTGGCCTAAAAGGAGTATACAGGCCAGAAAGAAATGAAGAAAATAAAAACCTTTTTAACAGAAAGAAAGGATGAACCCCAGATCCAATATGTAAGTAAGAGGGTCCCATTTCACAGATGAGGACCCTGAGGCTGAAAGCAGTGACATGTCTTCCCCAGTCCCCACAGCTCCTAAGTGACAGAGCTGGGGTTTGATACTCCACAGCCTGTGTTTACTCCACTGCCCTGTGCTGCATCCCGATTTATCTGGAGGTTTCCAAATACTCCACGGGAAATGACCAATCCCAGCAGCATCAGTGCTGGAACACCTAGCTGACCCAGAAGGGAAATAAAGTGAAGCCTTGGTGGATATTTTTCTCTTAGAGTATTTTAAAGCCAGGTAGAGAAACTTCACTTTCTCTCAACTTGCTAACTCAGGCGGCTTCTTATTATTGTTACTCACATTCCATTTTCATGCCCATCTCTAAGCATTTTTTCAGCCGGCAAAACTGACAGCGGTTCCGGTGATGTTTATTGATGATACAGTCTTGGTTGCTCCGGCAGCTGTAGGTCAGGTTTTTCCTTACGCTCCTTTTGAAGAAACCTTTGCAACCTTCACAACTGACAGCCCCATAGTGACGGCCTGAAAGGAGAAAGAGTGTGTGAAGCAATTCACCAAGAGAAGAGGTGATCCGCCACAGGCCCTGTTTCTAAGGTCACCTTCTATCAAGGTGACTGGCACAGTGTCAGATACCGGCAGCCACAGGACAGCCACAGGCCCGAGCATTAAGCATGGCACTTAGGTTCTTCCCATAATTTTCCTATAATCTTTAAAGTAGCCCTGTGAGGTCATGATGGAAAAACAGGAGCTCAGATAGGTTAAGTGACAGCTGGTAAATGGCATGACCTCAATGCTTTTAGTACACAGAGGACCTAACATGCAGGAGGAGCCCATGGATAACGGCTGAACCACAGTGTCCACTTGGGTGCATGCACCTGGTCCTGGCTCTGCAGACCTGGGCTTGTGACACTACCCAGTACGTCTATCCTGCTGACAGTGGCACACAGCAAACACCTGCATGACTTTTCTAGCACATAGGGTCCTACTCCTCCTCCATTTACTCCCTCTATGTGAGTCTTGTCCTGGGTCCTGGGGAAGCACAGGGGCCGTGACTGCGTAGGCCCAAGGTGAGGGAAGGGTGCATGTCATGTGGCTCACTTGGGTTAGGTATTCAGACCCTTTTGGAAACACAGTTCTAGAAATGCGTTTATTACACATGGTTCTTTTTTTCTAATCTTGTTTACTTTGGGGTTTCTAACTTCTAATGACGAACTTTTTAATGACATTAAAAAGAGCCCATCTCAGTTACCCTTCCAATTTCTCCACGTTTTTCCACACACATCACACCTCATTTGTTCCTAGCTGGGACTGACCATGAAACTCCCCTGGTTTGGTCTTCTCTAACCCAGTATCATAGCTACATTGCTGGAAAGGATGATCACTGATGGCAGCTACTGAGTGAGTGTCCCACAGTCCTAAGCTCTCACATGCAGAGCCATTCCAAGTGTGTATTTGGAGGGTCTCAATTTTGTGTCTTTAAGAATAGTGCTAGGGGCACCTGGGTGGCTCAGTTGGTTAAGCATCTGACTCTTGGTTTCAGCTCAGGTCATGATCTCACAGTTTTGTGGGTTCAAGCCCTGCATCAGACTCTGTGCTGGCAGGACAGAGCCTACTTGGGATTCTCTCTCCCCGCCCCTCACCCACTCTCTCTGTCTCTCTCAAATAAACAATAACAAAAAAAAGAACAGTGCTAAAATTCCTGTGTAGACATCACTTTTCCTTCTTTGCAGTGTATTTCCTTAGCCTCTCTAGACTTTAGAGTGACCTCTAGTATCTGGAGACTGTGGCACTGGAAGCCTGTGACTAGGCCATTCCTTTAAGCCCAGAAAGAGACTGACAAATGGGGAAGCCAAGCAGATTCTGTGGGCCTCTTCATTATGTTCATGCTTCATTCATTTGTTCAAAAGTTTGCAGAATGCCTCTTCCTGCTGAGCAAGGAGACAGGATATAGTGGTCTATACAAAAGGATGATGAAGACAGAAGCAGCACTGGCTTCAGAGAAAGGGAGGGATGGGCTGGGCTTTGCCCTGTTCAAGACAAGGGGTGGAAACAGAGGCAAGGCACCCTGGCAGAGCAAATGATGCCATGAGCTAGGAGTGGAACTGCAGCTTCTGACCTCTGTGGATGCTTGCCTGGGCTGTCTTCCTAAGATGTTTGGTCCATCCTTTTTTAGTTTTAAACAGGATCACAAAGTGCCCAAAGTTCCTAGGAATTCTGTTACCATAGACTAAAGTGGAGCCAATCATAAAACTCAGGCCTATGGCCCTAACACAGCTGAAAGAGTATCTCATTAAATACTTGTCCATCCTTTGATGGTTTTGTCAGCACATTCACTAAATACTTCTCCATCCTTCCTGCTCACCTCACCTTCTACAGCTCACTGGTGTTAGCAGGCTGAATTTTGAACTTTAGGGCCAGACATCTTCTCTAGTCTCCTTGCACTCACATCCTAACCACAGAAGCCCGAGTTCTTCCCCAAAGACACCATGGGTATGGACAGTAAACTCGCTGGGCCCTGGCTCAGGAGTTTACTCCCTGGAATGGAGTAAATTACATCCATTGGTGGGGATGTAAATTCCCAATGGTGGGGAATTACATCCCCACCAGCTGGAATGCTTCTCTTTTACCCAATGCATACACACTCAACCTCCAAGTCTCACAGAATGTGACTGCTGCTGGGGGACCTTGCCTGACCCTGGGGCTCCAGCCAGAATTGCATGCTCCCTTCTCCATTACAGCAGTTACCACACTGGGTTATAGTGAGGGGATGACAGAAGATGATGAAGATGATGAAGAAGAAATAGACAAGTAACACATCTTGTGAAATAGCAAAGCACTGTGCTGATATTACCTAGATTAAAGAAACTGCTTTCTTAGTAGTATATAAATATATAACTAAGATTTACAACTCACAAAAACAGTACCTTGACTTTTTCTTTTGATTCAAATAATCTGACAAGTTGGTTTGCTTATTTATATTACTACCCCACTAAGAAAAGTGGAGTTCATGTTTTGAAACCTACAAACCCTACAGAAAATATTCTCTCTCTGGTAATTCCCCACCCCCACCCCCAATTGGTTCATGACTTTGGACCATGAAGTGCACCTATAATCTAGGATTACTTACCAGAGGCTTTGTCGCCACAGACTACACAGTACTCTACCACCTGGGGCCGCTGGACGTCAGCCTTCCCCAGCAAACGTTCCACACAAGCAGAGTCCGTGACGATCTAAGAAGAATTGGGAAACAAGCAAAGTGCTGATTAAAAATCAGATCGTTAAAGCAAAGTAATGTTTAACTAGAAATTCCTAATCTTGGGTTTCTAAGCAGGAGAACCTTGGGCAGAACTGGGAAAATCCCACTTGACACTTAGCCGGATATCCAGAATGGCTCTGCTGCTCACCTAGACTATGCCCCTTCAGCTGTGGCGGTGGTGGCAGGGGGTGGGGGGGTGTGTGGTTTGTCAAAGGTCAAACATTGATTTTCACTGGTCTATTCTCCTATCTGGCTAGCACAACCACCCAGGATGGGGAGCCCCACGTGGGAAATCACATGCAGATGCCTCAACATGAAGATACTGCAGGTCTTTCTGGCTGCTTCTCCATTCCCATGAAACAGCTTAGAAGTATGCAGAGAGGCATACTGGGCAGTGAAATAATCAAGCTTTATTAATTAAATAAGTAGGTCTCTTCTTGAGGCAGCTGGTGACCTCTGAACACTGTTATTTCTTCTTCACTTGTACATGACTTTCTAGGTGACAGTGTTACTCATCTGGAAGAATACTGTAACTGACATCAATATGAGAAAGTGAAAAATACCTGTTATTAAATAACGTACCAACCGTAACCCTTAACATGATTTCTGTATGGTGGGAATATATACAGCAATTATATAGAATGACTTCTTAAGAAACATGCAACAAAATCAACAGCCACCTTCCCATGAACAAGGAGTAGTCTAAATAAGCAGCGAAGAATTTTGATTTCAGATGATCAGCATGTAGTCTGGGAAAGGAAGAGGTAGTATTTACTAACTGCATTAGGAGGTGTCTCAAAAGCACAGTTCTGAAAGCTGAACATAATTTGTGTCCTGAACCCAGCTCTATCAGAAGAAAAAAAAAATCATTCCCTTTCCTTATTTTTCTCTACAGCAGAAAGCCCCCCCGACCCCCCCCCCCACTCAAAACATGGATTCTTAGCAGTATTATTCACAAGGGCCAAAAGGTAGAAGCTCCCCAAACATCCAACAACAGATGACTATATAAAAAGTGGTCTATACATACAGTGGAATATTATTTAGCCTTAAAAAGAAAGGCAATTCTGACACAGGCTACAACATGGATGAACCTTGAAGACATTATACTCAGTGAAATAAAATAAGCCACTGCAGAAGAAAAAGTACTGTAGGAATACCACCACTTACATGAGGTCCCCAGAATACCAAAGTCATAAAGACAGAAAGTAGGATAGTGGTTGTCAGGGCTGGGGGAGGAGGAATGGGCAGTTAGTGTTTAATGGGGACAGAGTTTCAATTGGGGAAGATAAAAAGAGTTCTGGAGATGGGTGGTGGGGATGGCTACACAATGTGAATGTACTTAATGCCACTGAACCGGGCACCTAAAAGTCATTAAGATGATAATTTTCGGTTATATTTTACCATAATTTTAAAAAAATTAAAAACAAACAAAAACATAGATCCCATCTTGACTTTCACTAAATCTGCTCCACACTTGGCCACCATGAGACAGTGGCCTTGAGTTTGCTTCTCTAAGTGTCAGGCTTGGACATTCAGCGCTTCTCAATAACTATGCTTTCCGTCAAACCCTTGCTCTTTTTGTTTCTCTGTCTGCCCCCCTCCCCATCTCACCCTGCCAGCAAAGGGAGAACCATGGCAGAGATGGAGATGGTGACTGAGGGACCCAGAGGCAGCAGTTCACAGGAGCAAGTTAGGACAGAATGAAGAGCTGGGACCAGTCCTGATGACCTGGATGAGGCTGAAGTGAGCGTTAGGAACAAGTCAGTCCTCTCCGGACTGTGGTCAGCCCTAGATGGTGCCCCTAAAATGTCAGGGGCCAAGAACTACTACCGTGCAGTCTTACTTTAGTTAGAACGATTCTTTAGTGGCCTCAGTGTCAGCTTGCCCATGCCAGTCTCCTGTGGGCCACTGACTTTTTCTCGCTCAACTTCCATTCCATCTGAGCACTGCAGCTGGCTGCCTTCTGGGCCTTGCCCCTCACTTGTGGGTTTTTTACTTTAGCCAAAGCATAACTCTGCCATGCCTGCAGGTCCTCAAAGGAACTTCTAGAGATGGATTTGTCTTCCAAGACAGAGGAAGGGTCAGAAATAAGTGCAGAAACAAATGCCTATCAACAGGCCTCACCTGGATCCTGCCAGGGACGAGGTTGTCTGAGGTGGTGAATATGAGCTGCTTGGCACTGGAGGTCTCCGGGGAAGCCAGGATCACCTTCCCAGTTCCAGCTCCATCTGGGCTGGTCAGGATGAACTGCTGCTTGGGGGATCCGGAGGCGTCCACTGCGGTGACTATCTGGATCTTCTGTCCTGTCTGCTGGTCTGTCACAATCTACAAGACACAACATGGAGGCTGCTCTCACGGAGCATCATGCGACTTGTGTACTTGCAGGTGGTGCTCAAAGCGGTGACTGCCCAATGCCGTCCTGGAGTCAATGCTGGTCCAAGATGCAGTTTCACCAGTGCATGGTGAAATGAGAAAAACAAAACACAACCATGAGTTTTTTCAGAAACCAATGATCATAGAGCTAATTTTATTTTGGGATGATATCCTTCCTGTTTTTCATTAAAATGCCCTTTAGGGTGTGTGTGGGATGGGTACTGGATGAAGAGTGTCAAAAGATACAAACTTCCAGTTGTAAGATAACTAAGTACTGGGGATGTGATGTACAGCATGGTGACTGTAGCTAACTCTGCCATATGATGTATTTGAAAGTTGTTAAGAAGGTGGATCCTATGAGTTCCCATTACAAGGAATAAACCATATTTTCTTTCTTTTTCTGTATCTGTATGAGACGATGGATGCTAACTAAACTTACAGGGGTCATCAGTTCATAATACATGTAAGGCAAAGCATTATGATATATACGGTAAACTTACACAGCGCTGTGTGTCCATTATAATCTCAATAAAACTGTTAAAAGAAAAGCCCTTTCTTTTATGAAATGGAGATAATAATAGTAGATGATAGGTTTAACTAAAAAAAAGAAAAAAAAATCCTTGGGGCGTCTGGGTGGCTCAGTCGGTTAAGCATCCGACTTCAGTTCAGGTCATGATCTCATGATTCCTGAGTTCGAGCCCCAAGTCAGGCTCTGTGCTGACAGCTCAGAGCCTGGAGACTGCTTCAGATTCTGTGTTTCCCTCTTTCTCTGCCCCTTCCCTGCTCACATTCTGTCTCTCTCTTGCTCTCTCAAAAATAAATAAACATTAAAAAAAAAATCCTTGTCCTGGACATAATAAACTCCAGAGAAGTCCTGATCCTGATTTCTCCAGAGGCTACTACCATTCAGGGGGCCAGCTGTCAGAGCCTGCCTCTTCCCAGAGCCCCTGCCTTAACTGCATCAGTTACGATAAAAATAGTTGCTACAGCAAGAGTGACTTCTCATTCCTGCTCATGAAATTTTCTGAAGCTGTTCTACTCCCTGTCCTGCCTTCTTCTAGGCCGAGTGCCCAGCTTGGAGCACTGCCCACCTTCTCCTTGGGGACAGCAGGAGGGCCTCACAGCAAACAGGATTCTTGGGGCTGTTGTGGCTGGGCCTTGGACAAGCGGAGATGTACTACATCTCTGACTAGAACTCAGTTCCCTGTACCGTATTTATTGCCAGGTCTGGTATCCACATCTTGATAGATGTTGCCTTGTGACACATCATTCCAAGGTTCAGACAGCAAACTTCTACAGAATCTAGCACAACACCTTTACCAACTATCCAATATGAAAAATTAGATAAGGTTGGTTGGTTCAAAAGCAAATGACATAGGTAAGAAAAGATCCAATTACCTAATATATGTTTACTAGGTGTTCACTATGTGGCAAGCACTATTCTCTGTACTAGGGATAGGGACACGAATACTACAGAGCTCCTATCTCGTGGGGTTAACCTTCTGGAAGGGAAACAGACTATGAACACTGATATTGTGGAGCATCAGACTTGGTAGGTGCCTTGAAGAAAACTAAAAAGCAGAGTAAGGGGACAAATCATGTCAAGGGAAAGGAGGTGGGGGAGCCATGTTAGAAGGAAAGATCTCTCTGATGGAGTGATGTTGAGCAAACACCTGATGAAGCAAGAGAGGAAGCCATACATAAATGTGGCAAAGTATGTTACAGGCTGAGGGCACACAGCAAGTTCAAGACCAGGAAGAGCAGACTGGGAACAGGATACAAGAACAAATCCTTAGCTGATGGCTGGGCATGAATCCTGGCATATCATCATTTCCAACTAACGTGTCAAAAGATCTTTAAGGATAAAGAAGGAAGATTTCTTTTTTTTAATTTTTTTTTTCAACGTTTATTTATTTTTGGGACAGAGAGAGACAGAGCATGAACGGGGGAGGGGCAGAGAGAGAGGGAGACACAGAATCGGAAACAGGCTCCAGGCTCTGAGCCATCAGCCCAGAGCCCGACGCGGGGCTCGAACTCACGGACCGCGAGATCATGACCTGGCTGAAGTCGGACGCTTAGCCGACTGCGCCACCCAGGCGCCCCAAGAAGGAAGATTTCAAAGAATGAAAGGAAGTACCTTTCACTGTTACACAGGCAGATTCCTGTGGCATACATATCGAGACTCCCCTGGAAAAGTAAAACATGAGATAGAAAACTTTGTAAGAAGAATTCTTTAAAAAAAAAAAAACAAAAACCTTTCCTACCCAATGAGGAACTGAAAGACCACAGACAGACTGGTTGACACATACTTCTCTCAGCTGCCACAAAAGGGATTCTTACCTTAGTTAAAAGGTAACAAGCTGGCCTTTGGAAGGCCCTTACAACTTTGAGATCTAGGAGTTAAGTGTTTGACTTCCTTTTCATGTCTATCAAAACTTATCTCCTTCCTAAACTACTTTCCCTGTTACAAAGTCAGATAGTCACGAGGGCGCCTGGGTGGATGTCGGCCGGTTAAGCATCATGAGCTTAAGATTCGTGGGTTCGAGCCCTGCGTCGGGCTCTGTGCTGATGGCTCAGAACCTGCTTCAAATTCTGTGTCTCCCTCTCTCTCTGCCCCTCCCCCACTCGCACTCTGTCTCTCAAATATAAAAACATTAAAAAAATTAGAATAAAATAAAAAGATATGAGAGAGTCATGTGATTGAAAGGATCTTCAATCACCAGCTATAACCAAGGCATGGCTAGTAGAAGTCCTTCACATGTTCAGAGGTGATGCACTCTACATCTGAGTAGACACAGTAATGGGCATGTTACTACCTTTGCTGCTATTCCCAGGCCTCTTGGTTGAGGCATGGCAGGTATGGAGCTAGGGCAGGGGTGGGACGTAGGAGTGATGGGGTCTAGACAGGGACAGCTGCTCTGGGTGGCTGTATGTAACATATCCTAAAGCTCAAACTATTCTTTTCTATTTCCCCCCCAAAGGTTCAGGGTCACAGAAGAACCCCAGGGTGACCCTTACACAAACTTTGCTGACAAACACAAGCAGGCAGACTCCTGTTTAATGAAACCAAGGAAACACCGAATTGGGAGGATGTAGGGGCACCCATGTGGCTCAGTCGGTTAAGCATCTGACTCTTGATCTTGGTTCAGGTCATGATCTCCTGGTTTGTGAGTTCAAGCCCTGCATCAGACTCACGGCGCAGAGCCTGTTTGGGATTCTGTCTCTCCTTCTCTCTGCCCTTCCCCACTTGCACTCTCCCTCTCAAAATAAATACATAAACTTAAAAACATTGAGAGGATGTATGCGGACTTATTAAATCTCCTGTGGAGGGGCGGAGAAGAAGCGTTATTGGTAGAACCAGTGTCCTTAAAAAGAGATGGTTATGTCCTAACCCCCAGGACCTATGAATGTGTTCTTATTTAGAAATAGGACTTTGAAAGTGTGATCAAGTGAAGATGAGTCCAGACTGGATTAGCGTGGGCCCCAAATCCAATGACTGGTGTCTTTACTACAAAGCCATGTGCCCATGGAGGCAGAGACTGGAGTGGTACAGCTGTGAGCAAGGAACTCCAAGGACTGCAGGGAAGGACCAGAAGCTAGGTAGGAAGGCATGGAGGGAAGCTTTTCTAGAATCTTAAAGAGAGCATGGCCCTGGCAAACACCTTGATTTTGGGCTTCTGTGCTCCAGAACTGTGAGAAAACGAATTTCTGTTGTTTTAAGGCACCAAGTTTGTGGTAATTTGTTATGGCAGCCCTAGGAAATGAATATGAGAACCAAACTTTATTTAATCTCTTCACTTGGAACAAATGTTCCTACTCTCTGCTTGTAAACAATAACGAATGGAGGGTAGGGAGGACTGTAATGAGGGAGGTCTTGTTTCCTGTGTGACTCTTAGGCCCTCCACAGCTTGGCTATGCAGTACTGCTATGATGCTTGTTTTGAAAAGCTGTACTTGTTTCAATGTGACAGATATACTAGGGAATAATCTAGGCACAATGTAAATCTTCTGTCTGTTTATGCATGATTTCTCTGAGAAACAGTGTACACCCAGAAAATGACACCCAAGTGAAGTGAGCTAAGTGGGAACAGCCAGCTCTGTGCATGTGGTATTGCTGCTTTCCCTAGTTTCAGACCACCCCACTCACAATCATTCAAGAGCTATAATCCTCTCACACCCCCTCCACAAGTAAGCTTCAATATCTTTCAAGGCAAAGTGCCATATTGTATTGTGGTCATTATGTGTTTAACTATTTAACATATATAAAACTACTATTTACATTAAATTAAGTTCATACCTGTTTTTTAGTGTGTCACCAACAGTTTTTAAATGTTATGCCACTAAGCCCATTTCCCCCCACAAGCCCTACGGTTTCTACTGCAAAATTTGGCAGTGTGGGAATCTTTAGGAACGCATATGTCACATTATTAGAGCAGACTACATACTCTACAGGCCCAAGGCCCTCTCTATTTCTACCCTAAAAGGACCTCAATGTGACCTGACTTACTGCCATTCTCCTCCATGTTACCCACTCTCTGTTCCAGCTGAGCTGGGCTCATGATTTATGTTGTAAAGAAAAACCTGCAAATGGGATAGCCTAAAGGTAAAACCAGCCAATGGATAACTTTTGCTTGATCTCCCAGAGTTTAAAATTTTTATTAATTTTTTTAATTTTTTACTGTTTTTTTTTTTAAATTTATTTTTGAGAGAGACAGAGATAGAATACGTGTGGGTTAGGGGCAGAGAGAGGAGGAGACACAGAATCCGAAGCAGGCTCCAGGCTCTGAGCTGTCAGCACGGAGCCTGACGCGGGGCTCAAACTCACGAGCTGTGAGATCATGACCTGTGGCAAAGTCGGCTGCTCAACCGACTGAGCCACCCAGGCGTTCCCCAGAGTTTAAAAATTTTTAAAAACTGGTTGCCAACACCTGAAGATAGAGTATTTACCATAAAAACTGGATTTATAGTTCTTGTGACAAGCTGGAAGCTGAGGCCATCCTGGACCTAAGTTCCCTGTGGTTATCAGCTGGCTGTGTGTGGCTGCCCCTTCAGATGGGTCATGGGCTCTCTGACTGGCCTTAATCTCCAACTTGACCACCTTTTCCACTGCCACCTGGTCCTGTAAACACCAGTTTGTGATCCTGAAATAGGGCTTTGCAGATAGAGCTGTGAATGGAATGCTCACTCTACTGCTTCCCAACTGGGTCACTGTGGAGCAGTTATATGATTCCTAGGAAAGTGAAGCAATACGTGTGTGAAAGCACTTGGTACACGGCCCAGAACATAAGAGGACCCTGATAAAAGTATTTCCTGCTCTAAGCTCTCACGTACTTCTCTCCTCATTGGGAAGCCTTGCCTTATCCCTCTCATTTCATCCAATCTCTCCCACTGACTACAGTCTTTCATTCATTCCTCAAATGCTTACAAAGAGGGTCTACTCTATGCCATGGGCTTTGCTAGATTATAGGCATTACGGAGATGGCTCTTGCTCTCGCTGAGCTTTTAGTTTAGTGGGAAAGTGGCAAAAAACAAGTAAACAGACCAACCAGTGAACAGTTTAAGTTTATGATAAATGTTATGAGGTTAAAGATCTGGCTGGATGGAGTAGGAGAAAACACAGGCACTTAACCTTTCAGAAAGAGAGGTCAAGGAAGGTTTCTGTGTTAAGGCGGCATTTAAAACAAGATTCAAGGCTAAGAAGGGAGTTGGATTAAGGTTCAGGGAAAAGTGTGTTCCAAGAACTGGGAAATGTTCTGGCACATGGAAAGCCCTAAGAGGAAGGAGCTCTTAGAACTGACATCAGGTCCATGGACAATGAAGGCTCCCCTACAGGGGGAGGTGGGCTGGCCTTGCGTGGAGTCAGGATTTCATTCCACATACAATGGGAGCCACTCAAGGGTTCTGTCCTCCCAAACCAAGTCTTTAGGTTTCTTATTTTATATTTATCTTACATTACACTATTTTTTACACACACATACATTTAAAAATATATAAACTATATAAAATTTGTTAGATTGTTACAAGTCAGGGTATATTAAACATAGCAGGACAATAGTAAAGATAATTAAATTAAAAGTAAAGGCAAAAACCTGTTAAAAATTTTTTGACCTATGCAAAAAGGTAAATCAATCTTTCACTTAAAAATAAATTTTAAGGGGCGTTCTGGGTGGCTCAGTCGGTTAAGCATCTGGCTTCGGCTCAGGTCATGATCTCACGGCTCATGAGTTCAAGCCCCGTGTCAGGGTCTCTGCTGACAGCTTGGAGCCTGCTTCGGATTCTGTGTCTCCCTCTCTCTCTGCCTCTCCCCCACATGCATGCTTTCTCTTTCAAAAATAAAAATTTTAAAAAATTAAATAAATTTTAACACATATGAGAAGTTAGTACCGCTCACAGGCAAGGATCAAACAACTATATTCTCCATTCAGCCTAATTCAATCTCTAGAAAGTTTAGGCAGGTAAAGTATTTCACAAAGCTTTCCTCCCTGAGTAACACAAAACAGTGTTTTCTAAACACATTCAGGATTTTAAGTGAGGGAATGATGGGCTTTGCATTTTAAACAGATCTTCCTAGATACTGGATGGAAAAAAATATAGGAGAAAAGTAGAAGCTGAGGAACTATTAGGATGTCCCTGGAGAAGCCCAGGTGAGAGCAGAAGGTAGTGGCTGTGGGACTGTGGAGAGCAGAGGACCACTGCGGGATGCAGGCTGGAGGGAGATGCAACAGCATGTGTAGGTGGGAGGAGATGTAAGGACTGGAGAATGAACAGCCAGGAATGACTCTTAGGTTTCTAGCCTGAACAATGGCATGATGGAAGGGCAAGGGCTGGTAGGAATTCAGAAGTCTGTTTTTAGCCTGCCAATTAGGAGACGGCCGAGTAGATGTGTCAAGTAAACTACCAGATAGATGAGTTTGGAGCTCACAGTGTATTTCTGGTTTCAACTTCAATATAAACAGCTTAGAAGTCATCATTCCACCTTAACAACAAGAAAAAGCAAGACAAAATGAAAATCAATGACTTCCCTTGGACTTAACAGAAAAGTTGAGGATGCAGGGCAAACTCTATTCCAAAATCTGGAGAGAGGTGGATTCACAAAGTGTGAGATCTGCTTAGTTGGAGCAGAAGCCAACCTGGAGGAACACTCAAAACGTAACTGCAATGAGTTGCTGAAGACTCAGCACAGACTAGCATGCGAGTAAGAAACTCCTGAGTACCACAGGCTTAGGAGGGTCCCTCATACTTTCATGGGTTTTAGCTCCAGAAATCCCACTTGGTTCCCAAGGTGAAAAGATGAGAAAGATTCCCTGGTGGCTCTGGAAG
Source organism: Lynx canadensis (assembly GCF_007474595.2). Taxonomy (NCBI): domain Eukaryota; kingdom Metazoa; phylum Chordata; class Mammalia; order Carnivora; family Felidae; genus Lynx; species Lynx canadensis. The sequence continues at coordinate 54,621,168 of NC_044304.2, forward strand.
GGAAGGGGAAGAATTTTTATAAAATGAACTCAAGGGTTTCTTCTGTAAAGTAAACAAATGACTATTCCGCAGGGGAAAAAGGCTTTACACCTGAGTCTATCCCACCTGGGGAGAGGGCATTTCTTCAACTCCAGGCCCCTCAGGCTCCCTTATCTCATCTAAGGAGGTAGGCAGTAGAGGAAATTAATACACACTTGTCAAGGTCACAGCCTGCAATATGATTTATAAGAAGTAGATATTTGGTCATTCAGATGACAAAAGTATATTTTTCAGATATATGTGATCTTTATCCACAGTTCCTGAAAATACTTTAGAGCCATAAAAGTAAAATGAGTGTCTTGTTATTAATGAAGATGACTTTTGGAACCCCTCCCCAGGGCAAGGACTGGTTGCCAGAAGGATCAACCATGGGATGAAAGGGTTAGAACTTTCATTTCCCCCTCCCCTGGAAGTTCCGGGTTGGGGGAGGGGCTGGAGGTTCAATCAGTCAATAGTCAGTGACTTAATCAATCATGTCTATGTAATGAAGCCTCCATAAAAACCCAAGAAAACAGCTTTTTGGCCCATTTGGGAGCTTCCATGCTTGGGGAACCAGAAGACTTTTGTGTGTCACTAAGCTGTCTGTCCCCAAGTTTCACAAGGACAAAAACTCCTTTGTTTGGCACCTTGCTCTAGGTATCTCTTCATCTGGCTGGTGATTTGTATCCTTTAATAAACTGCACATGAATAAGTGCTTCCCTCCATTCTGTGAAATGCTCTAGCAAATTAATTGAACCTAAGAAGGTCACTGGAACTCTAATCTGTAGCTGGTTAGTCAGAGGTATAGGTAACAACCTGGGACTTGAGAGTGATGTCTGAGGTGGGACTAGGGGGCAGTTCTATCAGGTTGAATTGTTAGTCTGTGGAATCTATGCTATCTTTACATTGATAGTGTCAGAATTGCTTGGTGTTGTATATGTGGGACTCCCCCAAACCTGCCCCCAAGTTAGAACTAGGTCCAGGAACTCTTACAGGTAGTCCAAGGACAAAGGCCCACTAAAATACTGAGATTTCATTATAAGATTGTAGAATGCTTCTGCACTCCCACCTTACCACCACACCAACAGGGCTCCAGTGTAACAGGGGATTACAGCTGGAAGAGCTTTAAGATATAGACACTCTAAAGAAGAGTATCCAAGGAAGCCCAAAGTCAAGAGGAGAGACCAAGACAAAGGCACTAGAGGAATCTGAAGCCTTTGGACCTATAGCCACAGAGAACATCATACATAGCTCAACACGTAGCCAGATCAACATAAATCCCCATACTATAGGCTCATTTATCTCAGCTCCTATTATCTAACATAGACATTACCTGATTTTAAAAAGAAAATGTACAAGACATGCCAAAAGGCAAGAAAAACAATCCAGAGATAAAGCAAGCATCAGAATCAGATTCAGGGCACAAACGTTGGAATGACCAAACAGGAACTTAAAATACAAAGATTAATGTTAAGGTCTCTAGACGAAAAGGACAACATGCAAGAACAGAGGAGAGAAGATGGAAATTCTCAGAAAGGAGGAAATGCTAGAATTCAAAAACACTGAAAAAGTGAAGAATGCCTTGATGGGATCATCTGCAGACTGGACACAACCAAGGAAAGAATCAGTGAGCTTAAAGATAGTGATACGGGAAACAAAGGCAGAAGGAAATGTAGATAAAATTAAATTTCCTTATAACTTGCAGTTCGTTGACAAATACTTGAGGCAGGCAGAGTAAAACATTCCTCCAATCAACTCCCTCTGTCCAGTCTTACTAGAGGGAAAACAACCTTGACAATAGCAAGGCCTCCCTTTTGCCTTTACCTCCCCCAACTCCATAGCACTGTATATAATCAGTCACTCCTCACAATCGCAGGGCAGCTCTTTCTGCCCTTGGGTCCCGTCTCCATGCTTTAATAATATCACCTTTTTTGGGGCACCTGGATGGCTCAGTCGGTTGAGCATCTGACTTCGGCTCAGGTCATGAGCTCGAGAGTTCGAGCCCCGCGTCAGGCTCTGTGCTGACAGCTCAGAGCCTGGAGCCTGCTTCTCATTCTGTGTCTCCCTCTCTCTCTGCCCCTCCCCCACTCATGCTCTGTCTCTCTCTGGGAAATAAATAAACATTAAAAAAAAATAATATCACTTTTTTTGCATCAAAGACATCTCAAGAATTCTTTCTTGGCCGTCAATTTGGACACCCCCTGCCTCACCCCCCTCCAAAACTGCATCACATAGGTCAACAGAAACATCCCTAACTGAAATGCAAAGGCAAAAAGCAATGAAGGAACACAAAACAAAACGTACAAACAAAAAACAGAACAGAGTATCCAAGAACTGTGGGACAATGTCAAGATACAGCATATACATAACTGGAATACCAGAAGGAGAATGAAGAAATACTGGAAGTAATAGTGGCTGCTGAGAACTTTCTAAAATTAATGACAAGCAGAATAAATACTAAAATACTATATCTAGACAAATCCTACTTGTAAGGCCAAATACAGATTAAAGACAAGAGGCTTAATTCTGTGAAAAATAAAGAAAGAAATTTCTTTCCCCTTCCTTTTAGAACTCGTTCTCTGTCCTTTTCATATGTATGTAAATCTTTATAATGGTTAGAGGAGCCTCTTGCCAGTCTCACAACTCAGGAATGTGTTCTCAAGGATCTGGGAGCCACCATTTCGAAATGCAAACTTGAAGACAACTCCCTTACCTCCTAGGCCTCTGGGAGAGTAAGGACCTAACTTGGTGGGCACCTTGCTATTTGCAAACTACCTCCCATCATAAAGATTTAACAACCTTTCCCCCTTCTCCTTCCTCAATAAAGTGGTTTCCACAATTTCCATGATAAAGTTAGGATCTTAAAAACATGTATGTAATGGGTTGTACACGCTTGGCTTACAAATGAGTAAAATTCCTTTCCATCTTTGCAATTTCTTAGAAGATTGCCTATAACGCACATTACATTCTGATTTAATGTTTACTGAGGAAGAGGAAGAAGGGGAAGAGGAGGAGGAAGAGAAGCAGAAGGAGGAAGAGGAAGAGGAGGAGGAGGAGGAGGAGAAAGGGGCACCTAGCTGGCTCAGTCAGCGGAGCACACAACTCTTGATCTTGGGGTTGGGGGTTCAGGTCTCACACTGGGTACAGAGATTACTTAAAAATAACATCTTTGGGGCGCCTGGTTGGCGCAGTCGGTTGAGCGTCCGACTTCAGCCAGGTCACGATCTCGCGGTCCGTGAGTTCGAGCCCCGCGTCGGGCTCTGGGCTGATGGCTCAGAGCCTGGAGCTTGTTTCCGGTTCTGTGTCTCCCTCTCTCTCTGCCCCTCCCCCATTCGTGCTCTGTCTCTCTCTGTCCCAAAAATAAATAAACGTTGAAAAAAAAAAAAAAAAAAGAAAAACATCTTTTAAAAAAAAAAGAAGGAAAAAAACTCCTGTTTCTCTCTTCTACCTTTATGGAGAGTTTTCTGGATTGGGAGAAGATTTTGTTTCTTTTCACTATATTTCCTCAACATATTCAAACCACAGAAAACCAAAGACAAAGAGAAAATACTGAGAGAAGTCTGGAGTGGTGGGGTAGGGTGGGGAGGTGAAACACCTCACCTATAGAGAAACAATGGATAAACAAATTGTGGTCTATCCATAAATTGGGATGTTATTCAGCCATAAAAAGTAATGAAGTACAGATTCATGCTATATCACAGATAAATGAACATCCTGCTAAGTGAAAGACACTATACACAAAAGGTCACATACTGTGTGATTCCATTTATAGGAAATATCCAAAATTGGTAAGTCCATAGAGATAGAATGTAGACTGGTGGTCGCAAGGGCCTACAGGGAAAGAGGAACAGGGAGAAACTGCTCAATGGGTAAGGGGTTTTACTCTGGACTGATGAAAATGTTTGGAAACTAGATAGAGGTGGTGGTTGTACAACACTGAGAATGTATTAAATGCCACTGACCTGTTCACATTAAAATGATTAAATTTTACGTCCTATGAATTTCACTAAAAATAATTTTTAAAAAACAACAACCAACAAGTCAAGGAGAAATACTTTCTCAAACACAAACTAAGAAAATTCATCACCAGCAAACCTGCCCAATAAATATTAAAAGCTTTTCTTTAGTTAGTAAATGATATAGGTTAGAACTTGGATCTACTTAGAGAATGGAAGAGCACTGTTGTAGGAATAAGTGAAGGTAAAATAAAATCTTATTATTCCTAATTGATCTAAAAAATAATTGTCTAAATTAATAATAATAACAATGTCCTATGTGATTACAGCATGTGGATAAGTGAAATGAATGACAGCAATGCCACAAGGGACAGGAAGGAGGAATTGGGAACATGGTTATAAGAAACCTATATTACATGTGAAACAGAATAATGTCATTTGAAGGTAGGCTTATATCAGCTTAAAATAATTACTGTAAACTTCTAGGGCAACAACTAAAAACATCTGTAGAGATGTACATTTGATATATTAAGAGAAGAGATAAAAGGGATCAACTAAATTGCCCAATCAAGACCAAATAAGGCAGGGGCACCAGGATGGCTCAGTCCCTTAAGCCTCTGACTCTTGGTTTTAGCTCAGGTCATGATCTCAAGGGTTGTTGAGCTCAAGCCTTGCATTGGGCTCTGAGCTGACAGTGCGAAGCCTGCTTGGGATTCTGTCTCCCTCTCTTTCTCTGCCCCTCCCTTGCTCTCTCTCTCTTTCAAAAATGAATAAATAGGGGCACCTGAGTTGGTGCCCCTTAACAGTTGGTTAAGTGTCTGACTTCAGCTCAAGTCATGATCTCACAGTTCGAATCCTGCACAGGGATCTGTGCTGACAGCTCAGAGCCTGGAGCCTGCTTCAGATTCTGTGTTTCCCTCTCTCTCTCTCTCTCTCTCTCTCTTTCTCTCTCTCTCTCTCTCTCTCTGCCCCTCCCCTGCTTGTGCTCTGTCTTTCAAAAATAAACGTTAAAAAAAAAAGTTAAAAAAAATAAACAAACATGATAAAAACCCAGATGAGGCAGAAAAAGACGACTCTGGCAACAAATAGAAAATAGTTAAACATGGTTGACATTAATGTAAATACAGTATATCCAGAACCACTTTAAATGTGAATGGTCTACACAGACCACTAAAAGACAAAGACTCATTTCGATAGAAAAAGAAGACCCAACTATACATTGTCAACAGGAAACCCTCGACACAGATAGATCAAAAGTAAAGGGATGGAGAAAAGACATCATGCTATCATTAATCAAAAGACAGCTAGAGTAAGTGAATTTAAGTTAAAGATAAAGTAGACCTCAGAACAAGGAAAAAAATCACGCATAAAGAGGGGTATTACATGTTGACAAATGGGTCAGTTCCCCACATATACATAACAATGTTAAATGTGTATGCACCTAACAAGAGAGCATCAAAAGACAGGAGACAAAAACTTGTAAAACTGCCAAGGAGAAAGAGAGAAATCAACTATTATAGCTGTAGAGATGTCACTGCTTCCCTGTCAGCACCTGGTAGATTAAGCAGGCAGAAAAATCAATAAGGATATAGTTGACTTGGACAGCACTATCAATCAACCTGATATAACTGACATTTATAAAATAATCCATCTAACAACAGCAGGATACACATTCTTCTCAAGCTTGCAAGGAACATCCAATAATATACATCACATTCTGGGCCATAAAATATACCTTAAGAAAAAATAGGAATCATAAAGTATGTTCTAGGTCACTACTAGACTGATTAAACTAGAAATTAATAAAAAGTTTTTGAAATTCCCAAATATTTAGAAATTAACACACTTCTGGATAACACATGGGTCAAAGTAGCAGCAATAAAAATTTAAAATATTTTGAACTAAATGGAGGTCATAGCAGAGGTCTAGGCCATAGACATCCATTTGGGAGTCACTAGCATAAAATGATATTTAAGCCATGGGTTCAGAGAAAATACAGAGGGGAGAAAGTGGGACCAGAATGCAATCCTGAGGAACTCCAACATTTAGCAGTCTGGCTACATATTATATTCGGTTTTTATAAATTACTTCCTCTAAGTTTTCTGAATATTAATCCTATTAAACAGATACTTAGCTGATTGATCTTAGATATTTCAGAAAAGTGGTTCTAGAAAAGCCTAATATCTTAACATATGTATCTATACACTTTATACTTTTATGTAATGTAAAATACTTTAATGTAAAGGATAATGATAATAAAATTAGACATAATTTTCAAGAAACCTATTGGTTGAAGAGTAAATGGAGTAGAGATATGGAGAAAGAGGGGTAAAAAATAATTTCTTATTTACGATTATATAAAATTTGAGTATCACAACAGTGATAAAAACACAACAGTTTTTATTACATATTTTTAGATGAATAAGTAATAGAAACACAAAACTTATATAGTAGTGGTATTTCACCTAGCAAACTAAAAAAGATTAAACAGTATATATAGCATAATATACAGTTGAGTGTGTGGGGAAATGGGCACTCTGATATTGGGCTGGTGGGAGTATAAGTTGGCACAACCTCTTTCGAAGGCAGTTTGGCAACAACTGTCAAAATTACACACGGATACTCAGCTAACATCATACTCAAAGGCAAAAAGCTGAAAGCTTTTCCAATATCAGGAATAAGACTAGGATGCCTACTCTCGCTGCTTTTATTCAACACAGTACTGGAAGTCCTAGCCAGTGCAATTAGCCAAGAAAAATAAGTAAAAGGCATTCAAATTGAAAAGGAAGAGATAAAACTGTCATCACTACTTGCAGATGCCATGGCATTATGCACAGAAAATCCTAAAGACTCCACCAAAAAATTGTTAGAACTAATAAACAAATTTGGCAGAGTTGCAAGATACAAAATCAACATATAAAAATCTGTTTTTTTAAAAACTTTTTAATGTTTATCTATATTTGAGAGAGAGAGAGAGAGAGAGAGATGAAGAGACAGAGCGTGTGTGTGAGTGGTGGACTGGCAGAGAGAGACAGACACAGAATCTGAAGCTGACTCCAGGCTCCGAGCTGTCAGCACAGAGCCCTACTCGGGGCTCAGACCCACAAACTGTGAGATCATGACCTGAGCTGAAGTGGGACGCTTAACCAACTGAGCCACCCAGGTACCCCTGTCGTGTTTTTTTTTTTTTTTTAAGTTTATTTTGAGAGAGACAGAATGCATGTGCATGTGCAAGTGGCGGAGGGGCAGAGAGAGAGTGGGAGAAAGAGAGAATCCCAAGCAGGCTCTGCACTGTCAGCTCAGAGCCCGATGGGGGCTTGAGCCCACAAACTGTGAGATCATGACCTGAGCTGAACTTGAACGCTTAACCAACTGACTCACCTAGGCGTCCCTGTTGTGTTTCTATACACTAATAACAAGCAATCTAAAAGAGAAATTAAGAAAACAATCATTTACAATTACATCAAAAAGAATAAAATAACCTAGAAATAAATTCAACCAAGAAGGTAAAAGATCTGCACACTGAAAACTGTTATGACATTAATGAAAGAAACTAAAGAAAACACAAATAAATAGAAAGATACTTGGCACTCATAAATTGGAAGAGTTAATATTGTTAAAATGTCTACACTACCCAAAGCAATCTATGGATTCAATACAATTCTTTTCAAAATTCCAATGACATTTTTCACAGAAACAGTACAAAGCAATCCTGAAATTTTTACACAATAACAGAAGACCAATAGCCAAAGCAATCTTGAGAAAAGATTGGAGACATCATGTTCTCTGATTTCAAACTATATTATAAAGCTATAATAATCAAAACAGTATGGTACTGGCATAAAAACAGAAATGCAGATGCATGGAATAGAAGACAGCCCAGAAATAAACCCACACATATATGGTCAATTAATTTATGACAAAGGAGCCAAGAATATGCCATGGGGAAAGAAAGGACAGCCTCTTCAATAAATGATATTGAGAAAGCTGGATAGGCACATGCAGAAATGAAATGGGACCATTATTTTACAATACACAAAGGTCAACTCAAAATCAACTGAAGGCTTGAATGTAAGACCTGTAACCATAAAATTCCTAGAAGAACACATTAAAAAAATAGTAAACTCAACATCAGTTCTGGTGATCATTTTTTGGATTTGACACCAAAAACAAAAATAAACAAATCAAACCACATGGAACTGAAAAGCTTCTGCACAGCAAAAGAAACCATCAACAAAATGAAAAGACAAACTACTGAATGGGAGAAAACATCCGTAAATTATGTATCTGTTAAGGGGTTAATATTCAAAATACATAAAGAACTAGGGGGCGCTTAGGTGGCTCAGTCGATTAGGTATCTGACTCTTGATCTTGGCTCGGGTCATGATCTAGCAGTTCGTGGGTTAAAGCCCTGTGTTGGGCTCTGCGCTATCAGTGTGGAACCTGCTTGGGATTCTGTCTCTCTCCCTCTCTCCATGCCTCTTCCCCACATTCTCTTTCTCAAAATAAATAAACTTAAAAAAAAAAAAAAAGAACTCAAACACCTCAACAGCAAAAGCAAACTTTAAAAAATGGGCAGAGGATCTGAATACTCATTTTCCCAAAGACGACAGAAAGTTGGCCAATAGGTATTGAAACAATGCTCAACATCACTCATCATCAAGAAAATCAAACCACAATGAGATAACCCTCACACCAGTCAGAATAGCCAGTATCAAAAAAAAAAAAAAAAAAAAAAGGCAGTAACAATTGTTGGCAAGAATGTGGAGTAAAGGAACCCTCATGCACTGTTGGTGAGAATATAAACTAGTGCAGCCACTGTGGAAAACTGTAAGGAGGTTCCTCAAAAAAATAAAAATGGAAGTATCAATAATCCAGCAATTCCACTTCTGGGTATTTATCCAAGGAAAACAAAAATACTCACTCAAAAAAAGATATATGCACCCCAGGGGCACCTTGGTGGCTCCGTCGGTTAAGTGACTGATTTCGGCTCAGGTCATGATCTTGCAGTTCGTGAGTTTGAGCCCCGTGTTGGGCTCTGTGCTGACAGCTCAGAGCCTGGAGCCTGTTTCAGATTCTGTGTCTCCCTCTCTCTCTGCCCCTCCCCTGCTCACACTCTGTCTCTCGCTCTCTCTCTCTCTCAAAAAAAGAAGAAACAACATTAAAAAATGCACCCCAAAGTTCACTGCAGCATTATTTACAATAGCCAACATATGGAAACAACCTAAGCGTCTGCTGATGGATGAATGGGTAAAGAAAATGTGGTAAATATGTGTGCATGTATATATGTATGTGTATTTATTTATATACAAATGAATACCTATTCAGCCATAAAAAAGGATGTAATTTTGCCATTTGTGACAACATAGACCCTGAAAGTAGTATGCTAAGTGAAATAACTCAGGCAAAGAAAGACAAATACTGTATGATCTCACTTATGGAATCTTAAAAAACAAAGCAAAACAAAATACACACACACACACACACACACACACACACACACACACGCGCTCAATGGATACAAAGCACAGACTGGTAGTTGCCCAAAGCGGGCAGGGGTGGGCAACAGAGGTCAAAAGGTACAGATTTCCAGTTACAAAGTAAATCATGAAGATGTAATACACATAATGGTGACTATAGTTTACTGAATTGCACACTAGAAAGTTGCTAAGAAACTAAATCTAAAAGTTTTCAACATAAGAAAAAAATTTCTAACCATGTATGGTGATCATTTCACAATCTACACAAATATCAAATCATTATGTTGTATACCTGAAGCTAATATGATACTATAGGCCAAAAAAAAATTACACACGGACATATCCTTTGTCCCAACAATCCTACACTGAGAAACTGATCTGACGGAAGTATTCTCGCAAGTGTTAAATTGAACAGGTAAAAAGTTATTCATTGCAGCATCCATAGACATCAAGAGAAAGAAGGAGCGGTTTCTACATGGAACTACCTCCAAAAGATGTTAAGAAAAAAGAATATAGGACAGTCTGGACAGAATGTCTACATGAATGAAAAATATGCTGTACATTATTTACACATGTGCTTTTGGTAGAGTGTGTCTGTGAAAGAACAAATAGCAATATGTAACAGTGGTTACCTCATGGGAGAGACCTGGGTGACTTGTGGAAGAGGAAGAAGGGAGGTGTATGGTTTACTCTATACTCTGCTTGGTGCGGTGTGATTTTGTTACAGCAATGAGTACCTGAGAGGGGCCAGGAGAACATCACAGTGAGAAAGGAGATGTCTGATGGCTGTGGACAAAGAAAGGGCAGAGAACAAGTACTGGCGTTCCAGAAGGGATGTGTAGGAATAAAGAGGTGGTAGAAGAGAGAAGTAGGGAAGCGGGTGCTATAAGGGCCCAAGTAAAGATTTCACACTCTAAAAAAATATACATGAACAGGCGCACCTGTTTATAAGGAAATTTGCAGAGGCGCCTGGGTGGCTCAGTCAGTTAAGCATCTGACTTTGGCTCAGGTCATGATCTTGAGGTCCGTGAGTTCTAGCCTCGTGTCGGGCTCTGTGCTGACAGCTCAGAACCTAGAGCCTGCTTCAGATACTCTGTCTCCCTCTCTCTCTGTCCCTCACCTGCTCGTGCTCTGTCTCTCTCTCTCTCAAAAATTAAATAAACATTAAAAAAAATCGTAAGGAAATTTGCAAACCACTGGCCTGGAAAGACTGCATCATGATGAAAACCTGTGAGATTTACTGAGAAGTCACCTTGCAACTGGATGGGTTCGATTATGCCTCATTCTCAGAGAAGTGGGTGCCCTCCTATGGCTCTTACCTCCTTCTCTCCTTCCACAGTCCCCACCCTAGACCTCTGTATCCTCAAAACAATAGCTTTTAACTCTAGCCACAAGGCTACTGCCCCCACTCTGAGGACTGCCACTCTTCCCACTCGGCCCCAAAGCCCCGTTGCAGCCATTAGGATGACAGGATACTGACAGACACGTCTATGTTCCAGATCACCCTCTACTGGACTGCATAACTAGGTATGTTGGCCACATTATCATTATTAAAAACAGTAACATAGGGGCGCCTGGGTGGTGCAGTCGGTTAAGCGTCCGACTTCAGCCAGGTCACGATCTCGCGGTCCGGGAGTTCGAGCCCCGCGTCAGGCTCTGGGTTGATGGCTCAGAGCCTGGAGCCTGTTTCTGATTCTGTGTCTCCCTCTCTCTCTGCCCCTTGCCCGTTCATGCTCTGTCCCAAAAATAAACGTTGAAAAAAAAAATTAAAAATTAAAAAATAAAATAAAATAAAATAAAAACAGTAACATAAATCCTGGAATGGAAGAAAACAGTTATAAAGGACTTAACTAAGACAACTGAATGACATTTTAGAATATAAACTATGGATTAGATAATGGTATGTTTCAATAATTAATTCCCTGATTTTGATAGCTGTATTGTGATTATGTAAGAAAATGTCATTGTTCTTAGGAAATACATACATATTCAGGGCAAAGAGGTGTGTTATTTCTATTCTCAAATGATTCAAAAAAATATACGTACATTTACTCAGAATGTTATAGCAAACAATTGGTTAAATTGGGGATATATATACAGGATTTCCATGTACTATTTTCTGTGTTTGGAATTATATAAAAATAAACCTTAAGAAAAATTATAAGTCATTTGCTAACATTGATATTTGCTTCCTATAAGTTTACAAGCATTATCTCACCTAATCCTTTTAAAATCCCATTAAACAGGTACTATTATTGTTGTCATTTTCTAGCTATAGAGGTTACAGAAACTTTCTTCAGAGTCACACAGCTGAGAGGAGATAAAATTTGATCCTAAGTCTGTTCCATTCAGAGCCAAAGATCCTAAATGTGACCTAGGTCTATCACCCTTACTGTATAATTTTTTCCTCTTAACCTTATCACAGAAGCCACCATTTGGGTTCCAAGCATTGTTATTCATGAAAACATCATAGCACTTATTCTCTTCCCAGGCCTCAGGGCATTGGAAATTCATGACTGAAGTCAGGGCTAGAAATGAAAACTTTATCGAAACCATTACCACCACCATCAAGAACCCAGAAATCATTCTATAACCTTAGTTTTCCTTGAAACACAAAACAAACAAAAAACAACAACAACAAAACCCTAAACCTTGAAATAGTTCAGTTGCACTCGTCCATTTTATTGACAGTTCATGATGAAAAGATTTTCAAGTATATTTACCATACGTAGAACTCATGCCTAAGAGTTATCCTCCCCAGAGAGACTAAAAGCTCAACACTAAGCATCTATTCTATAGGACTTCTGTTCAAGGGACCTTGCTACAATCCAGCCAGGACAGCAGTGTCACCACAGGCCGACGACCAGGGCATGGGCTTAGCCCCTCTGTATGGAATGGGATGGTAGGATAGCCCTTGGGAAGAGATTCTTCTCATACCAATATGGGCGGAAATGTGCACTCTCTCAGTATATACACTAGCTACTGACAGTCTCTTGGGGAACTTTCTGCGTTCTCATCTGCCCTAAGGTGGTTGTGAGCCCATTATGTACAGGCCATGGTTGAATGCAATTAGTCCTTTCCCAGTTGGGGCAGTTACATAGGCAGAATCCTAATATCTACCACATAAAACTATACAAGACCCATTTTCAAGTCATAGTGAGCAAAACAAAAGAGAAAAAATAATTTGGCTATGAAGTTCCTAATTCTGAGGAACAGTAAAACCTCTAATGTTGGGGCCATTACTTCTGAATTTCCAAACACTCAGATATGTGTTCCTTACTGGTGTGAGGTTAAAATGACTTATATGAGCTTCAGTGTTTATGATAAAATATTATACAATACAGACATAATGGGAATATAATCTTTAACTTCTTTCATTTACTTATTAGAACTCTTCTATGCTTACTTTATAATAGATAGTCCACAAAATCACTTTTTAGAATGGGTAAACATTATAGAAATTATGTAGTTACGGTATCATATTGTTCACTTATACCAACTTTGGAATAAACTGTAAATTGAAAGCAATCCTTTTACTCATTCACTCAAATTACCTGTATGCCCTGATAGTCTTTCAAATTTGTGTTATGTAACTAATGTTTTTTCTGCCATTCATCTTTGTTCATGTTTTTTGGTTTGGCCTTGTGATTCAGCTTGCTGAGGTAACTATGAGTCTTTAATCTGTGTCATCAATATATTATCTTTTCTTCTTGGCTTGTTGATTAAGATTTCAATACACATATCTTCCCTTTGTTCAATGGGCCAGAGGCAGCTTCAGAGCCCTGGGGAAGACTAAACTTCCCATAAGTGAATATCAATTAGTAACAATAACACTAGTAATAATGGTTATTGTAATAGATAATTAGTACATACTGAACATCAGTATGTGCTAATCACTGTTCTAAGCACTTTACAAGCAATATCCCATTGATTGATTCCTCACAATAACCTTATGAGGTAAGTACTACTATCACATACATTTTCTAAACGAAAAAAGCAAGGCACTGAAAAGTTAACTTTCAAGGTCAAAATAGCTAGAAAGTGGGGCACTGAACTTGACTCCAAGTGGGGGCCCATACACTTAACTACTAGGATATACTGCCTCTCAATGTGGATGCACATAAGTAATAAAATGGCACTACATCCCAAGAATTTGAGACAGTTTAAACTTTTGCATTAAAAGCAGTAAGTTAGTTCAATCAATGTAAACTTTTCTTTTTTCTTTTTTAAGAATAAATGAGGTTTGGGGCGCCTGGGTGGCGCAGTCGGTTAAGCGTCCGACTTCAGCCAGGTCACGATCTCGCGGTCCGTGAGTTCGAGCCCCGCCTCGGGCTCTGGGCTGATGGCTCAGAGCCTGGAGCCTGTTTCCGATTCTGTATCTCCCTCTCTCTCTGCCCCTCCCCCATTCATGCTCTGTCTCTCTCTGTCCCAAAAAAAAATAAATAAACGTTAAAAAAAAAAAAAAAAAAAAAAAAAAAGAATAAATGAGGTTGTACTATACTTGAGGCCCAAGAAGCACAACTCCTTAGTGAAATTCAAAGGCAGGTTTGTTCTAGAAAGGATTCAGAAGGCAGGTCTGCCTTTGGGCAGGTGGCTGGAACCAAGTGGGACTGGTGCAAGTACCTGAATGCGCTGAGGTGAGGCTACCGCAGAGTCGGTGGAGATTATCTGGATGCGCGGGGAGGGGCTGGTCATCCCTGGAGATTCCGGCCGAGAGGTCTGTGTCCGTGGTACCTGTGGGCAAGAAATGGGCTGGATCACAAGGGGGCTTACAAAAATGTCCGGTGGTAGCTGAGGACCATGCCTCTTGCTTTCACTGTGGCTTTGAGTAATACACTTGAGTAGTTTTGGTATTTGGACCCAGAATGACAAAGAAACCAATGAGATACTGCCACAGGATGGCCATAAGAAAATACAATCTTAAAAGAGTTATTTCTAATGTTGAAAATGCAAAAACCAACCAACCAACCCCTCCCCAGATAACCTCCCCCACAAAAACACAGGAATTTTCAAATCTGCTCATATAACTTTCATAAAAGAAAGTACCAAAGTACCTTTTTAGAAATGGTATTTGAATGTTTTCACTGTCCCCAAAACCAGCTGTAAAACACTCCTTTAAGATGACAGTTTCCAGAAGAAAGGCTCTCACAAACACCATAGAGGATGGCAAAAAAAACCCCAGCAGTACGCTGAAAACTTCTGGGATCAGTACTTGTGAAAGAGTCCTGGCAATATCCCAGCCCCCCTGGGATGGGGCTGGGAAAAGCCCATCAGTTATACAAAGGTCTGGAATTTCGTCAATACCTACCAAAAGGCAAGGTTCAAGGTTCTGAGTGGTCACCTGGGCACCTGAGGTGGGCAGATACTTTTCCTTGAATAAAAGCACATCATGAACCAATGCTTTACAAACTCTTCCAAAAAACAGAAGACGGAACACTCCTCAAATTCATTCTATGACCAAAACTAGGCAAAGACATCACAAGAAAAGAAAACTACAGGCCAATATTCCTTATGAGTATAGATGTAATAATCCTGAACAAAACACTAGCAAACTGAATCCAGAGGCATATAAAAAAATCATATACCATGACTAAGTGGGATTTATCCCAAAAATGCATGATCGGTTCACCATATTAATTAAACAATGTAATACACTATATTAACAGAGAACAAAAGCCTCATCATCTCACACAGAAAAACCATCCAACAAAATCCAAATCCAATGCCATTTCATGATAAAAACATTCAACAAACTAGAAACTAGTAAGTTCTCAATCTGATAGAGTATCTATAAAATACTCACAGCTTAACAGAACACTTAATGGTGAAAGACTGACAGCTTTCTTCCTAAGATCAGGAACTAGACAAACATGTCTGCTTTTGCCACGTGAACTCAACACTGTACTGCAGGTTCTAGCCAGAGCAATTAGGGAAGAAAAAGAAAGAAAAGCATCCAGACTTGGAAATAAAGAAGGAATACTATTTCTATTTACAGAGAATATGATCATGACATGACATGATCATAGAGAAAGTCCTAAAAAAGAAAACAAAAAACAAAAAACTATTAGAACTAGTAAATGAGTCCCAAGGTTGGAAGATACAAGATCAATATATAAAAATCAACCGTATTTCTATACAAGAGCAAGGAACAACCAGAAAATGAAATTAAGGAAGTATTCCCACCTCCAGAGCATTAAAAACAGGAATAAATACATCAAAAGAAGCGTAACACTTATACACTGAAAACCGTACACATCATTGAAAGAAATTTAAGAAGGCCTAAATAAATGTAAAGACATCTGTGTTCATGGGTCAGAAGATTAATACTGTTAAGCTCTTAATACTACTCAAACCGATCTACAGATTCAGCATAATTGCTATCAAAACTCTAGCTGCCTTTATTGCATAAATTGACAAGCTGATCCTAAAATTTTTATGAAAATCCAAGGCAATCAGAATAGCTCAAACAATCTTGAATGTTTTGGGGTGCCTGGCTGGCTCAATCAGTAGAGCATGCAACTTTCGGTCTTGGGGTTGTAAATCTGAACCCCACATGGGGTGTAGAGATTACTTAAAGATAAAATCTGTTGAAAAAAAAAAAAAACCAACAAAACAATCATTAATTGTTCTGAGTTGGAGGACTCACACTTCTTGATATCAAAACTTATCACAAAGCTACAATAATCAAAACAGTATGGCACTGGTATAAGAACAGATATTTAGACCAATAAAAATGAATAAAAAGCTCATAAATAAACCCTCACATATATGGTCAAATGATTTTCCACAAAAGTGCCATGACAGCTCAATGGGGAAAAGAGAGTCTTTTCAACAAAAGGTGATGAAGCAACTGGACACAACATACCATATGAATGAAACTGGACCCCTCCCTCATACCATCCAAGCAAATATTAACTCGAGAGAGGAAGGACTCTGGAAAAAGATGGCAGAGTGGGAAGCACCAGGAATTTGTCTCCCCACCAAACCTTAACTGCACAGGTAGAATCTGACTCATGTAACTATTTTGGAACTCTGGAGTCTATTGGATATTGAAGGCTTGCAACTTTCAGGGGAAGGCTTGGACAATAAGTTGTAGTTAGTTTCTCAATTTTGGCTTCTCTTAGCAGCTGGTAGCAGCTGCCCATCTTCCATGTCTACTCTGAAGCCATAGGCACATGTTCCAGAAACAGCTTGCATACAGCTTGTGGGAGCCCAGGTGGACAAAAGGATCCTTGTCCTCCACAAATACGGGGGATGTGTGCTCCAGTCGCTGATTGTTACTTCTAATCACAGAAGTGCAGAAAAAGAAGGGACAGCCATTGTTGCTGTACTTCCCCCTATTGTTGCAAGCCCCTCTGTTTCTAGCTTGAGTGACTTCCAGGGGCCTTAAAGTCCTGGATTATTTCTCCCCACTCCTCTATTTTTCTGTTTTTCCTCTTTTGGGATCCAAACATTAAAGACAAGGACATTCCAGAGCAAATGCATATACAGGAAAAAATAGACAGTGACTGTACATGCCTAGGGGAAGGCACAGGTCTGAGAAAAGACCTCAGAAGTCCTTAAGTTTATACGTCAGGATGATCCTTAGCACAGAGACAGCCTAAATATTAAAAAACAAAAATAAAAACAGTAACAAAAAACAGCAAATTCTAGGAAGGGGGTAGAATCAGATTCCCAGAGTTACCACATTAATAGATTCAAATATCAAGTTTTCAACAACAAAAAAATCACAAGGCATAAAAAGAAACTGGAAAGTATGGGCTATCTAAAAGAAAAAAATAAATCAACAGAAATGATTGCTGAAAAATCTCTGATGTCAGGTCTACTAGACAAAGACTTTAAAAACAACTATCTGAAAGTTACTCAAAAAACTAAAGGAAGATGGGCAGTAGCCAGAACCCAAAAGGGATTAAAAAAACAAAAACAAAAACAAAAATCCTAAAGAGAAACCAAAAATAAACTCTGGAGCTGAAAAGTAAAATAACTGAAGTGAAAAATTCACTAGTGGGATTCAAAATCAGATTTGATCAAGCAGAATAATTAAAAACCTTGAAGACAGAACAATGGAAATTAGAGTCTGAAAAGCAAAACAAAACAACAAAAACATTGAAGAAAGCTGACCAGTGTTACGGAGCCTACAGGCCATCAAGTAGACCAACATATGCACTGTGGGAGTCCATGAGGAGGAGAGAGAGAGAGAAAGGGGCAGAGAGAATATTTGAAGAAATAATGCCAGAAAACTCCCCAAATCTGAAGAAAGACATGAACATAAATACCTAAGCAGTTCAATGAATTCTATATAAGAGGACCTCAAAGACACATTATAATCAAACTTTCAAAAAACAAAGACAAAGAATGCTAAAAGCAGCGAGAGAGAAGTAACTCACATACAAGGGAACAATTATGTTACTTGCGGATTTCTCACTGAAAACTGTGGAGGTTGGGGCGCCTAGGTGGCTCAATCGGTTGAGCGTCCAACTTTGGCTCAGGTCATGATCTCACGGTTTGTGAGTTCGAGCCCCGCGTTGGGCTCTGTGCTGACAGCTCTGAGCCTGGAGCCTGCTTTGGATTCTGTGTCTCCCTCTCTCTCTGCCCCTCCCCCACTCATACTCGCTCGCTCTCTCTCTCTCTCTCTCTCTCTCTCTCAGAAATAAACATTAAAAAAAAAAAAAACTGTAGAGGTCAGAAGATAGTGGGCTGATATATTCCAAGTGTTCAAAGAAAAGAACTAGCAACCAAGAATCTTATACCTGGAAAAACTGTCCTTCAAAAGTGAGGGAGAAATTAAGACATTTCCAGATAAACAAAAGCTGAGAGAGTTCATGATCAGTAGACCCACCCTGCAAGAAATGCTCAAGGGAGTCCTGCACAGTGAAATGAAAGGTCATTAGACACTAATCTGAAGCTACCTGGAGAAATAAAGATCTCAAGAAAGGTAAATACATGGGTAATTATAAAAGCTAGTATTATTGTAACAATGGCTTATAATGTATTTTTTGTTTCCTACATGATTTAAAAGACTAACATGTTTAAAGAAAAAAAACTGGGGCGCCTGGGTGGCTCAGTCGGTTAAGTGTCCGACTTAGGCTCAGGTCATGATCTCACGGTCCGTGAGTTCGAGCCCCGCGTCGGGCTCTGTGCTGACCGCTCAGAGCCTGGAGCCTGTCTCAGATTCTGTGTCTCCCTCTCTCTCTGATCCTCCCTTGTTCATGCTCTGTCTCTCTCTCAAAAATAAATAAACGTTAAAAAAATTAAAAAAAAATAAAGAAAGAAAAAAAACTATTAGTGTAAAAGCTTGTATTATTGTAAGTTTGGTTAGGAACTCCAAATCTTGCTTTCTACATAATGCATTTAAAATAATTATTAGTTTATGTTTTGGAACACATAATATACAAAGATGTAATTTTGTGACATGAACCAAAAGGGATAAGAACAGAGCTCAAAGGAGGAAAGTTTTTGTATATCACTGAAGTTAAGCTGGTATAAATTCAAACTAGAGTGAATGGATGTTAAATATAATTACCATGGTAACCACAAAGAAAATAGCTATAAAATATACAAAAGGAAATGAAAAAGGATTTTAAACATCTTACTACACACAAAAAAAATCAACTGAATACAAAAGATAGGAATGTAAGAAATGGGGAACAAAAAAAGCTTTATAAGGCATACAAAAAAACAAATAACAAAATGACATATAAGTCCCTCCTTATCGTAATTCTCTAAATGCAAATACATTAAACTTTCCATTCGAAAGAGAGATTGGCAGAATGTATAGAAACTCATGTTCCAACTATATGCTATCTACAAGAAACTCATTTTAGAACCAAGACAGAAATAGAACCAAATGACACAAATACCTAGAAAATGAAAGGAAGGAGAAAGATATTCCATACAAATAGTAACCAAAAGAACCACAGGTGGCTGTACTAATATCAAACAAAATAAACTAAATTTTAAAAGGTTACAAGAGACAAAGAAGGACACTATACATTAACAAAAGGTTTCAATGTAGCAAGAAGATGTAACAATTACATTTACACATCTAATAACAGACCACAAAAATATGTGAAGAAAAAACTGACAGAATTTAAGGGAGAAATAGTTCTGCAATAATGGCTGGAGACTTTGAGGTACCTGGGGCTTGGTCAGTCAAGTATCTGACTTCAGCTCAGGTCATGGCCAGTTAAGCATCTGACTTCGGCTCAGGTCACAATCTCGTGGTTTGTGAGTTTGAGTCCAGCATTAGGCTTCATGTTGACAGTGCAGAGTCGGCTTAGGATTCTCTCTCTCTCTCCTCTTCTCCTTGCCCCTACCCCACTTGTACTCTTTCTCTCTTAAAATAATAAATAAACTTTATAAAAAAAAATAGTTGGAGACTTCAATACCCCAATCTGAATAATGGACAGAACAGACAGACATAGTATATGCAAAGAAATAGAGAACTTAATACAACAAACCAACCACACACTATACAGAACACTTTACCCAGAAACAACAAATACTCAGAAAAATTTCTCAGGTACACATGGGACATTCTCTAGGACGGACCAGGTGAGGTCACAAGTTAAGCTTCAACAGATTTTAAAAGACAGGTAACATACAAGGTATCTTCTCTGACCATAAGGGAATAAAGTTAGAAATCATCAACAGAGTGAACCAAGAAATGTCCCAAACATGTGGAAATTAAACAATACATTCTTGGTGTTGGATCAAAGAGGAAATTATAAGGGAAATTAGAAAAAGGTTACAGATGGATGAAAACAAACAAAACATTTATAGGACAATGTGAAAGCAGTGTTAAGGGGTAAATTTATGAACTATAAATGTTTTGATTAAAAAACCAGAAAGATTTCAAGTGAACAATGTAACTTTATAACTTATAGAACTAGAAAAAGAATAAACTGAACCAAAGCTAGCCGGAGACAGGAAATAATAAAGATCATCACAGAGATAAAAGAAATACAGAAAAATAGAGAAAAATCAACTAAAACAAAAGTTGGTTCTTTGAAAAGATCAACAAAATTGACTAATCTGTAGCTAGATGGACTAAAGGAAAAAAAAAAAAGAGAAAAGACTGCGATTACTAAAATCAGAAATGAAAGTGAAGACATTACTATCAATTCTATAGAACCATAAGGATTATAAGAGAATATTAAGAACAGCTCTATGCCAACAAAATTGTTGGCATCAGATGGACAAAGGCCTAGAAACACAAAACCTACCATGACTAAATCATGAAGAAATATAAAATATGAATAGATCTATAACTATGAAGGAGACTGAACCAATTATCAAAAATTTCCCCACAAAGAAAATCCCTGGACCTGATGGCTCACTTGTGATTTCTACCAAACCTTTAAAGAAAAACTAGTATTAAGCCTTCTCAAACTTTCCCCAAATACTGAACAGGAACACTTCCTAACTCCTTCTATGAGGCTAGCATTACCCTGATACCAAAGCCAGACAAAGACACTACAAGAAAACTACAGACCAGTATCTCTTATGAACTGATACAAAAATCCTCAACAAAATACTAGCAAACAGAACTCAGCAGCATACTAAAATGATTAAACACCTTGACATGAAATGGGATTTATTCCTGTAACACAAGGTTCAAAATACAAAATCAATGTGACATGCCATGTTAGCAGAATTAAAGCGGGGGTGGGGGAGAATCACACAATCACCTCAATAGCTGGAGAAAAAGCATTTCATGATAAAAACACTCAACAAACTAGGAACACAAGAAAACTATCTCCACATAATAAAACTATATGAAAAACTCACAGTGAATATCATACTCAATGGTGAAAGATATGAAAGTTTTTCCTTAAGATAAGGAACAAAGCAAGGATGCCTGCTTTTACCACTTCTACTCAATCTAGTACTAGAAGTTCTAGCCAGAGCAATTAGGCAAGAAAAGGAAAGAAAAGGCATCCAAATCGTAAATAAGAAGTAAAAAATAATCTGTTTGCAAATGATATGATCAAGCATTCCCCATCAAGAAAAAGTCTGTTAGAAAAAGTCTGTTAGAGTTTTGGTTGAATCTATTGTTAC
This sequence comes from Lynx canadensis, assembly GCF_007474595.2. Taxonomy (NCBI): domain Eukaryota; kingdom Metazoa; phylum Chordata; class Mammalia; order Carnivora; family Felidae; genus Lynx; species Lynx canadensis. The sequence continues at coordinate 54,642,682 of NC_044304.2, forward strand.
CCTGTGAGTTAATTCTACCAATTTCAGATATATGGAATTCTTAACTGATTGAATAATATGCTAATTTTCTGGTTTAGATACTCACTTTACCTGTAAAACATTGTAAAGCAATCAACATAATATGAGTACCACAGACTATGGAATCAGATAGAGCTGGGCTCTGAAACATGTACTATCACCCTAAGCAAGCCACCTAAACCCTCTAAACTTCAGTTTCTTGAAATTTAACATGGATATATTGTTACTACTTTATGAGACTGATGAGAGGGACAATGAATGTTAAGTATTAATTCCATTCAACACTTAGTAGCTATTAACACTATCACAAACTTCCTGAAAATTTCTCTAAAATCTGAGTTATAGTGTATAAATATTAATGTCACATGTGATAAAGTGTACTAGTGAGGCTCTCCTTGACAAGAAAATTATTTTTGTTCTTATTAAAAAGTATTAAATCCTACCTCATATCATCTACAGAAAAAAAATTTTTTTTAATGTTTATTCATTTTTGAGAGACAGAGACAGACAGAGCATGAGTGGGGGAGGGGCAGAGAGAGAGACACACACACAGAATCCGAAACAGAACCCCAGGCTCTGAGCTGTCGGCACAGAGCCCGATGTGGGGCTTGAACCCACGGACAGCGAGATCATGACCTGAGCCAAAGTCGGATGCTCAACCAACTGAGCCACCCAGGCACCCCCCCCCCCCCAAATTTAATGGGCAAAAGAGTTGAACAGACATTTCTCCAAAGAAAATATTCAAATGGCCAATAAGGCGAAGAAAATTGCTCAACATCATTAATCATTAGGGAAATGTAAATCAAAACCACATTAAGATATCATTTCCTATGCATTAGGATGGTTATAATCAGAAAGAGGGATGCCTGGGTGGCTCAGTTGGTTAAACATTCAACTCTTGGTTTTGGCTCAGGTCATTCACGATTTGTGGGTTCGAATCCCGCATCAGGTTCTGCGCTGGTAGTGCAGAGCCTGCTTGGGATTCTCTCTCTCCCTCTCTCTCTGCCCCTCCCCTGCTTGCATCCTCTCTCTCTCAAAATAAATAAACTCAAAAAAAAAAAAAAAAAGAGTAACAGCATTCAAAAAGTATTTCATCGGGTCTCAAAGAAGGTTTCTATGTTAGTAAGCCAGAGAAGCTCTTGTCTGTGCTTCACTTGAACCTGCTATGTGTTAACCCTGTGCCACCCTAGAGCTTGCTGCATGCTGTTGTACAATCAAAAGCAGTTCTCCCCTCTAGCATCTGTTGGGCAAGATGGACAGCTATAGTGGAAGAAGCACAGGTTGGGTGCTAAGTCAGCTTTTTGCCAACTTTGGTATGAGCTGCAGTTGATTCAAGTGAGTTTACCTCACCTGTTGAAGGACATGCTTGCAAATTTATGATTCCTTTTGTATGAGATGCCCAAAGGCCTCTAAAATTTGTCTGAGATGCGGTACAGATCATGTTGGCAATGTTGCCTGGTAGTTCAGTAATAAATTCAGATTGGATGAACAACCCAAAATATCCCTCATATTTATTAGAGGGATGATTAACTCTGAAAGTGACAGGTTAATGGGAAAATACTTGGGGTCCCCCACTCCCGTGGCCTTTAGAGAGAAGGTGTGTTCTAGTGGCAGCAGGGGCAGTTTAGATATGATCTGGCTTGAAGGCAAAGTCCTGCCATGATGGGACTGCTCAGAAATTCTTGCAGCTGTGTGAATTTAGAGCCTGACATTATAAACACACATCAAGGTGGGGAATATACTTTTTTTTTTCCAGAAGCATATTGTTGAGTATCATTTAGCACAGTTGTAGGAAGTCAATTTGGTAACAGGACATAAAAATATTAGATGTATTTCTGACGAGTGGAAGCATCTCCTTTCCATCCTTTCCTGCTTATCTTTTCAGTGCCCGATGTCAGTCTTGGCCCTCTGCCTTAGCCTACTTTCAACTCCCTCGATCTGCTCAAGTTGCAAAGGACAGGATCATTAGTTCATACTGGATGAAAAATATAAATGCCTGGCAATACCCAGGTGTGTGTACCCTGGCCAGAGCACCTGCATTTTGACAGGAAAAATTGCCAGTCCAAAGGACTCAATTAAACCACAAGCAAGCAGGGTGTGAAAGTATGTTTGGACATAGGTGTTCCAGGGCATGGTCTCTTGACTCACATTTAAAAGGGTAAAAATCAGCTCTTCTATTTTGCATCCTTTGTAAAGTGAATTGTGCTTCCCCAACATACAAATATTTACAGTCTAATGAGTTTAATAAAAGCCCTGCTCCTCAGGCCAGCCTTTTCTGATCCCTCAGGTTGGTATACATGTTCTGTTCTAGGTGCCGAGAGTTCCTGCATCTCAGCACTCTCCACAAGGCACCTACTGTAACTGCTTAAGTCTACCTCAGAGGGCAGTAGGAAACACTTCCTACTTTTCCTTTTTTCCCAAGGCTAGGTTCATTTTAGGGCCACAATGCTTGCTTAATGAATGAACAATTACTAACTTTAGGAATGAGTAAGAAATCTGTTTTATAGTCCTTGGTCCTAAACTGTGCCAAGACCTTTTTCTCTTACTCCACTCTTATGCCTGTCTGCTAATTAGACATCCTGCAGGTACTGCACAACACCTGCCCTGGCAGTTTATTACATAAAGCAAGGCGTACAGGCTTTCACTGACACACCTGGGTTTATGAGGCTGATGGGAAAGTTCATACATTTTCACCCTGGAGTGAGAACCTTCTCTATTCCATTGTAAGAAGGTATTGCTGTAGCAGCACTTTTTAAAGGAATAAATTCTTAGGAAAAATTTCTATGGTGATTACATGCTAAAAGATAGACATTTAGGTTGAAAAGAATGCCCACAGCATTGAGCTAAGGAGCAAATATTAAGAGTTTCTAAATCTATAATTTATTCTGAGTTTTGGCTGCAACATTCCCATGGGTTATTAATAGGGCAACCAAGTTCACACCCTGTGAAAAAAAACAGATCATGCAGACCCAATATGTTACGAATCTCTACCACAAACTTCTGACTTCTCAACATTCCCAGTGAAATTATGAACAAAGTAAATGCCTAAGTAGGGTAAAGGGTTTCAGGCACTGACACCTCCAGCCTGAATTGAAATGTATACCACACCCTCCTTTTATTTCAAAGGGCCATTATAGTAAGTGTAGTGAAGGGTCAATGGGCAGAGTTAAGTCCTCTTTGTGCTGCAACTTGCACCAGAGTGCACAGGAGTGTTGATCTTCAAAGTGCTCATTGCTCACCTCATACAAAGGATTAGGACCTTACAATGCCAGTGTGCTGTGTTCCTAAAAAATAAATTATCAAGGGGCGCCTGGGTGGCGCAGTCGGTTAAGCGTCCGACTTCAGCCAGGTCACGATCTCGCGGTCCGTGAGTTCGAGCCCCGCGTCAGGCTCTGGGCTGATGGCTCGGAGCCTGGAGCCTGTTTCCGATTCTGTGTCTCTCTCTCTCTCTCTCTCTGCCCCTCCCCCGTTCATGCTCTGTCTCTCTCTGTCCCAAAAAATAAATAAACGTTGAAAAAAAAATTAAAAAAAAAAAATAAATTATCTTGATGACTGGTAACTCCCAGGCTCTTCTTTAAACTAAAGTCAATTAAGGATTCAAAACTGAACATTACAAATCAGCCTCACTGATTCATATCAGAGTTGATTAACCAGTTTTTAAATTTTCCAGTTGATAATGTTTAAAAAGATAGAACTATAACCCTAAATTTCTTGGCACAAAAACAAAGATCCACACAGTCAACAACCACTACCCACCCACATTATATAAAAACAATGAGGTGTTAAGAGCAACTCTCTGTTCATAAGCAGGTCAGTCTGTTGAAAATAAACAAGGAAGCAGCTTTTGCCCTATTTAATTTAACCAGCATAATCAAATACAAGTTCCTACGAAGACATAACTTGCTGGGTGCTAATAAGCACAGCAACAGACACTAAATGGAATTCCTTCATATACATACCAGGCATTTAAATCCACTGTTCTTTTGCCAACTGCTCTAAAAACAAGTACCTATGAAACATACTGCTTTTCAAGGAGGCTTCCCCCAGAAACACAGAGAATGAGAACAGGCTTCAAAATTGCAGTCTTGTTGTTCTTAGGACCCTTAAAACTTACCATGCCAATGGCTCCCTCCAGCTTTATTTACATTTTTCCTCAGCAACCTCCCAGGCCAGAGAGCCCCACCAAAAGGGTTGGTTGGGGAAGCGCAGGCATTTGCTTTCAAACCGCCAGTGCAGATTCCATTCACCAAAACCAGACAGAGCTGTTTAAAGATGCCCTCTCTACGACCCTGCTTGCTGAAGGTCAAGTACACTATCACTCCCTGTAACCAAGGAAGCAAAATTGACATGTTCCTGCCGTTTCACCAGCTGCTAAAGCAGTTTGTCTAATAATATGATTAATTGCTTCTAGGGAAGATGTACTTTGCTTTACAAAGTTCTCCCTTCACCTAGGTTGCTGCCTTTACTAAATGTTCCCCCCACCCACCCCCCGCTCCACCAGCTTCCCCTTAAAGACCATCTTTCCTGAACTGAGAGCTCCTGAGAGCATGTTACCATGGAATCTAACCAACTCAAAACAGTCCTAAAACTATAAAGAGTGGAGGTAAGATTTGGAGAACTCAGAAATACCACATTCTGCATATAGCATTTTCAACTTCACAGTACATCAAGCCAACATTTTTAAAGACATGGGGTCTTTGCAAATTACTACACCATTCAAAGGGAAGGCAACATAACAATCACAAGAATAATAGCACTGGGCACATTTAACAAATATTTTACTACACCCACCCAATATGTGCCAGGCTTATGAGTACAGGTCAGAGTTCTAGCCCCTGTAGCCTCCTATACTCGCAGGAAGGCGAGCACATGTAGTCAGTGCAAATGAGGATGCTGTATGTAGTAACTGGCCACGGAATGGCTCAAGTCTCAGTGTCAGCCCTCCCCCGCAGGCCACAGAGGAAAGAGCTTCTGAGGTCACTGTTAGAGGTGGGGCTGTAACTAATACTCAGATCCTCTGGCTGCTAGACAAGAGCACCTGTCTCTAAGCCAAGCTGTAGCCTTCTGTTTGACATGTAACTTAACTACCTGTTTCAATACCTGGGCAAAGAACTAATATAAAGTGAATGCTGGCCAATCACCAAAAACAGACAAAACAAATGAAAGCCGGGTGGGGGGGGGGGGAGTAGGAAGAAAGAGGTTTTAGGGATATTTACTTTTATATAGGATAAGAGGAGGGAACTGATAGAGTAAGGAAATTTTTAATAGTAAGTTCACTGTGTTATAAACAATGAATTTCTACTCCACAGAAGTTTGTATACGTACTAACTTAATACAATCTAAGTTAAAGGAATATGCCACCTATTTTTTAGGTTCTGGCACAAACCTAGGCATCCCAACCTAAAAGGGAAAAATTAATTCAGGAGTAAAAAAAGAGAGGATTCTCCTTTTTACCTATTTTTTTTTTTTTTTACATTAGAGAGACAGCGTGTGTGCTCAAGTGGGGGACAGTGAGAGAGAATCTAAAGCAGAGAGCATGGAGCCTGAGATGCAGGGCTTGATCCCACGACCCTGGGATCATGACCTGAGCTGAAATCTAGAGTCGGACGTTCAACCAACTGAGCTACTCCGGCACCCTAAGGATTCTCCTTTTTTAAAAAGGAAACTAAAAGTCCCCCTACCTCAACAACTATTTAAAGTTCTAAGAAACGTAACATTCAGTGAAGCTAATAAGTGATGTGTAAAATGAAAGATTAATACAAAGAAGCAAAAAGCTCCAAGGCCCAACTGTTCAGGTCAATAGGTCTGTTCTTCTCATCATAAAAATCTGTTCACGCCCTCTGATCTGGTGATTCTACTTCTGGGAATCCACCTTACATAAACTATCCTAAATACAGAAATGGCTTTATCAGTGTGTGCTCCTAAATTATTTTTCTAGGGAATACAGGAATTCCCTCTCTCAGGGGTCTGGATAAAGTAGAGCCCACCTTCAACTGTAGAAGCAGAAAGTGACAGATACTTGCAGGTCTAGCTTACCTTAGTGGGCAGTGGGGTTGATCAGATGTTCGTGCTGAGACTACTGGCAGCAGGAACCCCGTGGCCAGCCTAGGCAGTGTTGTGGTGTATAGCCATAGCTTCACCAAACTGGCTCTTTGGTGAGATTTGTTTTCATAGCTGCAAAGCTACATTTCTAGTCCTCCTGTAACTCTGTCAAGTTAATCCAATCCTTTCCCACACATAGTTTAACTCCGTGTTTTTTAAGAATCCTATTTTTTTTTTAAATCAGCAACAGCTGGTTTTTCTTGTTTGTTTTGGGCACCCTCAACTGGTAAAGAATGGATGTATTTAACCTAAAGGTCAGAATCAAATTAAATGTCCCAAACTAGGAGATAGGTTAGTAAATTATTCTACACTCCCTTGATACAATATTATGTAGCTATGAAAAATGTTGGTTATGCAGGCTATGTAGCAACCTTTGGAAAGGATATTTACATTTATTCTGTCAAACAACAATCTATGTGTGCACACTGATTACAGCTGGATGACATGCATGTGAAAAGAAGACCAAAAAAGAATATGCTTATTCATTCAATAAAGAAATCTTTTTTTTTTTTATTTTTTTTTTCAACGTTTATTTATTTTTGGGACAGAGAGAGACAGAGCATGAACGGGGGAGGGGCAGAGAGAGAGGGAGACACAGAATCGGAAACAGGCTCCAGGCTCTGAGCCATCAGCCCAGAGCCTGATGCGGGACTCGAACTCACAGACCGCGAGATCGTGACCTGGCCGAAGTCGGACGCTTAACCGACTGCGCCACCCAGGCGCCCCAATAAAGAAATCTTAATATTGAGTGCTTACTATGTTCCAGGCACTCGAAAGTGTTTTAGACACTGGGAAGACAAACAGCAAGTGAAACAAAGTTCCTGCCTTTCTGCAACTTACATTCTATTGTGATAAATAAAAAAGTATATATGTTTTTTATTTTATTATTTTTATTATTTTTTTAATGTTTATTTATTTTTGAGAGAGACATAGTGGGAGCGGGGAAGAGGCAGAGAGAGGGAGACACAGACTCTGAAGCAAGCTCCAGGCTCTGAGAGCTGTCAGCACAGAGCCTGATGCAGGGCTTGAACTCACGAACTGTGAGATCACGACCTGGGCTGAAGTCGGAAGCTTAACCAACCGATCCACCCAGGTGCCCCTATGTTTTTTAGATAATGATAAGCATTTTGGAGAAAAGTAAGATGTAAGAGGGATAAAGGGTGACCGAGGTGGAAATGGTTATTTTATACAAGAAGTGATAAAGTAATAAAATGATAGTGTTAAGATGTGTTCAAATATAGAAATATGGCTTTCTTTTCTCCTCTGCAAATTTTCCAGCATGTTCTACCACTTTCATAATCAATTAAAAAAAAAATAATTTCCAAAAAAGTTACCTTTTAAAACCAGCAAATATTGCTAGACTTTGGTATTATGAATGATCTTATTTTCTACCCCAAGTCTGATATAATGAGTGTTCTTCATACTTTTCTTCATTTTAAAAAGAAAAACTTTTCTACGCATTCAGGAAAATATATGTATTTTTTTGTAAGATGAGATTCTACTGTGAAAAAGAATTCTCGGTCTCCTTGTCCTTTGAAGGACTGCTACTGAAGATATTTTAAAACCATGCTATATTTCTGCAACTACAAATCTAAACTGAACCATCCTGGTAGGCAGCTAGTTACAGGGAAACTCATTACACTTAGAACACCAGCTCCTGTCTGGGTGGCTTTGGACAAGTCCCTTAATTGTTCTAAGCCTCT